>NW_026294491.1:55944186-57144186 GCF_007827085.1 Peromyscus californicus insignis
TCAAGTTACTGCTGAAATGCTACAATCGATAATCTAATGTTGAATTCATTATGGTCAGTCTATCCCTGTCTCCTTTCTTCACACCATTTGGACTGCTTTCTGTTTTCATTTTTTTTTCTCTTTTTTTTTTTTTCAAGACAGGGTTTCTCTGTGCAGCTTTGCGCCTTTCCTGGAACTCACTCTGTAGCCTTGGCTGGCCTCGAACTCACAGAGATCCACCTGCCTCTGCTTCCAAGTGCTGGGATTGAAGGTGTGCACCACCACCGCCCGGCTTTGGACTGCTTTCTAATCCCTTCTTTTTTCTTCAAGTCCACCCCTAATTCAGTTCATCTTAATGATATTGATCCATTTTTATACTGTTAGGTACAGTATTGATATCAGACATGCAGAATGCAAAAGAGACAGAATCTTGTCCCTAGAAGCTGGGCGTTGGTGGTGCACGCCTTTAATCCCAGCACTTGGGAGGCAGAGGCAGGTGGATCTTTGTGAGTTCGAGGCCAGCCTGGTCTACAGAGTGAGATCCAAGAAAGGAGCAAAGCTACTTTTCAAAACCCTGTCTCAAAAAACCAAAAAAACAAAAAAAAAGCCAGCTTGGTGTTTGTTTGTGTGCTTTTTTTTTTAATTTTGTTTGTTTGTTTTTCCAGCATCTTTCTTGTAGTTTTTATTTAAAAAAATATATTTTGATCACATTTCCCATGCCCCAACTCCTCACAGATCCTCCCCACCTCCCTACAACCCAAGTTCATGTTCCTTGTCATTTACCTGTATCTCTCTCTATCTCTTCATCTCTCTCCAAAAGAAAGTGAAAATCAAAACAAACAAACAATAAACCAATAAAACTGAAAAAAAAAACCAAAACAGAACAAAAATCTCACAAAAATGGGAACCACCATAGAGTCTTGTCTTTTGTTGGCCAACTATTCCAATACCTCTGGCGCTTACAGTCCTTCTGCCTTCTCTTGCACTTAGATCCCTCAGCTTTGAAAGGAGATATTTGGTGAAGATATCCCATTTAGGACCCAGTGCTACCAAGTCTTTCTCACTCTGCACCTTGTTCAGTTGTGAGTCTCTGTGTTTAAAAAACAACAACAACAAAAAGACCTTTAAAATTTTTATTTAAACATAGTACATACAGAAAAGACCATAATCTGAAAAGCCACATGTATTAAAAAGGCTTTTTCCAACACAGGGATCGCCCAATGACAGAGAAATGGAATGAGATCTACATGAACAGCCTGGACATGAGTGGGGGTAGTGAAAGGCGAGGGTCGAGGGAAAGAGAGCTTGGGGGAGCGGGAGATCCCAGCTGGATCAACAACAGAGAGGGAGAACAAGGAATAGGAGACCATGGTAAATGAAGACCACATGAGAATAGGAAGAAGCAACGTGCTAGAGAGGCCCACAGAAATCCACAAAGATACCCACACAACAGACTGCTGGCAATGGTCAAGAGACAGCCCGAATTGACCTACTCTGGTGATGGGATGGCCAAACACCCTAATTGTTGTGCTAGAAACCTCATCCAACTACTGAGGGATCTGGATGCAGAGATCCATGACTAGGCCCTGGGTGGATCTCTGGGAGTCCAATTAGCGAGAATGAGGAGGGTTTATATGAGTGAGAATTGTTGAGACCAAGGTTGGATAAAGCACAGGGACAAATAGCCAAATGAATGGAAACACATGAACTATGAACCAATGGCTGAGGGGTCCCCACTGGATCAGGCCCTCCGAATGGGTGAGACAGTTGATTGGCTTGATCTGTTTGGGAGGCATCCAGGCAGTGGGACCGGGCCCTGTGCTCATTGCATGAGTTGGCTGTTTGAAACCTGGGGCCTATGCAGGATTGTTTGGCTCGGCCTGGGAGGAGGGGACTAGACCTACCTGGACTGAGTCTACCAGGTTGACCTCAGTCTGTGGGGAAGGCTTTGCCCTGGAGGAGATGGGAATGGGGGGAGGGGGTTGGGGGGAGGTGAGGGGGACGGGAGGGGGGGAGAACAAGGGAATCCGTGGCTGATATGTAGAACTGAATTGCATTGCAAAATAAATTTAAAAAAAAATCTAAGAGTTAGCTGGTTAAAAAAAAAAAAGGCTTTTTCCCCTAGAGTGACAGCACTTGAAGGCAATAAAAGCTTCATTATTTGGGAACTGTGGTTCCTTTTGGAGGCAGCTCACCCTCACAGTGTTATGTGAGCTCCTGTCTGGGATTTGCTTTTGGCTACAAGATAATCAGTTTCCCCCACCATGCAGTAAGTAGGTCTACCCAGTCTTTAACTAAAACCTCCAAAACTTAGGCTAGAGAGATGACTCAGTGGTTCAGAGCACTAGCTGCTCTTCCAGGTTCAGTTCTCTGCACCCACATGGCTGTTCACAGCTTCTATAACTCCAGTTTCGGGAGAGACCCTCTTCTGGTCTTCTTTGTCACTGGGCACACATGTGGTACACAAACATATATGTAGCCAAAACACTCAGACCCATAAATTTTTTTTATTCCTGAAGCTATGGGCCAAGATAAGCAAGATAAGCCTCTTTTCTTGCAAGATATCTCAGAAATCAGGTAATATTAAAAAAAAAAAAACTATACAAACCTAGCTTAGAATACTAGAGCAATTGACCCAAGGCCCTCAGGAAGAGCAGTCAGTGCTTGTAACCTTTGAGTCATCTCTCCAACAGACACATGGATCCATGGAATCAAATCAAAGACCCTGACATAAATTAATACACCTATGAACACCTGATTTTTGACAAAGAAGTCAAAATTAAACAAAGAAACCATCTTCAACAAATGGCACTGTCATAACTGGATGTCAGCATGTAGAACAATGCAAATAGATCCATATCTGTCACCATGCACAAAACTCAAGTCCAAGTGGATCAAAGACCTCAATATAAAACCACTTACACTGAACCTGATAGAAGAGAAAGCAGAAAATAGCCTTTGAATGCATTGGCACAGGAGACCACTTCCTAAATATAACACCAGTAGCACAAACACGGAGAGCAACAATTAATAAATGGGACCTCTTAAAACTGAGAAGCTTTTGTAAGGCAAAGGGCACTGTCAATAAGAAAAAACAGCAGCCTACAGAATGGGAAAAGATCTTCACCAACCCCACATCTGACAGAGGACTGATATCTGAAATATATAAAGAACTCAAGAAACTAGACATCAAAATACCAAATGATCCAATTAAAAAATATGGTACAGACCTAAACAGAAGAATTCTCAATAGCAGAATCTCATATGGCTGAAATACACTTAAAGAATTGTTCAACATCCTTAGTCATCAGGGAATGCAAATCAAAATGACTCTGACATTACTCCTGTCAGAATGACTAAGATCAAAAACACTGATGACAGCTTATGTTAGAGAGGATGTGGAGTAAGGGGAACACTCCTCCACTGCTGGTGGGGTGCAAACTTGTACAGCCACTTTGGAAAGCAATATGGCTGTTTCTCAGAAAAATGAGAATCAATCTACCTCAAGACCCAGCTATACCAATTTTCAGCATATACCAAAGGATGCTCAATCATACTACAAGGACAATTGCTCAACTATGTTCATAGCAGCATTATTCATAATAGCCAGAACCTGGAAACAACCTAGATGCCCCTCAACTGAAGAATGGATAAAGAAAATGTGGTACATATACACAATGGAGTATTACTCAGCTGTAAAAAACAATGACCTTATGAATTTGCAGGCAAATCTATGAAACTAGAAAAAAAATCATTCTAAGTGAGGTAACCCAGACCCACAAAGACAAACATGGTATCTACTCACTCATAAGTGGATATTAGGAGTAAAGAGGATAACCAACCTAAAATCCACAGCTCCAGAGAGGCTAAATAACAAAGAGGGCCCAAGGAGAGATGCATAGATTTCCCTGGGATGGGGAAGTAGAAGAGATCTCCTAGGTAAACTGGGAGCGAGAGTGGAGGGGTATGGGAGGATGGGAACTTGAGGGAGCTGGTTGAGCAGGCTGGGCACCAGAAGGGAAGGGAGAGAGTAACGAAAGAGAAATCTTGATGGGGAGGGGAGGCATTTGGAGGTTAAGGAGCATTCTGGTACCAGGGAAACTCCCAGAAATCCACAAGGATGACCCCAGCTAAGACCCCTAGCTATAATGAAGAGGGTGCCTAAATTGATCACCTACTGTAATGAGATTGGTGACCACCTAATTGTCATCAGAGAGCCTATATCCAGTAACTGGTGGAAGCAGATGAAGAGATCCACAGGCAAGCACTGGGCAGACCTCTGGGAGTCCTCCTGCAGAAAGGGAGGAGGGATTGTAAGAGCCAAGAGGTCATGGTTATGATGTGAGAACCCACTGAGACAGCTGACCTGAGCTTGTGGGAGCTCATAGACTCTGGACCAACAGTTAGGGACCCTGCATAGGACCGACCTAGGCTCGCTGCATGTGTGTCACAGTTGCGTAGCTTGGTCTGTTTACAAGACTCTTAACAGTGAGATCATGATCTATCTCTGGGGCTTAGCTGGCTTTGGGGAACCTGTTCCCCATGCTGGATTACCTCACCCAACCTTGATGCAGGGGGAGGAGCATGGTCCTACTATTGTTCATTTGTTCTACTCTTTTGGGGGGCCCACCACCCAGCTCCCAAATAAATTACTCACAGAGGCTTATTCTTAATTATGTATGCCTGGCCTTGCTTAGCTTGTTTCTTGCCAGCTTTTCCCAACTTTAAATTACCCTCTCTATCTTTTGCCTCTGGGCTTTTCCTGTTCTCTTACTTCTGTAAACCATACTCTTACTCCATGGCTTGCTGTGTAGTTGGGTGGCTGGCCCCCGAAGTCCACTTCCTTCTGGCTACTCCTCTTTCTCCCAAATTTCTCCTTCTACATATTCTCTCTGCCTGCCAGCCCTGCCTATCCTTTCTCCTGCCTTGCCATTGGCCATTCAGTTCTTTATTAGGCCATCAGGTGTTTTAGACAGCAAAGTAACATAGCTTCACAGAGTTAAACAAATGCAACATAAACAAAAGTAACACACCTTAAAATAATATTCTACAACATGGTACCTCAACTTGATATGCCATACTCTGCTGAAGCCCATGGGAGGCCTGCCACTTTCTGAATGGAGACAGAGGAGGAGTAGATGGGAAGGGGTAGACGGGAATTGGGGGGCAGAAAAGGAGGAGAGAAGGGAGAGGAAACTGTGGTTGGTATGTAAAATAAATGAAAAACTGCTAAATAAATAAATAAAAGAAGAAAAAGGAAATAAATACCAGAGTAAGGATTTTGTTGAATAAGTAACATTTTGAAACCTGAGTGCTGAAGAATGACCTGAGTGGTAAGAAGAAATACTGTGAGGACCTTTTATCAATTAAAGGAAAGGTCATGTGTATAATATGAGTGAGGGGATTCCTACAGGTGGCTCATGACGGAGTTTATTTTAATGCACAGCGTACAGAGCAAGGGCAGCAAGCTGGAACTCCTCCAGGTAAACCACTGAAGACAAATCCTTCACAGCACTGTGCAGGTTGAAGGCCTTGTTCCCACTGTTCTGAACTCTTACTAGATGAGAATGAATATCATGATGGGTGTTGGATTATTTAACACAATTTTTCCATTTTGTTATATAGTTTAGAACCACACTATATTTATATATGTGATATTTATACATCCTTATGATGTATAATTTGTTACTTGGTTTACAAAAGCAATTTTATGGTTTGTTAGCATAAATACTTCAGGTTTATTACTCACTGGGATCTCATGAACACTCCTTTTTTTTTTTGGTTTTGTTTTGTTTTGTTTTTCGAGACAGGGTTTCTCTGTATAGCTTTGTGCCTTTCCTGGATCTCGCTCTGTAGACCAGTCTGGCCTCGAACTCACAAAGATTTGCCTGCCTCTGCCTCCCGAGTGCTGGGATTAAAGGCGTATGCCACCACTGCCCAGCCTCATGAACATTCTTAAGGTCATCACAAAATCAGAAATCAAAGTGTGGGGTGAACATATATTCTCATAATCAGCACGTGACACAGTTCTGTTGTGATTTCTGTAATGTAAAAGGTAAATAGATATTTTCCATGTCTTCAAGTTGGACATTCACAAATTTTCAAAAGTAATTTAGTCCTGAGATCTCATGTTCTACCATAGAAACAGTTAAAGGGATATATACACATGCACAAACATGTATTGGCTCTGTTGTGTGTATCTGTTCATGTATGTGTGCACATGTGTGCTAGGGCATGGCAGAAATGGACTTCAACTGTCATTTTTCATCAATCTCTGACTAATGTTTTGAGAGAGGATTGCCCGCAGAATTTAGTGATTGGTATTTGCTTACTGGTTGATAAGCAAGTCTCAGAGACTCACCTACCTCCTCTTCACTTGTGCTGGGATTGTAGGTGCATGCCTTCATGTACCACTTTTCGTGTGGATGCTGAAGACTGAGCTCAGGTCCACATACTTGAAAAGCAAATGCTTTATCCATTGAACCATCTTCCAGCAGTCCAAATGATGCTCTGTAAAAAATAAGCAATTGTCCTGATGTAGACATGAATGATCTATCAGACGTTTGTACTTTCCTCCATATTTTCCATAGAAACTTTTGAAATGGGGTTAACAGACAGTAATTTTATTTAATGGTTATCTCTATATTCTCAAAAAAGATCTATTACACTAGGAGAAAAATCACAAGTAGGAGGGAAAGTCTCCCATCCACATGGTAATTTTGAATTACTTATCAACTTACTTGTTTATCAAGATAATAGATCAGCTATTTCTCTGATTAAGTACATTCCCTCCTATCATAAGATGAAAATATACATTCTAATACATTTTTAGTATCTTCTGTGTTGACATTTGTGCAAATTAGTGTGTTGTGGTTTGAATGAAAATGGCCCACAAAGGCTCATATCTTTAATGCTTGGTCCCCAGTTAGTGGAACTATTTGGGAAGAATTAGGAGGCATAGCCTTGTTGGGATAGGTGTAGCTTTGTTAAGGAGGTGTATCACTGGGGTGGGCTTTGAGATATCAAAATCCCATGCCAGGCTCAGTATGTGTCTCAGTTAATGCTCCATCATCATGCCTGTCTACTCCCTGTCATGATGATAATGAATTAGCCTTCTGCAACTGTAAGCAAGCCCCAATTAAATGCTTTATTTCATAAGATTAGCCTTGGTTATAATGTCTCTTCACAGCAATAAAACAGTAACTAAAACCCAATGTAAGGGGTAAAGAAAAATTATCTTCCAGCAAACCTGGTTGTTATTGCACTATATATTTCTTGTAGCCAACAAGATACTAAACAACACCCAGCATTCTCAATGTTGGATGCAGGGCCCTTGATTACAAAGACAATCAACGAGACAGTTTTAATGCTAGCTACCCCATTCTTCCATCCCAATCCCAGTATTTTCCAAGTTTGCTTTGCAAATTCCTGTATGCCAAATATGCCATGTTTTTCTAAGATGTATTCTGTCCCATCTGTGTTTTACAGAAAAGGCCCATTTATTATTGAGTTTCCATACCAATTTTGATTTACAAGACAATGATCTTAGCTTAAGATAAAGTATATTAGAAGTAAAATTATGTTTTGATAGAATATATATTCTCCAAATATTTTGCTAACCATAGACATATTACCTATTATTAAATGTAACAGTAGCCTTTACATTCTTTAATTTTTTATTTTATGCTTTATAGGGTATATTATGGTAACTCAATGCATGTACAATTGTCATATGCTATATATATTAATCCAGTTGAGACACTAAGTATCTCCAAGTCTTGTCTATCACTCACTGAATGGAATGAGAATTGTGAACTCTTCTGGTCATTTTAAAATATATCATGTAACTATTCTTTTGTTCTGTATTTATTTTCATACAATCACTTGCTTATATTTCTGCATTCTCAAGTAAATTCCCAGTTTCTTAAAGGAAACTGGGAAATTGGTAAGCCCATTCTATATTTTGTTTAAGTTTATATCTTTTATGGATCCTGGGAGAGTATTTAGCACATAATAAGCACCAAAGAACTGTCTATCAATTTAGGTTAAATACAGTTCTAGATACATATACAATATATCACTTGATTTCCTGCATTGTACATTGTATGGGACAATAGCCTCTCCCAATCTATGTAATATATTCCTCAACATTCAAAATAATTGTATTACAGAACTTAATATGTTTCCAGTGGGTGGGGTATTTTAACTAGTCTTGCCCCTTGTGTGTGCCTGTGTGTGTGTGTGTGTGTGTGTGTGTGTGTGTGTGTGTGTGTGTTGTCTCTGGAGTGATCTGAGCTCTGAATGTGCAACCTAATTCCACACACAGAGCAGTCCTCTGCTCTTATCAACCCAACACAGTCTGTGAAGCCCTCACTGCAACTATGTGCTTTGCCACAGTCATGAGGTACAAATTCCCTCTCCTGGCCATTGGCCTCGAAGTTGTTATGATTGTTTTATTTGTATTATTTGTTGAATATGAGACAACCCAGCAGGTCAATGCTACAACATCAACAAAGACGGACGAATTTTTTCAATTGTATCCCTGTGAGTAAACAATGTACTTCTTATACTCCTTTGGGTTCCTTGGGGTCTCAGAACGTAAATATTTAAATACTAAAACATTATACATTTTTGAGGTACTCTTAGAATTGTCTAGTATTTTGACTGTCATGGGAATTATATGTCTCCATTAGGACATTCTTGTCTTCTGTTTATGACGAAAGTGTTTGGACAGAATCTGTGTTTATTCAAATGTCAGAATAATAAGCTAAAAATTAACATTCTGTCTTTTTTTAATTCGTTGCATCCTTAACACTAAATAATCTTCTTTTTGTTTGGGTTTCTTTACTTATTCTGTAAAAAATGAAGGTGTTGGTCACCTTCCCTCAAATAAAAAAAGTCAAAGGCAAATGCTGTCGGACAGAGATAAAGGTAAAATGGAGCGAAGAAAGGGAAGCCGGAATTCACCTTAGGTCCTTAGATATAAGAAGGGATATTTAGGCACATGAAGGAGGTTACAGGAGTTTTAATTCATGTATTCTAGGTTTTGTAGGATCATCAAAAAAGACAGTTTGTTTTGTTTTGTTTTAATTGAAAATGATGGACATTTGATTTAAAAATAGAATCCTTCACTGAGAACAGAGACTGAAGAAAAAGAACAACTGAGCTTCCAGTTCAGAAAAGCAGACTATAAAATAGTTAATATACAGTAAGCACCGTTTGCTGAGGGGTTATCATGAGCCTGATACACTTACTAGCTCATCTTCCAAGAGAGATAAAGTACACCATTATTTCTACATTTTTAAGTGAAGCTCAAGCAACTTTAATTTTCTAAGTCATTTAAAATAGCAATTGTTACTATTGTTTATAACACCTGTGTAAACTTCTTAAAATAATGCTTTCATGCCTGTATTTTTCAGGAGTGAATATAGTAGAAGCTTTCTCATTCATGAATTGTAACCAAGGATGACTTAGCAAACTGTAAAATTCAAACTTCAGAGTAGAGTTAGGATCCTAGGCAACATTCTGAACTCAGCTGCCTTTATACTCACAGATAGTTGATAGTATTCTTGATTAAATTTTATATTTCTCAATTTAGAGACAAATAAAAGAGATGGATTTATTTCAAATTTTTGTGCCAATAGACATAGTATTTTTTCAGTCATCCACTCACTGAATAAATATTGTAAGGAGCAAGAATGCACTATAAAAATGTATTCAAAGATGAATCAATTGCAGCCCCATTGCAGTGGAGCACCACTCTACTGCATATGGGAGCGAGGGGATGCAAGACAATACACAAAACAAGGTGCCAAACACACTCTCCCAGACTAAGGTTATTCAAATAGAATTATATCAAGATCTTAGGAATACAATAATTTCCACAACTCAAGCTGAAGCAGTAAGCCTGGTGTCAAAGATTCTAAGCAGAATTTCAGTTCAAAATGAGATAAAAGGCAAGGTGGAGGAAGTAACTGAGAACATTATTTCCTTACCTAATAGCAGATGATTAATTTCTGGCAGTTTAGTGTACTGTCTGCCAACGAGAGCTAACACTGTATCTTATACTTGTAATTTTCTGAGCCCCTACATCTTAAACCTCACCACATACATATTCAAAGCTGCAACTATGTAGAGGTAACTGGTATATTGATTGACTTGATTTCCATTATCATGTAACACATATGCCTTAATACATATGCAATGTGTATTTATATGTGTTGGTTATATCAAAAAAATGTTATTTTTAAAACATATATTAACAATTACAACATTCTTCTCATTTGTTGAGAACAGGGAAATTCATTAGTATTATAATACATTAAGAAAATATTTATTATTATTCTGATTTTGTACAGAATTTTCTAGGCTTTAGAAACCAGAGAGCAAATGTGCAGACAATTTGTATCTTCATGAAGTGTTTGTCTCACTGGGAGAGGGATGTGTGTGTGTGTGTGTGTGTGTGTGTGTGTGTGTGTGTGTGAACGCGCACGTGTGTGTGCGTGCGTGTGTGCGCATGTGTGTGTGCGTGTGTGTTTGAGTGTGTGTGTGTGTGTGTGTATTTTAGATGTTAATGAAATGCCTAGCTAAAATTATATAAATTATCTTAGACGACAGTCTTTGTACATTCCCTGTTTGACATGCAATTTTAAATCTATTTTTCTCTATGGACGATTCACATCCCAAGATTCTAACAAATTCAAATAGCTACATGACCCTTGTTAAAATAATTCATAGAATGGTCTGAGAAAATGCATGATTTGTGGTGCACATTTTCTCTAAATTTCAAACAACTGACATTACAGGGCTTGTGCATAAATGTCACTCATTAGAAAACAAATTGTCAGTGTCCATTGTTAGGAAACAATACTCAAGTCTAATCAATAAACACTTGGGTACTCTCCTGGTATAATGCGCTGTACCAAGTGCTAGGATTTAAGACAGAGAAAGCAGAATTACATAAGGCCGACTAAGCTCCTCTACAGCTCGCAGAGTGCTGCAAGCTTCTGAATTCCTCACAAATATGTGAGGTAAGGTGGCAATTTGCATTTTTAGTAAAGCGCACAGCGAGGAGGGCGTATTTTCTTCTCCCCAGACTTGTGCATGGTAGGATTTTTGAGTAGTAGAGTGTGATGTCACATAGCCTCTGATTTTGCACATATTCCTAAACACACCACAAAAGTGGGTCACACATCTGAATGTCATGTCTCTGATGTGTTAATTTGCAATACTATATATTCTGTATGTTGGGCTTTTAAGACACATAAAGAAGTGTCGGTCATTTTGTCAAGGGACATAAATTGGTAAGTCAAGCTTGGGAACAGTGTAGTGAAAGCTAGAATTTAAAAGGCAGGGGCCTTTGAGGGTTGGTTACTTCATTTAGAAACTCTGCAAGTGCTAGGGTCTTATTGCCTAATTGACATTTAAACCACACCGGTGATCTTTTTCTGCTTTGCTACACTGAAGTCCTTTACTTTCACTTTTAGTGGATTAAGTACCTGTGGGTCATTTTGAACATTCTGCATTTTAATGCGTTGTTCATTTGAAATACGTATTGACCCCATATATTATACAAATGTGGACACACTTCATTATAAAATATAAAATATATACTTTTTTACTAGTGGAGGCCCTCTTTCCCTCTCAGCCTGTCAGCCATCATTCTGAGATGGGAAAGAGGCAGACGGGGGATGAAAAGCTTGGTCTGCTGCCCGTGAGCACGAATGGAGACAGGCCTCTGGGAGACAGACTTCAGTGAATCAGCTCAACTTTGTTCCAGAGTATAAGGAACATATAGAATTAGGGAGCCTGGGGACAAACCCTAATTTGCATTAAGTGGCACACTCCTATCACAAGGCTTTGTATGTAGCAGTGTGGTCCTATCAAAATGGCTAGAGCACTTGCCTAATTACTGTGTCTGCCATCAAGGGAAGAGAGTTTGCAGGTAATTGTGTCAAGGGTCACCCTTGTGATAAGCCAGGCATCCTGGGCCTAGAGACATCCTCCACATAAGGCTGGGCAGCGAACAGGAAGCATTTGCTGCGGGGAGGGAATTGTACATGTTGCAGAGCTTGGAGAAAGCTGCCAGGCCATGATAGGCTGCAACCTCTGATCAGTAGGGCCTTCCAACCTTTGCTTATTAGTAGTATCACCAACAATTTTACTAGGAAGGCCTTGAACAGTCATGGGCAATCAATAAGTTTAAAGTAACAGATACAAATTCCCAAATTTTTATTTAGAATTCTAGTTTTTCAAGGAACTTATTATTCTAACTTTCCAGACTAGCAAAAGGCATAAAACTGTGATTTGTGTTTAAAATGAACATGCTGTAATTTGTTCCTACATTTATTCCGAGAGGGTTCACTCCCTTTTCCACCAGCAGAACACAAGCAACAAATACCTCTTTCATCCAATGTTAACTGTTCCCACCTCTTTCATCCAATATTAACTATTCCCAAAGAACTACTCGTTGCCGTCTTTTACTGGAACTGTTATGAATGTACAGTCGGTCATACATGACCTAAGAATATGGTGCCAGATTGCCAAACTTGAGTACCGCCTTTAAATTGAACAATTCCATCCTCACACAAGGGCTGGGAGCAGTAGGCACAAATAGACCTCAAATCTTAATTGAAGAATAATTTATTTCCTCCAGCTTCATTCATGAAACTGTTCATTTAAAAAAGACAGTTGATTAGCTTGATCTGTTTGAGACGCATCCAGGCAGTGGGACCGGGTCCTGTGCTTATTGCATGAGCTGGCTGTTTGACACCTGGGGCTTATACAGGGACACTTTGCTCAGCCTGGGAGGAGGGGACTGGACCTGCCTGGACTGAATCTACCAGGTTGAACTCAATCCTCAGGGGAGTCTTTGCCCTGGAGGAGATAGGAATGGGGGGTGGGCTGGGGGAAGGGGTGGGGGACAAAGGAATCCGTGGCTGATATGTAGAATTAAATTAAATTATAAAAGAAAAAAACTGAAGCAATGATAGCATAAGGTAAGCAAGTGCACAGAGGCAAATGGGAACATGTCAAAGAAACCTAAAAGCTTCTTAACTGGGTACCAACTTGTTCCAATTAAGACTAAATAGGATGGTAGAAGTAGTAAGATGGAGTAGAAACTGAAAGAGGATTACATTAAACAAACTGAAATTTTCTGTAAAAGGAAGACAGTGAAGAAGACAAAACCACTGCCTTAGGGGAGAATACCACCTAAATATAAAAAAGTGACACGGGGCAAGAGAGATGCTCTATCAGGCAGGTGCCTGACCACTGATTGGCATGCCAGAATGGAAGAAGAAAACTGACTCCTACAAGTGATTTTCTGACATCTACATGCATGCTTTGGCATGTACACAGTACATAGTATACACACACACACACACACACACACACACACACACACACACACAATGGGACAGATGATAGATTGATAGATATACAGACAGACAAATAGAGACAGAGATAGAGAGTAACAGAGAGAGAATATTAGATAAGTGAAAATGCAACTTTAAAAGGTATTAAGGAGTGATATACAGAAAACCACAATTTGGGCATGACCACTGTGCTAGTATATGCCACCAAAGCCATGAGTGAATTTTGAAGCCGCTGGGTGAAAGTTGATAGAGAGTACTCTATTCACATACTTTGAGGAATCATTGTCAAGATCTCCTGCTAGTTACAAGACAAAGGAGTATGCATAATAGAAAGGTCTGGGCAGTATTTGCTTAACCATGTGATCTAACTCACCATTACAAATGCTGTCTTACAGTGGATCCAATGAGTAGTGTACACCTACATAATATCACTGATAAAATACTTAGTATGGTTTTAATTATGGTTTATACCAAAATGTGTCCAAATTATGAGGTATGCTACATGAACAGCTAAATAAAACCACCAATAAAAGGCATGTGGGATGATTGCTCAAAATTTAAAGGCTCTAAAGAGACACAAATAGAGAGACACGAAAACTAATGCTTAAGATTTTGAGAATAAGGACATATACCCCTACTTGTAGAATTAGCAAAAACCAAATCTAGAGAATATCACTAACATAAATTCAGGTTAATTATATATATATATATATATATATATATATATATATATAACCATATTTTTTAAATATTTGAGATGTTTGAAATGTAATATCTGGAGGTGATTGGAAGATAATTCTTTAAGAGTGCTATTCACTCGGAAAAGAGGAGTTCATGGAGCATGTGGATGAGTGGGTCTCTGATTCTTGTGCCATCTCTTGGGCTCTTTTGTTTCTGTTGGTTTGTCTTGTCCAACTTGGATGTGATAGTTTTTGCTTTATCTTACTATATTTTATTTTGTTATATCTTTTAAATGAATGAATGAATGAAAACCTAATCACTAGGGTAAGAGGTTAACAACTGAACAGTCATTTATACCTGCTGGGAAAAGAAAAATCAGTTTGCTTCAATGGAGTGGCACTGGGTATATTAACCACTTGGGGCCAGGCCTCATGTTCAGGAATAATTGATCAATGTATAACAGACTCCACATATTTCTGTGGGGGAGGGTGCACGCTTTTATTTGGTTACAGTTTGATCTAAAGTCTTGGAAAACTTTAGAACAAGAGCAAGCCCAAATTTGAATTCTCTACTTCTCTCACTGTGTCCTTTGTCTTTCTGTTGTCTATGGTTCATAGCCTGTCTGTTGTCTGTCTGTCGTGTATGTCTGAAGTCTGTCTGCAGAAAGCATGGTATGGGAAGGGAATGAGACTTTTTTTGTTTTTTTTACAGAAATCTTTAACAGGGTTTTACAAACATCTTAGTGTTTTATTGCTGTGAAGAAACACCATGATCAAGATAATTTTTATAAAAAGGAAACATTTAATTTAATTGGGGCCTTGATAAAAGTTTCAGAGGTTTAGTCCATTATCATCATGGCAGGGAGCATGGCTGCAGGCAGGCAGACGTGATGCTGGAGAAAGAGCTGAGAGCTGCGTCCTGATCCAAAGGCGGTAGAGGGAAAGAGGGAGAGAGAGACAAAGACAAAGACAGAGGACGACAGAGAACGAAAGGCTAGGCTTTTGAATCTTAAAGCCCACCCGAAGCCTCACACCTCCTCCAACAAGGCCACACCTCCTATCCCTCCCAACAGTCCACCAACTGGGAACCAAACATTCAAATAGAAGAGCCTACGGGGCCATTTTCATTCAAACCAACACAGCAACAGAAGTTACCTTACTGACCCCAACTGACTCAGAATAGTACTCAAAACTTCAGACAGATATTATCAACCTATATCCATGGGATATCTGTTTAAAGTTGCTTTGAAATTGTTGGAACTTACAGCAACTGATTATTGTAACACTCGCAGATACATTATTTCAGGTCAGTAGCATGGAAATATATATATAAGAAGAGGGTGCCAGATCTCATTACAGATGGTTGTGAGCCACCAAATGGGTGCTGGGAAAAGCAAGTTGGTACTTTTAACCTCTGAGCCATCTCTCCAGCCCCCGGAAAAATGTATTTTTAAATTAAAGCTATGCATTTAACTTAGGTTGTTAAAGCTGATTACAGGGAAAATTGAGTACAATGTTCTTTGTTTGTTTGTTTGTTTTTAGGGTTTTGTTTTGTTTGTTTGTTGGGTGTTTGTTTTGAGAGAGGGTTTCTCTGCTGTAACAGCTCTGGTTGCCCTGGAACCAAGGCAGCCTTTTTTTTTTTTTTTGTAGCCCAAGCTGGCCTTAAATTCACAGAGGTCCACCTACCTCTACCTCCTGAGTGCACAGCCCCACAATGTTTCCTTAAAGGCAAATCAAATTCAAATAGTCTGAGTACACGCTAGGATAGTAGATTAAGTAAATATTTTAAAAAGTCCCAAAGCACATTATTAACTAGGTTGCAAATTCAAATTATGAAGGCAAGAAATATTTTCAGCATATTCCCACAACAGAAGAACATTTTCATACAAGTGTATAATGCACTTTGAGAATCATGTTTGTGTGGATGTATGCACATATGCACACAGATGGAGTACATATTCACATGTGTGTAGTGGGGTAGTGAGGCCAGGGATGGACATGGTCTCCTTTTGGTTCTCCTTCTTTCTGTTGGTCCCCTTTGCCCCACCCCTAGAGAAGAAATGTTTGCTTGTTCTTTTATATCATGTCCCTGGTGTTCTGTATCTGTTTAAGATTTCACCCCATCGTTTTTATAATCAGACTTGCCTTACATTTCCTGAAGGAGTATGTAGTTGGATGTGCTCTGACTATTTGAAAAATGATAAATGAGCATACAGAGCAGAAAAATAGAAATAATATAAACAAAACAGATACAGTAAAAAGCATATGTACATGGTGGTAACTGTGCACCCTTGCACTGAGAAAAGGGTTAACTCTTGAGTCTTATCTAGAAGATTTCCAGGAAAAGACATGCTTAGTGTGGAACAAAGAGGATATTCTGAGAAGAAAAAATAAATGCATATAAATTAAGGAAAATGAGGACTTCAATTCATCTTGTTTGGTTTGGGTGGTATAGGTTTTGCTAGAACAAGTTCCATTTTTAAATTGTTGGATTATCAGGGTTTGTAAGATATCCTATTGCAAGAGGAACACGGAAGTAAAATAGAACAAAATTAACAAAATAAATAGAACTCTGCTAAATTAATAGTAATGACAGGTAGGCTGCTGTGTCTGCTGCTGCTGTTGATGGTGATGCTAATGATGAGTGATAGGGATGATGGTGATAGTGATGGTGACGACTGTGGTTGGAAGGATGGAGGTGGAGATGATGATTGTATTCTGGCAGGTTTTGGTGCCAACCTCAAAGCCAAACCCTTCATTTAAAGCAATGTATAGACTTCCAAAATTCAAATTATTAAAAAGTAGTAAGTAGAGGCTAGATAGATTGCTCAGTGGTTAAAAGCACTTGTTCTTTTTTAAATGCAAATGACAAAGTTTAATTTTATGAAGAAAGTCACAGATGTTAAATGAAAAATATATTAAAGTATTAAAAGATACAAGATACAATTAGTATGTCAACACAGTTTCATTTGGAACCTTATTTTTAAAATTAAATAAAAAAACTCAAGATTTGGAAATATGAATAGATGAAAAATCATAATATGAAACAGTATAATGAAGAGTTCATTTCCTTAGTGATGTTAATGGATTTAATAGATGGGATGTTCAAGGAAATATGATGAGGGGCAAGAGAACTGCATTTAATGCAATAGAAGAGTGATGTAGCAAGGGCACTGTGACAGATGAATGGTCTGTAGTAGACTTAATGCTCCAGGCACTTGTCATGGTAAGAGTGGAATAGTCACCAACTGGTTTCCACCTAGGAGTTCTTTGAATCTCTCTCGGATCTGGTCAAAGATGCCATCACTTCTTGTATCTGGTAGAAAGAACCTTTGAATTGGCCTCCCTCTTTCTGCTGCCTTCCAATCCTCAGATCTATTCACAGAAGCCTGAATAATACCACTGAATTAAAAGCCAGAGCATTTCTTCCTTCTGCTCAGAACCACTTATGGTGTCCCATCTTCCTCAGAGAAAAAGCTAAAGTCATAGCAGTGACCTGTAAAGTCCACACAACAGAACTTCAAAAAGCACTTGTTCATACAAAGGGCCCGAGTTTGATTCCCAGCAGCTACCTGTGAGCAGTGTAGAACTTTCTTCAACTTCAGTTCTAAGGCATCTCATACCCTCTCTTGCTTCCATAAACTCTAGGCCTGCATGTGGTACACAGACACACATGATGGCCAACACTCACACACATAAAATAAAAATCAGTAAATGTCAAACAGTAATACCAGAACGAAGTTGAATTTGGCCAAGGTATAGAGCTAACTTAGCACTTAACTCACTCATCTTCAAAACGACCCTTAGTATACATGTTACAAAGAAACGCCTTTAATAACATTGAGATTAAAGTTATTCAGCAGTTTTCCCAAAGTCAGATGTTTGGTAGAAGGAAGGTTAATTGGGATCAAACCCTGGGTTTTTGTTTTGTTTTGCTTTTGTCTTTAAAGCCTATGATCAAACCACCACATTATATACCCAATATTAATTTTCAATTTCAAATGCAGGATTCATCTATCAACATAAGCCTACTGTCTCCAACAAAGTTACTAACAAAATGTTGGTTTCCACCAGCATCAGTCCTCGTCCTCTTGAAGGAGGAGTTGAGGGCAAGCATTGTCATTGGCTGTCTCCTTCTGCCCCTGTCTCTTTCCACCTCATGTTCTGAGAGAAGGTCTCTCCCTGAATCATTGATGAGGCTGGCTATCCAGTGAGCCCCCAAGAATCTCCTGTCTCCTCCATTCCAGAACTGGGTTTATCGGCACATTCTGCTCCATCCAGCTTTTGATGTGGGTTCTGGGGAAGCAAGCTCGAGTCTCTGTGCTTGTAGAGAATGCACATTGTCAACTGTGCTATCTTCTCCAGCCCAGGGGTCAACCAACTTCTAAGGGGTAAAAATACGTTCTCCATGGCATAAGAAGTTTACTCCATGAAAATATGATGAAATGTCTTATTTCCCTTTATTCTGAACAATGTAACAGAGCTTGAAGCAGTTGCTGGAGATACCCATGAAAAAAATCACTGTCAGCTTAAAGTCACAGAAACAATGGGGGGAAAAAAAGTGCAGCTACTGGAATTGACTCATTAAAATCTCCAACAGTACATGTATCAGGACAAAGAAACAGATTCCATTATTTGAAAATATTTGAATATTCTAGCCTCCTTTAAGGATGACCCTGGAGTAGTATCTTCTTAATACAGATCAGTGTATTAAGTGTATAAAGTGTAAAGGCTTATTGTCCTATGCACTCATGAGTTTAACTTGCTCATTCAGTATTTAACATGGGATGTGTCTCAACTACTGGAGACATCAGGAGATAGGCAAAAGCCAAATCCAGATCCATACAGAGTCTTATAAATTGAGATTATTCCCATTTTACAGATTAGGAAACCTGGGTTTAGGAAAATTTATTGAATGTGCAAGGGCACTCAGCTAGTAAGAAATTCAAATGTAACATGAGATATTAGCATCTGTGCTGACTGATCTTATGTCAGCTTCACCCACAAACTAGAGTTATCTGAAAGGATAGACCTTCAACTGAGAAAATGCTTCCATAAGATCCAGCTGTAAGGCATTTTCATAATTAGTGATTGATGGGGGAGGGCCCAGACAGCCCGTTTTGGATATGGCCATCTCTGGGCTGGTGGTCCTGGGTTCTATAAGACAGCAGGCTGGGGAAGCCACAGGGAGCAGGCTAGTGTTGTTCAAATCTTAGATGGTCTTATAATAAAAAATCCAGAGCCAGATATCAGGGTAAAAGCTGAAAGACCAGAGAAGCAGAGCAAACCACAGCCACCACCTATGACCTCACCAACTCCACGAATCCTCTGACTGAAAGCCTCTGAGTCCTCACCCGAAAGGGTCTCAGCTGAACTGCTTTAGTTCCTGTTTCCTCATGCTTTATATACTTTTCTCAGTCCCAGTCACTTCCTGGAATTAAAGGCATGTGTGCTTCCCAGTATTGGGATTAAAGGCGTGTGCCACCACTGCCTGGCTCTGTTTCCAGTGTGGCCTTGAACTCACAGAGATCCAGGCGGATCTCTGCCTTCCAAGTGATAGGATTAAGGGTGTGTGCCACCATTGTCTGGCGTCTATGTCTAATCTAGTGGCTGGCTCTGTCCTCTGATCCTCAGGCAAGCTTTATTAGGGTACACAATATATCACCACAGGCCAGTAAGCAACACTCTTCCATGGCCTCTGCATCAGCTCCTGCCTCCAGGTTCCTGCCATGTTTGGGTTCCTGTCCTGACTTCCTTCCATGATAAACAGCAATATGGAAGTGTAAGCCAAATAAGCTTTCAGTTTCCCTATTTTCTGTTATTCAGTTTCTGGAAAATATTTAAAATTAAAAGCAAAACACTGTGTTTTGGTCTCAGGTTACAGGAATCGGTGGGGGAAGAGAGCAAGGGGAAATCTGGTCCTTTTTTAAAAGCCAAAGGAAGATGATTTGGGTAGGAGAGTGTGGGGGCGAGGGATGGAGGGTAGTGGGGGTGACTATGAATCAAAGTACAGTTATATATATATATATATGTACATATATTATTTCGTACACTAACTAAAATATTATTTTTATTAAATGGGAATGGGGGAGATTTGAATCAGTTTGTTCAGTTGCTCAGTGCTGCCCCCTGCCCCCATCCCCCATCCCCCCACCTCCCCCCACCCCCGCTTTAAATAGGAAGAAAGTTTTACAGCACCACCACCCTTTATCTGATTTGACTCAGATGAGGGTTTCTCAATAATGGCACAATCTAGAATTTTGAGCTAGAAAACTCCTTGTGGTGGGTCTGTCCTGTGCTTGTAGCATGATTAGCGGAGGTCCCAGTCTCTGCCTTCACTGTACCTCACTGAACCCTATTAGATCGTTACAACCAAAATATGTCGCCAAATACTGACCAGTGCTCTTTCAGTGCAAAATCAGACCTATGCAGAGAGCCACTGATTGAGAATCATCTAGGAAACTCTCAAAACCTGTTGAAAAATGATCTCCCCAACCTGCAAATCCCTAAATAAATCCCACCCCCATCCGCCGCCACAGAGTGCTCACTTTATTGTTTTAAAGGCAGAACCTTGCTGCATAAAACTAAGTTTCCATTCGCAAGCTCTTAAATGCAATCCTAACCACCTAACCTGCTTTGATCTGGACCTATCAAACAGTCTTCAGATCCCATTAGTGCTTTTGCGATTTCAGTATCAGACAAGGTGCTTTTGCCCTCTTGTGGCAGGAACTAGTAATAACACAAATTGGAGGCCAAACGTGAAATCCTTTGCCACACATAAAATGTCTAGTTTACCATAGAAGAGAATGAAAATAGAACCTGCAGGATAATTCTTACCAACGGGTGATGTTAAAAAATTGGATAAAATATTTTTAATGAGTTGGTTACTGAACACTTTAAAGCTAGTAGATTACAGAAGGGAACAAAAGAACTCTAAGAAAAAAAAAACATGAGATGTTGAAAAACATTGAATGCTGAGTTAAAACACCAGTAAAGTATCCAAATAGGACATTTGTATCGCACGCCTTCTTCCCCAAGAGGGAACATCACCTAAGAAGGGATTGAAAGATTGTAAGAGCCAGAAAGGAGAGAAGATTGCTTCAAAACAGTGTCTTCAGGACATGACATTTGCAGTTTTGAACTCACAGTGACTAAGGCTTCCTGCACAGACCTACATAAAATTAAGCCAGTCAACACTACAGCATAAAAGGGAGGGGACCCAGGGTCCCCCACTTCCAGCTGAGGAGCTACCCACAGTTGATGGTACATAGGAGAGGAAGAGTCAGTTTTCTTCTTGTTTGTGACTCATAGTGGGTTGTCCATGGTCCAGAGGGCAATGCCCTACAACATTGGGACTCCGTGGGTTATTTAAAAAGGAGAAGGAAAAAGAAACACATAAAGAAGGGAGTTCTGATATGGCTTAGATATGTTGTGTTCACATTGCAATTACCGATGAACCATTTAAATAAATAAACCTGGATTGGTTCATTCTAGCACTACAATTCCAAACAAGTAATCTAACTGAGCTTTGCGCCCCTAATCACAAACCAAGCTATAACAAATAAAGTGCAGGAGTAGAAGACCATTTGGAAACCCTCCTTAAAAGAGGAGGTAGCATAGTTCCAGAATGATCTGGCAAAGTCATGGTTAGGAAGGGTCATGCAAGTTTTTTATTTGTTTGTTTGGTTTGGTTTGATTTTGTTTTTCTAATTGCCCTCCAATGGAGTCTATGATCAAATATAAAGAAGCGTTAACTGGTGGTAAGACAACTTTTAAAAAATGCATACACACGGTCACTTACATTTCAAATGTTTCACAGAGTGATACTCGTTGACAGCTGGTTAGCAGTAATTGTCTTATCCAGGTTCTGGTGCTCCTAAGAAAAGTACAGAGTGAGATCAGTACAGAAAAGATCAGTAACAACAGGAGACAAATTTGGGAAGAAAAGGGCCTTGGCTAATCCCACAGCAGGCTCTAAAATAGGGCTCATGCAGCATCAGGTAGTCTGCTCCCTTCCAAGAAAAAAGAATGTCCTCCTGAATAAGTCTTCAGGAACACTGCTCTGGGAAAGGGCTGTGACGTCCAACAAGATAAGAGCATTTTCCAGAGTGAATGCAGGTTGTAAGGCTGCTGTCAAGGGGAAATGGGAGATAAAAGCCTTTCTGAAGGGTGAATCTGACAGCACTTAGCAACCTCAACAGAGTAGGCAAGCCTGCATGGAGACCGGGCTATCCCACTCTCAGTCTCTAAGTTTGATTGTAGAATGGAGGAAGAGAGACACATCCAGTGAGGAATCTCTGCACTCCTAAAAAGCCAGTGTTCTGCTTTGGGTATCTTGACACTCCTACCTTGCTCAAACAATGAAGCAATGGGAAAACTCAGACCTGAATTCGAATATTGGCTCTAACATTTTTGTAAGTTAATTGGTCTCTAATGTCAGCTTCCTCTGAGACATGATTTCTAGACACATCTTCTCTGTGTGCCTATTTCTGTTTGAATCTTGGCTGAACTGTTTCATGCCCATCCATCACTTAAACATTTCCCTTTCTCTTTCTGCTTTTGCATGTTTTTGATTTTATCTAATTGATTTATTTTGTATATATAAAATTGAATCGTAAGAAATTGCCTATACTCCTAATATTATCAATGGCATTTCTTCTTTTATTTGAAAAAAAAATTCGTACAATAGATTCTGGTCACACTTTCCTCTCTCCCAACTCCTCCCAGGTTCTCCCCAACTCCTCTCTCATGCAACTCCATTCCCTTTCTTTTTCTGTCTTTAGAAAACAAACTAACAGGCAAACAATAAATAAACCAAAAAAAACCACAAGAAACACACACACACACAAACCCCACAAAAACACAAAATCAGAAACGGTAATATACAAGCAAACCAGTACGACAAAAAAAATACCCAAACAAAGCAATATTGAACAAAAAGTCTACAAAAAATCCTATAGCAATATTAATTTCATTGCTAAAAATTGATTTTATATGGTTCATTCAAATGTTATGTTTTCCACTTATAAGCTTCTTGAGGACAAAAATCTGGATGTTGGCTATATTCTATTTGATCATGATTCATTTGAACTGTATGAGTCTTCTGAAAACAAGTCATCCCACTGGAAATAAGCCTGTAAAGTAGGATCTTTCAACCTAGCAGACAAAACACTGGAGTTCCCAGACATTACATAACCTATGCAACATCATGCAGCCACACAATAGAACTGGGAGGGCTAAGCCCTGAACTCCAGACAAGTCAAGTATTTGATCCTCAAGAGGCAAAAGCCTGCATGTTGAACCAGGGCTTTGAGAGGACTTAAAAATGCTACAAAGTTATTTTCTTGTTTGGATGAAATCGCCAAAATGTTGTACTATTATATAAATTCAAAAAATGGAGACTAGCTCATTCAAATACTATTTTTTCATCAGACTCTTACTACTCTGTCTCTTATATGTGGAGTCATTACTTCAAGTTCATGGAAACAGAGGATGAAGACACCCTAACCCCTTGAGTCAAGAAATAGCAGGAAAGGCTTTATTTCCTCTCAGAGGTCATCACTGAAGGAAGTCATGGCAGGAACTTAAAGCAGAAACCTGAAGGCAGGGACTGGAGCCAAGGCCATTGGGAGATGGCTACTAACTGGCTTACTCTCCATGGTTTGCTCAGCCTGCTTTCTATACCATCCAGGACTACCTACTCAGGGGTGGCACCACCTACAGTGAGCTGGTCCTTCCACATTGATCATTTATCAAGAAAATGCCCTACAGACTTGACTCAGTCTCATGGAGACATTTTCTCTATAGAGGTTCCTCTTCCCAGATAACTCAAGCTTGTGTTGAGCTGTCAAAAAACCAACCAAGACAGTTAGTGATGTCCTTTTGCAGTTTTATGCAAAGATGACAGCATTTTCTAACTATTATAACAGGACCCTTTGGGCTCTTTCATTCAAAGCTTTTTCTTCCTCCCCCCCCCCCTTCTCTTTTTCAGTATTCCAAGATGTGCATGTCATGATATTTGTCGGGTTTGGTTTCCTCATGACCTTCCTGAAGAAATATGGTTTCAGTGGTGTTGGTTTCAATCTTTTTCTTGCTGCTCTTGGCCTTCAGTGGGGTACAATTCTGCAAAAATTCCTTCACAACAAAACAACAAAATTTCACATTGGAATCAAAACGTGAGTATCTTTGAATGTGAATTCTTGTGCCCTTGCCTTCAAGTTCATATGTTGAAATCTTAACTCCTAAATCGAGAGACAACTAAATCTGAAGGCAAAAAATCTCATGATTTTGTGGGATTAGTGTCCCATTCAAAGCTACAACTTACTGCACTATTTCAGTGTGAAATTCGTTCTTTATTCAATTTATTCTTTCTTTCACCCTCAGTATGATAAATGCAGACTTCAGTACAGCCACGGTTCTGATTTCTTTTGGCGCTGTCCTCGGAAAGACAAGCCCCGTCCAAATGTTGATCATGACAGTTCTAGAAATTGCTGCCTTTGCTGGCAATGAATATCTGGTTACTGAAATATTTAAGGTAAGGGTGAGCTACTGTGCTCTGACTATCGGTACTGGCCACCACATGCTATGGGTGCCCACTCTAAGTAAGGGCAAATCTCTACAGGAGGGCCACTAGAAGAAATAGTGAAAAAAAATAACCACTCTTTCAGGATTTCTTATTGTAAAATGGGGTGAGGTGAGTAGCATGTTATTTCATCTTTACAAAACCATGGAAGGTAGGCGTCACTGTTACTACTATTAATCCACAGTCAAATGATCACAGATGCTAAATGATTCACCCGAGTCTGATTCTGAATTTAAGCCACGTTTTTCTAACTCTGTCACTCATTTTATTACACTGTGTTGCATATCAATAATTAATTCCCACTTATATTTAAATGACTATGTAAATAGCACCATATAAACCCTTATATAGGCTCTATTTTCTTTTCTTCTCCATGAAAATGTTACTGAGTCCCTCAAAGGTAATAAATAGGCTATTTCTGACTACACTGGTGTACATTTTCATTTGTTTATACTTGTATTGAACATTTGATTCAAGAGCTAATATTTTAACTTTCTAAGTATTGGTGATTTACCAACAAAACAAAATTAGTTAAGGTTTCTGTCCTTGCAAAGCTTAAAGTATAGTAGGTTAGACCAAAAAAAATCAAATAATTATACATTCATTCTATGCTAATTTTCTGTTTGTGACAAATTGTGTGAGAAACTTAAGGGAAGAAAGATATACTTTGGTTCATGTGCTCAGAATCAATAGGCCCTTGGCTCCGTTGCTTCTGGACCCATAGGGAGGCAGATCCTCACATTGGTGGTATGCACTGGAGTGAAGCAGCTCACTTCCTGGTGGGTAGGAAGCAAGGAGGAAGAGACTAGGGATAAAATCATTCTACTAATGACATGCCTCCTACAGTTTTCACCAAGTCCAAATTGCCTACTCAATTATAGACCCGTCAGTCAATACATCCATTGAAGATACCAAATCTCCTTCATATTACAATCACTTCCCCAAAGCCACAACTCTGAACACCACTTCACTAGGGACCAAGCCTCCCCACACATGAGCTTTTGGGAGACATTGCATACCTAAACTGCAACATGCCCACTTACTCAAAGACACGGAAAATAAATAGTAGGAAATGGGGGTTATGAGAAAGCTATTGAGTATAGATTGAAAAGCAGGGAAGGAGTTCTCTGAGGAAGTGATAGCAACACTAGTTTGTTAGAGTTTTACACATCACTAAGGAAGGGACATGCACTTAATGCCAAAGGAAGCTCAAGAACAGGGCCTCATTGGTAGGGGACAGCTACAGGAGGAGCTTGAGTTACAACAGATGAGCATAGTTGGCCAGACACTGGTGTAGCTGCCATGGTAAGAAGATGAGATTAACAGAGAGAGGCCCTGCATGCTCAATGTGTTGCTTAAGTGAAGACTAATTTGATAGATTCTGAGAAGGAAATGGGAAGGGTTCTTTTGTGACAAATATGTTAGCATCTATGGAGGGACACAGACTTACATAGTGTTTGTAAAGTCCAAATATAATTAATGGTCACCTATCTCTTTCCTGGAAACATATGGTAAAGAGAAGAAAGGTTTTTATATGGAAGTGTTCAGCAAAGCTGAAAGTTGAAGACATATATGTGCTACAGTGATGACTGAACTCAAATGGATGAAGTTGCTCTTTAAGGGCACCAGATTTTTTTGTCTAGTCAAATATGGAGCAAACCAGGAGATTCTTCTACTTGCACCACTTTGAAAATCTTAAATAAATTTGTGATGTTTTCCTACCTTAGTTTGCATAAGCATTTGCTCCTGGCTTAGCACTCTGAATTTTCTCTCTAGAAGCATAAAATAGAGAATACTTGATTAAATTCATATCAGATCCTAAAAAGGGAACAAAATGCCTCTCTTCAAGTCAGTATTGGAATTCAGCTGGTCTTCATGTAGCATATAACAAAATGTAGAACCATGTGGTGAGGACTGGCCTTTTTGAGGTTCAAGTCTGAGTTATAGTTAAATGAATTTTAGCTACAAAGCCAAATAAATGTGGATCATTTTTATTTTGTATCAGGTGCAATACATCATAGTTCACTGAATGTCTCTTAAATCTGAAATAGCCTAGCACAGTAAATTCCTAGCTCTATAGGAATATGGTCTAACCTAAGCACCAACACAGTTTTATTAAGTGGATACTATATTACAGTTTTGTAAAACCTAAAGTTCATGGATTTTCAGTAATTTTTTAGCACCACATCCCAAGAAGTACTTCACCTTTGCATGTCTTAAGAACTTGCCATATTTTTTTTCTTATTTTACTACCTCATTTTATCTTTTCTTTAACATCTCCCCCAGCAATTATTTCATTGTCCTTCTGCCTGTAAGGAGACCCATTTTCACCTCCATGTATGCAAATTTCACTTTGTCCCGGCAGGCCTCTGACACTGGCGCATCCATGACAATCCATGCTTTTGGAGCCTATTTCGGCTTAGCTGTAGCAGGCGTCTTATATCGCCCTGGCCTCCGCGGGGAACACAAAAACGAGGAGTCTGTGTATCACTCTGACTTGTTTGCCATGATTGGTGAGTAGAATGAACTTAACCTGATGCTTGTCCGTACCCGAAGATGCTCAGACGGCCTCTTTTTGGTGATCGCTTTGTTTTATGGCGGGTCAGTGTTCCCTGTTCTCCTGGCTGATGATGATGATGAAGGCTAAAATCACAGACATCAATTTCCAGAGCAAAGCACCCTCTAACATGATCTTCTCTAATAATAACTAATGCCATTTATGATTTACAGGAACACTTTTCCTTTGGATATTTTGGCCCAGCTTTAATTCAGCCATTGCTGAACCTGGAGAGAAGCAGTACAGGGCCATTATCAACACATACTTGTCCCTTGCTGCCTGTGTGATCGTAGCCTATGCCTTGTCCAGCCTTGTTGAACGCCGAGGAAGGCTGGATATGGTAAGTGTCAATATTAAACCAATGGAAGCTTCATTAAGTACCAACAGTTGCTTGGATAATAAATTAGGCATCAGAGCTGGGCTACCAGGACAAACCACAAAACAGCCGACTTCAAAGAATGTTTTGAAAATAATTTTCATTCATTCACTTACTATCTAATCTGCTAAGTTAAAGTCAAGGAATTTGCAGTTTGTAGGGTATGCAGTCATGTAAAACTCAGACATAAAAGGCTTTTTTTTCTTTCATATTAAAACTAATTGCTCTTAACTCCATAGAAATTTTCCCTCAATACTTGACTTGTCAAAGAGCAGGACAGGGGAGTAAGATAGTGGGTGTTGGTTCTATTTTGCAACTGCAAGTGTTCAAAAGTGATAATTATGCTGTGTAGTCACTGATAAAGTTCATTACTCTGGAGGATGGCCCCACACCCTCGTATGTTTGAGCAGCACCAACTGGACTTTGTGGGATATCGAAAAAATGTGAAGTAGGGAGGGTGCATGTTAGGGGAATACAGGGGAGTTGGAGGAGGAAAGCAAGAGGTAGTTATGATTATATTTCACTGTAGACATGTATGATTTTTAAGGAAGATTTTAAAAACATAAACAATAATCCCAAATAAAACTCTAGAAAAGGAAAATGACAATTTGAGTATTAATAATCCAAATGAGATCCTTAGTAGTATTGAAGTAATGATCATTTTATTTTACTGTTTGTGTGAGATGCTGATGTGGGAGGGATACAGACAAGGGACATCTACAAATTCTCTGAAGTAATTTTTGCAACTTCTATGTGCCCAAAAAGTAACATAACATCATTTTTTTTTTAAGTTCAACCCAGCTTGCCTTGAGTTTCTTGCCTGGGAGTTAGAGAAATGGTCACATGGGGAAAAAAATAAAAACTCAGATCAAGCACTCTTCTTTTCCAATGCATGGAGGAAATGAATGCTGTACTGTATTTATGTATACGTGATTTATGTGTTTTTGTTTTATGTTTATGGATGGCTTGCCTGAAAGCATATCTGTGTGCTACATGCATGCGGTGCCCATGGAGACCAGAGGAGGACATTGGATCCCCTGTAACTGGAGTTACAGACATTTATTAGCCACTTTGTGGGTTATGGGAAATGAACCAGGGTCCTCTGGTAGAACAGCCAGTGCCCTGAAATACTAAGCCATCTCTGAAACCCCTGTAGTACATATTTAAAGCAAGGTTGAGACCATATATTTCAGCTCTTTACAATTTGTGTTATAAGAGACAACTGCAAATACATTTTTTAAAAGATCATACTCAACAGGTTTACTTTTTAAAATGACAGATATCCTACTCTTTGGGTAGATCAGACAGATTGTGCCTTTTGAGAATTCTAGCAAAATGAAATTAGTTCTCTTTCTCCAGCCTCTGACATTTCTGGCCAGATTGTGTCTCAAAAAGAGAGAGAGAGAGAGAGAGAGAGAGAGAGAGAGAGAGAGAGAGAGAGAGAGAGAGAGAGAGAAAAAGAAAGAAAGAAAAAGGGAAAATGGTGTGTGCGTGTGTGTGTGTGTGTGTGTGTGTGTGTGTGTGTGTGTGTGTGTGTACAAGCACGTCTTTCAACTAATGGCTAACGCAGGTCCACTGTACTCCGCCTCCCTCCTGACTTTTTGACATTGCCTCATTCCCCACTCCTCACTCATGGTTCCGCCTCCATTCAGGTTCACGTTCAGAACGCTACTCTGGCAGGAGGTGTCGCTGTGGGCACATGTGCGGACATGGAAATCCCCCCCTATGCTGCTATGACCATTGGAAGTGTTGCAGGCATCATCTCAGTGCTTGGATACAAGTTCCTTAGTGTATGTATGATAGATGCAGTGAAGCAAACCCTACATCTGTATCACTCACTGTCTTCTCACGTGGGATCAGTGGCGTTTCCTTCCCTATATACCTTTCACTGGAGGCCATTTATCTTCCTTTCAGAAATACCACTCACATTGCAGCCATGCACTGACTCTCCTCTTTCCTGATGTCTGTGTGGCAGGGGAGAATCTGGTACTCGTTATTAGTAATTTGGCATGGGTTATGTTAATTCCTTTAGAGAAGTTCCCGAGAATATTTTATTTTTGTTGTTTGTTTATTTGTGGACTTTGTGTTCTAATCAGGGCATCTGAGATTTTATTAGAAGGTGAAGTCACTTCCTCCCAATCCAGCCACTAATGATAACCAATGTATTTAAAATGTTTGACATGGGTGCATTTTGATATCAAAGGAAAACTGAGCCTTAGATAAAATTGCCTCTTCTGAGTAGAGTTGCAAATGGAGAGATGAGGTAGAAGAATGCAGGGCAGCAGAGAGCAGACCTATAGGGGAAAAAAAACTTTGAAGTTTAATATGTATGTGAACTATAGGTTTTTAATACACTGTGTTTTGAATTCATGCTAACGAATGAATATAGAGTAAATGTGGACATGATGGAGCCGATAATTTGGCTCACTATAGTAACATCTTAACCATGTATTTGTAATGTGTAATACCACACTGTGTTTTATATGTACATGATAAGGATTTATGAATATATTCTTCTACACAGCTCTTTGCTTCAGTATGGAGCTCTGTGTGCCTTACAAGATAATGACTTTTCTCTCTTTTACAACCTCAGCCACTGTTAGCTAATAAACTGATGATCAGAGATACATGTGGAGTCCATAACCTGCACGGCTTACCTGGTGTGTTGGGAGGTCTTGTCAGCATTGCGGTCGTATACTGGGAAAAGTCTAATTTGTGAGTAAAAACCAAAGGGTGTTTCTTGCCTCTGATCCTGTGCTTTGTAATTGCATTGGTGAAAATACACAGTGATGAGGGTGGGACCCTGTTGTTGTTGTTAACATTACAGGCTCCAAGAGACATAAATGAGAGAATACCATTAATGAATCTTTTTGAGTTGCCTCCTTTCACAGACTTGCTCCCTTAATCTTTCATAAACTCTATTGCCTGCCTTCTCTGAGAGAAGCACAGTGCTAATGATACAACTACATACTAAGTTCACCTGCTGTTTAGTTAGAAGTCTTACACATTTCAAAGCCATTTATCACATGCTTCCACCTCCAACTTACAATGTCCTCTCTAAAGTTTTACATTTATTTATTTACCGTGTGTGTGTGTGTGTGTGTGTGTGTGTGTGTGTGTGTGTGTGTGTGTGTAGATGAACACACACACGTCATAGTATGCATGTGGAAGTCAGAAGACAGCTTGCAGGAATCGATTCTTCCCTTCTTCCACATGGAGCCAGGGATCCAACTCAGGTCGTATGGCTTGACAGCAAGCTTCCTTACACACTGAGACTTCTCCCTAAACCAGTGATATTTTATTATCTTTATTTCAAAGTGACTGCCTCTGGCATTACACGTGTATTCTCCAATGTCCTCATTGCCTTCTCCCTAACATATAGGCCCACTTAGTTTTTCTGATGTTATTGATGAACCTAATTTCACTACAATGTTTTATTTAAAGTGGTGAGGAAATGGTAGCCATGTTGTTTTAGACATTATCCCACCTAGCCTGTCTGGAAGAGAGGTTCAGGAACTGATATTCAATAGACATTTAGTGAGTGAATCAAATCAAGGATCAATTTTTTGAAAATTCTAAATGCCTTCTGAAGAATTCTTTATTAACCATAATGAATGAATGACCAAGTGTTTTAAAAAGGGAAAGAAAAAAGGCATAACTGACGCTACATATTTGCTTTCCCTAGGTCTGCGGTGGCTATGCAGGCAGCAGCACTGGGTTCCTCCATTGGCTCAGCAGTTGTTGGAGGCTTGGTTACAGGTCTGCTTCGAAAGTGAACATTTAGCTGGGTTTCGCGGTACATGCTTTTAACCATGGCTGCTTGGGAGATTAACACGGAAAGATTAAGACTTCCAGATCATTGCAAAATGATCTTGAAAAAGTAGGGATAATAGCCATGTGAACTCCTACCAGTGCCCGGTCACTCCATTTACTTCGCGGAGAGATGATTAAGACACAGTTCATTGGTCACATTCCAAACTGGGCTAAGGTTCTGGCAATGGGCTATGTTAGCTAAAAGAGATATTTTCATAACAGCGTTTTAATACTTAGTAAGGAAGTATCCTGCCCTCATCAGTATTCGTGTTCCCTCTGCCCTCACAGGTCTACTTATGAAGTTATGTAGCTGTGATCAGCCCCCTGATGAGGACTGCTACGATGACTCTGTTTATTGGAAGGTAACGTACAGAATTCAAAAAGAGAATACAAATGATGGTTCTGTCACAGTTCAGATGGCCAAGGACTCCTTCGCTCTTCCAGATCAAAATTATGGATAGGCAAGGAGGAGCGCTTCAAATGCTGGTCTCTCAGAGAGCACACATCCAAAGGTCCCATAAGTAGCAAACTCCAGCTTCTTTCCAGCCCCACATTCTGCCTTTTGACTCCATGGTTGCTTTCTCCCAAACCATTTCCTGAACTCTCTGAGTGGGATAGGTGCTTCAACAGATTGTTAGGGAAACTGGGTCAGGAAACGGGGAATGCAGTCAAAGCTGGTGAGAGAAATTATTTGCTTGTATATTTTTCTTTAATTCAAATAATTTTTATTCTCAGTTTTTCTAAGTTTAGATAATAATTACAGAAAACACCTTTGCTTCAGTACTAACTTTAGACAGGCCCAGTGAAAGAACCACAAAGTGTCACACTATTGCTTTTGCTTTTCAAGGTTCCCAAGTTCAGAGAACTTGACCATCTCTTCTTTCAACACGTGAATCACAATCACTTGGAGCATGAAGTCTAAATTCCGTTCTGAAACTCTGCATCCTCTGCATTATTATCAAGAAGAGTCAAGCTGAAACAAACAAAATGTAGTATCCAGAGACACAGGGCCATCAATAGATACATTCCAGGCTCCAAATGGCCAGTGTAGAAATGCCTTTATATTGGGCATTATTCCTTGATGTTCAAATGATTTCTCAATCGACAAAAAAATTGCCCATAAAACAGACCATCAATTGGGTTCTATCCCGGACTCTAAGAATGACTTTGCACGTGGCTAGCTGCATAGGAAATATTTGCATTCTTGATATTATGCAAAAGAGATTTACATAGAAACTAACACTCCTTAATCGTGTAAGCCTTCATCCACTTTTTAGGTTAGCATAAAATAATAGTTTTCATCACTGCGTCTTTATGCACGTGTGTCATTATTTTGCTCTTGTTCATTCCATTACCTGCTGCACTCCTCATGATTACTCCCGCTACCCCTCCAGCTGGGTCCCTTTCTTCCCTCAGTTAGATATGACTCGTTTTGTTACATGTGTTCCATCACCATCCCTTTAGCTTCTTAATGTATATACCATGTCTTCAGTTCCAAAAAGTATAAAGGTGAAGTCAATAAAATGACATACTAAGAAATTGATACTAGAAAAATGAAGTTCTTGTAAATAAAACGTAATACTAATGTCCTAGTTAGAGCCTTTTTAAATCCTAAAAACAGTCATAGTAATATTACACTGTTGCTGTGTGTTCTTATTCTTAATTCCTTTTTATGGTTATTATTTGTAGTAAGCACTTAAAAGCTATCTGTATAAAATTTTGAATAATTAAATATTGTTATTAAATAAGGTATTTGTCTCTAGCTTGCTTTTATATGATGATTGAAATCCATTTTCATAATGAGTACGTATACACACACCTCATACTTAATGCATACCTAATTCAAATATATGACTTAAATATTCACTATAAGAATCAAGTGACCTTTGCATAGTATAACTTTTAAAGCACTGAGTTTAGAAATGGTGGCTGGCACAGTCACATTAAACCATTTTTATAAAAATCAAGTAATGTTTTTTCCATGTTGGGATCTTTTGCCTTTTTTTTTCTTTTTTTCTTTTTTTTAATCCCCCAGTCCTGAAATCTTAACAGGAAGCACCTAGGTGCCAAAAGACTGTGAGCCCTGCCACAATTAATGGCTAGCATTTAAAAACTACAGACAAAGGTGAATTACTTAATATTTTATTTCAGGTTAAAATGTTTCTAGGTCATAAATACATTGTGTCATGCAGGAGACTTCTTGCACCAGGTTCTCTTTCAAACAGGCTTTTCAAATGTGTCATATAAGCAAAATCTACTGTCCCCTCCTCTGATGACCTTCACAAAGGAACATCTTTATTACAGTGGCATTCAAGGTTCCTTCAAGCTCTACAGATCATAAGGAAAATCATGAAGGGTCTGGGGACACTAAATTATAAGAGAGTTGATTTGACTTCTCTGGAAGCATGTTGTGACGGCATCCAGGTCTGGCTTGTGAACACTCTCACCTACCTTTCTTCAACACAGCTCTTAGAACACTAAAGTTTTCTTTGTTTAAACTCTGAGTTAACATTCTCTTATTCACAGTAGTTCATTGTCTTTCTTTTGATGGACAGAGTATTTTTATTGGGAACAAATAACAAGGCGTAGTCTTTAGCAAATTTATTTAAAGTTACTGTAGTGAATCCCTTTCATAATTACTACTTTATTAGTATTTGTTTAGTTTTTCCTTTATCATTATAAAGTTTACAGGGAGGGGGAAGCTGGACCCTAGAAAAGGCACAATACAAGCTAAGTTCCATCACTTTCTGAGTCTTTGATGGGCTTGCATGGGTAATACATAGAAACAAATGATTGTTTTCTCACCTTGTGGGGGGAAACTTTACCATATTAATAAATGAGATCAAAGTTGTGGTACACGTCTTTTAAGTCTATTTTCTCTGAAAGTAAGTAAATTATTTTATTCTGAACATTTGTATTCCCTACTCAAAACTCAAGTAAATTCGGTTTTGCTGTTTTGTAACCTTGCTCTGAGTTTATCTTGACATTCACATAGAAAGTCTACTCTCCCAGTCTTTCCCATCCCCATTTTCATCATATTTGTTCACTTCATCTACCCCAAGGATGTCCATTTTCGTAGATCCAACAAAATTTTATGTGAAGGTAGTCTGGTTCTGCACAAGTGTATATGTGACATACTGAAAACTTAATTACTTTAATGATGTTTGTTTGCAGGCGTGGTTTTTTAACTTGTTTGAAGTCTGAACCCTGTTTTTTTTAATACTTAAGTAACATCACTTTCATGTCAACTCCAAAACAAAATTCAATATATCAAATCTATTGCGCCAGTACATAGATTTGAATAAAATTTCAAGATCTATTTAGGTGATCGGTTTCAGGAAACCTTTGTTATTCTTTGTTCTTGACTAAATCTGAAGGACTGACCCATTATTATTAGATGCAATTTCAAACAAGTTTGTGAAATTTTAGATATCATCAGTGTTCCCCAGCTCTTGTTTCCATAGGCTTTAAGCTGGTTTTTGCAGAAGATGAGAAAGAGCTGCTGAATGAGCTGGGGTTGGGGGCTTTCTCAAAACTTCTACTTTGTTCCAATTAGTTTTATTCAGAATAAACATTAGCCTATTTTAATTATTTTCCCTGGTGTGTAGTGGGGGACCTGCTTTAGGCAGAGTTTATTGATGTAGCTATGTCCTGGAGGTCAAGTTCACACTGCTGAGGTACCTTGAATGGCAGTTAGGGAGGCAACCTGGGATGGTGGCACATGCTTGCAATCCCAGCACTCAAGAGACAAGGTGGGAAGATCATGAGTTCTCAGCCAGCTTGAGCTACAAAGCAAACCCCTCACTCAAACAACTACAACCACAAAACAATGTGAAGAACAAAAGAACTCTCTTCCTAATAAGTCAGATATCTGCCCAGTCCCAGGTTACAAGTCTTCTGGATTACCAGCTGAAGAAAAAGATCTCTGTGTTCTTCAATAGCAAAAGACTGTACGAGTCCTATAGAAGGCAAGTCTGAATAAATGTTCCTGACGAGCCTTCCCGAGCCTCACAAACGATCAAAATTCTCACTACCACCCGAAAAACACAACTGAGGAGCTGTTTCTCACTCCCATGATGGATCCCAAGTAATCATTATTGTGCATGTAGTATATGATGTGGGTGTGCACATGTGCCGCAGGGCACTTGTGGAGGGTAGGGGGCAGTTTTGTGGAGTCTCTCCCTCCACCTTTATGTGAAATCGAGGGTTGAACTGAGGTTCCCAGGCTTGTCCAGCAAATGGCTTTATTCACAAAGCCATTCCACCTCCCCCAGGTATCCAGCTTTTCAGTCCTTCAACATCTAACAGTTCCTTCCGTATTTTTCTGATTTTCGTGACCTTGAAACTTTTGAAAACTTCAGGCCACTTACAGTGTCTCCAGTTTGGATTTATCTGGTGTTTCCCCAAAACTTGCCTTCACGCTATGCGACATTAATGCCAATATTGCAAAGGTGAGACTCTGCACTGAATTGCATCCTCTTGGATGGAACAGGCTTTGAACTTGTTTCATCATTAATGGTTGTTCTTTGAACACTGATGAAGTTGATTTTTTTTTCTCTCTCTCTACCTTAAAGTTTCTTGTTTGGAGAAGATTGGTCAGGCAACATAGTAAAATACTTGTCACACAAGCACAAAGACATGAGTTCTATCCCCCTAAGCCATGTGTGGTAGCACACTCTTGTAATCTCAGTGCTGGGAGACAGAGGTAGGTAGATCCCTGGATCTCACTGGCCAGCCAGACTAACTTGCTTGCTGAGCTCAAGGCTAATGAGAGATCACATCTCAAAAAAAAAAAAAAAAGAGGAGCTGGAGAGATGACTCAGCAGTTAAGGGCACTGGCTGCTCTTCCAGGGTTCCTGAGTTCAATTCCCAGCAACCACATGGTGGCTCACAACCATCTGTAATGAGATCTGGTGCCCTCTTCTGGCCTGCAGGCAAATATGCAGACAGAACACTGTATACATAATAAATAAATAAATCTTAAAAAAAAGAAAAAAGAAAAAAGAGGATGCTGCTTGAGGAATGTTACCCAGTCTTGAACTCTGGCCTCCACAGATGTGTGCACACTTGTGCACATGTACCCATTCCCACACTAGCACCTACACAAACATGCATGCATACATTCACAATAAGTCAACCGTTTCTTGCTTTGTCTTTGTAATTATGACTTTGTGGGGAGGTAATGGGAAATGCTCACAGTCCCTGTGTCACTGCCTCTTCCCTTGCAAGTCGCTCAGTGTGGTCAAGGCGTGGTTTCTCTATGTAACAGCCCTGGCTGGCCTTGAACTCACTTTACAGACCAGGCTGGCCTCGAATTCACAGAGATCTACCTGCCTCTGCCTCCCTAGTACTGAGATTGAAGACCTATGCAATCATTCCCAGCTCTTCTTTTTTTTTTTAAGATTTATGTATTATGTATACAGTATTCTAATTGCATGTGTGCCTGCGTGCCAGAAGAGGGCACCAGACCTCATTATATATGGTGGTGAGCCATCATGTGGTTATGAGGAATTGAACTCAGAACCTCTGGAAGAGCAGCAGTCAGTGCTCTTAACCTCTGAGCCATCTCTCCAAACCTATTCCCAGCTCTTACTCAGTTCTTAACAAAACATAATAAAATTGTTGTGAAGATGAAATTATCCCTGATTTGAACAATATACACCTGTTTATGACACTTTCTACATCTTCCCTTTATGTGCTTGTCTGGTGTTTTGCCCAGGTGAGCTCTGGAATCAGCCATTTCTTTAACAGTTCTTCAAGTGGCACTTACCTCTGGGGATGTAAAGATGTATGTGCTCATTATCATTGTGGTGTTTGTTCTTCTTGGTCCTATTCTGTTGTCAGAAATAGAGGATGTAAACATGTGAACCTATATTCCTATGTTTTCAGCTACAACTAGTTCAGACTATCTAAATATTCATAGAGAAAATGGCAGCTATGACAACATTTGCTTCAAAAATGTGAATTTCTCCCAGTGTAATTGACAAGTTAAGGGGGGAAAGTATAACAAAATTTGTGTTTACACATATTAGATTTTGTTTTTTTAAATTGGTGCAAAAAAATCTCAAAGAACTAATTTTTTAAATCACGTAATAGTATTTACATTAAAATCAATGATGTATCTATACAAATATATTTATGTATTTCTATGTATAAGTAAATACATAGAAAGTCAATCAGAGAGTGGCAAATGTTGCATCTGGAAGGACAATGGACTCCTGTAAAAAGAGGTTTGTGGAAGAGAGATTTTGATTTGCTCATGGCAACTGTTAGCACTGCTTATATCTTCTGTGACAGTGTGGTATGTAACCATATAATGTACATGAATGCAGGTTAGAGAAGCTTCTTAAAAAGAAACAAAAATAGCTGGTGGTGGTGGTGTACACCTTTAATCCCAGCACTAGGGACAGGGGCAGGCAAATCTCTGTGAGTTTGAGGCCAGCCTTGTCTGCATAGTGAATTGCAGGACAGCCAGGGCTATATAAAGAGACTATGTCTGAAACACACACACACACACACACACACACACACACACACACACACACACACACACCAAAAAAAAAAAAGGAAGAAAGAAAGAAAGAAAAGCTGAACACAGAAAACTGCATCTAGCCAAACAAGATGGCACATAAAATATAAACATATATTATGTATGTATACACACACACCTTTAAGTTCTACCCCCTGATTCAATTCATTTTGCATGTACCTGCTATGGAATAATCCTCTTGTACACTATAAAGATCTGTCACTTGAATTGGTTTAATAAAACGCTGATTGGCCAGTAGTCAGGCAAGAAATATAGGCTGACAACCAAACTAAGAATGCTGGGAAGAGGGAGAGTGGAGTCAGAAATCACTAACCAGATGCAGAGAAAATAAGATGAGAATGCTGTACTGAGAAAATGTTCCAAGCTGTGTGGCTAAACATAGATAAGAATTATGGGTTATTTTAGGTGTAAGAGCTAGTTAGTAATAAGCCTGAGCTACTGGCTGAACACTTATAAGTAATATTAAGCCTCTGAGTGATTATTTGGGAATTGGTGGACAGGAAGGAACCATCTGTCTACACATGGAGTCCAAACATTTAGCAAGAATTTCCATATAAAATCTGAGAACCTTTAAAAAAGGGTTCTAAACACACAAAAGAAAGGCTTCTTGGTAGTAGCATTTTTTTTGGATGAGTTCTGTTTGCTGGTGGTAATCAGAGGCACAGTTTTAAGATTAAGATTCCTGGTTTGTGCAGACAGCTCTTTTAGGAGATCCTGCTACTAAACACTTAAATGGGGTTTATGAGCAGCAAGTAGCACTCTACTTGATGACAGTGTGGATTCAAAAACTCCCCAGAATTGGGGTGGTAAATGTGGCTCCTACCAGTACCTCTGCCATGAAGCTAAGCTCTTACAGACCAAGGAGCTGGGTAGAGCATGCCACTTGGTGGCTGCTTTAGTCCTAGCCATGCCCACTGAGTATTTTAAATGAGTATGAGGGCAGAAAAAGATAGAGATATGCAGTAAAGATAGATTCAGACAAAAAACAAAAAGACAAATAATCAAACAAAAAAAAGTCTAAGTAGGTTACAGTGTCTTTAAATATATACATAGGCTTGGGAGAGAAACAAGAAAAAGGGTATAGAAAGTCCTTAAAAAATAAATAGAGTAATAAAAAGCTAAAATAAGCCAAATAAAGATGGAAAATACACAGAGAGTCTGGATACTGTACGTTATTGTGTTGTTTTTTAATTGTTTCACTGCTGAGGAAGGAGCAAGAGCTGCTAAGAGACATTTGATTATAAATGTTGCTGGATTAATCTAACCTATATATTTTAAAAATATCTTGACTTCAAAATTTAAGTCAAAGGATGTGTTACTTTGGGAAAGAGGTTCTGCTTTTATTTCCATGGGAAATTAGAGACTGTGGAGTTATTCTCTGTTAAGAAAAATCAGGTTTGATCAACCCCAAAAGGTCTTCAATGGGAACAGATGGCCCAGATGATCCAACATTTCAAAGCACTTCTGTTGCAGTTTCCTCTCAGTTCTGTGTTACAGTTTCCTCCAACTTCTGCATTCAGAATGGCTTTAAAACTGCTGGTCGAGATAATCCAGCCTCACAGAATTCTCCATTCAAGACTTGACCATAATCATGAATTTTCTCAGGGTCCCTCTATGGTGATGTTTTATTTGTACTGAAATGTGATTTTATTTGTGTGTTAATAAAGTTGCCCAGGGGTCAGACATATTAGCAAGCCATAGCAAAAGCCTGGTGCACACCTTTAATCCCAGCACTTGGTAGGCAGAGCTAGGTAGATCTCTGTGTGGTCAAGGATACATCCAGCACTGGAGACACATGCCTTTAATCTCAATACTAACCAAAGAAGACCTGGAGGTCTGTACAGACAGGCAGTGATGAGGCAGTCATGTGGTTGGGTTTACAACCAATGAAAAGGCAGAACAGAAAGTATTTATAAAGACAGACACACAGGAACTAGCTCTCTTTCGGAGAGGTAGGACCACCACGATAGTGAAGGGTATAGCTCTTAGCTATTGCTCTGACCTCTTGGCTTTTATCTCTGTATTGGCTCTGTGTTTCTTATTTAATAAGACAGTTGTTTACTTCTACATCCCTCAAAGATTACCAGCACCCCCAATCAAAAGGAAGTAGTCTAGAGAACCATGCCCACATTCCCAAATCTAAATTATGAATGTTTATTAACATTTAGGGGGATTCGTTACAAGTTATTACGGATAATGGTCAGAAAAAAAGCTAAACAAAGGGGATTAGATTCAGGGATCTTGTTCTGAAAAGAAAAGGGGAGATATAAAAATGGAGGATAAAAGGGTAGACTATTGAATCTATTTTAATCCAAAAAACAACTAGTAATCTTACATATTTTATATTAGTATGGATTTTGGTTTATTGATACAAATTTAAAGTTAATTTCATTATACTGTATGTATATTTCTACTCTTGTTTAGGGTATTATGCTTATGTAGCTCATTTAAAATGTAATATATAATTAAGAAAAACAGATTAATAGAATCTATAACAGCAAACTTACAGTCATGTTAAGTATATTTTCAAGGTCATACAGAAATATATTTTAAATAGATAGGCAATCTTTAAACATTTCAAAGACTTACAAAATATGGCATTTAAAATGTTTTAAGAACTTAGACTTTTCTCAGCAGTGAGACACATCTGATCCTGGCAGCTAATTACTTCAAAGAGGATGATGGTCATCAAAGAAATTTCATATGAAGTTTCTTTTCTTTATGGTAAAAATAATAGCCATGTGGGCAAAAAAACTGCCCTTGCCTCAATGACTGACAGTTACTGTTCAAACTGGACCAGCAGGATACAAAAAAGGTGACTGCTGAACCTTTCCAAGACAAGGTAGGTCAGTCCTTCAAAGTTCCCTGCTTCACAATAAAGTCTACCAGACATGCTAGGCCTGTAGGCCAGAGTTGGATGCCCCAATGCTGCAGAGGAACTTTGGGTAACTATCCAGGCAGTTTGAGGTCCCTGTCATTTCACCTTTCTTGGTTCTTTGATAGTGTTGAAGACAGAATAGTTATGATTATACTTTTCCTTAGTTATAATAGAAAGTAAGCCGGGCGGTGGTGGCGCACACCTTTAATCCCAGCACTCGGGAGGCAGAGCCAGGCGGATCTCTGTGAGTTTGAGGCCAGCCTGGACTACCAAGTGAGTCCCAGGAAAGGCGCAAAGCTATACAGAGAAACCCTATCTCAGAAAAACCAAAAAAAAAATAATAATAATAGAAAGTAAATTAGATACAAAATTTTGGACTTATCAAGATAAGATTAAATATTTTCCAGAATTTTACAAATGGATTAGATAGTGTTACTGTATCTCTTACTTAATAAATGTTTTTGTTGTATATTGTCTCACTATGTTAAAGATAAAACCATTCTTTTTAATTAGACAAAAGGGGAAAATGCTATGAAATAATCCTCTTGTACACTGTAAAGATTTGTCACTCGAACTGGTTTAATAAAATTCTGCTTGGCCAGTAGCCAGGCAGGAAGTATAAGTGGGCAACCAAACTAAGAATGCTGGGAAGGGGAGACTGCAACTGTTCCCTGAGACAGAGCCTGCCTGCAACCAACTTGACTAAGAGGTGAGTCTTTATCCTCATACTCGAACTCCCCAGCCCCTAGGCTTTGGGCCCAGGGGTACAATCCTGCACCCCTACACCACCACCCATTGCAGTCCCAGTTTCAGACCAGTTAGCAGGCAGACCTCCTGCACATAGGTCAGACTACCACCATCCCCCATCAGACCCTGTAACCCAAGCCCCACCTCCCCCAAATCCCATCTAACCCTTGGAGACTGCAACTATTCCCTGAGACAGAGCCCACTAGCACCAGATTGGACTAAGAGTTCAAGTTTCAGGCCAGTTGGCAGGCAGACCTCCTGCACACAGGTCAGAACTACCACCATCTACCACGTGCTAAGACTGCAGCTACTCCCTGAAACAGAGCCCACTAGTGCTGGTTGGACTAAGAGGTGCTCCCTGGGACAAAGAGCCCATCAGCATCAACTAGACCAAGAGCTCCTACTGGATCAAGAGTATCAATCAGACCAAAAGAGGTTCCCTCAGACACAGACACTGCTTGCACCAAGTGGAGAAAGAGATGGGTAGATGCCAGTGCAAAAATATAGTCAACAACATAAAAACCAATATGGCTGTATCAGAAACTATATCAGCAAGACCTGAACATCTCAACACAGAAGATATCTACTATAAAAATGACTTTAAGAAGATATTAGAGATCTTAAAAAGAGGAAATGAAAAATTCCTTTAAAGAAATTGAGAAAAAGTCAAACAAAAAATGGGAAGCAATCAGTAAATCCCTTGAAAGCCAAGAGAAAACAATTAAATGAGTGAGGAAAACAGTTCAAGATTTCAAAACTGAAATGGAGACAAAAAAGAAGACAGAAACTGGGGTAATGCTAGAAGTGGAAAATCTGAGTAAATGAACAGGAACTACAGATGCAAGTATAACCAACAGAATGCAAGAGATGGAAGAGAGGATCTCTGGCGTTGAAGATATGGTAGAAGAAATAGATTGATCAGTCAAAGAAAACAATAAAGTCAACAAAGTCATGACCCAAAATGTCCAGGAAATTCGGGACACCATGAAAAGACCAAACCTAAGAATAATAGGGATAGAAGAAGGAGAAGAATACCAACTCAAAGGCACAGAAAATATATTCAACAAAATCATAGAAGAAAACTTTTCCAACCTAAAGAAGGAAAAGTCTATAAAAATACAAGCAGGTTACAGAACACCAAATAGACAGGATCAAAAAAAAAAAAAGTCCCCCTGCCACATAATAATCAAACCACTAAATATACAGAAATAAAGAAAAAATATTAAGAGCTGCAAAGGAAAAAGGCCAAGTAACATATAAAGGCAGACCCATAAAAATAACACCTGACTTCTCAATGGAGACTCCAAAAGCCAGAAGGTCCTGGACAGTCGTTATGCAGATACTAAGAGACCATGGATGCCAACCCAGACTATTATACCCAGCAAAACTCTCAATCAACATCGATGGAGTAAACAAAATATTCCATGATAAAACCAGATATAAACAATATCTCTCCACAAATGCAGCCCTACAGAAAGCACTTGATGGAAAAATCCAACCTAAGGAGGTTAGATACACCCATGAAAACATAGGCAATAGATTGTCTCATACCAACAAATACCAAAGAAGGGAAACACAACACTACCACCAAAAAATAACAGGAATTAACAATAACTGGTCATTAATATCCATCAATATCAATGGTCTCAATTACCTATAAAAAGACACAGGCTAACAGAATGGATACAAAAACAAGATCCATCCATTTGCTGCATACAAGAAACACACCTCAACTTCAAAAACAGACACTACCTCAGAATAAAAGGCTGGGAAAAGATTTTCCAATCAAATGGATTTAAGAAGCAAGCTGGTGTAGCTATCCTAATATCTAATAAAATAGACTTCATACTAAAATCACTTGAAAGAGATCGGGAAGGACACTACATATTTATCACAGGGAAAATCCAACAAGATGCAGTCTCAATTCTGAATATTTATGCCCCAAATACAAGGGCACCAAACTTTGTAAACGAAACTTTGCTAACGCTTAAATTGCATATCAAACCCCATACACTAATAGTGGGAGACTTCAACACCCCACTCTCACCAATGGACAGGTCTGCCAGACAGAAACTTAACAGAGAAATAAGGGAAATAACAGACATTATGATTCAAATAGACTTAGTAGATATCTACAGAATACTCCACCTTAACACAAAAGAATATACTTTCTTTTCAGCACCCCATGGAACCTTCTCCAAAATCGGCCACATGCTTGGTCACAAAGCAAATCTCAACAGATACAAAAAAAATTGAAATAATCTCCTGTATCTTATCAGACCACCATGGCTTAAAGTTAGATCTCAACAATAACAAAAATTACAGGAAGCCTACAATCTCATGGAAACTGAATAATGCTCAACTGAATCTTCAATGGGTCAAGGAAGAAATAAAAAAGAAATTAAAGATTCCCTAGAATTCAATGAAAATGAATGTACAATTTACCCAAACTTACGGGACACCATGAAAACAGTGCTAGGAGTAACATCCATAGCTCTAAATGCCCACATGAAGAAGTTGGAGATATCTCACACTAGTAACTTAACAGCACAACTGAAAGCACTAGAACAAGAAGAAGCAAACTCACACAGGAGAAACAGATGCCTGGAAATAATCAAATTGAGGGCTGAAATCAATAAAATAGAAACAAAGAGAACAATACAAAGAATCAATGAAACAAAGAGTTGGTTCTTTGAGAAAATCAACAAGATAGACAAGCCCTTATCCAAATTAACCAAAAGCAGAGAGAGAGCATCCAAATTAATAAAATCAGAAATAAAAAGGGAGACATAACAACAGACAACGAGGAAATCCAGAGAATCAACAGGTCATACTTCAAAAAATTGTACTCCACAAAATTGGAAAATCTGAAAAAAATGGACAATTTTCTGGATAGGTACCCCATACCAAAGTTAAATCAAGATCAGATAAACTATTTAAATAGACCAATAACATCTAAGGAAATAGAAATGGTCATTAAAAGTCTCCCAACCAAAAAAAAGCCCAGGACCAGATGGTTTCAGCACAGAATTCTACCAGATTTTTAAAGAACTAATACCAATACTTTTCAAATTGTTCCACACAATAGAAACAGAAGGAACATTACCAAATTCTTTTTATGAGGCTACCATTACCCTGATACCCAAACCACACAAAGATGCAACAAAGAAAGAGAATTACAGACCAATCTCCCTCATGAACATTGATGCAAAAATACTCAATAAAATACTGGCTAACCGAATCCAGGAGCACATCAAAAAAAATTATCCACCATGACCAAGTAGGCTTCATCCCAGAGATGCAAGGATGGTTCAACATACGAAAATCTGTCAATGTAATGCACCATATAAACAAACTGAAAGAAAAAAAAAAAACACATGATCATCTCACTGGATACTGAAAAAGCCTTTGACAAAATCCAACATCCCTTCATGATAAAGGTTCTCGAGAGATCAGGAATGCAAGGAACATGCCTAAACACAATAAAGGCAATTTACAGCATGCTGACAGCCAACATCAAATTAAATGGGGAAAAACTCAAAGCGATTCCACCAAAATAAGGAACAAGACAAGGCTGTCCACTCTCCCCATACTTATTCAACATAGTACTTGAAGTTCTAGCTAGAGCAATAAGACAACAAAAGGAGATCAAGGGGATACAAATTGGAAAGGAAGAAGTCAAACTTTCATTATTGGAAGATGATATGATGGTATACACAAGTGACCCCAAAAATTCTACCAGGGAACTCCTACAGCTGATAAACTCCTTCAATAAGGTGGCAGGATACAAGATTAACTCAAAAAATCAGTAGCCCTCCTATATACAAATGATAAATGGGCTGAGAAAGAAATAAGAGAAACATCACCCTTTACAATAGCCACAAATAATATAAAATACCTTGGGGTAACTCTAACTAAGCAAGTGAAAGACCTGTATGATAAAAAAACTTTGTCTCTGAAGACAGAAATTGAAGAAGATATCAGAAAATGGAAAGATCTCCCATGCTCATGGATAGGTAGAATCAACATAGTAAAAATGGCAATCTTACCAAAAGCAATCTACAGATTCAAAGCAATCGCCATCAAAATACCAACACAATTCTTCACAGACTTGGAAAGAACAATACATAAATTTTATATGAAGAAACAAAAAACCTAGGATAGCTAAAAGAATCCTGTACAACAAAACAACCTCTGGAGGCATCATGATCCCTGACCTCAAGCTCTACTATAGAGCTATAGTAATAAAAACAGCTTGGTACTGACATAAAAACCAACATGTGGACCAATGGAATCGAATTGAAGACCCTGACATTAATCCGCACACCTATGAACATATAATTTTTGACAAAGAAGCCAAAAGTGCACAATGGAAAAAAGAAAGCATCTTCAACAAATGGTGCTGGCATAACTGGATGTCAACATGCAGAAGATTGCAAATAGATCCATATCTGTCGCCATGCACAAAACTCAAGTCCAAGTGGATCAAAGACCTCAACATAAATCCAGTTACACTGAACATGATAGAAGAGAAAGCAGGAAGTAGCCCGGAATGCATTGGCACAGGAGACTACTTCCTAAATATAACACCAGTAGCACAGACACTGAGAGCAACAATTAATAAATGGGACCTCCTGAAACTGAGAAGCTTTTGTAGAGGAAAGGACATGGTCAATAAGACAAAACGAGAGCCTACAGAATGGGAAAAGTTCTTCACCAACCCCACATCTGACAGAGGGCTGATCTCCAAGATATATAATGAACTCAAAAAGCTAGACTTCAAAATACTGAATGCAATTTAAAAATGGGGTACAGAGCTTAACAGAGAATTCTCAACAGAAGAATCTCAAATGGCTGAAAGACATTTAAGGAATTGCTCAACATCCTTAGTCATCAGGGAAATGCAAATCAAAACAACTCTGAGATATCATGTTACACCTGTCAGAATGGCTAAGATCAAAAACACTAAAGACAGCTTATGTTGGAGAGGATATGGAGCAAGAGGAACATTCCTCCACTGTTGGTGGGAATGAAAACTTGTACAGCCACTGTGGAAATCAGTATGGCGGTTTCTCCGAAAATTGAGGATAAGTCTTCCTCAAGACCCAGTTATACCACTCTTGGGCATATACCCAAGGGGTGCTTGATCTTACCACAAGGACACATGCTCAACTATGTTCATATCAGCATTATTCATAATAGCCAGAACCTAGAAACAACCTAGATGCCCCTCAACTGAAGAATGGATAAATAAAATGTGGCACATATACACAATGGAGTACTACTCAGTAGTAAAAAACAATGATATCATGAAATTTGCAGGCAAATGGATGGAACTAGAAAATATCATCTTGGGCTGGAGAGATGGCTCAACAGTTAAGGGCACTGGCTGCTCTTCCAGAGGTCCTGAGTTCAATTCCCAGCAACCACATGGTGGTTCACAACCATCTGTAATGAGATCTGGTGCCCTCTTCTGGCCTGTAGGCAAACATGCAGACAGAACACTATATACATAATAAATAAATAAATATTTTTAAAAAAAAAGAAAATATCATCTTGAGTGAGGTAACCCAGACTCAGAAGGACAAACATAGTATGTGCTCACTCATAAGTGGATACTAGATGTGAGGTAAGGGATGGCCAGATTGCAACCCACAACTCCAGAGAGGCTAACTAACAGGGAAAGACCCTAGAGGGACACATGGATGACCCTGCGAAGGAGAAGTAGATGAGATCTACATGAGCGGACTGGGTGTGTGGGGGGTAGCAGAGGGCGAGGAGTGGGGGATGAGAACATAGGGAAATGGGAGGGTCAAGCTGGAACAGGGACAGAGTGGGAGGGCAGGGAGGAAGATACCATGATAGATGAGGACATCATGGGAATAGGAAGAGGCTGGCTGCTGGGGAGGCTCTCAGGAATCCACAAGGATGACCCCACCTTGGTCTGCTGGCAGAGAGTGCCTGGACTGATCTACTCTGGTGACTGGTCTAGCAAATAACCTAGCTGTCATCATAGAGCTTTTGTCCAGTGACTGATGGAGGCAGATGCAGAGATCCATGGCCAGGCACCAGGTTGAGCTCCAGGAATCCAATTGAAGAGAGAGAGAAGGGATTCTGCAGGTGAGGAACATCAAGATCATGATGGGAGGACGTGCAAAGATGACTGGCCACACTAGTGGAAGCCCATGAACTGTGGTCTGGTGGCTGTGGAGCCCCCATGGGACTGTACTAAGCCCTCTAGATACAGAAGATGGTTGTTTGGCTCAAACTGTTTGGGGGCACCCAGACAGGGGGATCAAAATCTCTCCCTAGTCTATGAGCAGGCTTCTGGTGCCTTTGGTGTGATGCCTTGCACAGCCTTGGTGCAGTGGGAAGGAGCTTGGACCTGCCTAGGCTCAGTGTGCTGGGCTCTGCTGACTGCCCATGGGAGACCTCGATTTGGGGGATGTGAGAATGCGGGGTGGCTTGGGAAAGAGGGCTGGGGGTGGGAGAAGGGAGGAGGGGAGATCTGTGGATGGTATGTGGAGTGAGTAGAAAATTTCTTAATAAAGAAAAATGGAAAAAAAAAGATGCTGGGAAGAGGAAGGTCAGAGTCAGGAGTCACCAACCAGATACAAAGGAAGCAAGATGAGAATGATGTGCTGAGAAAAGGTACCAAGCTGTGTGGCTAAACATAGATAAGAATTATGAGTTAATTTTAGTGTAAGAGCTAGTTAGTAATAAGTCTGAGCATTTATAAGTAACATTAAGCCTCTGAGTGGTTATTTAAGAACTGGTGTGTGGGAAAGAAGCATCTGTCTACACATACCTCATCTGATGCTCACCTCTTAGCTTCAAGCCACCCTCTGTGATGGTTCATCTTCGTTGTCAGCTTGACTTGATTTAGAATCGCCTGGGAGACACACCTCTAGGCTTATCTGATATGGTACTTTCAGAGAAGATTTGCTTGTAGGAATCCCACCCAGAATGTGAGCAGCACCATTCAATGGCCGAGGTGCCTAGAATACAAAGGGGAAATAAGGAAACAAACTGATCACCAGCATTCATCCCTCTGCTTCCAGAATGCTGGCACAATATGACCTGTTGCCTCACATTCCCACCACCAAGCTTGCAGTTCTATGCCAGGCTATATCCTCCCAAACCATGAACCAAATTAGACCTTCCTTCTTTGAATGGCATTTGTCAGGTGTTTTGTGACATCAACCTCAAAATGACTCCAAAGTTGCAATCTTTCTGATGCTTACTTATGCAAAAAAATTTTAGGCCCTTTGTAAGGTAAAGGTCTACATTTTCTAATTCTTGAATCTGTTATCCATGTTATTTATAAATTATATGACCACCTTTATTAGGTCTCTATCTTGGATGTTTGAGTGTGTGTGTGTGTGTGTGTGTGTGTGTGTGTGTGTGTGTGTGTGTGTGTGTCCCTGATGAAATATTTGTGTTTTGGGTTCCAATTTTGTTCTTCCATAAACTCTTCATTGTCTTGTGTGATTTTTCCATGACACAATGGTTTTTACTAAGGCATATGTCACAACAGAACTAATGCTATTAAAAACTATAAGTGCATGCAAATATGTCTCAATTAAGTCCAGCACTGTAGAACTCATTCTAGTGTTTTCTATAATGAAGCTCATATCTTCAATATAAACATGGCTCCTACTGTTCTGATGATAATTATTTGATCAAGACAGATCGTTCATCACTAATACTGCCTCATTCTCAGTCAAGATGGATCCTCACCATCTGCATCAGGCTTCCCTGTGTGAATGCCACTTTACACTTTGGCACACACAGCACCAGGCTTGTGCCTATATCCTCCCTGCCCAATTGTTGGATATGTAAATGAGTGTCTTGTTAAAAGAAGAAATGAAAAGGGGTGAAGAAAGCTAAACAACTACAGTTTGTGGCAGAAGAACAGAAGGTAGTGACATTACCATATTTTCTCTTGCATTTGCATTATGGAACGGGTTTGTGTGTATTTGTTCCCTTCAGAGTGGATGTGAAAATTGCTATATTGAATTAGAGCAGCTGGCATATAGATTTTGACATTCCAAACAGACTCTCCAATGTCTTCAAAAAGTCCTGGGTACAGAGAGGAAAGAAGGAAGGAAGGAGAGAAAGAGAAAGAGAGATAGAGAGAGCAAGAAAGAAAAGAAAAGAAAGAAAGAAAGGAAAGAAGAAGGAAGGAGAGAAAGAGAGAGATACAGAGAGCAAGAAAGGAAGGAAGGAAGGAAGGAAGGAAGGAAGGAAGGAAGGAAGGAAGGAAGGAAGGAAAGGAGGGATTTTCAGGCATCATTATGCATTCTTAAATAATGATTACTTAAGATTTTTGTGTCAAAGTTGGGTGGGAAGAAAATGGGGGAGTGGATCTTAGAAGAGTTCTTAGAAGAGTTGGGGGATGGTGAGTATGATCAAAATGAATTGTACAAAATTCAAAAGTCAATACAATGCTTACATTCTATTAGTGTAGTTAAGAAGAATGAGAACTGCTATGTTGCATGCACCAGAAAATACTAAGTTTAAGGGTTATCCAGATCATTCTAACATTCAATTAAGTTGTTAGAAAGACACAGTGTGGAAAAGATAATGTATTGGCAGCCATATTTTGTTATTGTAAAAGGACACAAATTAAATAATACTTGGACAGGGGTGTATGTTCTCAGGATAAAGCCAAGAGAAACCCAGGCACAGGCTCGCAGTTATTTGGACTTCATGGAGTCAGGCAAATAGGACTTAACTCTTATCAATGATTTGTGGCATTATACAAACCTACACATATCTTGAAAGAAGGCATCTTAATTGAGAAAATAACTCTATAAACTTGGCCTGCAGGCAAGTCTGTGGAGTATTGTCTTCATTAATTATTGATGTTGAAAAGTCCAGTCCACTGTGGTAGCTGGTCCTAGATCATTTAAGAAAGCAGGCTGAGCAAGCGATAGGAATCGAGCCAGTAAGTAGCATTCCACTATAGACTCTGCTTCAGCTCCTGCGTGGAGCTCCTGCCTTGGAGATCCACTTTCCTCAGTGATGGCGTTGGACCTGAGAGTTGTAAGCTGAAATAAGTCCTGTTCTCCCCAGGTTGCTTTTGGTCATGATGTTTTGTCACAGCATTAGAAACTCTTAGCTAAGACAGTAATCACACAAGCCTAAAAGGCATCTAATTTAGATTTCTAGTCAGATTTCTTTATCACCTTTAAAGATTTTAAAGGTTTGAAACAAGGCATTGCCTTCAAATAATGCCTCTTTTATGAAGTTTTAGATGACAGAAGATAGACTATTCCAGTCAGTACACAAGATTAGTAAATAAACACCCACCCACACGTGGATCTTCATTCCCTACTTACTTTTTATTGTTTTGTGTTTTTTTTTTTAACATGCTTCTCACATGCCCCAGGTTAGATTGCAGGGATTTGAATCTCAATTTTACAGATTGCCACACAAGAACAGTGAGGATAAAGGAGAACACTTCACCCTTTGTGTTCCAGATAACGGCTTCTTTTTGTTTTAAATCTTTCCCTTTGTGACTTATATAATCCTCATAGATGGCCCTTTGCTGACCTATGACAAGGCCAGGCACATACCCACCAAATTTCCCTCCACACAAATGAATAGCTGAACTGCTAAGTCACTGATCAATCAGAATAATCCCCCTGTCCTTCCTCCAAACTGTGGCTCCTCCTCATACAGTTCTAACATAAAACCTCTCCAGAGAACATTCTGGCACATGGTAGCAAACAAACATTCTGACCCACTTTTCAATCTTTCTACTGGTTTATCCTATACACCCAACTCTTTCTGGCCTGGTTACTTAACATCTGTACACCATTAGTCAAAGCATTCTTCCTACTTCAATAGTCCCTCCTCTTATTGCAGCAATAATCCCTCTCTTTTCTTTATAATAATCACTATAATTAAAAATCTCACTTTACTATATTGATCTGTTTTTAATTTGATAGATGCTGTTGAATGTCGAGCTTATATAGACTATGCAGTGTCCTTATATTAATGAAATTAGGTTAAAATTCACAAGAAAGAAAACCTTTACACTTGTAGGTATTTCATCAAGGCTAAACAAATATACACAGAAGTCCAGCTTATTGATAATTTACTTCTGTGAGTAACAGGGTATATTCTTCACATTTAAAAATTACTGGAAAACCCAAACTTTAATTACACTTTCCAGTCTTAACAATACTTGACATCCTAGTCCCCTACAGATAGCCTGCCTCAGATACAGCTCAGTTAAAAGTGCTTGCCTACCATGTACATGTCTCTAAGTTAGCTACAAAAATCACAGTAAGACAAATAATATAGGAAATTTACAGAAGTAGTTCATTAAATGAAAAAGTAAGAGTTCTATGACTTATACAGTCTTAGATGTAGTGAAAGAGAGAGATTAATAATAAAGCAAAAAATAAAAATAATAATAATAATTACTGCACATTTGAATTAACATGTAATAAACAACCTACCAAGATGCAGATTCAATGCTATTTTAAGAATCAATGCAGAGTCAAAAATGTTTTAAGTTGGGAATTTGTTTACTCAATGCCCTGAAACTATAGAACACTTCCAGACCTTAACACAGGCTGACAACTGGCCAGTTAATCACATTATTTTTATATATTTCAGTTTTGATAACTATGATTAAGGACAAATCATATTATATAACTGAGCCACAGACAGGTTGAGTACTTTATCACAAGTGACCTAAGAAAAGGCAGAATTTAAATTCAAATTCAAGTCTGTCAAAAGTCACATTTTAGTCTCTCTGCTGCCTCAGACTTTTTCTACACCCAAAACACCATTACCAAAGTATAATATTTGGAGCTCATGGAAGAAAAGCTTTTGGACACACCTCATGATACAGAAAACAGTGTTTGAGAGATGGCAGTGAGTAGACATTGTCCACGTTAATAAATAATCAAAATGACCTCCGTAGCAGTATGACATCATTTTAAAGCATAAAAAGGAAGTGCAAGAAGAACTTTGGGATCACTTGCATACATTTTTTAATGAAAAAAGAAAAAATATGAAAACAACAGTTGGACAACTTTACTTAAGTCACCACATTTAGCCCTGAAACTTTTCAGTCCACCAGTTTATGTCCAGGCAGTTCTGTGACCTCCCATGACTCCATGTTTGACCGTGTCTTGTGACTACCTCTTATGGATTTCAGTGTGGCTGGAGTTACAAGGTTAGGATACAGTCACGCATGGAGGAAGAATCCATGAAGGCATGGACAAGATGTCCCTACGTTTCTTCCTACCAGTCCCTGTCATTTTATATGCCAGTTCTTGGCAGCTAACATTTACCCTCTCTGACTCGGAGGCTTGAGAATACATACAAAGTTATGGTCAGAGATTTCATTCCTCTTTTTGGAGAGTTAATAATAGTCAAAACATGAAACACATAGCTTCCTTAACTGACATACATATATGCCAGGAAATAATACCGATAATATACAGCAATTAGCCTACGCATTCAGAGTAACAATAAGAAACAGTTATGGCCATGTTTCTTTGTTACTTGTCACAATCAGTCTCCAGGTGCTACATTAATCATGGCCAGATGTGAGCCAGATGTGTTTATCATTAGGAGTGGGATCTAGCAAAGTGTCATAGAGATCTGGAGCATTCAAATCAGGTGAACTTGAATCCTCTCACTGACCTTGATCAGATCACTCAACTACTTAAAGCCTCCATTTCCTCACGTGTAACATTGAATAATCACAGTATGGCCACAATAAATAACAGTATTGTCTGCACAAAGTATATTCTGTACAAAGAAGTGCTATTTTTTATTTTGTGGCTATAGCTGCCTCTTTTAAACTGTCCAAATGTTCAAGACTTGATCGAGATTTTTATCACTGCTTGACAAATGAGGTTATCTGAGACTGAGATCTAGCAGTCCAAAGTCTTCCCAATTAGAGGGACTTGCAGCTATGTGTGAGAAATATTTAGTATCCTGCCACTAAACCATGGTTTTGCAGCCGTGCTAAAATAAATAGCTAACAATATTTTTAGCAGGTCTCTTGATCTCTTTGTGCTCACTGTCTTCACCCATACAATGGCAGAATTTGTTTTATGTAGTCACATGATTCCTCTCAATTCAATGTTACTAAGATTGACTCTTCAAAAAGTGTGAAATGCATCATTCATTCAATTTTAACCTAACTACTAATTTGATAAATATTCATTAAGAGCTGAGTCCTGTGCTAAGCACTTTGGGTAGAGGCATTAAACATTAAAATGGAAAGTAGCTGTGCACAGTGGTGCATGTCTTTTTAGTTTTAGTTGAAATTAGTTTATTTTTACATCGTGAGGCATTAATAGGAAATAAAAATACAAAACTACCAGGGATATTAATAGTGGTAACATGATAATGAATATATATATATATATATATATATATATATATATATATATATAACACAAGAAATCATACAAGGAAAATGACTAGATGTTAAAAGAAATTTGAGAGGAAATACAAATAAGGACTTTGATGATCTGGGTGATGTTCAAAATCTCAACACCACTCTTGTATGGCATATTTATAAAAGCTGTAGACTTTTTCAAAACAATGATCTGTTGTTTTAATAGGGTTTGGGGGGAAATGGAGAGTAAGGATCCTGTGTTTTATGAACATCTACTTTACTATCTAACAGGTGAAGTCTTGTATTGAGAATGTGATGAACAAAAGGTTTGCTAAACTCCCATGACACAAAATGTAACAGTATGGAAATATTGACGCACACATTTTTAAAACAGAACCCCGGTTTAAATATAAGCCAGAAGTACTTACAGTACCAATGTAAACAAGAACAGCTTAAAGCAGTTGTTATGTCTCTACTGTAAGTATACTAGTGTCTATTTTATGATAGCCCTAGGTAGGTAAAAATACATCATATTTCCATTTCAAATCTCTAAGCTTTAGTAATATATGATGGCACATGTCTGTGATTCCTGCACTTGGAAGGCTGAGGCAAGAAGGATTATGTGTTTGAGACCAGCCTGGGCTACATAGTAAGTTCAAGTTCTGCCTTGGCTACATATAAGAAGTATCAAAACAAAAATTTCATCACAACATGCCTCCCCCCCCCCCCACTCATCTTTCTTCTTCGCCTGCCCTAAGGCTGCCAGCACACATCCTCAGCATTTGTTTCCCAGGTACTCCTGAGAACACAACCAGGTTCAGTGATCTGCTAGGAGGATATATAAGACTTAGTGTCATCACACTCACAGCTGTGAACTAGTATAGCAACTGAAGTGTAACATTGTGATATGCAGTCTACCGCCAAAATTGTTTTGGCTGTGGTGCTCCAGAATTTTGCCAGAGACCAGTAACAAAGGTAATGTACCAACATCATAGACTCTCAGAAGGAAAGCAAGTGTCAGTGGTGCATGTATTTAGTCACAGTACTTAGAACTCAAGAGGCAGAGACAGGAAGATTTCTGTGAGTTCCAGGCCAACCTGGTCTACGCAGAGAGTTCCAGGCCAGCGAGGGACACAAAGTGAAATCCTTTCTCAAAAACAAAAAATAAATAAAATGAAAAGTAAAAAGGAGCCAGGCAGAGCTGGCACACACCTTTAATCCCAGCACTCGAGAGGCAGATCCCTGTGAGTTCGAAGCCAGCCTGGTCTACAGAGCAAGATCCAGGACAGGCACCAAAACTACACAGAGAAACTCTGTCTCAAAAAAAAAAAGAAAGAAAGAGAGAAAGAAAGAAAGAAAGAAGAAAGAAAGAAAGAAAGAAAGAAAGAAAGAAAAGAAAGAAAGAAAGAAAGAAAGAAAGATGCTGCAGGCCACAGGAATATATCGTAAGAACTCAGCTAGTTATGGCAAAGTCACTACCTGGAGGGATCAGGGAATTCCTCCAGAGGAAGCCAAATCCCAAGGAGCTTTTGGTGTTACTTGGCTTGTTATGTATCAGCTGTATTCTGTTATGAAAATCACGTGTGCCTTCATAGTTTTCCCAATTGACTTTTCCCTAAGAAGGGCTAATAGTGTGGACTGATCACTCTCTGGACATACACATTCCAGGTATTTGGAGAACAGCATCAGGAAAGGCTTTCTCTGGAATCAGATTATCTCCCTTAGCCACTTTCAAGGACTACAGGAAACACCACCCAGGTGGGTGCCCAACTTCCGAAGATAACAACGATAACAGCCCACCTGCAAGTCTCCTGACTTAAATTCCACAAGGAGACACCACCCAGGGGGGCGCCCAACTTCAGAGGACTAACAATGATAGCAGCCCACAGGCAAGTCTCCTGACTTAAGGTAAATTCCACAAGGAGCCACAGCCTAGGAGAGGTGGACATTAAGTAATAGCTTTACACAATTTAGCTCGAACCCTCCTTATATATACCAGGACTTCCAGGGCACAGGAGGGAGAAGAGAAAAGAGAATGGAAGAACTAGATGGGTAAGAACTTGAGAGGAACAAACTGAGATGGGGAAGAACTAGATTGAAGGGCTAGAAGAGAGGACTAGAGGAACGAAATGGAAGATGAGGAAGAGCCAGATGGGGAAGAACAAGATGAGGAAGAGCCAGATGAGAGAGAAGGAGACGGAAGAGGAGCTGATAGGGGAAAGAACTAGATAGATGAGAATCCAGAAGGGACAGAACTAGATGAAGGAATTAAGATAGAACCTAGAGGGGACAGTAGATAAATACAGAGAAATTAGGCAAGAAAGGAGCTAGACATGAGAGCAGAATAGAAGCTGTGTAGAGAGAGAACTATCAAAAAATAATAAAGTGTATGAACTAAGGAGTCTCGTGTACATAGATTCATTTCTTTTCATCAAAGATTAATTATCAGCTGGTTGTAGATTCTTCCCGGACCCTGGGAGGGGACTATCGAGGGGCTGGACCCCCCTAGTCCCCGATAGAAAGAAAGAAAGAAAGAAAAAAGGAAACATACTCACTTTCAAGAATTTTGGTTTGATACAAAGACAAAATGATAAACTCAACATGAACCATGGCAGCACCAAGTGAGCAAATGAGAGGAAATGCCATCAAGGAAACAATGTGCAGAAGATTAGTCACTGCAGCCGGATAACCAATTTCCTTTTCACAGTTCTGATGCAGAAAGGAAAAAAAATGTGCATTTCTTTCTTGAGCAACTGAGCTAGAGAGAGCTTCTCTCGGGTTGAAAGTACAAAGAAAGCTGACAAATGGGGGAACAACAAGACAGGGTCCTCTTCAGAAAAGAATGAAGACACAAACCAGAGAGCTGGTGGGTGAAAGGAAAAGGATGGATGGCAGATACTGGACCTTCAATGTACACCAGGGGCTGCATACTCAGTATCCGTCAAGTGATTCAATTACTTATATGCTGTGCTGTTATCATGCTTTTCTGTGTCAGTTGAGAAGTAAAGGCTCAATAAAGTTTATGCAAACAGACAAGTAGTGCACACCTGTAATCCCAGCACTCCGGAGGCTGAGACGGGAAGGTTGCCAGCTTAAGTCCAGTGTGGGCTCTATAGCAAGATCATATGATACAGCTACCCACTCCTGGATGCACACCTAAAGGAACAAATGTCAGAATGTAATAGTTACCATCCCTCCCATGTTTGTTGTCATTATTCGTAATAACTGAGTTGTAAACTCACCCTAGGCACCACAAATATGTAAATAGATAAAGAAAACATGAAATGGAGGTCAGTGAGAGGACTCAGGAGGTAAAAGGGCCTGCTGTCAAATCTGATGACCCACATATAGGAGGAAATCACCTGCCACTAGCAGTACTCTGACCTTCACACAGTGTACACACACACACACACACACACACACACACACACACACACACACACACACACGATAAATAAAATGCAAAAGCAAACAGACAAAGAGAGAGGGGGTGAAGGGAAGAAGAGAGATTGAGAGAAAAAAGAGAGAGGAGGGACGGCAGGAGGAAGGAAAGAAGGAAGAAAGGAAGGAAGAAATGCAATATGCATATACAATAAAGTATTATTTAGATACAAAGAATAAAATTATTATGTGAATGGAATAAAATGTCATAATGTTAATCAAAATAAACAAGACTTGAAGGAAATCATATATGCTTTCTTTCATATACAGAATCTGAATTTTTTTTAAAGACATGAAGTAAAAGGGGGACTATTTAGAAAGAGGAGGGCACCAGTAGGAGGTGGGAAGAAGTAGAAGAGTGGGCAATTGGGAAAAAGAATATGATCAAACTGTATTCTATGTGTGTATTATCAAAGTAATGCCAATTATTAGAATTAGAACACACTAATAAAATATTTAATAATATTCTTTCAAAGTTCTGTATCATTGTATAATATAAATTGAGAATACCCACACACCATTACTTTCCTCCATTTCCTTCTAGTGGTCCCAATCTCTCAAATATTTTTAGAAGAGATTATTGAAGACTTGAACGAGAGTCTATGCTCAGTGCTTACTAAGCTTCAAATAAGTGCCCTGTCCAGGGCATTAAAGGGAAGGACACATAAGATCACATAACAGTCTAAGAAACTTGAAGCTCTCGATGTGGCTGCCACATCTATCCACCCATTCAGAGATCGTGCTGCACTCTACTTACCAAACAATGCAATTGATCTCACTGTGGAAGTGTGGATTTTGTGTTCGGGATTAAGTGTGTATTATCTAACAGGAAATATAAGATTAATCCCAGTTTTACATGAAAAGAAAATCCTTCCAGGTTTTATTGGGCAGAACAAGTTGAACTGGAAGGTCAAAGGGGAAAGGTAAAAGATCAAAACAGGGCAAGGATGCAGAACAGGGTTTATCTCGGCTTAATTATAAAATGGGTGAAAGACAATGGCTATAGCAAACTTAGCAACACCTTGAAGTCTTTGATTAGCATCAGAAGTGTTGAGTCTATCTGATTGTAATTGGGAAGATCTCTAATTCTTCAGTAATTATATCAGCTTAAGATAATGAGTGGGTTTGATTCTTCTGCTATACTTGCACTTCTGGGACTCATACTCATTTTTATTTTAAATAGTAAAGTCTTTAAGGCTAAATCATCCAAACTACAGTCTCCTCCAGGACCCAAACCTTGGCCAGTTATTGGAAATCTACACATCCTCAACCTCAAGAGGCCATATCAAACCATGCTAGAGGTAAGACATAAAGGCATACATGACCATTCACTTGGGTGTGTGTGTGTGTGTGTGTGTGTGTGTGTGTGTGTGTGTGTGTGTGTGTTGCTACATCATTCTTGAACTGAGATGTTTAATAGCTTACATGTGCTAACAATAGTTCATATATATGTTTTGAGGTCATCAGATTTCAAAATTAGCAGAGCTGCTTAAAAATGCATATACACATTGAAATATGTGTGTGTGTGTGTGTGTGTGTGTGTGTGTGTGTGTGTGTGTGTGTGTGTAGATGAGTCAACATGATTCAAAGAGTTAAGTGGCAATTTTATTCTGAAGTATTTATGGCATATAATCTTCACGTCAAATGTTTTGATCTATATTTTTTTCATATATGACCTTTTTTATATATGACAAAACATCTAAGTTTTGATTATTGGTTTATCTGCAAACTTCAAATTAACTACTCAAAACTCTATCATAAATAAGATGGGAATCTGTATTACGGATCCAACAGTTTAGATCCAGGTCTTCTATTAATGTGATGAATGAGTTGAGATTCTGTCCCCTTGTGACACTGTCTTCCAGCTTACAGAGCTGGTGCAAGAACTGGACTAAATTCCTCCTGTTTTTCACTGAAAAATTCTACAGTTATTGGTTACAAGGACAGATAGTGTCAACTCTTGGAGCTGGAAAATTAACTATTAAGTTTAAACTTTAACTTCTGAAGTGTTTCTGGGTTGAGTTCTCATAGAACTGGTAACGTTTTAATTTTAAAATCTTAAGAGACTATAATTTTACCTCAAGCAGCACAAAAGTAAAAAACACTTTAAAATTTGTTGTATTCTTTTTTATTTAATAAATCAACATGGGGATTTAACATACTCCTCCTAACTAACCTGGGGGAAAATAAAATGGCATTTTTTTTTTTTTTTTTTTTTTTTTTTTGGTTTTTCGAGACAGGGTTTCTCTGTGTAGCTTTGCGCCTTTCCTGGTACTCGCTTTGGAGACCAGGCTGGCCTTGAACTCACAGAAATCCGCCTGCCTCTGCCTCCCGAGTGCTGGGATTAAAGGCGTGCGCCACCACCCCGCCCGGCATAAAATGGCATTTTTTTTTTTTTATTAATTTATTTTGCAATACAATTCAGTTCTACATATCAGCCACGGATTCCCTTGTTCTCCCCCCTCCCGTCCCCCTCACTTTCCCCCCAACCCCCCCCCCATTCCCATCTCCTCCAGGGCAAAGCCTTCCCCACAGACTGAGGTCAACCTGGTAGACTTAGTCCAGGTAGGTCTAGTCCCCTCCTCCCAGGCCGAGCCAAACAATCCTGCATAGGCCCCAGGTTTCAAACAGCCAACTCATGCAATGAGCACAAGATCTGGTCCCACTGCCTGGGTGCCTCCCAAACAGATCAAGCCAATCAACTGTCTCATCCATTCAGAGGGCCTGATCCAGTGGGGACCCCTCAGCCATTGGTTCATAGTTCATGTGTTTCCATTCATTTGGCTATTTGTCCCTGTGCTTTATCCAACCTTGGTCTCAACAATTCTCGCTCATATAAACCCTCCTCATTCTCGCTAATTGGACTCCCAGAGATCCACCCGGGGCCTAGTCATGGATCTCTGCATCCAGATCCCTCAGTAGTTGGATGAGGTTTCTAGCACAACAATTAGGGTGTTTGGCCATCCCATCACCAGAGTAGGTCAGTTCAGGCTGTCTCTCGACCTCTGCCAGCAGTCTGTTGTGTGGGTATCTTTGTGGATTTCTGTGGGCCTCTCTCCCTAAAAATGGCATTTTTAATCTCCATTTTACATATACTTCGCAGAAATTCACTTTCTAGAAACAAAATCATTACTTAAAACAACTTTGTGGCCCCTTCTCCTACAATCCAAAATCAGGTTAGTTCCTCATAAAGAATGAGATCTTTCTTCAACAAATCCCTTCATCTAATTATGTGTTCCTCACCTTTATTTCTATACTCTTCCTGTCCTTTGCTTATGTATTAACCAGCCTAAATTCTTTACAATATATTCTTTCATTTTCTTTCTCATTTCCACAGATATGCCATTGTTCTGAATGATTTCTACCTACAAAAAAGGGAGATTTCAATGCTTTTCCATTACCTATACTCTTTTTATTAAACTAATCCTTAAATTGTTTTTCTGACATGAGCTAATCTATCCTATGTAAAGTAGTTCTCAAATAAGACACTCTGTTCTCAAATTCCCATTTTAATTTCAATTTCTGAAGTAGTAATTCTAATTGTACTAATTTTCTAAATCATTGAGCCATCCTTCGATTCCTGTTGCAATTGTAAATAAGTCAGGTTTCCTATATAAAGGAGTATTCCAAGTTGTCATCTCAGTCTTCACCAAAGCTCAGTTGGGTTAAGACCACAGGTTCTCAGCCAGTGTGCTATTGATCGTGTGGCCCTTGCTGAGCATCACCACCTACGTGTGACCTCATGAAGATAGAATAACCTTTCTATTCAATGGAAATGATATATCTACATCAGGCAAGGTTGTAACGGAGCTGAGAATAAGTCAGGATGTCATATACATTGGCTTCTGCTACTTCTTAATTATTAAAGAAAAGAGAAATGTTTCTTTTAATAAAGAATGTTAGCAATAATGGAGAATTAACTTGGCCCTACTAACATCATAGCATACCCTAAGAAACAGGATGTTCATATGGAATATATCAGCATGGTACCAAAGAAGTCTTATGTTCTTTTAGAGTTCTGGCTGGGCATTTTCTGTTTTCAGACAAAAACATAATAGGGATAGACACAAGTCGTTCTGTAGTAAAAGAAGAGTCTTACTCTCAAATTTGAAATCAAATAGAGCCCAGGGACCACCAACTGAAGGTCATCAGAGTAGCTCCAGGTGCCTTGATGACTGGAGACATAACCCTAGTAAAGCAGTCCCAAGGTCATGATCAACTTCACTTTTAATTATGTCGTGATATTTGAGTTGTTTCTCTACTTTTTTTTTCTTATACACCAAAGCTCTCCAAGAAATATGGCCCCGTTTACAGCATTCACATGGGGCTGAAAAAGGTGGTGGTGCTTTCTGGCTATGAGACAGTGAAAGATGCCCTTATTAATTATGGCAATCAGTTTGGGGAGCGTTCCCGAGTGCCTATATTTGAAAGACTTTTCAATGAGAAAGGTAATGACCCTTACACTTCAAATATATCCCTTTGGTTAAAAGTATTCAGTCAACTGTTTTATTTATGTATTCCTATCTCTTTACTTTGATGGTTTTCTATGCTCTGGACTAGTCTTTCGCCCTGGAAAATAACTAATCTGTTTACAGTTGTTCATTGACACCTCATTCACATCTAGCTTGATATAAGAATAAAATACCAAAAAAGTTGTGTACTGAATTTATTGACAAAAAAAAAATACAAAATGTTTTCCCAACCCAAAAGTCCTTGCTGTTATGACTAAAGAAAACACCTTCTCACTGAATAAGCATTGCAAGAGAGGAATGTGCTTCCCAACCTGCCACTGCAAAACCAGGAAAAAATGCCTTTTACATACTAGAGCAGATGTTCACATTGCATGCTCTCTGGATTTAAAAAAAAATAGCTAAGACTCAAGATACTGTCTTTGTTAATTGGACTCATACCAAGAAAAGTAAATTTACTACATATTTATGACAAAAGCTAGTTCTACAAGTTAGGCTAAGTTCCCCTAAAGTCAGGCTCCTATCTTCCCATAGGAGCTGAGAAACAAGGGTCTTACCTCCCTGATCATGTCAGGCATGTCTTCAGATCTTGAGAAAGGACATTCTAGTCATATGGACGTCTATACAAAATGATGGCTTGATTTTCAGAAAGATTTGTGTATGTTTCCAAGAGAAGGGAAAGTATTTAGAATGTTTTCTACAGTAAATCCTCTAGGAAATGGAAAATGGAAGACTTCCTACTTTTTGCGGGTGGCGGTGGGCGGGGGGTGCATCTCATTTGTTTTCTTTTTTAGCTTGCTGAGAAATGAAATTAGGGTTTGAAATATACTAGATAACTACTATTAGACTATACCATCAATCCATTCTTCCCTTATTTCTGGCAGGGAAAAAAATCAAAGCTTTCGTTTATAATTTTTACTTGTCCTTGAGCACTAAATTTAACACTGTTGTGTGTAGCTTAAACACACTCTTTTCTCTGGAAGGAATCACCTTTGCTCATGGAGAAACCTGGAAAACAATGAGAAGATTCAGCTTGACCACCTTAAGGAACTTCGGCATGGGCAAACAGATTATAGAAGACACTATTATAGAGGAATGCCATCATCTCATGCAGAATTTTGAATCTCACCAAGGTGTGTAGAGCAAATAAAGCCATTTCATTTTTCATGAGAGAGAAATCAACAAAAGGTATATTTAGTCACTTAGTTTGACATAATTTAACTTGTAGAAAAATCCCAAGGACACACAAATCCCAGTGTTGGCTACTCCAATTTGACTGTTCATGTCAAAAGTAAACATTTGCTCTCATTCTCTCCTCTTCCTCCTCCTCCCCCTCCTCCTCCTCTTTCTCCTCTTCCTCCTCCTCCTCTTCTTCCTCTCTCTCTCTCTCTCTCTCTCTCTCTCTCTCTCTCTCTCTCTCTCTCTCTCTCTCTCTCTCTCCCTGTCCCTCCTTCACTTCCTTGCCCCTCCCTCTTTCCCTTATTTTCCCTACATATATGAATAAATTAAAAATCACTTTATATAAAATTAATTTTAAACTGAAAGTATTTTGAAAATATGCTGTCCTTTTATTCTCAAATAATGTACAGTAATGTTCTTGTAACAGTAATACAATCTTTACATGTCAAAAAAATTAACTTTGACATAATACATAGCATCTGGGGACACACAGTGGCATTTTTCAGGTTTTTGGTCTCCTACATAAAGCAATTTAAAAACTGGCTCATGATGGAGAGTTTGAGAACAGATAAAAGGTGCTTTGGGCAACAGAACAGACGGGCCTTGCATCTGGGCAGCTGCCAGGATGGTGGGTGATAGATAGATAGAGGAGGTAGCAGAGTTATGCTCATGAAAGAAGAAGTCAGAAAGAAGGCTGGCTCAGTAGTACATGCCTGAGATCCACTACCCCCAAGGCTGAGATTCCCAGGTCATCCTCAAGTGTATCATATTTCTTCTTTATCTTTGCACTTCACCTGACCTTCCTTAGGCTATAATGCTTTCTCATCTTTAATGTAGGAAGGTTCCTTGTCACAAAGGAGGTCCTCAGCTTTGTCCAGACAAGGAAGTACTCATTAGTAAAGGGGAGGTATTACACATCCAGGCACTTGAAAAGATGATTACCAACTATCAGCCATTAGAGGTGTGCCAGCAGATGCCAAGCTAGACCCCAAATGGTGCCTGGCAATCAGGCTCCAGGCCTCTTTGCACTCTTTTTTTTTTTTTTTTCTGATGTCTCCTCTTAAAGCCACACTACGGAAACTGAAAATTCTCTCGAGGAAACCCTTTTGCTCAAGGCAAACTGGGAATATCATTCTAACTTTCACTGGCCTTTCTGTCTCGGAGTTGGCTATGATATTAGATCCTAAAACTCCCATTTATAAAGCTGTTCTGCTCTGTCCCTTGGAGGAACTAACAGGAAGAGGGACAATAGGACTCTGAGTAGCCTCCCTGGGTTTCCACACTAAGTCTGTTATGATGAGATCACACCCTTTGTGACCAATCATGTTTTCACTTAACTCTCCTGATTCATGGAAACAAAGCAGAAAATGCACACTTTACCCTTTCTTTCCATGTCTCCAATCTAAGGGGGCCTATGTCATATAGAGCAGTGACCAAACAAATTTGTCATTCTCTCGTTAACTTATCTTTTATGATGTTTTAAATGTGAATGGCCCACATTTGAATACTTGGTCCTCCATTGGGGGAACTGTTTTGGAAGGATTAGGAAGTGCGGCCTTGTTGGAGAAGGTTACTGGGAGTGTGTTTTAAGATTTCTAAAGCCCACACCATTCCCAGTTGTAGATAAGAAGGTAAGCTCTCAGCCACTGCCCTAGTACCATGCCTGCCTGCTGCCATGCCTGACCTGGTAATGGGCTCTAATCTTTCTGAAACTGTAAACCGATTCAACACTTTTCTTTGAAACGTTGCTTTGTTCATGGTGTTTTCACAGCAATTGAAAAGTAGCCAAGATTGTCAGTCATGATCCACTCATCTCAGCACTCAAGAGGCAGAGGCAGGTGGATCTCTGTGAGTTCAAGGCCAGCCTGGCCATATAGCAAGTTCTGGGCTGGCCAGGGTTACATAGTGAGATTGTGCCTCAAAAATAAATAAATAGACAGACAATTATGTCTGTTCCCAGGTGGCATGCTAGTTAGTGCCCAACCTGATAAAGCCCTCTTGCAATGCACTGAAATTTATTCTTGATAAATAAATAAACAAATAAATAAACAAACAAACAAACAAATAAATAAATAAATAAATGTTTACCTACTGACACATACTTAATAACCTCATAATCCAAGTAGAGTTTTGTATATATGTATTAAGGATGTAACTGGATAATGAACCTTGAGCCCATGCATACTAAGCAAACACATGATCACTAAGCTGCACCTACAGACTTCCTTTCATTTTTTTATTTTGGAACTGGAGCCCACTAGGTTGTCTAGGCTGGCCTTGAACTCATTCTACAGCCTAGGAAGCCCTGAATATTAAATCTTCCTACCTCAGCCTCCATGTAACATGGATACAAACCTATGAAACCAGGTCTGATTTCATGCTGTGTAGATTTCAGTGATGCAGAAAACATCAGAATGTAGTATAGAATGTTCTACCCCAAACTTGAATGCAGCCTACTATAGTGAATGATATTTTTCCATACTGTGCACTACCAACCTTCTCTCCACACACTGACTACACTACAAAGGTACATACACAAATATTAAGATGCCTCTGCCTCATTAGTCTTTCTTTAGCTGAGCTGAATGCCCACTTTTCTTTCACATTTCCATTTAACTTTCTTTGTGGCCACCTGAGCATTTGTGGCAAATTCCGGGCATTAGTCAAAGCTGTAAACTTCATGTCCTTGAAAGACACAATCACAAATAATCCTTTTATGAAACTCTTCACTGGATAGGCTGCCCCAACAGTCTGGAAGTAGCTTAGTGCTGTGTGAGTGTGACTATTCCTGACCTGCTTGATAAATTGCCTTCTAGGAAAACCCTTTGAGATCAAAAGAGTACTGAATGCTTCTGTTGCCAACGTCATTGTGTCCGTGTTGCTTGGGAAACGGTTTGACTACCAAGACCCCCAGTTCCTGAGACTCTTATCTTTAATTGGTGAAAATGTGAAACTCATTGGAAGCCCGAGAATTGTGGTAACTTCTTTCCTTTTTTGATTTAGTTCCTCTGAGGTACACCTGATTGTTCAAGAGACTGTGCAAAGGATGTTAATGCGTTCTAAGTTTAATGGTATGACAAACATGTTTGTTTAGCATATCTGATGATTCTGTCACCACAAAACACTGCAATAAATACCTTAATGCATGGATTGTGACTCACACTAATGTTGTATGGCTCTGGTCTGTCTTATAATTGTAGCCATCTGTCATTACCTACACCAACAACTATTCATGGGATATGAACTTAGCATCAATTAAACAGAAGTGCATAGTAGAATTCAGTTAAGAAAGAGAGTTTTAACAAGAAGAACTAACAAGCATATTAAAGAGAAAGAAAGTGCCCAACTAAACACTATCTCGATATTTATGTTGAGCTATACACGTTCACAGTGGCTCAGCAATCCGATTCTTTTATCATTGTAAGTTCCGTCTTCTGGGGGCTGGAGAAATGGCTACTCAGATAATAGCACTGGCTGCTCTTTCAGATCTTAGTTCCATTCCCAGGACACACAAGCCATCTGTAACTCCAATTCCATGGGATCAGATGTCCTCTTCTGACCTTTGCAGGCACAAGGCATGCAAGTGGTGCACAGATATACATGCAGATGAAAACCCATACATGTGAGATATCTATATAATTTACATCTTTCATCTTCCAGATCCGAGGGAAGAAAAAGAGTTTTGTAAAATTTTGAATAGTACCAGTCCAGCCAATCATATCATTTCACTTTGGAACAATTTAGGCTTTTACTCTAAATGCAGATCAGCTCTCAATACTGGTGCTTGGGACAGGCACAGGTAGCTATCTCACAGAAACTTAGATGAGATCTTTTGTCTCTTTTGTTCATTAAGTCATCTGGGGAAGTCATGAACTCCCTTGAGAAGGTGGCTAAATATCCGATCTCACCTAACTAAAAATAAGTATATTGAGAAATTTTAGCAAACAGTAAAGTTGTACCTGGAATGTCAAAGCTTACTGCTGCCTACCAGTTGCAGATTTGAAAAAAAAAAAAAAAAAAAGTATTGAATCTTTAAAATTAGTTTTATTCAGAGAGCCATTCACATCCTAAAACAATCTGTCTTAGATCTCATCCTCAGCCAGCAGATTAAATAGGGAAAAGAGGGGATGGAGAGAGACAAAGGCAGTCAGTTTCCTGGGGCTCAGTCTTGCCTCTCTGGTCAAGAGATCTGGCACAGTTCTGAGACTTCTCTTGTCCTCAGCATCCCTTGCACTCTTCCCTCGTTGTCTGGCCATCTGAGCTGAGAACGTCTTGAAATCTAGTTGTCGTCAGTCAGTATTACCCTTGGACTCTTCCAGTAGCATCTGGGCCGGGAGGTGGTTAACTGAGAACAAGTCAACCAGTAATAGTATGTGTAAGCTAAGTTAGTAATATCGTGTACCTGGTGGACCTTTTCGACGTCAAGGAATTCAAGAGTGTCCTTAGAGTACACAATACAGAGGAAGTGTCCCTGTCAAATCTTCTCTGAACATTTTTAAGAGTAGGGGATCACTTGACTAACTGGTACTTATTGATAGGATCTACAGATAATGTCTATTACAAACCCAAGTATTTCTGTGATTCTACAGGAAACATAAGTAAATTTATTGTGCTGTTTAGGATTAAAATAATGCAGTTGCTTACCAGGACTCACATAAGATTTTTTTTTTTTTTGAGAAAAATACTGGGTCTATCACTCTTAGCATAAAGGTGATATTATTGTGGTGTACCTTATCATCTTCAACTATATTACCCCACAGATACAATATGTAAAATACTCTGCACACACAGAGATTATGAGCTGTAACAGGATTCACTGTTGATCGCCTAATTCTGACAAATGAAAAAGCATCATTATATAATCCTGCTTATCATTGTTAGCTGAGGCAAAAATTGAAAGTGTTATTTCTGTAATTTTTCAATAACATTATCACTTACATTATCCCAACTAGTTTATGCTCATATTTAAAGTACATTTTTTATATTCCTTTAGCTTTTTAATATGTTTCCTGTTTTGGGATTTCTCCTAAGAAGCCACAAGAAGATCATAAGAAACAGAGATGAATTATTTTCCTTCATAAGGATGACCTTCCTAGAACACCACCATAATCTTGACAAAAATGATCCCAGAAGTCTCATTGATGCCTTTCTTCTCAGACAGCAGGAGGTAATGGTGTTTTTCCCAGAGGATTCTTTAGCTAATATTCACTATTTAACTAATCACTTCTAGAAGCAAAACATTCCTTCAAAAAAGACAGATGACTAGACTCAGATTAATAGTGTGTACTTTAAAGAATCTGAAAATGCTATTTATTACATTTTCCATACATTTTCCATAGTATTCTTTGGGGGAAAAGATATATAGATCTTTTATATTAGTTTTTAAAAATATTCTGTTTTTACAATCTTGAAATGTATTTCAGCTGATAAATCTAAGAAAGATTACTTTGTTAAAATTTTTAAAGAGAAATATAAACTTTTTAAAGAGAAAAAAATTTAAAGAGAATTAATATAGTATTTCACAATATTATAATAAAATGTGGGAAATGTTTTAATAACTCAATTAAATGCTAACTTGTAACCTTCCTAAACAAAATAGGTTTTGTTATGTTTAGTTCATTTACCATTGTCAGCATCTGGGATATACTCTGCATCCGCAAGTTCGGTATGACGTTTGTATAATAAAGGGGAATTCCTCTAAGTTGAAGAATGCAATACCTGCTATTTTTAATTTATGGTAATCTTTTACAATTAACCTTTGTGAAATTCTTCCATGACTAATGATGTATTTTACCATTTTAGGAAAACAATACATCTGCTGACTATTTCAATGAAGGAAATTTGTTACCCCTTGTTAGTAATCTGTTTGCAGCAGGAACTGAGACCACAGCCTCCACACTGCGCTGGGGAATTATACTCATGATGAGATACCCTGAGGTTCAGGGTAAGTCTCTGAGAGCATTGCCCAAATGAAGGAGAACAAAAGTCTCTAGGAATCAAAAATTCAGAATTCTACAGTCATAGTGGATACCTATAAATTGTAGCCTTGACAAAAGCTTGCGTGGTTAGTTTCCTTTGAGAATAAGAAAGGGAGCATTGGGGATGAGGAGATAGCTCAGCAATTAAGTGTGCATACTGCTCTTGCACAGGATCAGAGCTCAGGCAAGTCTCAGTTTTCACACCTGCTTTTTTTTTTTTTTTTTTTTTTTTTTTTTTTTTTGGTTTTTCGAGACAGGGTTTCTCTGTGTAGTTTTGGTGCCTGTCCTGGAACTAGCTTTGTAGACCAGGCTGGCCTCAAACTCACAGAGATCCGCCTGGCTCTGCCTCCCGAGTGCTGGGATTAAAGGCATGAGCCACCACCACCCAGCCACAACTGCTTTTAACTCTAGCTCCAAAGGCACTTTCTTCTGTACTCCATGGGCACCTGAACTCACATTCACATACACACACACACACACACACACACACACACACACACACACACACTTGAAAACTAAATAAACCTTTTATAAGGAAGTAGGGCTTGCTCTTTAAGCCCCCTGAGATAGTCTGAAATCTTCCCATGCTCATTCACAGAGAAGCCTTAGAAACAGAAGCGGAAAGAAAGAAGGATGCTGAAAAAAAAAAAAAGCCCTCAACTTGGGAGAACATTTGGGTTTGACTTTCCTATATGAAGAAAACGTGTAAAATCATTTGAATCCGTGCCCAGGCAGAACGCTAAACTCTAACTGCATTGTATCCAGAAAAGGTCCACGATGAGATCATCAAAGTTGTGGGCTCGGCTCAGCCTCGGATTGAGCACCGAACTCAAATGCCCTACACAGACGCTGTCGTTCACGAAATACAGAGGTTTGCTAACATACTGCCCACCAGCTTACCCCATGAGACAACCACAGATGTTGTATTTAAGAACTACTATATTCCAAAGGTAAGGGCTCATGCAGGAGAGAGGAGAGGGTGTATTCCAGATGCTGACAATGATGGAGAGCACTGAGATTGAAGTCTCCTTCCACCCTGCTCCCTCTCCTTTACTATCTCTTCCCTTGTCTCCCTCCCCATCATTCAAAACAAGATAACTGAGTGTGTGTATGTATGTAAGAGAGAGAGAGAGAGAGGATGTGCGTATGTGACTGATGACAACTGTTCTCTAAAACTTTGTGAAATGTTATCCTATTTTATGTTACAGCTGAGGAGGGGGGAAATGGGATTCAGAGAATGTCAGCCTTTTCTGGGATGAAAGGTTGCTCCTTGAAGGAGCCAGGATTCCAGGTAAGCTGTCAGGATCAGAGCTCTGAGTTTTTTCCAGGCAGGCTCTTTCATCCACATTTCCATGCTTCAATCCCATCCTCCCATGGAATCATGCACTCTGATTCCCAGGCACCTTCTTCATGCAAACCTTTTTGCTCCTATGGACAGTTGAAGAGATGTATGTATAACTTCCTTAAAACTAGACTGAAGGCAAGCGTGAGCAGAAGGTTATCATACACATATGGCACCAGTTCTTTTCCTCAATACCTAGTCTGAGCACTGCTGGTGGGCCCATGTCTGCATAAAGCCATGAAGCTACTGATTATTTGGAGTTCTTTTCCCTACATTACTGCACCCTACTCTGATAACACTCTCTGAACAAGACTATGCTCGCATTTGGAGCTTTTCTTCTCAGCCTATGTTAGGTACACTATTGAGCTGAGTTAACCCGATTAACAGTGAAACAGAAAAAAAAAAAATGCAAGCAACATGGCAGTGGTCAGCTTTACATTACTATAATAAAATATACAAGGCAGCTGACTTGTAAAGAGAAACAGTCCGTTCGGCTTAGAGTTTTGCCAGTTCACATCCAAGATCAGGCATACCAGCCCCATCTAAATTGAACTGGTGGGGACAATAGATGACATTGAGGGGAATGTATGGAGAAGCCAGTGGACAGAGAAAGACTGATGGACAGAGTCCCACAGTCCCCTAGAAGGGAATGTCTCCACTGGTATAAGGATGAACATCCCCATGGTCTTCATCTCCTAAAGTTCTACCACATCCTTTGGACAAGCTGTGAACATAGGACCTTTGGAAGATTCTTCCCATCTTCAAACCATAGCAAAAGTGAAAACAGAAAAATAATATTAAATGTGATCCACAAAAAACAGTAATAGTGGTAGGATTTTGGTTTTAGCCATCTACTCTGCTAAAATCCATGTAAAACAGTGTTGTCAAGAGGACTTTGCAGGTACAGAGAGATCTAATTAATGTGCTGTGCTACTAAGAGATAGGCTCAGTCTTGGCACATCTCAGTCAGCTCTTTGGAGAAATGAATATAAATAACATGTTTGCTATGAGGCAGAGAAAGTACATAATCATATAATCTATATAAATAGATATATAGATGAATTATAGTAAATAGATAGAAGATAGATAATGATAGCACACAAGTTTTAAAACAAAACTGTCTACTTAAATAAAAAAAATCACAAAGACTTCAGGTGATAAAATAGTTAACCAGAAGATTATAATCCAAAGCCTCATTAAAGATGTAGCTATCAAGATAAAGTAGTGAATATTTTCTTTAATTGATTTAGTTATTTCCTGATGACTAAGCTTGAATGTTGTATACCCAAGGCAAGCTTTCCTGCGTCTGAACCATGCCTCTTGCTCAGAGTTTTGTGTTTAGTCATTATTTTACTTTGTTTGGGTGCTCTCATTCTCAGAATGTCTTTTCCTATACAATTAAAATCGCCCCCTTTATTGATAGAAAGCTGTTTTACAGCATGTGGCACCATAAAAGCAGAGAAGTTTATGTTTTAGAATCTGTCCATATAATCTTCCTTGATTTGCCATCCACTATCATGAAACTTGGGGATAAAAGAGCAAATCTTCACCGAGCCATTGAACCTTCCAGAAATTCTGCCAGGTTCTTTCATTTGTATTTTTTCACCTACAATTTGCAATGCCAGTGAGGATCATTTAACTCCCCCCATGCAGACTTAGAAATGAATTTATTAAAAGTTAACAAGCTGAGTGTGGTGGCTCATACTGTAAATCCAGCACACGAGAAGCTGGAGATCATGAGTCTGAGGCTGGCCTGAGCTACATAGTGAGTTCAAGACCATCTTGAGCCACATAGAGGGACCTGTTAAATAGCATGCTGTTATCACATGACCGATACACACTAAAGGCTCATTTTCAGGTCCTGCTTTCAGTTAGGAACTAAAGAAAACTTTGGTAACTAAAATGAACTTTTACTATTACTGAACTTAAAGCCTTCCCTGAGTACCGTATTCCTTCGAGAACACACCTTACCTGGAAATTTGCCAACCATGGTTATAACACATTGGAGAGAATCCTCTTAGGAAGAAATTGAATCTTTTTCACTAACAGCACTTTTATTTCTAGGGCACAGAGGTCATCACCTTACTGACGTCAGTACTTCGGGATCAGATGCAGTGGGAAACACCAGACACTTTCAATCCTGCTCATTTCCTCAGTTCCGAGGGGAGGTTTGTCAAGAGAGATGCTTTCGTGCCCTTTTCAGTGGGTAAGGAGCCTTACTTAACACAGCTAGTCTGAAAAGCAAGAGAGATGTCACCTCCAAATTATGCTGATGTCTTCTGGTTTGCCCTATGGACAATTATCTCCAATTTTCCTTTGGTCCCATGATCAGCATTGTATCCAAGCCTAGCTGGCTTTTGCACACACTGTGAAGCCTCTTTAGACCTTTAAACAAGCAGCCGTCATCCTTATTCAGGATGAGAAGCCTGTTCAGGGATTTTACTCAATTTAGTGTGGAAATCAAAATTTTCTTTATGAGGCTGGAGAGATGGCTCAGCAGTTAAAAGAGATTTTGTGAAGGACCCGAGTTTGGTTCTTAGCACCCGCATTTGATAGTGATAACTGCTTGTAACTCCACCTTCAGGAGTCCTCACTGTCTCTGGAGTCTGCTGGTACCTGACCTATGTGCACATACCTACACACCAACACATAGACATACACATACATAATTAAAAATAAATCTTAAAAAGGGAATTTATTGTAGGCCTCAATTAAAGAAAGCTAGGAGTAACAATACTACTTTTTTATTTGATCAGATTTTGGTGGTGGTGTTGTTGTTTTGAGACAAGAACTCTCTATGTTGCCCTGGCCATCCTGGAACTCACTATGTACTCCTGGCTGGCTTCAAACTCAGAGAGATACACTTGCCTCTGCCTCTGGAGTGATGGGATTAAAGGCATGTGCCACTGTGGTGATATTTTGTTTGTACTCATTAACAAATAAAATTTGCCTGAAGATCAAAGAACAGAGCCAGCCACTAGATTAAACATAGAGGCCAGGAAGTGGTGGCACACAACTTTAATCCTAGAGCTTGGGAGGGAGGCAGAGATCCATCTGGATCTCTGTGAGTTCAAAGACACCCTGGACTACATGAGATTAATCCAGTTTAAAAGAGAAATAGAGCCAGGCAGTGGTAGCACACACCTTTAGTCCCAGTACTTGAGAATCACACGCCTTTAATCCCAGCACTAGGAAGAATGAGACAGGAAGTGATATAGCTGGACAGAGACAGGAATATAAGGCAGGAGGAGAGAGGAGTTCAGTGCCCTTTCAGCTGAGGACTCAAAGGAATTCAGTCTGAGGATTTGTGGAGACAGGATCTCACCTCCCTTTCAGTCTGAGGATTCAGGATTCAGTAGTGGTGAGAAGTTTCTCTAGTGGTTTGTTCCTTTGTCTCTCTGATCTTTCAGCATTTACCCCAATATCTGGCTTCAGGTTTTTATTATAAGACCAATTAGGATTCGTACAACATTCCACCACACCCAGCCCAATACTATTTCTTAGTCATAGACAAACAAGTAAAATTTAAACTATAAGAAAAATATTAAATATGCATAATTTTATGTTAGCTACATCCTCCCTGACCTTGTATCCCTCTATCTGTGGGAAGGCACCCTTTCCTTCCATTTCCATTTCCATTTCCAGCCACACTGTTCAAAGTCCTGCTCTCTAAAGGGCTTTTGTGATCTAAATGCCTTTAATTGTATCCAAAGATCATTCTCAGATTTACATGTACAATAAGATTCTCTTGCTATGGTCGTAATGTCTCATAATACATGCTTTATCTTGTTGGGCTGTTCAGAGTTTACCATGAAACTCAATGAAGCTTAAACAGATGGTCATAATTAACATTGCAAGTTACTTTATTTACCATCCTGTTAAACACCATTCAATTATGTCCTTATTTCTTGGGAGATGGAAAGATCAAAACCCAAAACTATATTAGCTGACCCTTCCACAGACTCCTCCATAGCTTGTGACACTGTATTATAATTATCCGTTTCCCTATTGGGTCACTTGTTACACAGGCAAGCCCACGAGAACAATAGCAGTCTCAAAACCAAGCACAATAATACCTGCGTCTTGTTGACATTAAACCTGCTCGTGGACTGAGTGGTTAGCTGTTTTATGGACGTTTCTAAACAGAGAGGAAATACCCATGACTTTTCACCCCATAAAAATCTTGCCTCATTACTGTGCCCAATAACAAAATGTGTAATTATATGGAGAGTTATTCTATTCCTTGTAGGTCTCAAATAAACCAAAAGGTTAACATGAGATCTTTTCCCTCTGCTCTAAAATAGAAGTCTTCCATGATTTTGTACACTTGCGATTTACGCTCAAAAAAATAAAACAGAGATCTACAACTGTATTAACTACAAAAATTGCTGGTCATAATCGAAGCAACATGTTAAAGCCCTCCCCCCTGGGAGCAGGATAAATAGACCTGCTGTCTCTTCAGAAGGACTGAAATCAGATTTTACGTTTAAAATGCTACATTTCATTCAAATAGGTTGCCTTCAATCTACAAAATGAATAAAAAACTGATTATATTTAATCTAAAAGTAAGATCATTATTCAAACAGTACAATCTAGAAAATACAGATAACTATTTTTTTTTTAATAAGCTTCTACCAGGAAAGTTTCCTTTCTAAATTTTATTTCATTTTCCCAAACAATTTCAGAATTATACCAGTTGGGTCTCTTTTACCAAAATGCTTCTGCAGCTTAATATCATTTTCGAGATCACTGTGACCTAGTTCCTGCTCTTTCCTCTGATGCAAGATAATCTACCTGGTGCTCCAGGTGTAGTGAGAGTCAAATCTCATCCAGCCCATGAATGGCCCAAGGACCTCATCTTCACCTTCCCTCTTCGTCACTGGGCAAATTTCTCATCCTTTCTATCAAAGCTTAGTTATGAAGCTCTCGATCAAAGAATGAGCTTTCCCTGGCTTATTGGCGATCTTGCCACAGGTCTCCTCCTGGCTTGTGACACAGTATTACAATCACCTATTCATCTGCAGGTCATCTGCTACACAGTAAATCTCTGGAGAACAATAGCCAACTCTGAGCCAAGTTCAGTAGCTGTCGTGTTGACATTAAATTTGAGTTTGTGGTCTGAATGGCTAGCTTTTACTTAAGAAGATATATCATGTGCTTGCTTTTACACACTATCATGTGTTGCACTTGACTTTGTCACAAAATATTTTCAGATTAAAATATTGTTCTTGTTGTTTTCTTTTTCTGTTACTGTGGTAAGCATCATGACCCAGAAAGCAACTTAGAGAGGAAAGGCTTATACTTCCAGGTCATATTGCGTTACTGAGGAAGTCAAGGCAGAAACTCAAAACAGGAGACTAGAGCCAGAGGCCTTGGGGGAACATTGCTTCCAGGCTCCACCTCTGGCTCATGCCCAACCAGATATCTTACACATCCCATATCCACCTACCTAGGGAGGATGTCACCCATAGTGGGCTGGGCCTTCCCACATCAACCATCAATCCAAACCTCTCAGAGATGACGTGACCACAGGCCAATCTGATCTGGGCAATTCCTCAATTGATGTTGCCTCTTCCCAAGTGACTCTAGGTTGTATCGTTTAAAATAAAAAACTAATGAGGACAATTTATTAGGTTTAATTGCTTCTCTCCATCATTAAAGCTGCCATTGGATTTCTTTTTCTGGGCCTTGCTGTGAAACACAACCAATAAAGCTCAGAAGAGGTTGATGACTGATCCACTTATTCCAAAGTGGAGGAAAAACGTGTGCTCTGGTCTTGTCTTTGTCTGGGGTTGTTCAGGTTTTTGTGCTGATGCCTTATGACCTCCTATGGTGTCTGTGTCTCCAGGTCGTCGGATGTGTGCTGGTGAACCGCTGGCAAAAATGGAGCTTTTCCTTTTCTTCGCCAGTCTCATGCAGAAGTTTACCTTCCAACCACCCCCTGGAGTCTCCCATCTGGACCTGGACCTAACCCCAGACATTGGCTTTACCATCCAACCAATGCCTCATAAGATATGTGCTGTGCTCCGAGCCTCAGCTCTTTGAGTTTACTGCTGCAGCCCCAGCTCTTGGCGTCACCTGTGGTCCCTAGCACAAAAGCTTTCCTTTCTGTCATTTCTATAGCTTTGATATTTCGCTAAATCCTTCATGATTATTTTTGCAGTTAGCCGCCTTCCCACAGAGGACTGCTGTTTCAAGTCAGAATGGGTTTCTCTGCTAACTGCTATGGAAGAAAGCTCCCTACCACTATTACCCAAGACAAAAAAAAAAAAAAGAACAGATAATTCCACAAAAAGAACCCAAACATGAAACAGACATGGTCTTCTTAGCCATGAGACATCTAAGGACCACCAATCAAGAGTCATAATTGGTGTTTGTGTACAGGGGACGGGATAATATCCATGAATATCATCACAATTGCAGTAAGGAAAACTCAACTCTTGGTAACGCACACACTAAACATAAGGCATTGTTTACATTCTGAGAATAAAGAAGTGGTGGCTAACAACAGGTAATTGGTTGGGAGTACAGTCAGTTCGCTGAGATCAGAAAGTATTAGTGAATCAGGGTTCTACTAGATGGGGGGGGGGCGGGGGGGTGGTAAAGGAACTTGTCATGTAAGCCTGGCACCATAAGTTTGATCCCTAGAACTCCCGTAAAGGTAGAAAGAGAGAACTGACTTCACAAAAGTTGTTCTGTAACTTGCACATGCATGCCATGGCATGAGTACCTACACCCATACATCATACACACACACACACACACACACACACACACACACACACACACACACACATTATTACTAATGATACTACTTGTTTTGAAAAGAAAGTATTCATCTGTGTTCTGGCATATCCAGAATGTGCAGTCACACGCTTGTGCTCAGTGCTCTAAAGTCCCAATGAAGTCATATACAAGGGACCCTGGCAGCAGAACAAAGAAAACCATGTTGTTCCCCAGACACAAAAACATCTCTGGCTTTTATGAAGCCAACTGCAGCCTCCCACCATCCATGCATGTGCTTCTCCCCTGCTCTTATCTGATTCGTATCTAAGTGAGAATTGCACTAGACAAAGAAGACTTTATTTAAGACTTGATTGTACTAGGCTAGAACTTGGTCAGGGCCCAACTGTGCAGAAGAGCAAAGCAAAAAGGCTTTCCACAGTGGGGTGTGCCATGGAAAAGTACTGGAAGTTGGGAAGGAGTCTGGCCAATAGGCTCTGTCAAGCTCACTGAATTACTCCTGCATTTTCAAATATTTCCGTGGTTGGCTGTCTCCTTGCTACTCGGTGCCCATTTGATCTTTTTATCCACTGCTATAGATAAAACCCAGAACACTGTGCATACTAAGCAAGCATTCTACCATTGAGCTCCAGGCCCAGGCCCTGAGCCTCATTTGAAAAGCTGCTACTTCTCACGGACAATAGGAGTCAGAATGACCTATCTTCCTTGAGAATTCATCTCAAGGAAAGCTCTTAGGTTCTTCAGAAATAGAGTCCACATCTGTGAAACTGGCAAGAGATCTTTTAAAAAAGACTTGGATTTCAAAGGGAAAGAATTAACAAGAACATTTCTCAACTCAAATCTCAAGAGAGAAGTCCCTGTCATTAGGTCAGTAAGGCCAGACAAAGTTAAGCCATCTAGGCCATCCTCAAGACATCGTTATCCACAAAGACTTTTGATGGGAGGTCCTTAGGTGCCCTGACTTGCCAGAGAGCTAAAGGAAACAAAGAAATGGAACGTACTAGCCTTATATTGCTTTTTGAACACACACACACACACACACACACACACACACACACACACGCACACGCACACGCACACACACACAGAGAAAAGTACACTGTCTTGGCTACTCTTAGTTTTTTGCTGGGGTTCACTAGTATTTCAGTCAGTTCTGAATCAATAATCAAAATTTGCTGGTGGACCTGTTTCTCTTACCTGGGGAGTGGTGAAAATATCTTGCGTCAGGTGTCAGGAGACCCAACTTTTAACCAAGTTACAACCTTGTCAGCTTTATATTTTTATGACATTAGAACCACACACTGGTGAGGTATACATGCTCTGTCTGCCACCAGGAGCTGGAGGGAAAATAATGTTTAGTGATAAGCATAAAGTAAAACAAAGAGCCATCTTTGCTGTGGTCAGAGAGTAAAATAAGAAACATCATTTTATGTCATTGTAAAATAACTAATAATTAAACTTCAAGAAAGCTAAAAAATGTCTGTAGAAGATACCATAGAAAACTGATTTCTACTAATATATTATTCCTTGATTCATTCTTTAATAATAACAATTATAAAATAAAGAATTTCTTGTTCAAGCTATTCATGTCTAATAACATTGTACTTATATAGTAAAAACATTACATTTTATTGTTTACCTGTTTTAAGTGTTACACATAAACTATATATCAGAATCAATATAACTTAGTTTTTTTCCTTAGCCACCATAATTGCTATGCTATTGTCTATATTAGTCATTTAAATTTTTTTAAAATATTCTTATTACATGGAATTTATTGTATGTACACACGTGTACATCTTTTTTTCAACATGCGATTGAACTCTGGTTGTCAGCCTTGGCAGCAAATGCCTTTAATCACTGAGCTATCTCGTGCTCTGCCCTTGAATTTATTTTTTGCAAAGCTCAGTGTTGAAACTGTATTAGACAAAAGCTGTGTTTCTGAGTACCACCCAGCTGAATCTACTCTTGAAATGTAGAAATAGATTGAGGATGAAGAAAAGATCCACTTGAAATGGACATGTCTACCCTTCAGGAGGGTCTACAAGTCAACGCACAAAGTGAGGATTTTTGTGTTTGTTTTGTTTGTGTGTGGGGTGGGGGGAGTAAATACTGCTCTTTAAAATGAGCTTCTGCATGAAAAAATGGTAAAGGGAAATTAAAACATGATACTTTAAAGTTTACATCTGCATGATTAAAATTCAAGCAGCAACCACAGCCAGACTCGGCCTTCAGAAAGGAAGCTGCAGAGCTTCTCATTAGATTTCACACTTGCGGATTATCATACACATTGAGTTGTGTAGACTTCAGGTCTGGTTAGCTTTGATGTGTGATGTTTTTACTTACTTATTTATTAGCAAGTTTTTTAATGATTTAAAATTTTGAAACAAATAAAAATCAGATCAATAACTTTTTAAAAACGGAAGTGTTTTATATCTAAACTCATGATGACAATAAAAAGCAGACCAACCTTTAGCCTGATTTATCATCAGTTTTGAATGCCTCTGTTTACTTCTCAGGACAATCCTCCATCCCCATTGCTTAAACCTTGGCTCAAACCTGAATATGGGTTGCTGGTTCCTTTCTTCTACTCCAACATAATCCCCGAAGAGAATTTTATTATAAGATTATTTCACTTAGGCCTTTGTAATTTTCCTCCACGTCGGGATGGAGAGTCCCTGTCACCTGAGTCCTTGTAACTTTGAGGATCTGGGTCAGCATTAAGTCTAGCCCAGTCTTAATTCTTTTGCAGCCTTGTTATTATTCTGTGACAATATCTTTCTAATTCCCAGAATCCTCACACTTCTTCTTGATCAAAGTGGGATGGATATGTAACTCCATAGCAGGCAGCATGTTTTATATTGGCAAGACTTTAATCTCCAAGACATGCAAAACTCAAAATTAGTAGAGGACTGGATCCACAGTCAGTTTATTTACTGGAGTTAGTGGGTGTACTGAGGATCCAATTCAGGGCCTCAGACATGTCAGGCAAGCATTGTGCTAGACCACGCCCCCAGGCCAAGGTTGAGTCCATGTGACAGCAGCCAGATCTTACATGGAGATACTTGAAAACAGGTGGAAAGGGATCTCTGCAGAAACTGTTTCAAGTATTCTGCTTTTTGTCATTAGAAAGTACAGCTTGGGATGCTGGCAAGTTTGCTCAGTGCTTAAGAATGGAGACTACTCTTGATGTGGACCTGAATTCGGTTCCCAGCATCTTTGTTGGGTGGCCTACAACTGCCTATAACACCAACTCCAGGGGTTCCAGAGTCCTTCAAAGCCACCTGCACTGAAGTGCACATTACCCCCACAGAGACACACATACAAAATAATAAACAATAAAAATTACAGTTGATTAGAATGAAGAGGGAAGTAAACATGAGCACCATGACTGATTGCTATGATGATAATAATAGCTAATTTAGGTGTTTATTATATGACAGGCACTACGTAGCTTTCATTAAATTTAATCTTAGAGAATTGCTACAATGCTGACAGAATGCCACTCAGCCTCTGCTGCCATCTGTCCCTAATGGCAAGCTTACTCAATAACTGCCTGCTTTCTGATGGGTCCACCTTGTCACTCAGTCCCTCCCTGATATAAATCCCTGTGATGAGAAGTTGTCTTTCTAAACAGCCCCCTCCCCAAATTCTGATGCCAAGATTTTTAAAGCAGTATATCTCAAGCCTTTCCCTTTTCTCTGTTTCCACTTCACTGTCAAAGAAAATTTGCCCAGACAGATTTGAACAAATGGAGACTTTATTGGAGATTTTTATGTTCGGGAAGGAGAATAAACTGAGTTCCTTTGAGAGCCATGGCAGGAAAGCTTTTAAACTGGTGAGAATGTGCTGAAGGGTATTGGAGACAGGTTGGACAGTATGATTAGGCAATCCGTGTTTGTTACCTGACAGTTAGGAAATTTAGGTTTCTTGTATCCAGTCTTTCTCCTGCCCCAGCTCCCAAATAATGACACAGAGACTTATTAATTATGAAAGCTCTGCCAGTAGCTTAGGCTTGTTTCTAACTAGCTCTTATAACTTAAATTAACCCATTCCTATTAATCTACTTTCTTCCTTGTGGCTTTATTACCTTTACTCTGTACTGCCCATGCTGCTTTCCAGCTTTGCCTGTGTCTGAATAGGGACTCTGCCTTCTTCTTCCCAGTATCCTCTCTGCCCCCAAAATCCTGCCTGGTTATAGGTTATTCAGCTTTTTATTAAACCAATCACAGTGACATATCTTTACACAGTGTAATGGAATATCTCCCACAGAGAAAGAGAATTCAGGGTCCTCTCTTCCTCAATGACTCCATTTTGCAGAAATGACTCATGGGCTAAGTCAAGCTAAGAAAGCAAGTAAAATTTTCCCACTACCTGGGTGTTATTGCTTGCAGCCGGCCTGAGAGATGCTAGCCAACTCCCTTAACATTATTACAACCTCTATTCTGTTTTTTAAGATTTTAATTTTTACATATGTACGTGGGGGTAATTGTATATCTCGTGTGTGTCTGAGTGTATGTCTCATGCATGCTAGTGCCTGAGGAAGCAGAAGGTGCTGGAGCCCCTGGAGCTAGAGTTACAAGTGGCTATGGGATGCCCAATATGGATACAGGGAACCTAACTCAGATGCAGCAGTAAGCACTCTGAGCTGCTGAGCAATCCTCTCTCCGGCCCTCCATTATTCTCTTTTAAGCTGTGAAGTCAGATTCTGATTTTAAATTCACTTCCTTGTTCTGAGCATAAACTGTTCTTACTCTACTGGGAACTATTGGCTGGAATAGTGCCCATAACCTGACCATACTCCTTCTGCTGCTCCAAGTAATCTGGACTTTTCCTTTCCTTATCTCCATTTATGAGATTATTTAGAGCAATAAATTCATAAAGAGTCACCCTTTCTAATTAAAGAGCAAAGTACTGGCCGTGGCTATAGAGATTTCAGGGTGTTCCAGAGTCCCGGCCCTGTTTTCTTACCTGAATCAGTTGATTGAAATTCAAGCCCCACCTTTACCTGACTCCCTCATAATTCATCACGAGTGACTGACAAGCTGTGACTCAGCCGCAGAGGTCTGCCACTGTGCTGTCCTTAATAACTTCCTGCCCTTCCTCCCCCAAGGGCTTCTGACAAGAAACCAGTTCACATTCTTTGATAATGAAAGACTCATTCTCAGTTAAGAGAGCCAATAATCAATCAATCAATAGTTTACTAAGGACAATTATAGAATAATATGACTATTTAAAAAGACAGTTTTTTTCCAACTTACAAATCCCTTATGAACTGTATTGTTATACTTTTTTATAAACACTAGTTCCATAATCCTCCACATGGTTATTGACCAGGTATTGTTAACAATAAATGATAATTTTTTTTAAAACTATATTTTTAATTCTAGTAAGTGACTGATACGTTGAAGTAAACCTGAGGGATAGGTTGACACTTGCGAAACTTTAATGTGAATCACCCAGGGATCTTTGCAGAACAGCATGCTCTGACTCAGAAGGAAGTTGAGACTCTGCTTTTCTCTCCTTGGGGGGCCCCTTGAGCTAGATCACCAGCGACACCAGCCTGTATGTGAGCTTATTATTGACACCAATCTGTATGGGAGATTACCATTGACAACAGCCTGTATGTGAGCTTACCATTGACAACAGCCTGAATGGGAGCTTACCACTGACAACAGCATGTGTGGGAGCTTACCACTGACAACAGTCTGTATGTGAGCTTACCATTGACAACAGCATGTATGTGAGCTTACCATTGACAACAGCCTGTATGTGAGCTTACCACTGACAACAGCCTGTATGTGAGCTTACCATTGACAACAGTCTGTATGTGAGCTTACCATTGACAACAGTCTGTATGTGAGCTTACCATTGACAACAGTCTGTATGTGAGCTTACCATTAACAACAGCCTGTTTGGGAGATTATCATTGACAACAGCCTGAATGGAACTTACCATTGACAACAGCATGCATGGGAGCTTATCACTCTGGTTCTTTTCTGCTGCTGTGATTAAACTTTATGATGAAAAAGGACTCAGTAGAGGAAATGCTTCATTTTTTCTCATACTACCCAGTAACCAACCAGGACACTTACATAAAAGCATTACTCAGAAAAAAAACAGGGGTTACACCAGGACCATTTTTTTTTATAATTTATGCTTATAATAAAATAAATGCATAAGTTTGCATTAGCTGAAACTAATACAAGAAAGCTACACTTTGAGTTAAACATTCTACGTTGCTGATAAACTAATTAATTAACTGATTATAACTTGAATGATTATACAGAGTTTGAATGTTGCAGGCCAAGACCCAATGTATCTTGGGTTATGTAAGCTCACCTCTATGTGTGATGTAACATCCACGGAATATATAGACTCTTGGATTCCACCAACACAAAGGCAGATTGCATCTGAGACCTTTAACAGAAGTTTCCCACTTTGCTGTACCCATCTACCTGATGTTTCTACCAGTGTGTTTAAAAAGCCTGTGCATTTAAGAACTATTCTGATGTTCTGATATTATAAGAATGTCATGATACCACATTGGCACATGGGTTTTGGCATAACCTGTATCACTGGGTTCCTGGACCATGGTCACCCATGTTTGGTTTTAGAATGAACTGTCTTTTATTCCCATTGAGGTGAAAACTGTATTTTTGTGTCAACCTAAGTATACACATAAAAAGAGAATTAAAACCATATTTAAGTGATACTAAATATTAAAAGAGATGTGGGATTTTTGTTGTCTTTTAATCTATCTTTATTAACCTCATAATATTTCTTCTAGATAAGCAAACATTTTCTCATTTTCTTTCTTATTTCTTTTCTTTTTCTGTTTTGTTTTATTACAAGGTTTCACTATATGTATCCCTGCTGGCCTTAGGATCCCAGATTCTCCCACCTCTAGGCCTCTAGATTGCTGCAATTAAAGGCTTATGCTACACTGGGCCCCAACAATTTATTTTGAAAATAAAGTTTATTCTTTCTTCTTCTAAGCATCACTTTGGGGGCTGGATAAATGGCTCAGCGATTAAAAACACTTGTGGCTCTTACTGAGGACCTGGGTTTAATTTCCATTACCCACATGGAGGCTCACAATCACCTATACTCCAGTTTTAGGGAATCTAATAGCTTCTTTTTCTCTCTGTAGGCCGCTGGCACACACGCTGGCACACACATTGTATACATCCACACATGCAGGCATACAGTCATACACAAAATAAACTTAAAATTTTAAAATCTGAGGAAGAAAAAAGAGTCACAGTGAGCTTTATTAACGTGAGCTGGTAAGGCCCCTCAATACAACAGCAAGTCAAATACAATGAATATCACAGGTAATCACAGGTAGTAAGAGGTGTGGAAAAATGGGTTAAAAAGAGGTGGCAGTCAGGTATTCTGGCACACACTGTCATCCCAGTATGTGAGACGCTGAGGAAGATTTCAAGTTCAATCGTCACAGGCTAGACACCAAGTCCAAAGTAAGCCTGGGATACACAGTGAGACACTGTCTCAAACAAATTAAAAATACATATTAATAAAAAAAAAAAAAAAAAAAAGAGGTAGACACTGGCCTGATCCATGGTGGTTATGTGGCTTTGACATTTGTTTCGGTCATAACATGCTCAGATGGGCATCTGGGAGTCTTTGATGCAATTTATCTAACAAAGACAATTTTAGATGAACTTGTTTTTCTGTGAGGTAGAGATTAAGTCAAAGAGCGGAGACCCGGTCATCCTGAGAGATTCCTTAGTACTGGAGACAAGTTCGAATGCTCTTCCCGAGACACTTGTGAAATAGAAAGTGTTCTTCACCTGTAAGGCAAATCAAGACAGTTCAGCAACTACCTTCTGCTTTTAATGTGACATCTGTTTTAAACCTGTAAACATGTTGCAGACAGCTAACTGGGGCAGGGGGTTAGTAAAGTAGCTTTAAAATTATTTTTCAATATGGGGTGTGATGGCATATGCCTTTAGTCCCAGCACTCGGGAGGCAGGCAGATCTGAAGTCTGTCTGTCTGATTTACATAAAGATTCCCAGGCCAATCAAGACTACATGGCAAGACCCTCAAAAAAAAAAAAAAAATATATATATATATATACATGTGTGTGTATACATATATATATGTGTGTACATATATGTATACACACATACACACACACACACATATATGTCCAAAGCTTCAACCTGCCAAGGAGGCAAGGAAAGCTTTTCAATCACTCCATTCACTCAGCATAGCAACTGTGAGGCCTTAGCTGAGGCCTCCCACATGATGTAGAAATTGTTTCTAAGAAATTTGGAAAATGTACATAATGATCCATTAATGTTGGGAAAAGCTGAAAATAAGTCTTTCAGGAATATACAAGTCTTAGTAAAAAAACACTAGTTCAGTTTTCATTATTTGTTGTTGTTTGTTTTGTTGTTGATTTCTATACTACATTATGAAATACAAAAAAAAAAACTGAATCCTGGTTCAGAGAAAAGTGGGGTTAAATGATAACAACTCTACTAGGAGTTAATGTTGAGCATGTATTACATGCCAGGCAGTATTCTAAGTATTTTAACTAAATCCTACCCAGAAAGCTCAGCATTTGTTATCCCCACTTAACAAGTATAGACATAGAGATTAGGCACCTTGCCCAAGGTTACTAGTTAACAAAGGGTTGGTATGAGCCACAAAACTCCAGAGCCTGCCTTCTGAGAGCTGAAGGATGCTATCATTCTGGGTCATTGCAAAAGAGGGTTGTTTTTCTTGTCTCCATTCAGTACTCAATCTCCTAGGACCAATCCAACAAGTGCAGAGATGCCACTTACCAGTCATGATTAACCTTACAACGAAGCCACAAAGAATTTCTGGAAAAGAAGAATCTACTAGTGGGCTAACATCATGTTTTCCAACTACTCAACAGATCTGTGAATAAGCTCAAGGACTAATGACCTTCCTCAAGGGAAGCTCTCCCAGGCCTGAGAAGTGCCAGTGGTGAACCTCAGTGAACAGGCCTTACAGGATGCAGGGATTCCACTCTCATACTTTTTCTAAACCTGCCTTAGAAACCCATGGTGCCCTCAGATATCTCCACTTTTGAGATGGTCTCCCTGTGTAGCAGACTGGCCTAGAACTCAAATTCTCCTGGTTGGGCTTATTTGGATTCCTAGAAGTAAGACCCAACAAACTTCATCCACGAATCTTCAGGAGGGAGATGATCACATTTCTTGTCTACTTAGTAAGCATATGCAAACACTTGCTTATGATTTCCACAAGCTATGTGACCTCTAGGCCCAGCTTAGCTCATCTGTAAAAGAAGGATGCTAGCTGGCCAGGAAGACTAGAAGAGGTGGATAAGATGATGGCTTAAAGGCTATTCAAGCTCTAACTGAAGACAGCTGGAAGGACTGGGACAAGAGCAGCTGTTCAAGCTTCACCCCCAAAAGCAGAGCCCCTCTCCTTTGTTACTAATCTGTTACCAAATACCCCTCTCATAGGGTCAAGTCAAGCCCTCTCCCCTCAACCTCTTTCTAAGAGCTTTGTTTTGCTCCTTAGAGTTCCACACTAAGTCCCAGTACTAAAAACAATAATGATGTGGAGCTGGAGATATGCCTCAGTGGTTACAAGCACCCAGGTTCAATACCCAGCACCCAGACAGTGCCTCACAACCATCTCTGACTTCAATTCCAGTGGATCCAACACTGACTTGTAAGAGCAGCCGGCACACTAGCGGTGCACAGATGTATGTACAAGCAAAACACTCACATAAATAAAATAATAAAGTTTTTTTTAATGATAATGTCTATGACAAAGGGAATATACATTAAAAGACCAAGTGTAAGCAGCCTTAGATCATTTTAAACACAGGGAAAGGTTTGCAGAGTGGTCAAGAGTGCAGACTTCTCTTGCAGAGGACCAAGTTTGGTTCCCAACATGCAATTCCACAATTCTCAATTTCCTATAGCACTAGTCCCAAGGAGCTCTGGCCTCCAGGCACCTACCTACCAGCACTCACATGCACATACATAACCACGTACACGTACATCTAATTGAAGATAATAAAAATAAAACTAGACTTTAAAAAGCAGCAGAGTTATTGTCAATTCAGTGTTAATTAGAAATCTTAGTCGCTTAAAAAGTATGGATAAAAATAGGGCATATTTCTTTCTGAACAGAAACAGAGGTGGAGTGGATGGTGGGCAGGGGTAATGGGAGGAGAGGAGGGAGAGGAAACTGCGGTCGGGGTGTAAAATAAATAAATTTAATTAAAAAAATAAGAATAGGGCATACAAACATTTATGACATATTGCATACAGAATATCTACCTTACTTATTAAACAGGAAACTAGGTTAGATGTCCTCTGGGATAAAGCCCTGTTAAATGGCATCTTACCCTCAAAGCTCAGGCCAGTCCCCTCCTCCCAAAAAACCCCACCTTCCCACCCCGGTCTTTCTTTCCCTTACTCCTTTTCTTCTTAACACGGAAATACAAAGGACAGGGGTATAAGCTGCACACCAGTACAGAGTGCCTAGAAACGTTTTGCTTCACTTCCTGTTTCTTTTTTTTTTTCTCTTCTATATGTTAAACAACAACAAAAACAACAAAAGTTCTTAAGGCTTTCAAAGCAAGCCTCTCTGCACCCGCTCCACACACCACACACATCCTATAGAGAGCAGACTTCAAACTTTACTTCCGCTTTTGGGTGCTCAACAGGAAAAGAGAGACGCAGACAAGCAGTAAGAGTTACTTCCCAAAACGCCAACAAGTGAACTAAGGCTTTGCGCTTTCAAACTCCCGTCTACCGCCCATGTAAAAATACCTTTTGTCCTCTTAAACGACTGTGAGACACTGGCGCCACCGAGGAAGTCTAGGGCTGCTTCGAGTTGGTACTTCGAGCATTTTCTCGCATTCACAGCCCTGGAACATTTCTCAGGTTCGGGTCCTTGGCGACGAATTATCCTCCCGTAGCAAGGCGGGGTACATCCAGGTTCTGCCGGGGCCCCGGGGGGCCCACAAACTGTATCACTCACTCTGGGTGCGAAAGGTGACCGCGGTCACAGAGCGCTCCTCGGTCCTCGTAGTCATACGCCCCTTGGTCCACGCTGTCTGCAGCACCTCCTGCGTCACCTGGTAATCCACGACCCGCACCAACACCGACCTGGGTGTGGCTGCGGGGTCCCCGGGCTGGACTCTGGGAACCGTGGCAATGCGCCTGCGGGAAAGCTTCGGGTCCGGTTCGGAATCGCGGTGGTCTCCAGTCCTCGGGGGAAAGTCCTCGCTATCCTCCAGCTCTGCACAAGCAGGGTCCGCTGGTGTTCCCAACCACCTCTCGGGGTGCAGAAGAAAGAGCACTTTCTCTCTGACCCAGGACTGGCAATCCAGATTCTCTCGCGTTCGCGATCTCACGTCCCCACTTGCTGCTGAAAGGTCCCCGTCGGTCCCAGCCAGGGCGGGATCCGGGGCGCGGGGATCCAAGGGTGGCCCACACCCCACCGCGCGCAGGGTGCACCCGGCGCGCCCCCGGATCTCGTCCCCGGCGAGGGGGTCATTCATATGTCCTCGTTTCTCCAGTTCTCAAAGGAAAACTCCAGCTACGCTCGGAAAACCGCGGGTGGTGCAGGCACTGGGTGTGGCCTGAGCGAGTCACAGACTAGAGGAGCAGCCGCAGGCCAGGGTAGCTGAGAATTCCAGCTTCCTCTCTGGGTCTCCTTTCCGCCCTTAGACCTCATGACTCTCCACCTATTCAAACACAGCCTTGGCGCCTCTTCTTTACCCTTGGCCATAGACCGGATTCTTTTTTGGTGTGTTTGGCTCCAACCCCACAACTGCCTAGTGAGGTCTCCATCTGCCCTCACACCCGTATCCCTTTCCTCCAAAACAGAAATAAGAGGCACTTGGGTGCTGTGACCCTCTCCAAATAATATTCCTTATTTCCTTTCCATGGATGTTCAAGCATGAAGAAACAAATAAATTTGGTTTTTAATCATGTGATTTAATGAAATTCTTCTGAAAAGAATATTTATTTGAGAAAGGGTGTCATGCTGTAGCAGCTCTGGAACCCACTGTGTAGCCTGACTGTTGTTGAACTCCTTGGGAATGTCCAGTCCTCAGCTTCCTGCACACTTGAACTGAAAAGGATTCCTCTGGTGTCCACTTTAAATCCTCCCCTAGGCGATCACACCTCCAAGTCTATAGACCACAGATCACAGGGGTGAGGTTGAAGCGGTTGAAGTCTTAGGGAACAGCGCTGTTAGTTAGGACATTTCCTTTGGAACGCCAGCATCTTTTGGTTGTTAGCATCTCTTATCTCAGAAAGAGGCCTTTGACTTGAAGCACTTCTAGGAGACAATCAGAAAAAAAAAACAAGAACAAATCACTAAAACGGGCTTCAGAATTTATGTTCTTGTATCTTTATAGATCTCCCTCCAGTTCACCCCACAGATAATGTGCATACATATGTTCCCATGTATGCATATATGGCTAGGCTTGTGGATATTCATGGTCAGGGCCTATGCCACATTAGCCTATGCTGAGGTTCATGGAGGACACTAGCCAATAGGAGAAAAAGCTTGTATGTGTAAAAGTTTAAGTCCATCCTTGATAACAGCTGTTTGTTTTACTCAATAATACTGTTTTCCCTCCTGGTTTAGCAAAATGACCACAACTGTGGGAATTTCTGCTCTGGCAAGAAAAACTGAATGGCATGGTGAAAAAGACATTCGGGTATCAGGGTGGAGTCTGGCTGATTAGAAGCCTTGCTGTGGCTGGCCACTGCTACTCCACATTCATTATTCTTGATTGCTTCTATTGAAAATAGCTTTAAGCCCTTTAAACTCTGTTATCCTTCACAATGAAGTAAGACAGTAATATTTCTTTGGTATCTTTGGGAATTTTGAAGCATTCCTGACCCTGGTCAAACACTGATAAGCAGTAGAGCCTCATTTCTATTATGTTTACATGTTTGTTCCTAACTGACCTGCAAAGTATCTTCTTATATGACTATAAGCCTCTGTTCTGTTCCTATACTTAATCAGGAAGTACTTAGTATTACTAAATGCCAGTAACAAGGTGATAGGAGGTTTTGAGGAACAAGCCAAACTGTTTATCTCCATAGTGTGCTTCCCTGGAGGTACAGTGATGTAATCACCCAGGAGTCATAGCTGTATGTAGATGAGAATTATCTGCAGATCAAGGTTCTGACCTATTCTCTCAGACTCAGTCTCCATGGGTTTGGAATTAGTCTTTGAACACTGACTTTTAGCAAATCCTGCTGTGGATATCACTCTGTATGCTGTGAATGTGTTGCTCTGATTGGTTAATAAATAAAGTGCTGATTGGCTAGTAGCAAGGCAGGAAGTATAGTATAGGCAGGATAAGCAGAGAGGAGAATTCTGGGAACAGGAAGGCTGAGTCAGGAGTCACCAGCCAGACACAGAGGAAGCAAGATGTGAAGGCAGAACTGAGAAAAGGTACCAGGCCCCATGGCTAAACATAAATAAGAAATATGAGTTAGTTTAAATGTAAGAGCTAGTCAGTGGTAGGCCTGAGCTAATGGCCGAGCAGTTTTAATTAATATAAGCCTCTGTGTGTTTACTTGGGTCCAAGTGGCTGCAGGACTGGCAGGTGAGAGAGATTTGTCCTGACCATGGGCCAGGCAGGACCAGGAAAATTTCAGCAACAAAATCCCTCAGTCATTCTTATGCTAGTGGTCCATGAACATGATGGGAAACATACCACAAATTCATAGCAGCTGCAGATGCTTGCACAATTTCAGTACAAGAAAGGGCCCTTTAACAGTTAGGCATGGGTGGAGGAGGGGCTCTGGGGGCCCTAATCCTCACTGCTAAGCCATTTGCTACTGAATGATTCATTCAAGGAGGAGGGAAATCATTGTCTTCATTTGTATACAAACTGGTGACTCCATTGGGCTCCAATGAATAATCCCATCCATTGGTCACACAGATGACCCTGATTAATGCATCACAAATGGTCAGCTCTGAGAACATACACACAAGTAACATTATACAGACTGAGTAGGTTGTATTTCGGAATATATATCTACATACATATATGCATGCCACAACAATAAATGAGAAAAGAGGCCATGAATTGGAAAGCAAGCATGGAAGGGTATATAAGAGGGTTTGGAGGGAGGAGAGATGAAGGAAAAATGATGTGTTTATATTATAATTTCAAAAATAAAAAAGTCAGAAGTCATGAACCTGAGAAAGGTTGGTAGGGACAGGGAGGAGATAGGAAATGTGGCGGGGGGGGGGGGGGGGGGGCAGGATTTCAGAGAGGGCATGGGGAACAGAGCAATGAGAATACATTACATGCATGTATGAAATTGTCAAAGTCTCAGGCTCCTTTTTGCTCCTTTGAAGCAGCAAGGAGAACTCTGTCCGTTCCTTTTTTTCAGGAAAATTGGGAGGATCCTAGTTGGGGGTGTGTGTATCTGAAGGAAGTACAAGATTATTGCTTCCAAGTACTTTTCTTGCCTCGGGATGGGATGAAGGATTAAACTGGGGAATGGAAAAAGGAGAAAACTATTTGCTAAGGAATGAGGCAGCCCCCTCACACAGCACCTGCACTTTTAAATGAGGAGAGATTATGTATCCGTGCACATAAAGCCATGAATGGAAAATGTGGAGGAAAGACACTCACGAAGCCCGAAAGTTGTAGCTCTCCTCCAGGGTGATGCTTCTGTGTGTTGTGTAGCTCTATGGCCCTCCCAATGAAAATACTTTCCCATGGGGGTAGGAGGGAGGTTCATGATGGCCAGGGAGTAAACAAAACTTCGCGGGCTCAGGAAGCTCCTGGGAGGCATGCAACTCCCAAGCCCCCTAATGTTGCACACACAGAGGCAGCAGCTGTGGGAGAACTGGCCTCTGACTGCTGCACAGGGACCTCCTAGAACGCAGTTAGTGAGTCATCGCTCACGCTGGGTGGGCTTTCCAGTGATGCTGCTGCCTTTGAGTCACCGATGCTCTTGTAATCAACCCCAATAAACTCACAGGCTCACCAAGCGAGACTTGAGTGACGTCATGCCTTTGGCTTGTCATCGATGTCCCTTCTGGGCTGAGTGCACAGGTGTTCAGAGTCCCTTCCATAAGTCACACAGCACTGTGTTTTAATATCTCGAAGTGATTTTTTTTTAAATGTATAAAGAGTCCTGAGACGGACCCTCTGGCTGTCTCTTTCATTTACTTGTGAGAGCTGCAAGCACGCTGGCCAGCGGGAGCCGGTGTGTCAGTCCGTGCTGAGCTATACTGAACCGTAATGGTGAAACTCCAGTCTGCCCTACATCCTCGAAAGTCAGAAGAAGATTTTCATGAATTCGCTGTGAGACTGTGTATCTCTTAGCAAAATGTCAGAAGCTACACGCATAAAGTCTCACCGCCATGACTGCCCAGATGTGAGCTGAACCAGGCTGACACCAATGGTCATGCTAAAGTGAACGAGGGAAAAGCCACGAGGCCTCAACCCTGCACGTGAACTCCAGGGGACTGAAGAATGCTGGAGTGGGAGAAATAGTCTTCCGCAGGGGCGCGCACACCGCTTGGTCACTCACACCGAATGGTCGGCCTTGAAAACATACGCGCAAATAAAACGTTATGCGGACCGAGCAGACACACATGAAATAACACTGAATGAAAAAGAGACCATGAATTTGAAAGAGAGACTGAGGAAGGTTATATAGGAGGGTTTGGAGGGAGGAAAGGAAAGGGAGAAATGTTGTGATTATGTTATAATCTCAAAAATTAAAAAAGTGAAAAACATAATTACCATTTTTTCCCTGTAGTATAAATGTATACTTTTGTTGTTTTTCTTACATTTTAGGTTAGACTCAGAAGGATGGTTATCTCTCTCTCTCTCTCCCACCCTTCTGTCTCTCTCCTCATATGTGTGTGTGTGCGTGTGCTTATGGAGGGGGTAGGGGGCAGCCAGGGCCATGAACATTCTAAATAAGCACTCTGCCACTTAACCACATCCCTGGCCTTCAGGAGTTCTTTCACACACTTATATTACAGTATTCTTGTCAGTTAGTTATTCTAATTCCACTTCCTCTAGATAAACCGTCTGCTGGCAGCCTCCTAGCATTAATTTACACCCACATTAGCACTTCACAGCTTTCTTCTCTTATCAGAGTTAACATCCAAGAGTTGAAAAACCGGTGGAACAACCAGATCTCAGCTCCTGGGAAAGTAACTGCAGCCCTTCCAGCAGCCAGCAAGTGATGAGCCTAAAGGAATGTGGTGAGTCCAGCAGTCACAGAACAAAAACATGGCCCAGCTCCAGCTGCCCTGTAACCAAATTCCAAGTTACACATGAATGAAAACACCTCCTGGCTTCTCAAACTTGACTGGACACTGGGATAATCTAGAAGAGGGTTTTAAAAAGATATTATCTGGTGTACTTTGAAAGATTTTACTATAACTGTGCTGGAATGTGGCTGGGGACGATGTTTAAAGCTTCCCAGATGGTACTAACAGCCACTACATTTCAGAATCATTGAATTAGATCTTCATTAAGGCAACACTAAATAAAGAAAAAATTAAGAAAAAGTTATTTTTCTTTGTTTATTGAAATATATTTATTCCAATATATTGAAATGTTACACTAAAGCCTGGAAATACATACAACTACTGTGTGTCTATGAAATAAATATTTTTTAAATTTTTTATTGATTCTTTGGGAATTTTACATCATGCACCCCATTCCCACTCAGTTCCCAGTCCTTCTATGCCTACCCTCCATCCTTGTATCCTCCCCCCGAAAAGAAAGATAATAATATACATATTTTTTAAATCACTCTGCTCCTCCATCTTTCCCTCTATCCATCACTTACTTGTTCGTCATAGTGGCACTGGGAACTTCAGTGTGTCATACAGTTTTTCCTTTTGCCCAAACAGCTTTACTTGTATATGTTCATTGTAATGAGTCCTTGGCCTGGTACAAGACTTCTCGCTTCTGCTGCCCCATCAATACTGGGCCCTCACTGAGACTCTTCTCAGGTGTCCTGCTGTTGCAACAAGAACTCCTAGGGCTATGGTTCAGCAGGATGCCTATGGTCCCTCCAGCAGGTCATAGATGGGGTAGATGTTGGGGTGGGCTAACTCAAAGCCCTGGATGTGGGCTTGGGTGGTAGCTGGGTTAGTAAGCCCAGGCCTCCACCAGGATAACTCCACTCTCCCAGGGGCAGGGTCAGCTCTCTTGTGTCTGGTGAGGGGCAAGGCCAGTTCTCCCAGAGCAAGCGAGGGATGAGGGACAGGACTAACTCAGTACTGGCCCTTGGACATCACATGGCCTCAGATGGCAGTCCAGACCACGGGCATCTGCATGGCGCTTGGCGGCAACAAGAGCCAAGGACATCAACACAGACCCCAGCAGCGGTGGTAGGACCACAGACCTAGACATGGCCCTCAGCTGTAGCATGGGCTATGATGTCACCATGGCCTCAGGTGGCAACACAGGCCACTCATATCACAATGGCCCTGGTGGTAGCATAGCCCTCAGACATCAACATGGCCTCAGGTGGCAGCACAGACCATAAATATATTTTAAAGTGGAACAGCACCTGAGGAACCTCGAAGATTGTCTTCAGGCTTCCATATGCATAAGAATGTACACACACAAATGAATGAATGAATGAATGAATGAAGAGAACAACAAATACTGATTGACTCACACAGTGGACTACTGCCCAGCAATAATAAGAAATGAATCCTGGGTTCACGATATAGTATTCTGAAGGAAAGGACATACACTGTGTGGAAATATTGTATGAGATGTTGGAAAGTGCTAAGTAATTTGAGGTGACAAGATGCACATCTGCTGCATCCCAGAGGTCCAGGGGGAGCAAGGCAGGAGAGAAAGTTCAACCAACGTGTCCATTATCTTGCTTACCATGATGCCAAAATCTTAACAAATCATGCATATTAAGGATGTGCACTAGCAAAGGTGTGGTAGTTTGAATGTATTGCCCCCCCAATCTCATAGGGAGTGGCACTTTTAGGAGGTGGGGATTTGTTGGAGTGGGTATGGCCTCATTGGAGGAAGTGTATTACTGTGAGAGCAGGCTTTGAGGATGCTTATGCTCAGGATTCTGCCCAGTGTCCCAGTCCACTTCCTGTTGCCTACCTACAAGATGCAGCATTCTCAGCTCCAGCACCACGTCTGCCTGTACACCCAAACCTGCTTAAGGAGGATAGGCTTGATTGTAAGGGTATTAAGAACACCAGACTTTAAATTAAGAAGAAGGAAAATGTGTTACAAAGGAATAGCAAGCCTGCAGACATGCAGGCTCCACGTCTTAGCTGAATGAAGAGTTCTGTCCCTCATTCTTGAGGCATTTACTCAGTAATCACACCCTCCCTTGGAACCAAACTGGACTGGCTTACACAACCTTATTCTTCTTATTATCAATAAAACAAAAGATACATTTGAAAAGTCTTCTGGGGACCACTGGTGGCTCGTATGCTATTTTAAATTATTTTCTACAATTATGTGTATGTGCATATCTGTGTGTGGATATATCGACATGATTAAAAATGTCTGCAGTAGCCAGAATGGGTCATTGGAAGACCTGTAACTAGGGTTACGGGTGGTTGTGAGCTGCACTCTCCTAAGTGCGTGCTGTGAGTTAGACTTGTTTCTCTGCTAGAGTGGTGAATGTTCTGATCCACTGAGCATCCTCTTCAGTGTACTGACTTTTATAATGGAAGAACAGTTAACTGAGTAATACGATTGTAAAATATGTATTAATACGGAATGTCTTCCACAGCCTCAAAAATGGAAGGCTTGGTCACCAGCTGGTGGGTCTATTTGGGAAGGCCCAGGAAACTTTGGGAGGTGGGTCTAATTGGAGAAAGTATGTCCCTGAGTATGATATGAGTATATCATTGTGGTCACATCTTATCCCAGCTCTGAGTTGTTTCTTTCTGTTTCCTGACCACTACGAGGTGAGGGTTCTCTTTCTCCATGTCCTTCGGCATGGTGCTGGGCCTCACCACAGGCTCACATTAATCTAGTCAAGCAACCCTTGTCTCCAATCAAAATAAAAGTGTGAACCAAAATAAAAATTTCCTGTTTTTAAATTATATCAAGTGTCCTGTCAGTGGTGAAAAATGAAACAATACACAACTTAGATATGGGCATGACTGAGTATTCTAAGCCACAATAAAATGATAAACAGACACACTTGAAGGGACCAATTTTTTTAACTGTTTGTCTAGACAGGGTTTTGCTACATAGTCCTGGCTGACTGGGAACTCACTATGTAGATCAGGGCCTTGAATTCACAGAGGTCTACCTGCCTCCACTTCCAGAGTGCTGAGATTAAAATCAAACAGAATACACATCTGTTGTATTTTTAAAATAGTGGGAAGGAGTCACACCATACAACAGGGCCCACATATGAGGTTTATTGAGGGGAGGGGAGAGAAGGGGGCAGAGACCGGTCCCTGGGGACAAAAGCGAAGAAAGAGAAAGAGAGAAGAGAGAGAGCCAGGAGGTGTACAAGGCCCGTTTTTTATAAAGAGTCGTAGCGAATGAGCACTGGAGATGCTCTTAGTGGCTACAGCTGAGGTTATATCCTGTCAGGACTCTAAGGGCAGGCCAGTACAGATGCCTAAATGCTAACAACATCTACCTTGTTATTTTTCATTTCCCACAAGTTAAAAAATAATGTCCATCATGTTGTCCATACTCATTGCTGACCATGTCCTCCATTCTGATAATTCTCAAGTTGACATTGATTCTCACTGGTGCCGCTCACTTCTATTCCTACAGCAGACAGCATTGCTGTCGAAAATCATTCCCTTCCTCGTCTGAAATGGAATCACACCTCAGGCTTGTAGTTCGTGACTATGTGGCTGGCCGGGCTTCATGTATGAGAATACACTTTACTCCACTGATGTTGGGTTTGGTCACATGCTTTCTGAGTTTATGGCACCCAGAGACCTGACAGTGGAATCTGGGAAGCAGGAGCTTGCAGTCATTACAAGGTTGGCCTTGTGCTTGGCCTTGATCAAGATTCTTATCTGGGTCATTACTATTGTTGTTATAACCCAGTGAGAAGTTGGGGCTTACTTCTCATGACAATCAAGACCTAATAAAACCTGTCCCTGGTGAATTTTCTACTGGGTATCTCTACAGAATATTCCCCGTTCATATCAAAACCCAACTGTCCAAGGTTAATATCGTTTTCTCTCTTCTCTGTCTCTGTTCCTAGACACACACACACACACGCACACACACAAAACCTGTGTTGATTCAGGGTCTCTCTCTGTAGTACTGGCTGTCCTGGAACTTGCTATGTTTCAGGCTGGCCTCAAACTCAGAGATCCTCTAGCTAGGATTAAAGGTATGTGCCACCACACCCAGCTCCTGTATTCTCTTAACTCTGTTTTTTCATTCCTGTGTTTCTTATATCACTGGTTAATAGGACTGAAATTTTATTGTTCTTCCTCTCCCTCAAAACTCTCTCTCCCACACATATCTAGTATTCAAATGAAATGCTGGAAATCTCACTTCCTTATTGTTTTTTCTTTTTTTTTTTATTCCCTTCCTTCTTAGCCCTCACAGCTGCAGACTCTGAGGCCAGACATAAAAATATCTATCTTTATCCAACCAAATTACTACATATGGTGGATCAAATCCCCCAAACAGGAGCCTAACGAACAATATCTATAAGCACAAAGTGTAGGTCTGAGACAATGTGAGGTGACTCAATATAGGTAAAATCTAATCTCATCGTGAATAATCTTGAAGACTACAAAAATTTCCAAGGAGGGCTTAATCACACTTCCTTTTATAGCTGATGTTCTGTGACTAATCCATCCTGACTGAAAAGAAACACAAGCCTTTCTGCTGGTGTGTTGTGAATATATGTGTGTGTGTTCTGTGATTACAACCTGTGCAAAGTGTAAACAGTCCTGTCTCCAAATGCTTCGTGTGCTGTTGTCTAATTCAAATGAAATACTCTCCTAAGCCTTTCTAAATCATCAAACATATAAAAATATAAAACACTTCAATTTTTAAGGCTTTGGTTTTCTTTTAAATTGAGAAACTACTGCATGGTTTTGGTTTTTTGTCCTCTCCCACCCCACCCCACATACACACACACTACATGGTTTTTATAAGTTTCTTATACCCAGAAGAATGGAAGTCAAAGATGTGTGTGTGCATATGTGTGTGTTCTCATGTACTTTCCACAGTACATGAGTGGAAGTCGAGGACAACCTGTGGAGTCAGTCTTTCCTCCCATCATGTGGGTCTCAGAGACAGAGCTCTGGTTGTTCGTCTTGGTGGCAGGTGCCTTTACCAGCTGAGCCATCTGTCTGGCTGCCCCTGAGATAGCGTTTACAACACGGAATTTTGTTTAACACTTTGAACTCAAAGTGTTCGTGTTTGTTCCATGTATGTTCCTAGGAGACTGTTATAGAAACATAGCTTTACCTAGCCTGTGTTCTGTGTCCCTGTGGCTTTCATTATGGAAAGACATTATGAAACATTTGAGCACGTTCATACCATAGAAGAGGTGGCAATTGCTGTGTATAATAGTGTTGGTAAGTTCTTTTGAAATTCTTAGTTAAAAGACAAAGAAAACATTTAACCACAAGGCGTTATATATATGTATATATAAACATATATCATTAATATATTTATAGATGACGTTCTATTAGTAAGTGGCTGCTTACATGGAAATTTTAAATTATAATTAATTGTTGGCTGTCTGCATTATTCAAGGTTTTAGAGTCAATTTATCATGGTTCTCTTCGTTATGAGATCAGTTTAGGACTCAGCTCTTTGATGATACAAAAGCATTTTACAGAGCAAGAAGCTACACCACCAGAAAGAAACAAGACATTAATGAAGACCCAGTATTCTTCAGACTATATCCAACTTCAACATAAACAGATACACCTCTTCAACAGAAGCCTGTAGTGCTGCCAGAGAAAGGATTTCACCTTTGACCCAATACATTAGCACTAATTACCCATTTCAAATGAAACTCACTGAGATTAGTGAGATAATGTCAAGATCTTAGTATCTGTTGTGGTTTGAATATGCTGTCTCCTAGAGGCTTATGTGTCTGAAAGCTTGGCCTCCACCAGACGCACTGTATTAGGAGGGGATGAGACATTACTAGAGAGAGTGGATCACTGGGAATGTGTCTTCCAAGTGCAACCCTGGTGACTGGTTACTATGTGGCTCTCACTGCTTCCTAGCCACGAGGAAGTGGACAGCAGCCTCTGCCACACATTTGTGTCTCTGATATTTTGCCCAAGCACAGGAGGCTGTGCAGCTCTGAAGAGAAATCACTGTAACTTTAATCCACGTTAAACCCTTTCTCTCTGAATTGTGTGTATTTGTACTTTGTTCACAATGGTCAAGAGCCACTAACAACAATTGGTTGTGATTTGATCACAATTAAGGGCGGAAGGCCCTTTTTCTTCCGATGACGTCATTGTATAAACTCTATCGCTCTCTGTCTGTCTCTGTCTGCCGCTATCCCTCCCCCCACTTTTTAAAATCAGGCTTTGACAACCATAGGAATAATGTTATATCCAGAGATTTTGCTCTCTAAATACTTAGCTCTGTATGGAGATTCATGAATGTGCTACTCTCAGCAAGAGACAGATGGAGGGAAACACTGTCTGCCCTTCCCCGAGTTTGCAAACTAGTCGCTCTGGAATGTCTATCAGCTCAAAGAACGGATTAATAGTAATTGCTTTTTCCCTCTCCGTCTTGTACATATTGCACAATCCACTCCCTAAGAGTAAGGCTTGAGCAAAATGCAGTGAGTTGAACGGCTCTCGACTTCCCTTTACTGTTTCTCAGCCCTCAACAATGGACTCACTATTTCTGTTTATTTTTCTCTCTTTTCCCTTCCTCTTTGCCCTTTTTTTTTTTTTAAATATTTATTTATTTATTATGTATACAGTACTGTGTCTGCATGGCCAGAAAAGGGCATCAGATCTCATTACAGATGGTTGTGAGCCACCATGTGGTTGCTGGGAATTGAACTCAGAACCTCTGGAAGAACAGCCAGTGCTCTTAACCTCTGAGCCATCTCTCCAGCCCCCTCTTTGCCCTTTTTTTTTCTTTCCTGCTTCCTGCCTTCTCCTCCTTCTCTCCTTTCTTCCTTTCTCTTTCTTTTGCTTCTTTCCTTTCTTTTTCTTTCCTGAGAGAGAGGGAGAGAAAGAGAAAAATCTCACTATGTAGTTCAGGCTAGTCTAGAGCTCACACTGTGTAGCCCAGGCTAGCTTTGAATTCATCATCCCCATGCCTCCACTGAGAGAGCAAGACGAACACCATTTTAAAGAAAATTTCATTTCTAGCAATATGATAAAAGTTGAGGGGCTGGAGAGATGGCTCAGAGGTTAAGAGCACTGACTGCTCTTCCAGAGGTCCTGAGTTCAATTCCCAGCAACCACATGGTTGCTCACAACCATGTGTAATGAGATCTGGTGCCCTCTTCTGGCCTACAGTCATACATGCTGTATACATAATAAAATAAATAAATCTTAAAAAAAAAATTAAAAAAAAAAAAGTTGAACCAAGTTCCAGAGTCATAAACACCCAGATAAGACTCCATCGAGGCGACCTCCCGGCCCCAGGATGGCTAGGCTGCAGGCTGAGAAATAGCCTTAAAACTAAAACAAAGGCTTAGTTCTTGGAGAGTCTCCAATAGTTCTGAGAGAGTCTCTAAATGTATTGTCTTCTGTAGTTCTGCTCCTGGTTAAATGTTCCTGTTAACTGAAATATGACCCTGAAATGCAAAGGCTTGTACCCCCGAGCTTTCGGTTTTTCCTTTAAAAACCCTTCACTCTGAGAGCTCAGGGCCACCCTCCTTCACCTGGCTAGCCAGTATGTTGGATGTCGACCAAGCCCAGGCTTGCTTACTAGCAATAAACCTCTTTGTACTTGCACTGGATTCTGGCTCTGTGGTGGTCTTGCTTGGCGGTCTCGTGACACAGGCACACCACCACCTCTCCTAATGGCATACTCAACAAAGTCTGGCTCTATTTATTTATTTTCAACACTATAATTTCATTAAGAAACTGATAGAATCTCCTTTTTTATGCAATCATTCCTTTGATTCCTAGACTAATTCGGTACAGAAATGTAGGCGTGCAGGCATTGAAGTCAGTCTTTGTTTTGTTTTTGTTTTGTTTTATGGTTTTTTGAGACAGAGTTTCTCTGTGTAGTTTTGCGCCTTTCCTGGAACTTGCTTTGTAGACCAGGCTGGCCTTGAACTCACAGAGATCCACCTGCCTCTGCCTCCCGAGTCCTGGGATTAAAGGTGTGCGCCACCAACGCCCGGCTTGGAGTCAGACTTTGTAAAGTCAGCTCCACCTCTGCTATATACTAGCTGGCTGGATGACTTCAGGCAGGACATTAATTTCCATCTAGTCCTAGTTTAAAGAAGGGAAAAGTTGAAGTGAGGAGAATACCAATTGATAGGGTGGATTACTATCTAGAGAGCCCTTGGAATAATGCCTGTCAGTAAATGTCATGCCCTCTGGGACAAAGGCAGAGGGTTTTGTTTCTTTTACTTGTACAACCATACCTACCCTGTTCTAATAGCTGAGCTAAAGATTCCCAGTACTGCTGCCAGTCAATTCATTCATGCTGTTTGGATTTGTATCATTCACTGTACTATTTCCCCCTGTGAACCTCACCTCTGCTCTCTTTCCTCTGTGAAATGTACCTCCCACCCTTTTTTCCCACATCGGAATTCCTCTTCTCTCAGTTTTCCATTGTCTATTGCCAGTGCTCCTGTTTATGTCTGGGCATTAGGTTCTAAAACAAAGTACGGCATTTTAGATTCAATACGTATTGACAACGTTTAGTTGTGGGCTTCCTTAACCAGAGTGAAAATAAAATGACATTTTGATGTAACATTGAGTATAGTTTGTGGTAACTTCTTTTATGGTCCGTTGTATAGTTTGAGCTGTCTCTTAAATCTTTACTTTTAAGCAATAGCTTTATTTAGATTCAAAAATAAAATAATTAAAATGATAATATAATAAAATTCTATATGACTTTTATGTGCATCTATTAATATCTTATCACATGGATTATCTTTATTTTTCCTGTTCTTTCTTTACACACACACACACACACACACACACACACACACACACACACACACACACCAGTGTACACCTATATACATCTTTCACTAGGAAAAAATTTGAAATTAAGTGACATAAATAAGACTTACTATAAACATGGCCAAAATATTTAAAATAAATCCTTATTCTTATGTAATCACTTGACCCCTATATCAGCTAAGAAAAGTAACATTAATTCACAAGTACAACTTAATATAAATTTCTGGTTTAGCTGTCCTGAGACCTGTCTGTCAATTATAATTAAGGCTTTTGGCTGTCTTACAAAATAGAATGAAGTGGTCAAATTTTTTCCATTAACACTAACTTTTGGATCATTCAGGTAAATCGTCTTCCAAAATGTTCCACATTATAGGTTTTTTAAATTGTTTTTATTATGATTAGATTCCAGTTGAAGTTTTTGCTTTATTTTATGATAGGGTCTTTGTAGTAGACTATTTTAAGGTATGTGACTTTGTTTGTGTTGCATTTGTTTAGCTCTGTGAAGCTGTGTTACTCTGCCTGTCTAAAACACCTTATGGTCTAATAAAGAATTGGCCAATAGCAAGGCAGGAGAAAGGATAGGTGGGGCTGGAAGGCAGAGAAAATATACAAAGGGAGAAACCTAAGATCTAAGATCTAGGAGCCAGAGAAGGAGGAGGACTCCAGGGGCCAACCACCCAGTAACATAGCAAGCCACAGAGTAAGAGCAAGATTTACAGAAGTAAGAGAATGGGAAAAGCCCAGAAGCAAAAGGTAGTCAGAATAAGTTAAGGAAATCTGGCTAGAAACTAAGCCAAACTGAGGCCGGGCATTCATAATTAAGAATAAGCCTCCGTGTGTGATTTATTTGGGACTTGGTTGGGGGTCCCCCACAAAAGAGCAAAACCCCACAACAACAGGTCTTACTACGTAGCCCAGACTACAACCTTTGACTAGCAATCCTCCTGTCTCCAGCTCCTGTGTGCTTGGATCAACGGTATGTACCACACCCAACTTCAGTCAAATATTTTTTTGATTTTGGGCTTCGTTCTGTGACAGGATCTCACTCTAGCCTAAGCTGGTCTCCAACTTGGGGGCTGAAATTGAAGTCACGAGCCTCCATGGTTGGCTGTCTAAACACCTTTGACAAGACTTCCACTTGGGAATGGGGGAAGCCGTGCCCTCAGCACTGCCAGCCTTGCACAGTGCAGCCCATCAGATGGTCTGGACCACAGTCACCTTAGTGCCCAAGTGCTGAGCTTCTCCTGAGCTGTACAGATATGAGTGGCCTGCGCTGCCACCCGGGGTTATGGGCCTAGGCTGCTGCTAGGGACTGAGAGGACCAGAATGAGCAGGTGCCATAACAGGCTGCTCAGTCTTCTCTCAGAGATCAGGCCTCAATTTGTTTCCCGACACTAAGCATGCAGTTTATGAGGGAGCCGAAAACAAAGGACAATCAATCTCCAACACCCCCAACAGCAAGGACAAGGAGGCCTGGTACATGCAGTACCAGACCAGGCCAGGCCTGACTCACAGTCAGCAGATAACCAAATAAGGACAGAGCCTGGGATTTGTCCAGGCCTGTCCCCAAATGAAAAACTGTAGCCCTGACCAGCCCCTGACTAGCCCTGGCCAATTAGAACATACTAATATGATTGCCACTTGCTTAAGCCAATCATATCTAAAATAACCTAACTGTCCTAGGACCTCTTCTTGGCTGTGCTTAAAAGGAGCGTGCAAAATCCTCTCAGAGTCATCGTCATTTTGCCTTTGTGTGAAATGGTCGGCCCCAGCATGCTGGAATAAAGAACATTCTTGCTGATAGCATATATGGATGGTGGTCTCTTGTAGGACTTCTCCAGGATCCTAACGGGGACTGAAAGGGAAAAATCAGTAGCCATCTTAAGAGATGCTTCCCCCTCCCTCCTCCAAAGGTATTTGCTGACCAGCAGTTTTAGAAGTGATCAGAAGTTGAACTTAAGGCTGGGATAATATACCTATGTATCCTGGACTTGGCAAAACAAGAAATGGGGAGTAATGGACTCAACTGACCAGAAGCTGACCTTAGAGGAACAATAAATCTGAATGTGTCAACAAAAGCAGGACATGGGGAATAAAAACTTATGTCTCTGTAGATACCCTGAATCCTGTTAGCAATTAGTAAGCTTATGCTTACCTCACCGCTAGCCACCTCGTCCAATCCCAAGCCGCATATAAACTTTTCCTATATAAACCTCTTAAAGTGAGTGCTCAGGGCTGTTCTCCTCCACTCCACCCGCTGTGTCTGTGTCAGATGCTGGAAGGCGCCAAGCTTGCTTGTTTTGTTAATAAAAACCTCTGTGTGCTTGCATCGGATAATGGCTCTGTGGTGGTCTTGCTTGGGGGTTTTGTGACCTGGGCACAACAGGACCATGTCTGAGTCCATGGTCCTGCTGCAGCCATGGTCTGTGGTGAGGTCTGTGGCTCCTGTTACCACAGAAAGCAGTGAGCAGAGTGCTGTACAGAGTTGGCCCCGTCCCTCACTGGATGCAGCACCAGGGAGAACTGGCCCTGCCCCTCACCAACTGCACCACTTGGAAGAGCGGCCCTGCACCTCACCTGGGCAGCATAGTAGAGTTGTCTCTGTTGGCGTGGGGACAGGTGAGCTGACCCTGAAGGTGTGAGAGTGGGAGAGCTAGTCCCACTGTACAGAAAACAATAATAAGTCCAGCCTTTATTGTGTTCTACCAGGGTCCGTGGAAGAGTCTAACAACCAGCTAAGGATTCTAATCTGAGGGATATCAAATGAATCTAAACACACTGAGTTCTTTAGTCCATTCACTTTATTCTTCTAAGTCAATTCTATCTACACAGTTTCTTTTCTGTTCTCATTCTTAGCTCCTCTCAGTCCCTCCTGCTCTCAGTCACTTCTGCCGTTCTCTCTTCATTCTACCTAGTTCTTTCCATCTCCGTCCTCATCTTTGTTCTTCTAAATCCATTTTCCAAGTGCTGTGAGGGAACCAGTATATATACACAAGCAGTAATTCTTTGGCAAAGCAATGCGAGGCTTAAAGTTTTCAGGGTCACAGAGAGAGGTGATAAGAATCCACACATAAAGCAATAAATGTCAGCTTCCAATTACAACCCAAAAGGGGAGTGACTAAAGGGGAGTTCTCTGGTAGGGTCAACTAAAGGCTAAGATCAGTTAGAGAATGTATGTGCTCAAACTATAATCTAGAAATGGCTAGGTAGGACGTTAGGGGTCAATAAATCACAAGAAAGTAAACTGTCTTTGGTGCCACTTTTCCTGGCTCCTCCCAGCTGCAGCTGCTTTCTGGTAGGGAGGGGGAGCATGCTCAATTGCTAGGCAACCTTCATCCAAGTATGTAGCATCTGGTTAATAAAAGCACCTTCCCGCTCAGAGTAATTGCTGAGGAGGAAATCTAGGACTAGCACCTGGCTGAGGAGGAATAAAAACTTAATTTGCACAAGAAACAAAGCTTGGCACCTGTCATCCACCTGGCCTTGTCAGAAATCCCCTTTAGTCAGTGGGAAATAACAATCTTAACTCAGTAACTAGTAAGTCACTAAAACATCATCCCAGGAATGTGAGCAGTAAATCTCTTAAGTTAGGGTCTTTTGTAAATAACCCGGGGTGAAGGTAAGGAGTTGAGGATGTAATTGCTAGTGGTTATTTTCTCTTATCTGTAAGTGAGATGAGCTAATGTTTATCTGCATTTATCCTTGGATAAAAAGGTATCTTAGCTGGAATACTTTTGTCTGGAGAATGGCCCTGGACAGATTTACGTTAATAAAAAATAAACACAGCTGGGGGCGGTTATCTAATTACCACAAATGTAAAGGGAAAGTTGGGCCCAAGATTGAGATTCAATCATGAGATTGCATGTACACATAACATGGAGATGCACGGTAAATGGGGAGAATCATAGCTGTTATTGCACAAGAAGTTTACAGCAAGAGACAGCCAGTTCATTCAAAAGGCAGGAATTCCATAATGGCTTGCATCGTGGTTTCCTCTAACACAACCCATAGTTCTGATAGACTGAAGACTGGCCTTCTGAACACTAGTTGTCTCCTGCTGTACACTCCCACAGTCTTTTGCCACCAGCAGCTCTCAATACCACTGTTTGTCACGCAGTGGTGTGGGCAAGGAAGAGATAACTCCTCACCCCTAGCCCCTTGTCCCTCACCACCTACAGCAGGTGGCAAATGCTGGTCACTAGAATGGGAGAGCCGACCCTGTTCTTCACTAGCTGAAGTACTCAGAAGAGCCTGCTCTGCACCTTGGCCCACAAAGCAGCATAGTAGAGCTGACCCTGTTGGGGGAGGAGGCAGGTGATGCATGGGAGATCTGGTGCACCCTTCATCTGTCATATGGTGGAGTGGGCGAGAGAAGATCTCTCTGTTTCCCTGCCCCTCTCTGCCTGTGGTGGGTGGGAAAGCTGGACCTGAGGTCATGAGAGCAGGAGAATTGGCATTGTACCTCACACAGGCAGCACAGTAGAGCTGACCCTCTTGGTGGGAGTGAGGGGGTTGGGGAGTGCAGGTGAGCCAGCTGAAAGGGTATGAGAGCAGGAGAACTGACCCCACACCCTCCCAGCCATGTGGTGGCATGGGTGAGGGAAAGATGCCCTCCCCCCTTATCCCTTGCCACCTGTAGGAGGGCTGATGCCACCCTTCACTGGCTGCGGCACATGGGTGAACAGGTCCTGCACCTCACCTGAGCAACACATTAGAGCTGACCCTGTTGGTAGGGACTCAGGTAATCCAGTACTGTGGGAGAGCAAGAGAGCAGAACTTGCCCCCTCTCTTGTATGCCATGTGGTGGCATAGGTGAGGGAAATATGCTCCCACCTCCACAACCCCTTGCCAACTGTGGCAGGCAGGAGAACCAGCCTGCAGGGGGTCAGAGGGCCTGAGAATGGAAGAGCTGATACTGTCCTTCATCAACTGCAGCAACTGGGAGAGCTGTAGCCCTCCCCTAAGCAAAACATTAGAGTTGAGCTGGCCTGGTGGTCTGAGTGCCAGAGAGCCAGACCTGAGGGCCTAAGAGCAGAACTGTCCCTGCTCCTTGTCGACTGCTGTGTTGGTTGGGTGAGCTAGCCGGGAGAGTGCTGGAGAGCTGGCTTTGGTGGTAATGACGAGCTGACCAACCCAGTGACCACCCAGGTCCAGAACCAGGGCCATGAATTAGCCCACCCCAACATCCACCTCATCTAGGAACTGTTGGAACATGTGAAAGGGCCAGACCTGCAGATCTAAAGCTTCAGGGTCTCTATGACACAGGACAACAACAGAATATCCAAGAGGCGTCTCAGTGAGGACCCAGTATTGATAGTACAGCGGAAGTCAGGGGCTTCGAGACCAACAATCCATTGCAAAGAACACTTACAAGTAAAGATGTATGGACTAAGGGGTACACTGTGTGATTCACTGGGCCACACTGGCTTCCACTCCGAGATTTTGTTTTTGTTGTTGTTTTGTTTTTTTGGCTATGCTTTTAAAATTTTGTTTTGTTTTGGGGGGAGGTCACAAGAGCAGAGGGTGCAGGGGAGGGGATGGGGAGATGAACGGGATTGGGATTCATGGTGTGAAATCCACAAAGACTCATTAAAAAAATAGAAAATAAGCTAGAACTAAAATCTGCCATCTAGTGTTCAGTGTCGTAACTGCATTGGCTAACCACCTGTCCATCCTCTAACGTGCCCTGTATTCAACAGTCTCAAATCTCGTGTACATTTTGCCTTGGAAACACAGACCCGTTGAGTAAAGAGAAAGCTAGAGAGGAATAAATACGTGGTGCCTATTCCTTTAATTTATTTTAAAACGGGAATAGAAGATGTGAACACAAAAGTTTCCTAAGGAAAAGGAATTCATGCCGGTAGTGAGCTAGGTTGAAATAGTGGTGGGGACAAACAGTGGTGGAGACATGTGACAATCCACCCTGCTGAGGTTTATGTGGGATCTGGAAAAGAGGAGCCATATGCAGTTGACCTGTTCAATTTTATTTCAGTCTTCAGAAAGAGTAGAAGGCTGACACCAGGAAGAACAAGGAGACTCACAAATTGGTTGGAACTAATATAAGAAACAAAATCTTGAGTTTAGAGAAAGTGTTGGAAAGTGAACTCGTTTGCTGAGTCTACCTCCCGTAAAGCAGAAACATATGCCCACATTATGTTACACCTCTTCTACTTTAGCGTTCCCCCACTGAAAATGTCTAAGCAACCATCGCCAACAAGAAGGAAGATATCGTTGTTGTAATCTCGGCCGTGCGGTTCCATTTGCCTTTACTTTTGTTCTGAGTCCTAAAGTTTACCAAGGTTAGAGAAAAATGAACAAACTGTAGGTCTAAGGTGGACAACTTCAGGGAACTGAATGTATAGTTATCTCGTTTGTTTCCTCAGAAGTCAAATCACCACACAAAAACCATTAATTAAAACAGACCGAGAAAGGTCCAGCCTGTGTTCCCATTGAGATTCTTTCCCAGGGTGTGTGCTAATCTCTGCGTGTCTCCCTTTGCTACAGAAGTGTGAGACTATTTCGTTCTTGGTTGTTCCTGTCACTTTTCCTTGGTGGGTCTCAGGAAGAGTGAATTCACTCTTTAGAAAATACTAGACGCTTACAAGACCCAGGGAAGGCCCATGCAGAACAGACAAATGCATGTCTTGGAGAGATGGGGCTTGTTACCTCTACTGACTCTTTGTATCATCATGCCCAGCCCTGGCTGCACCATATAATGCTTGTTATTACTTACCAAGGGCTCCTCTCACTCAGTGGGCATCATTAAGCTGCTTTCAGATCTATTTCCCTCCTCTGTATCTTTTTAGTTAAATTTTAACTATGTTATATATGCTTCTCTGTAACTGCTTTACATTTACATGTGATATACTTTCCCTTATTAACATAATATTCTAATATACCACATGAGTTCATCTGGTGGTTGCATTATATTTAATCAGTGTGCTGCTTTAAAAAGTATTTTCCCTAGCAGTGCTTTTACGTAAATGTTTATATTTTGTTTTATAAAAAAATTTTACAGGTAGCAGTTAGGCAAAAGAGCTGTCCTTTTGTTAGATTCCAGCTCATTTTCTATTAATGATTTTTTTAAATTGCAGAATAACATAGATACACAGACATATTTAGGTCATTGTAACCTGATGGTTTTTCACAAAGTGAAACCTATCCAGGAAGTGCCAATATGCCGAAAGAAACCCAGCCCTTCTGAAGTACAGCACATTTCTGATTGCAAAAGCTATAGACTACTTTTGCCTGGTTTGTTTTCAGGATTTATATAAACAGAATCATCTCTCTGTAATCTTGTTTCTCCTCGATTTTCAGCACATGCATCTTTAAAGTACACCCCGGTGCAGCAGAGACTTCTCCTTTCACAGTCTTTGGTAGTTTTGTTTCCTTTGAGACAATCTCATGGAACTCGGATGGGCCTCAAACTCATTGTGTAGCTGATGATGGACTGGGAACCTGTCTCTGCCTCCTGAGGAGCAGGATTCCAAGCCTGCTCCACAACTCCAGGCTCTCATTTTTGTGTTCTTGACCCTCAGCAAAATTTCATAGCTTGATCATTTCTCATCTTGGAAATTTTTCTCTGTGATGGTCATCTTATGGCATTTCTCTGTCTTCCGTTGTCCATTATAGAGCCTTTGCCTCCACTCAACTTAAAAGTGATTTATTCAAGGTCTTGTCCTAAGCAGGTTTAGTGAGACTCCTGGCTTATTTTTGTCTGCATCCTGATAATTCTTGACTATATTTATGTCCTAGACTTCTCTTGTTTAATATTAGAAGGACCAGCCTTAATATTAATACTTCCCAGGAGCTCAGGAGAGAAAACTACAAACGGCAAGGACTATTTTTGAGAAATAGAATCTCAGCACATGGAGCTCTTTAGTCCACTTGCTCTAATTCTTCTGGGATAACATCCTCTTTACATAGCTTCAGTTCTGTTCTCATGCCTAGCTCCTTTCTTGTCTGATTTCTCTCTACATTCATCTGCTGCTCCCTCTAAGTTCTATCTTAATTCTCTCGTCTTAATTCTGCCTCATCTAGGTCCTTTTCATCTCGTTCTTACTCAGCTAGTACTTCCCCATCTGGCTCTTCCTCATCTTCCATCTCGTCCACATGTTCTCTCTGGTCAAAATCCTCCGTATCCCTCTCAGTTCTCTGCCTGTCAATTCTCCCCAAGTCTCTCAGGAATCCAGTTGTAAACCTAAGCAGTAGCAATCCTCTGGTCAAGCAAGGTCATCAGGCTTGAATTCTATGGGGTCATAAAGGTAGGTAAGAATTGTCCTCCAGCAGTGACCATCAAGCCTTGTTTTACAACCCCAAATAGGAGTGGTAAAAGAGGAGGTCAACTGAGTGCTAATGACTGGTTAGTATATCAAAAAGGGGATCTATGTGCTCAGTCTACATTCCAAGAAGTGGTTAGGTAAGAAGTTAGGGGTCTATAAAGTTAGTAAGGCTGTAAGAAAGGAGGGTCCAAGTTAAATTATGTAAAGGTATTACTTAAGGTCTACCTGACCTAGGCAGTGTCTCCTTGTGGAATTTATAGTAAATCAGGAGACTAGCATGTGGTGGTTTGGACTGTTATTCCTGTTAGTCCTTGAAAGTGGCTGAAGAAGATACCTGATTTCAGTGCTGAAAGGGGAGAAACAGATGGGCTGGGGGGAAGGAAGCCTTTCCTGAGGCTGTTCTCCAAATACCTTGAATGTATATGTCCAAAGAGTGATCAGTCCACACTGTTAGCAATTTTTAAGGAAAAATCAATTGGGAAACTAAGAAGACACACAAGATTTTCATAATAGAAGACAGCTGATATATAACAAGCCAAATAACACCAAATGCTCCTTGGAATTTGGCTTCCTCTGAAGGAATTCCTTGATCCCTTCAGGCAGTGGCTTTGCCATAACCAGCTGAGTTCTTATAATATATTCCTGTGACCTATAGCAGACTTCTCTGTGCTTAAAACTTAACATTCAACTTGACCCCACCATTTCCTGTTTCACAACTCCAAAGTCCAGTCTAAGACTGAACAAACATTTTCACCCCTTCCAACGGTCTCTTACCCAGCCATTGTTTCTGGTCTTTGAAACATACCACCAGCTTGTCACAGTGCTGAGAATTCAGTCATAATTGGCATTTATCACTCACTATACTTGAGAGCTCCTAAGCTCAGTCCTGACATTTCCTCTCTCGTAGCTCAGGTAACTGTCCACTGCTCATGCTCAGCTTTGCCAGTATCCAAACCCAAGCCACTATTGTCTCTTGCTTACTTACTAGCATTTCAAGTAACAATTAAGATTAAACTGTACTTTAAAAGTCTGCATTAGTTTATAGTACACAGAAGACATTCTGTAAGTGAGAAAATAAAATCTGCCACTCCTCCCTCACCCGGCCCTTCCTCCAGGCATTTCTTCATATATCTGCATATTCCTTAAATATGGTTAAAACAGGGTTGCAAGTGGAACAATTAAATCCATCATGGCTCTTTGTTAGGATAGAATGACTAGTGTAGTAAAAACCAGAAGGGAAAAAATTTACATATCGGGTTCAATATTTTCTGACAAAATTACATATTTAATGAGTGACATACTAAAATATGATCCATTGTGTCTAACACATAAATATATAGACTCATTATTTTGTATACTTGTATGAGTTTTAATTAAAGTATATAAAAATTATTTCCTATATATACAGACAATGAAGCTGAAAAATGCCCCAAAAATGGGGGTCCATTGTTAGAGGTAAACATTTTTGAAAACAGGTAGATGGAATCCTTTCTAGAAGGTTCCAATGACATGACACAAATCAAAACAACTAGAAGAGGAAACTTTGTTCCAGAAGGAACTGTGAGGGATCATCTCAGTTTGTGTTCACAGCAAAGAGGAGAACCATCACTTGTTGAAAGTATTTTTCCCAGGTCTGAAAAGGGAAAAGTAGGTGCATCCAAACAGAGTCCAAACCTTGGAAGGCAGCAGGAGAGAGACGCTAATATCCTTTCTTCTACAACTTCGCTGTTCACATTGGCCTATGGGCATCTTCATTTTGCTATCACTGATATTCTCATCCTTCTAAAACTATAACAACTACAACACAACCCCCTGCACTTAAGGCTCAGAGAACATTGCTGAAGAGGAGGGCAAAAGGATTTTAAGAACCAGAGGAACAGGAACAAGATGGTGTCTCCTAGAAATGTCAGAGAAGCCACATCCACGATGTCTCACCAACATGGATGCCTAAGCAAGACCTGAACAAGGACAGCAGCAATAGAGTGGGGGAGAAATTGCATGGGGCCCCACCTTTAGACAAAGAACTGTAGGAATGTATGGAATGCTGAGTGGGGGAAATAGTCTTCTTCAGGGAAGAGCAGCCCCCAATTGATTAACCAATGCTAAGTCATCAGCCTTGTAATCATATACATCAAGGAATATTGTATGGACTGAGCAGATTGCATTTTTATATTTAGGAGAGTGTGTGTATAACTACAGTTAAAGCAATAGAAGTCATGATTTTGAAAGAGAGTTTGGGGTAAACTAGAAGGTTTTGTGGAGAAATGAGAAGGGGAAAATGATGTGATTATATTTTAATATGAAAAATAAGCAGAATTAAGAATATAACTAACAGGTTTTCTGTATTGCTATAATATGTTTCTCTGCTGACACAGTAAGCCAGATCAAGCCAAACTGAAAAAGTAAAAGAACAAGTTTATTTGAGCAAAGCAACACCCAGGTGAGTTCTCCAGTCCCAGAGATAGAGGCAGGAGAAGTCACTCGCCCTAACTAAAGCAGGGAGGTTAAGCAGCCTGTAGGTGAAGGGTGTCCACCACAAGCAGGGCTTGTGCCCAAGTATGGTCGAAACCTGAACACTTTAGGTGGGGACTTGGGCTGCTGGCAACTTCAGGGGAGAAGCTGTTGCAAGAATTTAGAACTGGGCTTTTTGAAGCCTTTTCTTTGTTGGAGATTCTCTGAGAGGGCAGGGTTTGGAGAGAGAAAGATGGGACTTCTCAGACTGTGCAGGAGTGAGCTGGAGGTTCCAACCGAACAATAACAACTAAGAACACGGTGTAAATGTACAACTTGCAATGCAACAGATTCAGATTATGGTCATGATTTTGCCACTTACACATTGAATGATTTTTGGTGAGTCATTACCTCACTAATTCAGTAAGAGAACAGTTCTATCCCGAAGATTACATTATGTACATACAGTGTTTGGTGTACTTATCAATAAGTGGTAGATCAATTATCACTAGGAAGAAACAAAGCAATAATAATAGCACCAAGACTGAGGCAGGTGCTACTCATGTTGAGTCAGGGCTAAAGTTAATGAGCATCCCAAGGGCAGAAATTAGATCATGTTCTCTCAAGAGTTTTATGGACTCTTCTCTCCCCTGGTACCAAGGATGAGTTTCTAGGTAACCACTGGGTAAGAATCACCTAAGAATAAATCCACCCTCAAGATGTCTGATTATTACCATCAACCATTTTGTCTCCTTTTATCAGAATAAACACCAAAACTTTGGATTTTGCTTTATTTTTATCATTAGGATTTTTAAGTTCCACAGGATAGGGAAGCAGTGGTTTCTATATGGTGAAGTCAACTTTATTGAGTCAACGTAAATTCAGCCATTGCATTTATGTCCGCTCTCCTCATGATGCTCATCTTTTCCTTTACAGACCTTGAAAGATACATATGCCTAGACCAGTGGAAATTAACTTTACAAGAATGGTAACAGGGCAGCTGAGATGGCTTATCAGGTAAAGGTGCTGGCCACTGAGTCTGACGGCCTGAGTCTGAGCTCTGAAACCCACATAATGGAAACAGGAAATTAACTCTTACCCATCGTCCTCCGATTTACACACAGAGACCAAATAACATAAAAAAGAATCACAACAACAAAATAACAATAAAGCATTAATTTAATTATTTGAGAACTAAAATAAAAATTACAGAGTTCTGGCTTTTCAGTACTGACCCTATTAAATGTAATCTTGAAGCATTTATTGTTTCTAGATATCAAATTTCTTCAATATAATAAGAGGATTAAAATTGATTGTAATGTCAAACTTCTAGGATTATAAAAATGCCTACAGAAAATATCTATGTAACATCTTATATGCCATTTTTATAACCTCACACACACCTATATGTGAATTTCAGATTTTCATGAAAAAGGAGATTATAATCCAGGTGTCTGGAACAGTTCATGGGTAAGGTCTGCAACAGTCATGGGTAAGGTCTGCAACAGTCATGGGTAAGGTCTGCAACAGTCATGGGTCAGGTCTGCAACAGTCATGGGTCAGGTCTGCAACAGTCATGGGTAAAGGTCTGGAACAGCTCATGGGTAAGGTCTGCAACAGTCATGGGTAAGGTCTGGAACAGTCACGGGTAAGGTCTGGAACAGCTCATGGATAAGGTCTGCAACAGCTCATGGATAAGGTCTGCAACAGCTCATGGATAAGGTCTGCAACAGTCATGGGTAAGGTCTGCAACAGTCATGGGTCAGGTCTGGAACAGTCATGGGTAAGGTCTGGTCTACTGATCACAGTTGTTCACCTATCCAAGGCAAATGAGAAGGAACACTGGGAAATGCAAATTCTCGGGCCCTGCTCAGGTGCTCACTGCATCAGGAGCTACAGGGGAGCCTCTGTGCTGCAACCTCTCCTCCTGGTGATTCTGATAAACAGGAACCTGTGAGAACCACTACCCACAAACACTCCCAGGGAAGAACTATAGCTTAACTCTCTGCACAGGCAGTCAGTCACTGAAGGGGAAAATGGCAGGTTGCTCAGATATCCAGCTGGGACCAAGAGGATTTTACAGCAGGAGGGGCCGGCGTGGTTGGAGACTGTGGAGCGAGAGGCCAATGGCCCCACATTAAATCACTCTTTCTCATGCAGGCGTTTCTAACATAGGCCAGGAATGACTGGCTTTAAAGAATTCTTCCCTGTGAGGGTCCTAACAGAGGACACACACCCTCTATTCTGAGACACACCTACTGGGACCCCAGCCCCCAGAGTTCTTGATGGTGGAAATCTAAGACAGAAACAGTTTCTCAGGGTGATCTTGCATACTTTTTTCAGGTCCCTTTCAATGACATGCTTCTCTTGGTTTAATTCACACTTCATTTAAAGGGGGTATATGCTCAGAGAAAGTGGAATATTCTTGGAGTTTCTCTGAGCTAAAGGTGAGCTTGTCTAGAGAAAGACGCAGGGGTGAGAATAAGCCTGTGGAAACGACAAGGCAAGAACTCAGCATGGACACTCTTTAGGAGGTTTATAGAGGCCACGTTGTCATCCAGGACGTTTCCCTGGGAGGGGAATCCACGGCTTTGCAACTTCCTGGCCAGTGTGAGGGCCACCAGTCGGCTGTAACCTTTCCTGCGATGGTCAGGTAGGGTGTAGCCATGACACATGGTGGCGAACTGGTCTGTGATACCCCAGGACACTGGGTTTCCTTTCTCATCACGCACACACACGCTGGGAAAGCAGGCGATGAGTTTGGCTAGGTATCGGAGGCACTGCTGGTTGCCGCCACGTGACCAAGTCCGGTTGAGGAGATCAGCATCTGAGACACTTAGGTAGGTCAGTCTCGGGGAAGGCCCAGCTCTAGGAAAAAAATAAATAAATAAATAAATAAATAAATAAATAAATAAATAAATAAATAAATAAATAAATGGGCCCTCGGAGTCACGTGACTATCAGTAGCTACCCTTTTCATACGGATTTAAAATGAGAAATCATCTCCGAGACTATGTCTGGCTTTTTCAAGATTTTAAAACCTAAACATGTCCCACTTGAAAGATGAAACATGCATGCTCAGTTTAGTTTTATGCCCATTTGTTTTGATCAGCTCTGCAGACTGCGGTGTGGCAGAGGCGGCTCCTGCTGCATCTCCACTCTCTCTGGGAGAGGGAGTACAACTTAACTTAGGTTTGGATTGTTTACGTACTCACACAGGTTCTTATGGTTCAGCCAGTTACCAGCAGGCTGGAATCACTCCCAAAGGAGGCAGACACCTAGCTGATGCCAAGCATGTGATTCCCTAGTTTTCTCTCACATGTGTGTCCACCTGGATGGGTGAAGTGGTGGAATCTCTTTTGATTTTGAGTGCTGCCAGACTCTTGAATCATTCCTTGCACAAATAAGCGAGGCTACAGTTAACACACACATCCATGTTTATTTACCTATTATTATTGTTGTTGTTGTTACTATTAATTTCACCCAGAATTGCCCTTAAAGGATGTTTGTGAAGTCTTAGGCGGTCCAGATTTTTTTTTTTTGAGTCCTAATATTTTGGGACTAAATTGTATTCTAGCATTCAGGATCCTTCTGCTTTTGCATAGCCAAGGCTAGAAAATGAATACAAGTCACTATGCATATGCACATACTCTGGAAGAATTAGCTCCCCCCTGTTGCTCCTCTCTAGACTGAATATTCTCAGTTTTTCACTGGCCAACTTTTGCAGGACACTAGCTTTTATTTATTTTAATTATATAATAGAAGTGTCTAGTGGTTTTATATGTAAAAGCCCTGATGTCAAGATAAAGTTCCTGGTACATTTTAAGAACTGAAACAAGGGGCTGGGCTTGAGAGATGGCTCAGAGGTTAAGAGCACTCCATATTCTTCCAGAGACCTGAGTTCAATTCCTAGCACCCACATGCTGTCTCACAGCCACCGATGAGGAGATCTGATACCCTCTTCTGGCATGCAGGCACACACAGAGAGAGAGTGTGTTCATACACATAAATAAATTGATCTTAAGAAAAGAAAGAACTGAAACAAATTATAACCTATGTGCCTTGGAAGTCTTGGAATTTGCTTACATTGTGAATTTGTCAATACTACTTAACCCATTGACTAGTAAAGACTCATATTGTAGCCCTGTTGTGGTTGTAAAAATGTATCTAATTCACTTTTCTTAGTGGCCATCAGCTGTAGGCTTGGCCAATCTTCTATTCAGGGGGGAATAGGGGAAACTGACTTATGATTTTTCAGTTCAGCTTCGAAAGTATACTTCAAAGAAAGGGCAGAGGACTTCAAGCAGAAACATTGCCAAGGCAAGGATCTCAGGCACAGTGTGTCACATGTTTGTACCCGAAGGACCAAGCATGTGGAGTACCATCCACAGTCTGAGAATGGCTTTGGGGCTAAAGACAAAATGTCACCACTATGTGGGATCACCAGACTAAGTCCCATACTTTGGAATGGACAAGGATATTTTGAATAAGATACAGAAGTATGGGGGAGATTACAAAAATAGGATTACTTCCAGAAGAGATTCCAGAAGGCTCGCTATTATACTACTAACACACCATGGGAAAGGGCTGTGTACAGCAAAAGAAACAAGACAATGAAGGGAAACCCTGAAGAATGGTGAAAGCACTGGAAAATTATACTTGTGGTAGGTGTCTAATATCCAGAATACTCGGAATGAGGGAAACCCAATGGGGATAAAACCAAATAACCCCATTTAGAAACGATCAGTGGGCCTACAGAGACATTTTTAAAAATAAGGTATACAAATGGCCAAGAGGTATATGAAAAAACTCCAAATCAAACCCACTCTGAAACATCACCTCACTGCAGTTAGAATGGTTCCTGTCCAGAAGTCAAAAGACAACAAGGGGTAGTGAAGATGGGAAAAGGAAACTTTATACAGCACTGGGAGGAAGGTAAATTAGTACAGCTACGAAGGAAAACAGTGTGGAATACCTCAAAGAATTAAAATTACAATTGTAATATGATCAAGACACCCTATTCCTGAGAATATACCCCAAAGTAGTAAAGTCAGTCCCTGTTGACCACAGCATGCTTGACAATGAGCAAGACACGGATTCGTGTTAAGCATGTATGAACAATGTGATATATACACAATGAAATAATATTCATCCTTAAAAAGAAGACTCAGTCTTATCATCTGCAAAAACATGGATGAGACTGTTATTATATTAATCAAAACAAGCCAAGTGCAGAAAGACAAAAAGCACGTGATCTCACATACATGAAGAATCTAAAAAAATAATCTCTAGGAAGTAGAGACTGAAGTAGTGGCTAGCCTAGTCTAGAGAAAGCAAGTGGGGTGGGGAATCTTTGTCTTACCCAGGAGTCAGGGCACACACCTTTATTCACAGCACTTGGGAGGCAGAGGCAGGTAGATCTCTGAGTTTGAGGGCATCCTGGTCTATAGAGAGTTCCAGGACAGCCAGGGCAGCACAGAGAATCCCTGTGTTGAACGCCCACCACCACTAAAAAACAAAATAAAACCAAAAATCTTCTCTTTTAGATATACATTTTTTTTTTTTTTTTTTTTTTTTTTTTGGTCTTTCGAGACAGGGTTTCTCTGTGTAGCTTTGTGCCTTTCCTGGAACTCACTTGGTAGTCCAGGCTGGCCTCGAACTCACAGAGATCCGCCTGGCTCTGCCTCCCGAGTGCTGGGATTAAAGGCGTGCGCCACCCCCGCCCGGCTAGATATACATCTTAAAGGTGCTAGGATTAAGGATAAAGTGCATGGCATTCTGTTTCAGTTAATTGAGTAGGAGTACAGAATTCATAGGGGATGGTTCTCAGGATGTATGTGAAATCTGACCCCTGTGCTGGCAGAGGGTTTTCTACTTTCAGTGTTTGTGTGTTTCCATATTGTAAAATCATGAAAGAAAGTCCTAGTGATTTCCTGAGATTTCAGGGTTAGTTTGTGCTTACCCGGTCCTCTAATACCTACTATAGGAGCACAGAACTAACATGAATGGAGGTGGGCACCTTTTAATCAACCTTGTTTCATTCTTTTTTAAAAAAAAAAGTGTGTGTGTGTGTGTGTGTGTGTGTGTGTGTGTGTGTGTGTGTGTGCATGTCAACGTGAGGTGTCTTCTTCAATTGTTCTCCACTCTGTCTTTTGCGACAGGGTCTTCCACTAAACCAGAGCTGACTACTTCAGCTAGACTGGATGGCCAGCAAGCATCAGAGAGGCTCTTATTTGCCCCAGAGCAACAGGTGTTTGCTGCCACAACTAACTTTTAAGTGGGTGCTGGAACTTCTAACTTAGGTATTTGTGCTTGTGTCAAAGGCACTTTACCTGAGTGAGCTATCTGTCCCCCTAGTTCCTAGACCCCAATTCTGAGAAGAGATTGAGGTCCAGGAAGGATAAGCTGAAGGGAAGATGCTCACGACACAAGGCCTCCAAGTAAGAGAGGAGAGACAATGCAAACACACACTGACAAGTGTTTTCAAGGACTGCCTTCTCAAACTGAACTTCCTGTGATCAGTTCCTGGCCTCAGAACTCATTTGTGTGTTTAATTTCAACTCTGTTAGAAATAGAATCATGATGGTTCTACTTGAGAGGGCAGAGAGAAAAGGAGAGGGATATATTTAAATCATTTAGTTCCTTGTCCTTAAAATCTCAACATAAATCAGTAAAACACCTCTAGCTTTAAACAACAGAATCCTCCCCAACTTTGGATGCAGACCATAGGGATTATTTAGAATTATATTATGAAGAATGGAACCAAGAAATGGCTTTTCCATATATATATATTAATTACATATACTGTGAAAACGCAGGTTTCATGAGCTCAGTGACTATAGACAAAGACACTGATTTGAATTTCAGAGAAATAATAAGCAGTGAAGCACAGGAAAGAGAAAAAGAGTGTACATGAACACACACACACACACACACACACACACACACACACACACACACACACACACTCCTTAGCCCAATGGCCCATTTCAAAAAGCCTAACTATTCTTTTGCGATAATAAGTATTCCAGCATTGCTGTTGGGACTTGCATAACAGTAAATCCAGCTCCAAACATAGAACTTGTTTTACATACAGGAAACCGTGGTCTGGCACAGATGAAACAGGAGAAAAATGGACAGCCTTGAAGGAAGTCAGCTTTATATCCAAATCCAACAGCTTTGCATTGGCAACGGCTTTGGAAACAGCATGTAATTCACTTTGCAGCCCTGGATAACGACAGACACAAAGCCACAGTCATTCATTTCAGCATTTGTATGCCACATGTCATCAGTACCACTGTTTGATGTCATAACCATGATATCATTAGTTATATATGTATTACTACAGACATCCTCTACCTGATCTACAAATCAAATCATATTGTCGTGACCAGTCATGATCTTCCACTTCTACTGAAAAGACCTCAAGGAAATTTGGAATTTCTTACTCAAAGTTTTATTTGTTAATTTTCTTAATGCTTCAGATTAAATTTCTTGAAGAGCATTGTCTTATTTATGACTTTAAAAATTAAAGATCAAGTGTTTATAAGAGTTTAGATTTATTTAGTATGGTAAGGTGTGATGTTAGCTTCAAGTGGACAACACAGAATCATTTGGGAAGAGAGTCTCACTAAGGATTGACTACCTTGGGGTTAGCCTGTGGGCAGGTCTGTGCAGTATTGTCTTAATAAGTTAACTGATGTGGGGAGAACCAGCCCGCTGTGGCTGGCACCATTCGGCAGGCATCGAGCCTGAACTGTTTAAGAGTAGAGAAATCAAACTGAATACAAGCAGCTAAGTAAGTGAGCACGTATGCACATACACTCGTTTCTCTGTGCTTGACTATGGATGTAATGTTGGAAGTTCGTGCCTTGACTTTCCCCCAGGGATGCATGATGACCTGGAGCTGTAAGCTGAAATAAACTCCTTTCCCCCTTAAATTACGTTTTGTCATGGTATTTTATCATCCACAGGAATGAGACTAGAACACAAGGCAACTTTGAAGTTTCTCATCCATTTCCACAATGTCCATTATGGTATTCCAGGTGCAGCCTGGGGTTGGAAGGTTGAGCACAATGAACCCACCCAGATCCCACTCATTTCTCACAGTCATGCTACATTCTTGACACCTCTTTGTTTGGTATTTATTCAGCGGTGTTCTGGGCACCATCTCTTCCACCCCAGTACACAAATACAGGGTTTGGTCTCTGTTGTTAATAGCATTACCCTTCTCTCCAAGTCCCCCATTGTGGGAATTCGATCCATTCAACCAATGACCTTTGGGATATCTGGCCCAATGGGTGTGGCCCTTGTTGGGTACATGACCAGTTAAAACTGAGGATGGGGCGCGCTTGCTGTCTCTTGGGAGATGGGAGACCAGATGGTAGGTTCCCTTCACCCCTGCACAGACCAGAGGACGATGACGACGACCACGGCTGTTTACTTTGTTCTATACCCATGAGTGTATTATCCCCATTTTATATCTTAATACAATCTTGATATCCTTTAACAGAATCTTGTGGATTCGCATAACAGTCCCGCTGTTTTCTAGCCTTTGCAGTCTGACTCTTGGTGGACAGACCCCTCTGCAACTTGGCTTTCTATCTTCTAGTCTCATTACTGAAGCACGACAGTCTCTTTCTTCCCCTCCCCGCTCCATTTGTGAGCCACTTCTCAGTATGACCTTGAGACTACAACTGGGTTTGAAGGCATATTGAACACAGTGTGGTGGTTGAACCTTGACGCCTCCTTCTGGTAGCTAAGCCTCAGTAAAGACTAGGAAGTTTACAAGTTAAAGCTATTAAAATTACAGCTGAAATAGTGAATATCCCTTATTATCAAACTGAGTTATATCTAAGTAATCAAAACGTCTGTATTTTATTGGTTTTTTTTTTTTTTTTTTTGAAACAGTGTGCTATATATGTAGTCCATGTGGCTTAGGCAGCCTCAAACTGGAATCCTTCTGCCTCTGCCTCACAAGCACTGGGATTACAGGTAGGTGCCTCCATACCCAACACTCAAAAGATTGTCTACAAGAGAAAAATAAGTGGTACAAGTCAAAGGTAACATACATACTCTAGTATAGGAATGGTAACTCTATAAAACTCAAGTATGCATGTTAAGTATCTACGGGTCTGTCTCTGTCAACCTCTATATACTGTACATGTATGTAATATCTTTTAGGAGATTTATAAAAAGAGTGTGTGCATGTGTGTATGTGTACACGTACATGAGCACACTGACTACAGAGGCCGGAAGATAGTGTCAATTCCCTTAGAGCTGAAGTCACAGGTGGCTTCATGAGTTGCCTACACTAACAAGGGTCCTGGAAACTGAACTCTGATCCTCTGGAAGACCAGCAAGAATTCTTAACCACTGAGCCATCTCTCCAGTCTCCATGATATGTCTTTCTATACTTGTCTGGCATACATACTAAAAAAAGGAAAATGTGGGTATATAATATATACTTTGAACTTGACCTTACCTTGTATTTGAAAAACTTGGTCCCAGTTAATAACATCATGATCTTCCAATAGCTGCTGGTAAGCTCTGACATCCTTGTAGAACACAGCATATGCATTAGTGTAATGGTCAAGGTTATCTGTCTCAGCCTAGGGCAGAAGACACAGTCATGAATATAACACAAAAGCATATCTTCTGGGTAATCCACATCCTAGAAAGATTATCTATGATTACTATCTAGCTAATTTTCTATTGTTCAAATTAGTTACCTGGAAACAGAGGAACAAGAATATGGCTAATATACTATAATGAGGAAAATAGAGATCTTGTGATTTTTTTTTCTTGATTCTTTCTTCCAGAACTAAGAAAGTTTTAAGATCTTTCAGACTTTCTAGGATTTAATTTATAAAAATAGAAACTGTAGTGGCTGGTAACTGCAGTCTCAGCTGGGGGCGTTGTTGGGAGGCTGAGGCAGGAGAATTGCTTGATTCTAAGAGGCCAGCCTGGGGACTATAGAAAGAGTCACCTCAAAACAAAGGCAACAGCAGCAAAAGATGAAGTTTGCTACAAACATAGCTCGGCAGCTGGCCAGCATAGGCCAGATCTAGTTTGCTTTCTGTTGCTGTGAGAAAACAACTCTGACCAAAAGGCTTGGGGTGGGGTATTTGGCCTACATTTCCTGGTCACAGTCCTTCACTGAGGGAAGTCAGGTAGCAGCTGAAGAAGGTATTATGGAGGAATGCTTCTTTCTGGCTCTCGTTCAGCTGGCTTTCTTATATAGCCAGAGTCTCCCACACGGAAAGCTGTACCCCACCCCCATGCCAATCATCACAGACAAGGCAACAAGCCAGTGGAAACCGAACAGGGCCTCAGTTGAGACTGCCGCAGATGACTCTAGAACTCATCACATTAACAGCTGATGCTAATCAGGACACCTGGCTTTAACCCCTATCTACACACAGACACACACACACACACACACACACACACACACACACACACACACACACACACAAATACAAAGGGAAAAGGTAAAACTCAGTGAGTAGAATGTAAGAATGACAGCCCTCACAGTCTTCCTTCTGCAGAGGTTCTCTTTGGCCTTAGAGGGAGAATGAGGTCATTGGTCTCATTGTGCTGACTTCCTTTAATTTTCTCAATTTTTTTCCCAATTCCCCAATTCATCAGTCCTAAGAAATACCTACTAGTGAAGGAGCTAGTATGTTCATATTGTGTGCTTCATCTTGTGGTGGTATTGTGTTCCCCAAAATATTATGCACCCTAATGAACTTATCTGGGGTCAGAGAACAGAACACCCACTAGATACAGAGGCTAGAAAATGGTGGAACTCACGCCTTTAATCCTAGCATTCTAGAGGCAGAAATCTGCCTGGATCTCTGTGAGTTCAAGGCCACACTGGAAACAGCCAGGCATGGTGACACACACCTTTAATCCCAGGAAGTGATGGCAGAAAGCAGAAAGATATTTAAGGTGTGAGGACCAGGAACTAGAGCCTGATTAAGCTTTCAGGCTTTCAAGAAGCAGTTCAGCTGAGATCCATTTGGATGAGGACTCAGAGGCTTCCAGCCTGAGGAAACAGGATCAGCTGAGGAACTGGTGAGGCGAGGTGGGTGTGGCTTGTTCTGCTTCTCTGATCTTCCAGAGATCAGAGTTCACCCCAATACCTAGCCCAAGATTTGTTTTATTAATAAGCACTTTTAAGATTCGTGCTACATCATCTTCTAGAAATTGTGAGTCATTAAAGGAACACTTGCAGGCTAGCAGTCTTCCATATGCCTGAGACTCCAAAGGTGTCAACTACAAACCATTGATGAACTGCATACCATGTGAAGATAATGTATGCTATTACAATGGTCATCCTGCTCCCTTTGTCTAACCCGCACTTTCCAGTTGGTGCCGATTTAACTTTTAACGTTTCTTATTTGCTTTTTAGCACTGTACCTCTCTCTGTCGCCGGGTGATGACAGCTTTGAAGTCCGGCCATGAGTCCAATATTACTTCCTTTTGAAAGGGATTTCCACGATTTATGTTCATCACCGCTCCATAAACCTGAGACAAGATAATCACAGCACTAGCTTTTCCAATTGCATCGCCTTCTTCCTCTCTACTCTAAAATCACAGTCCCGGGAGAGGAGTTACAGATACATTCACGTGCATATGCACAACACGGATTTCTTTAGAGTAGCCCTGAGAGAGGAGTTATAGATATATTCACACACATATACACAACATGGGTTTCTTTAGAGTCATCACTTCAAAGATATTCATGGAAACTGATTAATAAGTCTGTTAAATCCTGATACCCTATAATCCTGAAGAAGCTGAGAGAATGCTTGGTGACTGAGCACCAATTAATATGAGGGTACTATGAGGAGCTGTTCTGTATCTTTCCCATCCTTTTCCTTCATGAGGAAAAATGTCTGTCCTAAAATCATGTACACCCAGAACTGGTGAAAGTTGCAGCACAGCAAGGATTGCGGAGCTAATATTCATAATATTTTCATCATTATCATCATCATCATCAAACAGGAAACACCTAACTGTCCATCAACCCAAAGCCAACTTCCATGCTCACCACAGCCCCGTTTTTACATTTATTAGAATCTTTGACTTATGACATCTTTCACACTGTCACACAGTGATCAGCAGGCCCCCTTGGATTTTAGATAGAGGCTTGAGTGACCAAGAGGTAGCAAACCTGCAACAAAAACTTCAGTCCTCAAGCATATTCTTACTTTCAGCGACACAAAATTCACCGTCATCTATCATTTAAAACAGGTTACTTCAAAAATAACATAGTCTGGATTGCCCAAATTCCCCTAAGGAGTCCTCCAGAGCAACAGAAGGATGAGAGGAGCAGACTGGGACACTAACGTGTTCATCAGAAAAGAGCAGTAATAGCCACATGTCGACATTATCTCCTAAATTAGTACAATAGAGAAACTTAGTACGATTAGGATTACACTACCTTGAGTGATTCAGGAAAGTGACTCTTCAACATTTTCTCCAGTACAAGTAATTTGGTGGAGCAGTTTAGCACCAACATCGTCTCCAAAGTTATGCACTTCCGCACCTAACTAGAAACTTGAAGATAGATATTTAATTTCTGCCTATTAACACTGGATGCTACTTGGAATATGCTGATTTCTTTTGGTATAACGCCGACGCTTCCTTTGAAGAGGATGGAAATGAAAGGTAGGGAGGCCGCAGGGTAGGTAAACCAGTGAATATGTGGAAATGGAGATCACTAGACCTAATCCTTTACAGAGGGGGCTACACAGCCACTATATTCTGATCATCCCCAGCAGGGAACTGGTAAGAGCTGGACTTCTGCATTTAAGTGTGTTGTTTGTTAGTCTCAAATAGCTTGTTGGCAGCACGAAGGGAGGGCCTTCCCGGTTTGTTATTTTCCTTAGGATCACCTGCCGTGTAAGTTGTGTGTGATAGAAGAGAAATACAGACACCTGTGGACCAATGAATACAGGGAGGAAAGAGAAATAACTAGGTTTGACCCATGAAGCCAAATAAAAACCCCAACTCCTTTAGAGACAATGGTCTCCCTGGCTCTGGAGGCCTCTCCGCTGTTGGAGGACTGTAATGCTTGTCAACAAATGTCACCTTTGGTTTGTCCTGAACTCCTTCCTGTCTCTTAAGTGAAGGATAAAATGACACCACCTGCCAGCTGTATCGTCCCCTAAATGCCGAGAAATAATTTTTTGAACACAGGTAAATATATATCTATACATATCTATATAGATAGATATAACAATTATGTTGAAATTAAAATTCAGGCAAATGGAAAATAAGATATAAAAGGAATAGAGCCAAGAGAAAGTTTAGTCTATAAACATAGACTATAGTCCAGCAGATAGAATCTTATTTCTAGATTCCACATGTGATAACCAGTTGCCTTCTAACTAAGATTTATTTGTAACTGCCGAATCAATCCTGGCAATGTTGTGGCAGCTTTCTGTAGATGTTCAAAGAACAATAAAAAAAAAAAAACTGTCTCCTGACACACATTTTCAGTGAAGTTCAATGGAGAGCTTTATTGTCCTATTTCACTTCTTTTTTTTTTTTTCTTTTGGTTTTTCGAGACAGGGTTTCTCTGTGTAGCTTTGTGCCTTTCCTGGATCTCGCTCTGTAGACCAGGCTGGCCTCGAACTCGCAAAGATCCGCCTGCCTCTGCCTCCCGAGTGCTGGCTATTTCACTTCTTATGATGTAAACAAAAGTCACTATTTATTGCTCCTTTTTATTTACTTAAATAAAAAATACCTTTTGTTAGTAATTTCCTGTTTAAAATGTGTGGGTAAGCAATGGGGCAGTGCTTGGCCCTAAAAGGGACAGCTTTATCTCTCTCTTTAAGGCTCAGGGAGTATAGGAGAGAGGTAGGGAGAAAGGGCCAGAGGGTCGGAATGTGCAGCAAAAGATGTTTCCTCAACATGACATGACTGTTGCACTCGTGGACTCCCCGTGGTTGTGGTTTTCTCTATAAGAGCAGACCTGTTAACATGTCATCATGGATGGAGAGTGAGAGGCTCCTCGTCTCTGGGACTGACTGTTGGCAATTAACAGGTCTTAAGGAAGGGTATGCCATTTTCTTCAGTGCTGAAGCCACTGATGAGTGGCCCTTGTTCCACTGAGTAACCTCCCACCCATGTTCAAGGGGAAGGAACTCTAATCAAGTGCAGTGGCCTTGCACAAAAGGAAGACATGGTGGGGAGGGTTCGTTAGGAAGGGGGATGAGAGGGAGGAATGGCAGGCAGCAGGGGTGAAAGGAAATAAAGCTCATGCCATAAATATGCAAAACTGTCGAACAATTAAAAACATTTAAAAACGGCTCCTAGGCATAGTGCACAACCGCTGCTTAGATATTCCCAAGTGCAAGGAGGCTTTGGTGTCTTGCAGGAATAACACGTTAAGTAAGCATTGTTCCAGCATGAGTTTTAGTGTTACTGACCAGTTCGATGAGAGCCAATCAGCAATACATATCGAATTAAACAATGTCTTTAAACGAAAAGAAAATACAAAGTGAGGTTATGTACTGTGAGTGAAAACAGTTTTGTAGGAACCTAACTCAGTGTCACTAGGAGCAATGTTTCAGTATCAACTAGATCAGTGTAGCACATGACATTACAGACTGAAACCCTCCACAGTGAGAAATGACAGGCTGGGAGCTCACATCTAACACTAAACCTTTCCAGCCGCTAACACGAGAGAGAGAAACACGATTAGGTGCTGCTTCAGCCGTCTGTAAAGTTATTCCATGTTCTTTTCCTGGCATTCGCTTCGTTTTACCTGTCTGCCATGGCTACACTGCAGCAGTCCAGTTTCCTACATTCAAAGCCTCCCTGGATCAGTCTCCCTTTTAGGCTTAGTTCTTGCCAACAAATTACTCAGGTGAAAAAATTAAAACCATACATTTCCCAGGGTCTTCCACACATGATACTAACTTTAACACACAAGATGTGAAAATGCCTGTTCAATAAACAGTGATGAATTTTATAGGTGATCTTCACTAAATGTGAAGATTTGGTTAACGCCACAAAACAGAATATGAAAATTCCCATAGATCAAGAAAACTATATATATATAGTGTTAGTGTTAAAGTTACCAGACTGTCATATCCTTCCCACTCCACTACATGTCCTTAATAATCAGAATGTCTTCTAGAATTGGAAAGTAAAGGTTTATAACCCATTGAGGTAAACTTCTATCAACAGGCACACACATAAAATCTTGCCAAGGAAAATAAGGTTTTCAAGTTTTAAGAACTCAAGTTTCTTCAGGGACATTGTTTATCAACACAGGAAAAGTATTTGGAAAATCTTATTGACCAATCATACAATTGAAGTATGACTCACTCTTGGAAAATGATATTTATAAATAAGTAAAACAATTTGTTTTCATAGTGGTACACAATGGCCAGCATCTTTTTTTTTAAATTTTTTTATTTTTAGGGGAGAGCTCATATGAACATAGGCTCCTGCTACCATAAATTATGAAATCCTGTTTACCAAATTTGTAGAAATTGCAGGGGTCAGTACATGCTAGGTGTGATGGAAGAACCTTTGAGTCTTGCCCTGGGGAAACTACCTTCTTTATTATGGCTATCTCTGCTGCCAGTAAGCTGTTAAATTGTATTTAAATTGCAATTATTAACTTTAAAATGTTTTTACTTTTCTAGGGCTACTTTATCAAAAGTACTACAATCTGAGTCATCTAACACAAAAGAAGTTTACTTTTTCCACAGCTCTGGAGGCTAGCTAGTGAGGAAAGGGTTTTGGTAGGCATGCTGTTGCTCTAGGAAAGAGTCCTTTGCTCTTCCAGCCTCTGGAAGCTGCTGAAAGCAGACTCCAGTTCACAGAACTGTGTCTAGGGAAGCTCCTTGCTGAAGAGAAGAGCAATGAATACACAGCCTCTGACGAAATGTCAATTTTAAGGCTACTATTTGAGGAATTCATAGTTATTTTCGGGGGCAGCAGATTTGCATGTTTTAAAACCATTTTCCTTCAGCTGTGAATCTTTGAATGCAGCTCTGATTTTTGATTCTGATATAAATACCATTTAACAGGAAAAAACCAAAACCAAAAACCAAAAACCAAAACCAAACAAAAAACCAACACACACACACACACACACACACACACACACACACACACACACACACACACACACACACACACACCAAAAAGCACCTCATCAATTAGGTGCACAATTCCTGTGTTTTTTCTCTGTATGTGGCACTTTAGACAATAGGGGAAATGAATCAAAATTAGGGTTAATCCAGCTGGGATCTCCCGCTCCCCGAAACTCTCTTTCCCTCCACCCTCACCCTTCATTACCCCCACTCATATGACCGCTGTCATTTCTTTTTAAACAAGGAAAGTTTCTTTTGAGGACTTGTAATCCATTGCTTGTAATTACCACATATTAAAGGACATTTGGTTCAGATGATGTATCTTTTGTTACTCGTTATAATCACACCACAGAGCAGTTTAAGACTTTGTAATGCTTATTTTCCCACCGAAATTTAAGGAGAAAAATGAAACCACACCAAAGCATTCTTTCCTGTAAACCTCATAACGTATCCTATCTATCTAAGGTGAATTTTATCTTTTCTGTTTCTCTCCTTCCTTTCTAATGATAGACTGATGACTTGGAGAGTGTTACTTTCATAACATACCTTGCTGTTGAGCGTTCAGTCGCAAACAGGTATTTTAGCTGCGTCCATGCAGGGCTGCTTCTGTGTAAATGGTAAACTTAGACGTCTGGGCTACTTTTCTCATTAAGCCTTAGTGAAAAGAGGAGGGAGAATGGCCCTACCTGGGGAAGGGGTGGGGTTTATGCAGGGCCTAATAATAATCTCAAAACCAGCACAGGTATTTTCTGTCCCTTTCTTTTCAACCCCATCTAGTCTTGTAGTGTGAAATTCAACATATGAATCTTGAGCAGGAGATGGCTAGTCAGATACATTTTATACACGCAGCCTACTAATTTATTAGAATTATACTAATTTATTAGAATTCTATGGGTGGGGTGTTGGGGAGAAAATAGGAACAGAAGCCAGGCAAAGGTAGTACAATTGGAAAATGTGTTTGTACCAACTTCTCGGATGTTTTTAAATTGTTTGCAAGGAAATGATTTTGTTGCCCTAAACTTTCAAAGCTAAAAAAACCGTAGAAAAGGGTATTTGTGGAACTGAGAGTCATTTTGAGAATTTTAATTCCTTCACCACATCCTTTTAAATGAAAAGTCAGGTTTTGAATTTCCACTACCAAGTGGGCACTTAACGAGCATCTCAGCACAAGATGTACTCCACGGGTCTTCAGATAATAAGCTGCAGAAATGTGTCCCTGGTACACAGGACTGCTTTCTTGAAGTGGTCATGAAGGAGGACACTGTTTACCATCTTAGTGGCTAAGACTAGGTAAGTTAGAATGTTTTTACTAAGACACTAGTCTAAGGAATAAAATGAGTAACCCAGCAATTGAAAACCTGCAGTTTGAGAATTCATTCTGTCAATTACCTTGTGCTAAAATTAAGGCTGTGAAGAGAGGGAAGAGGGATTATATGAGCAAGGTGGGTTAAGATCATCATGGGGAAATCTAGACAGACAACTGAACCAAGCTCGTAGGAACTCACTTTTAGACTGACAGCTGTGGAACCTGCATGGGACTGGACTAGGCCCTCTACATAGTGGAAACAGTTGTGTAGCTGGGTCTGTTTGAGGGGCCCCTGGCAGTGTGATCAGGATCTGTTCCTGGTGCATGAGCTGGCTTTCTGGAGCCCATTACCTATGATGGCACAACTCGCACAGCCTTGATGCAGTGGGGACGGGCTTGGACCTGCCTCAACTGAATGTACCAGGCTTTGCTGACTCCCCATGGGAGGCCTTACCCCTTTTGGGGGGAGGGTTGAGACTGGGGGGGGTAGCAGGAGGAGGGATGAGAGGGGGAGCTGTGGTTGGTATGTAAAAGGAATATTTTTTTTTAAATAAAAAAGAACTAAGGGTGTTAGATACTGGCATAATGATAAAAACGCAAAGCATATACAGGCAATATACAGCTTTTTGTGGTCATAAGAGTTTTCTAAGTAGTTTTTAAATAAATGCTAAGAAATATAGAATGAGTTTGAGGCTAGCCTGGTCCACAGAGTGAGTTACGGGACAGCCAGGGCTACATAGAGAAACCCTGCCTCAGGGAAAATAAAAAAAGAAATACAACCTTAAAAAATGAACTGATACTATTATTGCAAGATAGAACCATGTGTGTATAGAGCATCCAAGGGAATTATTTAAAGTTATAGGTAAGGTTATTATTTATGGCCTTTGAGAGCTAAGTGTCTCCCGAAATATAAGTGATATCCTGTACAAGTGTTCTGAATAACATTAGAATGGTTGCTTCTGGCCTAAAGGAAACTAACAATGGCAAAGTGCACTTTCCAGAAAAATTGAATAGGTTGAAGATGATTAACCTGCAGTATGGCCTTTCTAGTATGGTGAACACTCAACTCCAAACTTAAAGGAAAGAAAGTGTGTAAAATAATAAATGTAAAGGGGTTTCCCTCAGTAAACACAAGTGATAAATGTGTACTTCACTTATTATTTCCAAAGAACAAAGATCCATGCTGCTGTAGGGGATCCACTGATATTCTAGTTGTAGTCCAGGAAGTTTCTAGGAAGTCAAGGTTCAACTACATTGTCCATTTTCAAATTCAGTCACTGACTATTTGTGACCTTAAGACAGTTACTTAACTTTCTAGTTCCTTAGTTTATCTGCTGAATGGATATAATAGTGAGTATTATGGGGTTTAATTCCCATTGGATTAAGAAATTAACTATTGGTATGGGGCAGGAATGAGCTCGAGTGCATGTGTACACACACACACACACACTGGCATGTCAGCCTCTAACACTGTAATTGTCACCAAGTCCCCTCTGTTGTATTTGTCTCATTTGAAAATGTGCATTAATTTTAAGAATTTCCTTGGGATGAAAACAGTTGCAATTGGCCAAGATATACCTTTTCTATTGGTCTACATACAATTTCATTTAAAAATGAATTCTAAAAGTTTCATTGAATTTGGAAGACATCTTTCTTTCGTCTTTCTGTTCAATTTGAATGGAGTCATGACATCTGTGTACCACTGCTATAGTCATTCACAGCTCTGTCACAGAGATGATTTTAAAAAGGGAAGTGAGCTGAGTGTGGTGGTACATGCCTGTTAACTCCAGCCTTCTCTAACCAGAGCCAGAAGGATTGACACTTATTCCAGGCCAGCCTAGGTTATAAAGTGAGGCCCTCTCTCTAAAAACTCCAAGAAGGCAAACTCCTAAGTCAAGAAAAAGTGGCCGTGTGGTGATTTAGTAGTACGGAAATGTAGGCTCACACCTGTAGATACGCTATCACTCAACTGGGAAGCTTGAATTTCTCTATTTGCTCTCCTTCTTTCCTTCTCTTTCCCAAAGCCTAGTATTTCTTGACAATGAATGAAACATGAGAAGACTTAGACATGCTTAGAAAAGAAGCCAAGTTGAACAATCCAAATGCTAATTTTGACAGGTGCAAACTGCATATTTTTGGTAAACAGAGAATGAAATGATATCCAACGAAATAAAGTAAATCCTTTAATCGTAGGTTCTACTGCAGGTGTTTCACATTAAACAGAGCCTAATTGTTGAAGAAATGCCCAACAGAGTTGGGAAGGAATGGAGAGGCTCACATAAAGAATTTTGAATGACTGACATGACATGGAGGCTATAATTTACCTGTATAGTGTTTTCCCAAAACAGTTATACCAAGTTACTGTTGTATGGCAGTTTACGCAACTTATTTACCTGTTAGTTTAATTCAACAGTTTTCATTTTGAGTTCAAAATAAATAAACATTCCCCAAACTAATTGGTGAACGCACCTATTTTGGGTTTTAAGGTTGAGTATCTTTAAACATTGCTTGCCTTTAAAACTTTTCCCTTAGGAATTAATCCATTTTCTCTTGGCATTTAACTTATACCCATTTTGTGGTTCTCTCTATATAAAGACTTAGTTTCATATATGTTGAATTCTCTAGTCTGTAGGACTCTAGTCTGTACTCCTATGTGGCTTGGCTCTTAAATCTTTTTAAAAACCATCAGAGCTTCATGTAGTTATCTACAATGTAGTATCATTACAGCTTTATCTTTGCTTGCTAGGACACGGGCTATTGCTATACTGACACCTGCTGTCCATTCATACCTTATTTATTTAGCATTTATTTGGCCTTAAAGAATATTAGGCATGTATTTATCTGAAAACATTCACCAGAAGTATGTTAAAATAAAGCATTTCAAGAAAAACTATGGTTCTGATTGCCTGTTAGGTCTCAGACAGTAGCACAGATATAAGTTAAAGGCTATATAGTTCCAAAGCTAGGAGGGCAGCATGACCAGTTCATCCTTGGCAATGAGGTGCCTCTCACTCAGCAGTACTGTTAGACTAAAATTCTAGTTGACTTGAAATCATGTCTTGTAGTAGAATATTTGAAGGTGTGTTGCTTTTGTTTATGTTGCGTTTAACTCTGTGAAGCTGTGTTACTGTGCCTGGGTAAAACACCTGATGGTCTAATAAAGAACTGGGCAATAGCAAGGCAGGAGAAAGGTTAGGCAGGGCTGGCAGGCAGAGATAATATAGAGAGGTAGAAATCTGGGAAGAGAGCTTGTTGCTAGAGTTTTCCTGCCTGGCCCACAGTCAGGACAAATCTCTCTCACCCGCCAGTCCCAAGCCGCTCAAACCCGATCAAGTAAACACAGAGACTTATATTGGTTTCAAACTGTATGGCCGTGGCAGGCTTCTTGCTAACTGTTCTTACAGCTTAAATTAATCCATTTCCATTAATCTATACCTTGCCACGTGGCTTGTGGCTGACCGGTACTTTACATCTTCCTTATCCTGATGGTGGCTGGCAGTGTCTCTCTCTCCAGCTTCCTGTTCTCTCAATTTTCCTCTCTGTTAGTCCCGCCTATACTTCCTGCCTGGCCACTGCCAATCAGTGATTTATTCATTGACCAATCAGCAACACATTTGACATACAGACCATCCCACAGCACCTCCCCTTTTCTTTTCTTAAAAAGGAAGGTTTTAACCTTTACACATCTCCAAAGTCAGCTTGGTATATTTGGGAATTTGGGCGTAGCTTCTCTTACTACTTCCTGCTGGAGGGGGGCGCTGTGTCTTCTGGGGAAACAAAGAAAATTTTAGGATCATGGAGTAGTCCGTGAGGCTGTATCATCTGAGCCAGTTGTCTTGAAACGGTTCTGGATGTTGGATCATCTGGGCCATGGTGTCATCGGAGACCTTTCAGGGGGTCTTGGCTGGTCAAACCTGATGTATCTTACTCTGGAACAAATCCATAGCCTCTTGCTTTCTGTGGAAACAAAAGAGACTCTTTTCCAAAGCAACATATCCTTACATCCAAATTTTGAAGTCAAAGTATCTTTAAAATATACGTACTGGTTTAACTCAGCTTCCTTTACAATCAAACATCTCTCTGTAGTTAAGAATCCCAAAGACAACACAATCCAGACTCTCTGTGTAATAGTCATCTCTACGTGGCTTATTTTTTATATTAATTTTACTGTCTCTTTAAAGACTTTATTTTTTAAAACCATGTATTTGTTTCTATACTGTATATATCACCTTTTTTTGTCTCTTTTAAACATTTTAAACTATTACATCTGAATCTGTCTTATTGTGAATCTATTGCTTTAAGCTGCAGCAGTTGTGGCTGCTGGCTCCGCCCACTGCAGCTTCCCAGCATGGCGGTGGTTTACCACCAGCTCTGGGAGCTATCGTGGGTCTATGCTTTTATCCAAGCAGCGTGTAGCCCAGAAACCTCTTTTTTTGTTTTGTACTAGCAAAGGCTAAATCCACAATGTAGCTTAATGTGCCACTTGCAGAGGCCTCATTCCCGCCATACTGCAGGTCGAGCGCGCACGCCAGCAACCCGCCAGTAGCTCAAACCGGCAGCTGCCGCTCATTTGAGAGAGACAATTAGGAAGCTGTTTTTAGCTCTGTTTTAGAATCTTTTTTCTCAGGTTTTAGGTGGAAACTCTTGCCACCACATTGGACGCCATTTGTCAGATACTTTAGGCCTGTAGCCAATTTGAATGCACCAACAATGCTGAGAAACATTAGGTGACTGTCCAGGCTGCCAGCTGTCTCCGTCTACTCTCGCAAGATTCCCGAAAGTTGTTTGCATCCATGTACCATTTCTCAGGTACCATTATATTCCTTCTCAGGTCTTTGATGGGATTGAAGACTAGCAGTTATAGTTACAACTTAGTAGATAGAACATATTAAGTATTAGATTCAGGTTCTTTAGGATAGGACACCTTTTGGAAGGATCTTTGTAACATGCCATTTACCTATGCTCTATACTTCTCTGGACTTTAGTATGTGTTTCTTGCTTGATATTGTTTGCATTGGTTGTACTTCCATCTTATCTAGGTCATTATCCCTCGTTATTCCTGGACAATATTTGATAACCATTCCTTTGTATATAGTCTTGTATTAGGTTAGAACTTTCTTATTTAGACAAAAAGGGGGAGATGTAGTGGGTAGCCATTCCAGCTTTGATCTGGAAGTTCCAACCCCCATTGAGACTTCGGCAACTGTCACGCCTACAAGGCGGGGCCAAGGGAGGCGCCGGGGGGACCCGAGATCGGGATCGGCGGGCGCTCTCTCTGTTGCGGGACCCTGGACTGGAGAGGTGGACTGAGCAGAGCTCCAGAGAACACCGCTGGACTGTGATACACCTTCCCCAGACTCCGCGACCTACCTATTCCTTAATTTGTAAGTTACGCCATTAAATAAATCTCCTTTTAACTACATGGAGTGGCCTTAATAATTTCACCAATAAGAGCTCTAAGATCTAGGAGCCAGAGAAACATGAGGACTCCAGGTGCCAGCCACCCAGCTACATTGCAAGCTATGGCGTAAGAATAAGATTTACAGAAGTTAGAGAATGGGAAAAGGCCAGAGGTAAAAGGTAGACAGGATAATTTAAGATAAGGAAAGCTGGCTAGAAACTAAGCCAAGCTAAGGTCAGGCATTCACAATTAAGAACAAGCTTCTGTGTGTGTGATTTATTTGGGAGCTGGGTGACGGGCCCCTCAAAAAAGAGCAAAGACCAACCAATAATATTTTGAAAGTAACACACCTTAAAATATCCTACTAAAATCTCTCAAGCAGATATCCTGAGGAAAACAGCATGCTGGTGTAAACACTCTAGGTAAACAATGATAACTTAAGGTTCGATTAGTATAGAAGCTTGAAGCCATCCATTGCTGAGTGGAGGGTTTAAAGGCATTCTGTGGAATCTGGTCCTTTCCTGAAGTCTTCCTGACCATTACTTCCTAAGAAGAGCCTGCTTCTGATTCTTTGGAATCGAGTAGCTCCAGGACTCCTAAGACATGATTATTTCCCTCTATAATAGGCATCAATATCAACATACTTAACTGTAGGTGAATTCTGGGGAGCTCTGCTTGGGGGAAATTAGTATTTTGGCATTTCCTTAATAAATCAACAAAATATTCTTTATTAGAAATTTTTCTTACTAAAAATTCAATTGCAGTTATAAGTAGATTAAAAAAAATCCAAGCCAATATAGTACTGCTGCTTAGAGATGATTTCTGACCTGCGTATGGAATTATTTCTTTACGTACATAAACTCGTCATGAGGCAAGGTTTATGCAAAAACACTTTGATGGGATACAGCTTGACATAACTAATGTTGTCTTGGTCAAAACTGCCACCTGGCCTGGCCCATATCTTACTCTAGAGGACAGTTGTGGAGATGTGAGATGAACACCTGTGGTGGGCACGAACACACAGGCTGCCTCATGAGTGACATGCATTAACAGCTTCTCCGAAAGCCCAGGTCTGGCTTCCCACAGCAACCCTTCTTTCTCCTGCAGGGTGCTGGGTCTTCCTCTCAGCTGCAGGTCTCACACATGACAGTCTGTAACCCTGGATGGGTGGCCTCCTCCTTCACCTTCTGCTTCTACCTTCAGCAGTCAGTTCTCCTGACTGGCTTTTCCCGAAACTGTTTTCTGCCTGTTTGTTAACTTGTTTTCATTTTCAGGGGAATAGATATACTTAGGTTTCCTTTAAAAAATCTTCTTAGAGTATGCTTTGATGATAGTGGAAAATATCCAACATCTAAGCTTCACCAATCAACCAAAGGACCAAAATGTTATTACCTTCAAAATAAAAACATCTGGGAAAAAAAAAACCAGCAATAATTCTACAAAGACCAGGGATTTAAGGAGGCATTTGGGAGTTTTTCAAGTTCCACAGGAAGACAGACCAAAATGCAAGCTATTAGCTAGAGAGAGACACTCATGTTTCCCCTGATTAGGTGCTACACGTAAGTTTTTCATATCCACAAAGCTACTTTCAATAAGTAAGTTCCCTTCAGAATTCATAAACTGTTACAACACGGCCTTTTTAATTTCAAAAATCATTCATAGTATACGGTTTTAGCAAATAACTATAGATACAGCATATATGGATTTCCTAGATTTAGCAACTGCTATCAACTGTTTTTAGAACATTAGATACTAATGATAGGGCCACAAAGGCTAGTTTTAAAGTGGATAACAGGGGGTAATTGTTCTGCAAAAACATCAGCTTTATAGTCTTATTACAGTTAAGTTGTACACCTTTGGGCCAGATGTGCCGCTCACATATGTAATCCCAGCACTCAGCATGCTGAGGTAGGACTGCTGTGAGTTCAAGGCCAGTATGGGTGACACTGGGCCAGCCCAGGATACACACAAAGTGAGACCCTGTCTTAAAAAGGAAGGTTTTACAATTCATAAACAATAAGTTAATATGGAACAATGCTTAAAAACAAAAACCACAACCAACTCCTTAAGAACCATCAAGTTTCTGATAGGCTTCTTGAATGAACGCTGACACGTCCTTCACTGGGGATGAATTATGAAGGACATCCAAGTCCTTCAGAAGAGCATTCTGGTTTGGAATTACTGCCAAAATTTCTTCCTGTGGGTAAGACAGTACAATTAATGATAGCACTTTACGATGAAAAAATGTCATATGTCTGTTATTTGGAGATCTATATAATAATCTTAAGTATCCACCACCCACTTCACTAGTCATCAACTGATGGCCATTCATTTTCAAATAAGTCTTTTCTTCTCCCATCCCTGCTCTGCTGGAGCTCTACAGATAATGAGCATTTATATGACAACATCAATGAGCGCCTCGGCAGAAAGACAAACTACCAGCGTATAGATGAATGTCAAATACTCCAGTGCTAGTGCATAAAGGGCTGTACGTCACTGTTAAAAGTCCAAAGTTAGAGAGGTATGTACCGGTCGTTAGGACTATACAAACATGTAAAAATATATGAAGGAGTGTACTATAAAATTACTCATTTCTATCCGTACTTTACAGCAATGGCATATCTGTGCAATCGACTGTTATATCAATACTGATAAGAATAGTCTACATGAACTGACGGAAAAGGGGTTCAATTAAATGCCAAGTAAGAAAAGGAATTTGTCAAGAAATTTATAACAGGATTAGTTTAAAGACATGGGATATGGTTTTATATGAGTGAGTGTGGTGTGTGTGTGTGTGTGTGTGTGTGTGTGTGTGTGTGTGTGTGTGTGTAATACAGCCTGGCAATAGTATGGTAAAGGTACTTACTTGAAGTGTGGGTGCTTTAAGACTTTTCTGAGAAAGTTCTGGAAGAGACAGTACCTTATTACTATCCAGGTGAAATTCCTAAATAAAACAGAGAGCTAGGGATTATTTCAAAAGGCTGGTTTTGTTCACCTTATAGAACTCAAGTTACCTTGGTAACACTTGGGCATTAAAACTTACAGTTAAACACTAGCAATACGGTTCTGAAGCATTACCTGTTTCACCTTCTGCTCCTCTTCCTCTACCTCATTTGTCAGAGTCTGAATTTTGTTCTTTAGGCTCTGAATACTTTCAGTCATTGACTCTGTGGTCTCTACTATTTTATCTATTTCTTCCTGAAGCAAAAAGACAAGTTAATATTTTAAAGTAAATGTCTTATAAATGAAACACCTGGAGACTGTATACATATAATACCTTATATTTTAAGACACTCTGGACAAAAATGGTAATTTTACTTCTGCTTATCTTTCAAAAAACAGAGCCCCTAGAAAGCTGCTTGGCCACTATAACATGAATTACAAGGAAACTTACTTTTATAGGATAAGGAGGTAACTGCCCATCAACGCTTCTTCAAAACTTAACACAGAAGCTAACAAATACCAGAAGTGCTGGGGGATATCTTTCTGTATGCTGTTAATATATATGAATATATATTCTTCCCATTGGCTAATAAATAAGCTGCTTTGGCCTATGGCAAGGCAGCTTAGAGGCAGGTGGGAAATCCAAGGAAAGAGAAAGGCAGAGCCTAGGGAGACGCCAGCACCGGCAGGAGAAGCAAGATGTGAAAGTATAGGTAAGCCATGGCCACATGGCAACTTATAGATAAAAAGAAATAGGTTGAGTTATAAGAGCTAGCTAGCAAGAAGCCTGCCATAGGCCATCCAATTTGTAAATAATATAAGCCTCTGTGTGTTTACCTGGGTCCGAGCAGCTGCAGGACTGTGGGGCTGGGCAAGATCAGAGAAACCTTCCAGAGGTCCTGGAAAACCCTTGTATGAGTCTTGCAGAGCCCAAGGACTAATGACACCAAGCAACAGCATTTGTTAAGTAGCATATAATTTCAAGTGCCAGAAAAAATGAAAATATTTTTCATTTTAGTTAGGAACATTTGAATGCCTGTTTTAATATGCCAAGAGAATGAAATGCAGGCATTGGGATTAGATATTAATAAAAACACTATATGAGCATTTTCTAAATTAAAAAAATGTTAATTTATAGAGGACAATTATGCAGAATAAATGAAATTAGTTATAGAAATAACAAGAATATGCTGATTGTAGACCAAGTACAGTATAAACCAGTTTCTGGGTTATTAAAGCTGCACTATTTTAAAGTATATCCTAGACCTCATACCACTTCATCTGTAAATATTTCAATGCACAACTATAAAGGACTTAACACTATGTAAGATCTGTCTCACCACATTAGTTAAAATCCTATTAAATTCCATAATGTTGAATATGTTATTAACATTTATTTCCTTGTACACAGAAACTACTTTATACTTTGAGTAAGGCTCCATATTGGTTATGATTGGTTTATTTTTTTCTCTAAGTTTTTTTGTCCAATTCTTTATGTCACTGAAATTCCTAGGTAGAAGGAAATAAGCTGTTTGTTTTTACGAATGCTCCAGGGCTTGAATTCTGTGAACTGCATTCCATAGTGAAGTTAACCTGTTCCATAGCATCATGCTGCTATGAATTGACTGCTGGATTTACAAAGTGTGGATTAAGACAATTATAACACTATATCTATCAGTTTACGATGGCTATTCTAACAGATCAAAAGTGGCATGCAGTGATTTATTCTGTTACAGTTAGGAAGGGCAATAGCCCAAAATAAAGGTGATGGTTTGGCTATGACCCTCTAAATTATCTGGAGGCCTGGGGAGGGGGCATGAGGATTTGGCTTCCCAAGTCCCCTCTCTGCTTTGAAGAGGGTCTTTTTCATCTGTGTATGCTTCCTTGCCCTACTGTGTGTATATTTCTTTGACCCCAATAAGTCTTTCTCCAATGCTGATTTGCTGTGTTAAGAGATTTCTCCACAGCTACTTACTGAGCAAGATTTTCCCTTTCTTTCTTTTTCTTTCTTTCTTTCTTTCTTTCTTTCTTTCTTTCTTTCTTTCTTTCTTTCTTTCTTTCTTTCTTTCTTCTCTCTCTCTCTCTCTCTCTCTCTCTCTCTCTCTCTCATTTATTTATTCATTCATTAATTTTTTTTTTTTTTTCTAGCACATAATTTCTCTGTTTAGCCCTGGCTGTCCTGGAGCTCATTCTGTAGACCAGGCTGGTCTCAAACTCAGAGATCCTCCTGCTTCTGCCTCCTGATGTGCGCTACCACACCCAGCTATTTCCTGTCTTTTAATTTTTACTGGCAGAGAAAACAAACCCTACCAAGACCCCTAGATGGTAAAATTTTTGGGACCTTCACCTCAGAATTTATTCTGAGGATGAGAGAATTATTAAGATGCTACCCCCCTCAAATGTCACAATCCAAAGAGACATGCCATCACCAATGGAGAGCGTAAGTTTTATTGTGGTCACTTAGATCAATCTCCCCTGAGGCCCTCTGACAGTTTCTTCTCCCTCATTACCACCCATTTTGACAGCTCAAAGGAGCTAGAGTGGAAGGCACCCTATCCCCAAACCCCTAACAGTAGTTAGGGTGACCTCTAAAATGAAGAAATGAGGGATTAGGAGTTGGACAGATTTCCTGGTAGGTAGACAGATAGGGAGAGGGGCCTGGCTAGGTAACTAAGGTGGCAAACTCCCAAGATGGCTGGCTTCTTCCTTACTCTCCAAATCTGAGACAAAAGCCTGGCAGCTTAAAACAAAGGCCTTGTGACTCCCTCTACCCCCAGTTGGCTCCTTGTTGATAGACTGGCTATCCTGTCTTTCTTCAAACCGATCAACCACTAAATTAGGGGAGGAAGAGTCTTCAGAGAGTTAACAAACCCCCATCCAGGTGAAGAGACTGGATTTTCAGCTTCCTGAGAGCCCCCTGCTTTGTGGAGGGACTTTCTCTCTGTGTTCTGCTGTGTGCCTGTTTCCCCAATAAACATTCAATTTCTGAAAAAAAGATTCTATGGGCAAGCCGGGCATGGTGGCACATGCTTCCAACCACAACATGTAAAGACTGGGGCAGGAAGATCAGGAGTTTTGAGAATAGCCTTGGAACTATAAAACCTTGTCTCAAAAAACCCAAAATTACAGATTTCTTCCTTGTCTATTTAGGTTTTTGATAGCATTCCTTGTGACTGCACTAGGCCACCTCTTACCCGTGGCTTGATATGGCCTTCTCTTTGTTTCTGTATCTTTTCTTGCTTCTTGTAAAGACATTTGTCTTCGGATCTAAGAACCACCCATGAAATCCAGAAACATCTCATTTTGAAATTTTTTTATTCCATTAATTAATTAATTTTGAGACAGCTGAGTAACAGGCCAGCCAGGACTGCATAGTGAGACCCTGCCCTCCGCCTCCCCCAGTCCACATCACTCACTAAATGAAGAGTTACATACAATAGGAATGAAGATCTTTATGACACTAGGAACGGTAGCATATATCTATATATCTATATCTATCTATCTATCTATAATTAATTCTATCTATCTATCTATCTATCTATCTATCTATCTATCTATCTATAATTAATTCAAGCACTCAGGAGGCAGGGGCAGGAACATTTCAATTTGATGGTCAGCTCAGGGAAATTAGCAAGAATCTGTCACAAAATATAATAAAAAGCCTAGCTGTGTAACTCAACGCAGAGTGTTTCAGGCCCCGGATTCAGCCTCCAGCATCGCAGAAAAAAGGGGAATCACTGTAAGATTGAAAGTTTATCTCATCCCATTGCTTTTATTATCCTCTTGGGCATTCCTGTCATATTTATGCTGCACTGCAACACACTTTCACCCATCTTCTCCTACCCCTTGGATGTGGTACTTCCTGAGTGAACTCCAAGGAAATCACAGACTGTATCTGTGTTTCTCTCGTCACCATCAAGTTTTAACTGGACACTAGAAATACTTTCCCATAAGGCCACACTATCATTTATTGCTTGCTTATGAACACTCTTGTTTAATACAAATAGTGATGCTAATACTCACCATTATTATGGTCTAAAATATTTATAAAAACCCTATATTAGTGTCATGTCACTGTTTATTAAATGGTAGAGGTGGTACCAATACTAAAAGATGTTCAGAGAAGTAACTTCAGGATGGAAATCGTAGTACGAATGTATGAATTAAGTAGGGCCACTACTCCATAAATACATCTCATTAGTTTATAATATACGTGGACTGCACAATATCATTCCTTATACTCAGGGGAAGTGGGAATGAATTAGTTATGAGTTGGAGTTACTAGATGTTCTTCACAACATATTTCTTGCACTAACAATTACTACCCTGAGCTTCCTAAGGGCCTATTCAAACACTAACACAACCACATCTACAAATTACTTCAAAATGTCTGAGGAATATATGGTCCAATTTGTTTTATTTTTTATAGTCAGTTCTTTAACATTGGTTTTCTTACTTGTTCAAATATCAACTAATTAAAAGCTGAACATTGAGTACTATGCTCCGATTATCTGACAGGTTGGCATTTAACTTTAGGCAGTTTGTTTATGTCTCAGTTGGAAAAGCAACATTTTTCTCAGACTATGTGAGGATAAGAGATGGAACTATGGTGTGTTTGGAGAGAAAAATCTCAATATACACGAGCTATAGTAACAACTGAGACAATGACTATAACCTTCCATAACAGTATGGAACTAAGGTTTTGAATTCCATAGTATTCAATGACAAGACTTGGTAATTAAAAATATAGGCCGGGCGGTGGTGGCGCACGCCTTTAATCCCAGCACTCGGGAGGCAGAGCCAGGCGGATCTCTGTGAGTTCGAGGCCAGCCTGGTCTCCAAAGCGAGTTCCAGGAAAGGCGCAAAGCTACACAGAGAAACCCTGTCTCGAAAAACCAAAAAAAAAAAAAAAAAAAAAAATATTGAGACTTCAGCTAAAATAGAGTAACTCAAAGAATGGGGCTGCCCATGACTAGGAATATTTGGCCAACATAAAACAAACTAAATAGTATTTTTTGTAGACTTTTTGGTCTTGTGGTCGTCTGCTTATTTGTTTTGATTTCCATTATTGTGTTTTTGTTTTTTTTTCCCCTTTTTGGGTATGTGTGTGTCTGTGGGTTTTGTTTGTTTTAAGAGAGAGACAGAGAAAGAACATAAAGTTGGATACGTAGGTAGGTGGGGAGGATCTGGGAGAAACTGTAGGAAGCAAAAGACATGATCAATATATACGAAAGGATTTAAAAAAAATATTTACAGGAGTGGGGCTGTTACTTGATCACAGATAAATAAATCATAAACACTTCAATTATAGAGGCCCAAAGTTCAAGTGAAAGCTTTGCTTTCATTACAACAAACAAACAAGAACCAACAAAAAGCCTCAATCCAAAATTTGCATTTATTACTAGACTAATACTGCGATGACTTAATTGATCCCAGTCCCCTTCTGCCAGCTTTCTAATTACTGAGGCCTTTTTGGATGTCATACCTGCAGTAAAGCCAGGTCCTCTTCATGAGCTTTTTCCCGTGCCCTTTCCATTTTCAGCAGATTTGACACATCGGTTAAATAGTTCAGCTTTCTAGGAGGGACTTTCAGTGTTCTACACTGTTGCAGTAATCTTAAAAATAGAATTACACATGCTTATTTTGGGGAACATTACTATTTTCTTTTTAGTTTTGAAACAGTTTCATTTTTCCCCCTACTCTCACACTTGTAAGGGCTACAACATTCTCTTTCTTTTTCACAATAGCTAACTGCATTCTTCCCCAAAACAGCTCTGCCTGACAAATCATCACCTAACTTTTCAATACATTAACAATTATCGCAAATCACAGAATGCTAAGGCTACTTTACTACAACATTTTTCAGTTCACACATTTAGAAATATATTTTAAAATCAGAATTTCCTACTACTGTTTAAATATGCTTTCTATACTACTATAGCATGTGAGCCTGCCAGTTTAGTTTGGATTGTTGAACAAGAGAAAGAACTCTAGTTTTAAATCTGATGCCAAACCTCACTTCTAACTTTTAAAGAATGTAACCAATACAGGTTAATCTAAATGTTTTTAAAGATGACTGAGTTTTATAGTTTAAGGCAGATAAGATGATGATCACTACATGCTTTGTTGTCAAACACTATGACATGAATTCTATTCTATCTAATTAAAGTCTTTACTGATCTGTGTGACTCCTACTTCCCCAGCAGACAGTAAAATAATGTTCTCAGACTTGATTCTTCAGTTTCATGAGAAAGAAATCAAGGAGAATAAACTCATTGTAGTTGCTTCTGCCACAGTAACAGTGTGGGTTTTCTAAAAATTCTACTGTAAGTTGAACACCCTCCCAAAGCTAAAACCCAAAATGTTCCAAAATCTGAACCATTTTTAGTTCCAAACTGATGCCACTAGTGGAAAATTCACCATCATAAAACACTGACTCATGCAAAAAAGTATAAAAAATATTATTATAAGGGCTGTTAAAATGGCTCAGCAGGTAAAGGCCCTTAGCAAGTATGCCTGAAGACCCAAGTTCAGTTCCTGGAACACAAGGAAGACCACGTAGAAAGACAGAACCAAGGACTCAAAGTTGTGTTTGACCTCCGATAGCAGGCCACAGCATATGCTCTCTCTTGCACATGCACACACAATCAAAATAAAGTTTTAAGGAAATACTGCAAAAATTAATTAAAGCAAAATGACAGGATAAATAAATGAATTTGTGTTTGGATTTGGGCCCTATCCTTAAGACTCCTTGCTGTTTATATGTAAATATCTCCAAATCTAAAAGTAACCCCAAACCTGAAACACTGCTGGTGGAAAGTATTTCAGAGAACGGATACCTGCACTTAAGATTTGAAAGCAGCTACATAGGAGTGGAACCCACATTTATCTTTTAGAGACATGCTCAATATTTTAGTCTTCTTAAAGAAAAATGTTGGTGGCATAAACCCTGCAGTTAATCAGTCTCACCAAACTGTTAAGACAGTCTTCAGTTTGCCATGAAGTCATCACCAGATTACAATAAACACAGCCTTTTTATAAGATCTAAGCAGCATTCATTTTAGTTTTGAGTTAACATAAAGACTATGATTTTCCTATGTTTATTAAATCAATTATGTGTAAGGTTCAATTTACTGTTCCAAATGTTCGAAGTCATGGTTAGATTTTGAAGAATCTCAAAAACTTATTAAACTTTATAAAAGTACACCCTGAAGATAGTACATCAACACCACAATCACTTTTTCTCACTGGCTTCTAAGGGCAGTTTGCTTTAGAAGCTATAAGCTGATGGTTTTGTCTGACTAGAAGCACTTTCCGCTCATGGGGGTAGGCAATTGTGACTTAGTTTATATCAATTATGCTATAAAATCAGTCCAAACACAGGAACATTTTCTCAGCGAGGTCAGTCAGAGACCATCTCCAGATTTTTTGAACTGGCACTAAGGAGTAAGAGATCCCCCCACCCCTTTTTTCTTTACAAGGCTGAAGAGATAGATATATATAGGTTTGATATATTGTGAACATCTGAAAACTTTGTAAATGAGTTCCTGCCATAAGTATCAGTTTGGGAGGTATTAGGTTAAAGAAAGTCAAACACACTGATTTTATCCATTGTATATGGTAATGTACCCAAACATAATCCATCACTGATCACTTTCAGTCATGAAGTATCTTTTGGAATATTAGAGAAATGCTGTTAAATTTATTCAAAATTCCAAGTTAAGATTTGGTGCTATACTCTGATGTATCAGAAGAAGTAAGATTAACTTGTGTATGACTATTTTGCTAACTACATGTAAGGAGGTGTATATATGTGTAGGAACCAGAGGTTAAACCCAGGTGTTGTTGCTCAGGTACCATCTACTTCATCTACTTTGTTTTTCTGAGGCATAATATCTCATTGGCTTGGGGCTTGCTGATTAGGCTAGGCTGGCAGGCCCGGGAGCACCAAAGAACTTCCTGTTTCTGTCTCCTCAGTACTGGGATCACAAACTTGAAATTTCTATGTGACTTTTGGGAACTGAACTCAGGTCTTCATGCATGTACAGCTAGCAATTTACCATTTGATTTATCTCTACTCATCACTCAAGTTATGAGTTTTAAACCTACATTCTGCATATAAGAAAACAGGCATTTATTTGTCTATATATGTGTAAATGATGAAATTAGAAAATAGATCATGAGAAGTGAAGAAGACATGGCAGGGAGTATAATGACATAAACATGATAAGAACAACAAAAGGGGTGGTGGGAAGCGGGGAAGGGAACCAGCTAGATAGTTAAAGAGGTTACAGAGGAAAGCAATGAGTGAAAATTAAAGTATAATAACACAAGTATAGGAAAATGTCATTGCTTTGGTAAACCTGAAAATTAATAACTAAAAAGTTATAAAGGTAAAATAGGGAGGAAATAGGCAAGCCTTGAATTAGTTCTACGTGAAGAGAACACCTATCTGCTGAACTTATCTTTTTGCTAACAAAGGATGATCACTATGTACCCTATTATCTTTCCTACATTGTATCTGACTATTTGTCCTATATTGCAACAGACTAGCTGTAATTGCATTAGCCTATGGTTTTCTCTTCTGGAGATACTCATGGCCCTTCACTATTAGACTATCACTCTAGTAACTGGTCTGCGAGCTGAAGTCCAGAAGTTCTTTAATCTGCCGACTTCGCTCAACAAACTCCCCCACCTGTCCCACCCCAAGTCTTGCCATTCTTTCTATAGCTTAAGAATCATTCTTGAAGAAAAAGGAAAGAGAATTATGCTCAGAGGACCCATCACATGAAAAGAACCAGACCACAAACATTTCTTTCAAACCTGAAGCTGAAATGTAAAACCTTTATGTACGACAAGAAAAAGTTCTGTACTAAGAGTAAAGTGTTTACCCAAAACTACCAGTGTCGCTGTGGCTTTAAAGAACATTTAAAAAGCAAACTCCATTAGTGATGTACCACAAGATTAAGAGCAATTTCTGGGAAAATTATACTTGTTGCTCGTATAATTGAGCAATACAGTATGAGGTTGCTAGGATTAGTTTTTGTCAACTTGACACAAGTCTTTTTATAAGAGGGAACTTCAATTGAGAAAATACTGCTGCCAGGTTGGCCTGGGGTGCATTTTCTTGATTGACAATTGATATAGGAGGGTCCAGCTCACTGTGGGTAGCACCACCCCTGGGCTGGTGGTTTTGGGTGCTGTAAGAAAGCAGACTGAGCAAGCCATCAGCAAGCAATGTCCCTCCATGACTTCTGCTCTAGTTTCTGCCTCCAGGTTTCTGTCATGGCTTCTCTCAGTGATCAAAATAAACCCTTTCCTTTCCAACCTGCTTTTAGTCCTGGTGTCTTATCAAAGCAAAAGAAAAGCTAATTAAGACAGAGGTGAAGGAAACTAATAGGATATGACAATAAACAACAGCAATGGAAAACAAGACAAAATTAAGAGTTGTGAACTATTATTCTAAGTTATTAAAATTAAAGTATAAAGGAGTTCCAGTCATCATGTATTTTCAAATACTGACACAAAACACAGAACATTGAAACATGACAATAAAAGTTACATTATGACCATATTCTTTTGTATATATTCTCTGAAACTTAGGAAGTATGTATTTTCAAACTTCATTTCATTTAGAAAGTATAGTCCACTGACTGAAGTCATTTAAGAACACAGGAACAAGTCACAGTTTAAAAATAATTATAATTTAATCATGTCCAATTGTGTATTACCTTTTCTTCAAGTAGTTGAGATGATACTGAATTTGTTCTTTTCCTTTAATGTTTTTGGTTAAAATTTCTCTGAGGGGAAAAAAAGAGACTGACTAAGTGTTACTGTGAAACATAATACAATCTGTCTTTCAAAAATGTTTCAAGTGTTCAACCTCACTAGCTAGGCAGAACCACTCACCTTCTCTTTTATACTAGATACATATTTTAATAATATAACTTACCTTTAACTGAAATTCATGATACTAAGATTTTTAGTATTATATATCTATGTTTGTATTATTACTGGTGTATATTAATACAAAGTAGTGGGTTTTATTTTGACATCTTCATACACACAGACACACACATGTGTGCAGTGATTTGATAGCATTTTTCTTCTATTACACACAAAACACTTTAAGCAGAACAGTGACATTTTCTTTGAATCATATTGTATTATAATTTATACACCCAACTTTTCTGATGCAGTTAAATTCTACTGTGGAGGACTTTTCTTTTAGTTTCTTTGTATTTCATGTAACATAGTATTTTCATAGAAAGTGTTATTTTTGTGAATACAACTTACAAAGAATCAATATTGACAGAGCAATTTAAAAATTTTATAGACTGCAAATCAATCCATACAGACTTGATTCTTACTTGACTGGTAGGTTCCAAGTTTCTACAATTAAGAAAACCTTTTTTTGTTAAAGGCTAATGCTGTCACGGTTTAAATTTGATATGCCTGCCATTGGCATATGTGATGAATGTTCTTTAGTTGTAGAAACTTTAGTTAAGTAGAGACTGGCTGGAGGATGTGCAGGACATTGGGGTGTGTTTTTAAGTGACACCTGGTTCCTGGTCCCTGTCTTGTGCTCTGCTTCCTCCAAGTCATGCTTCCACTTCCAGGATGTTCTGCCTCCCAAGTGCTCAGAATCAATGGATCCAAGGACTATGGACACGTCTTCTGAAACTCTGGGCCTAGACAATCTTTCTGCTGTTTAAGATACTTATGTTAAGCATCCTGTCACCGCCATGGAAAAATTAACTAAAATATGTAGTAATATTCAGAAAAATGTGAACAGTAAATACCAAAGTAGGAGGAAAGAGTTGCAAAGGAAATTTGAAACTCACAGAATTACTGATTCCATCATACTTTGCAAATATTCTTCAGTATTTTTTGGAAGAGGCTGCCAGGTTTTTCTCTTGTTGGACGCTACTTTTATCCGCTTTAGGTTAATAGACTTTGCTTGTCCTGTTGCTGGTAATACAAGAGAGTCTAATCAATATAGAAGTTTGCAGTTTTACTTAAAAATGATTTTAATCTAAAGAACATTAATGGCATTATGAGACTAAAACAACCTACTCTTTAATTCACATCTTATTGCGACTGTAACACCTCAGTTACTGAAAGTGAATTTGCCCATTGTGATGATAGCTGATATATTATCAAGAGACACTAAAATACAAATACTTTTAAATAAAGAAAGTTATCACTACTAAATTTTGCTTCTGAAAAATGACTTGAATTTTAAAAATTTCAATAAAAATACTGGAAAACTATTTCTATCAAACATTAGAAGCGACAGAACAAGCTACAGAGAGATACTGACTGACATCCCTTTATATCAGAGATGAGTAATTCAGAGTGGGGAACAAAGATTTACTTTCTAGTTCATATCAGTGTGGCAGATAAGCCTCACTGTGTTTGCTAGTGTTTGCTAGAAAAATTAAATAATGCACTGTTCTACTCACAAGGCATAAGCCACAAGATACAGTACTGGTTTCACAAAGATCAGGTAAGGAAAAAGGGGATATTATTATGCAAATTAGAGGAGTGCAGAAATTACAAAAGAAAAAAAACATGATAGCCCAGGAAATATAAAATCAGAACACATCTACATTGAGAGTTAAGGAATCTTCTTATAAAGAAACGATGTTTAAGAAAACGTGAGTACTTCAGACTCATTGACTCTGAAAAGCTTAAGCTAGAGATTATAAATGATCTGTATAGTACTGGCAGAGCTGAAAGGACAGATGTCTTGAAGAAGTAGGACTGTCTATTTCTCAGAGATGAGTAATTCAGAGTGGGGGACAATGATTTGTTTTCTAGTTTCTATCAATGTGGCAGATACACCTCTATATATTCACAAGAAGAATTAAATACTGTGAATGTGGCGGCTTATGACCACCTTTTCCTATCGATGAACTCATAACCAAGACGCTGAAAAATTTTTCATGAAAATCGGTAGGAGACACTTTAAACAAGACATACAAGAAGAGCAATACCTTTAGAGGACAGATGCCCTGCATGACTTTTGTTTCTTTTCGCTGTGTTTCCAACCTAGAGATACACAAACAATTAAATATCAGATAAAAAGATGGTTCTTCAACCCATTTCCATGTATACTAACGAGTAGCACTGTTACTGCTGTTTCTACAGATAAAGTATGTATTATGAACAAAAAACGCACTAAAGCATGGTGATATGAATTACAATTCGTAGTAAAACTGACTTTTAGTCTTTTTAAGGGAATAGCTTTTTCTAATCAAAGTGATCTAAATGGTATTTGACATTTTATTACCTCATTCTCTGGAAAATCCACTTCTTCAACAGCTCTTTGTTTTGAATTTCTCTTTAACTGTTGAGATTTCCTCTTAGAAGCATTTGCTTTACCAGGCATTTTGATCTAAACAATACAATTGCAATGACACATAGTCTGCAGAGGTAAAAAAAAAACAAAAACAGAAAAATGATAAAGATTTGTACCATGCTTTGTTGAAAACATTACATGCACTTTTTCTAAACTATGTCTTCAGAATTTGGGAAAAACATCTTAGGTTGTTAAAACATTTAAACTTGTTAAAAAAAAAATCACTTTGGTGCTGTAGATCCAGCTCAGGAGGTTGAACACCGATCTAAAATGTTTCCCAAGCACTGTATAAATCTAGCTTGGTGTGCATGTCTATAAATTAAGCACTCAGGAGTAGCATCAGGAAGACTGTAAGTTTACAGTTATCTTCACTTACAGAGTTGAGTTTGAGGCAGGTCTTTAACAAGATAAATGAAACCCTGTCTCAAAAACAAGTGAACAAAGACCTTTGGTTCTCATTAGTAAAATGGTATCAATTTAATTTCATTCCTTAAAATGGCTACAATTTTCATGGTTTCAGAAAAAATTTTTAAAGATGCTTTTGAATTTATATATTCCCATATGCAAAATATCTCCATTTTTAAATTCAAGAAAACAACAACAACGACAGACACGGGCAAAGTCAGTTCAGAGAACTGTACTGGATTTTAAGTAATAGGTTCACCACAACTCAGTTTACGGCAAAGGTGAGGGCCTGTACGCGAATTCCACACTAGGAACAGCAATGTGAAAATCTGCCACTCATAAGGCGGTAAGCTTTATGCCACTCATAAGGCGGTTAGCTGGACCTCCTTCAGGACTGTGTGAATTGTAATAAGGGTACAGAAAGAACTGACTACTCAGTTCGTTCATGAATTACAAACCAGACAAGGGAATGGCGACGGAGGTTATCAATGACAACACTTAGAGTAACTTATTTTCTCTAGCAGACCTTTAAAATCAAACTTATTTCTGCTAAAAAGAAAAGAGGCATGGGCTATGTATTCCTGCATTTTATACTGAGTGGATAGGTTATAAGTTAGGCACAGTATAAAAAAGTATATATATATATATATATATATATATATATATATATATACACACACATACATATATATGTGATTTTTTTCATCTTTATTTTTTTTTACTCCCGAGACAGGGTGACAGGGTTTCTCTGTGTAGCCCTGGCTGTCCTGGAACTCACTCTGTAGACCAGGCTGGCTTTGAACTCAGAGACTTGCCTGTCTCTGCCTCCCAAGTGCTAGGATTAAAGGTGTGTGCCGCTGCCTCCCAGCCATACATGTGTTTTAATTCTTAGCATATATCTACTAAGTTTGTTACCACTCTCTTTCTGAACTCTAAGTATGTCTGTGAACCACAAGCGTGCTTGGTTGTCATGAAGAGTGGAGGAGAACACCGAGGCCTCTGGACTAGAGTTAGAGATGGCTGTAAGCCAGCATGCGTGTGCTGAGAGTTGAGCCTGGGCCCTTTGAAGAGCAGCCAGTGCTGAGTCCCTGAATATTTTTTTTTTTGTAAACTAAAGTCTCCTCTCACCTGCTTAAATGAAGACAGAAAGAATACATGGAAAAAAAAAATAGTTGAAAGATCACACACCACACTTAGGAATCATATATCAAATTGGGCACAAAAATTAGAACCCCTACGCCCCCAAAACACTTTATCTGTTATTGAGTAGTGTGGTACATTAGTCTATGCCCAGACTTATTCCCTTGTTTCAGTTCTAAAATACCGAATTCCCTCAGCTCAACTTCTACTAAAACACCAACCCACATTGAGTAAGCTTTCCTTGTGGACCTTGTCTAGAACTGACATTAAAACAGTTCATGGGCACTAAATAAGAGCATCTACAGGAGAGGGAACGTGGGGACTGAGATCTTTAGATTAAAATGCTATGAATTCCTTCTCACTATTGTTAAAGGGAGGTAGGGTCAATGCCACTCCATGTTCTATCATAGCAGAACCTGCAGCTGTCTGAGCAATACAATATGGTGGATGTGATTCTGTTGAGGTGTACTGCCTAAGCAGGAAGAGATTGGTAGCTTCAGTTTTCTTGTGCTCGGAAACACCTGCTCTTGGAACCCAGTCACCAAGCGATGGGAAGAGGAATTGAAACCTGTGGCAAAAGCCTTATCTGCGATTGCAGAAACACCTTAATGCCAGGTGCATGTGCCTGAGCCAATATATCTTTAATTATATAAAAATATACAAGCCAGGCCTACTAATTGGTACAAGAGCTACAATACTAAACTTTGGAACAAAATACATGATTAAATATTCACTTACTATGTTTAACACCTACACTCTTTACCTTGCCATTTACAGTCGCTAAGAATCTAACCCTACTCATCTGCTAATCCTTCTTTCCTGTTACTATTACATTGAATTTCCCTCTGTGGCTAGATCTGCTTTCTTAACACACTGACTATTTCTGTCTCTCACGCACATATTGTACATATGCTCCACCTGAATTGTTTTCTAGTCTATCTCTGCTCACTCAGATTATGAGCCATAATCTTTCCAACTCCTTTCTAATCACGCCTCTTCATGTCTCTACACATATCTATGGGCTCTTATAATTCCCATCATCCAACACAGGTGGGTTCTGTCAATCGTTTTCTCCAGATATATACTCAATAATATTTAACTCAAGGCTACTCTAGATGTGATTTACAAACTGTGTTGTACAATTATATTAAATGCAGAAATTGAGAATAAAGTTTCTATAGAAATTTAACAGAACTTCATGTATGTCAAATTCACTCACAAAGTAATTGGCCATGTCTTTTGAATTGCATTTTTTTAATAGCTAATACTTAAAAATAGATTAGCTTTTCAGATCAGTTTCAGATTCCAATAATTGTCAAGAAAGTATAAGGTATTTTCATATGCTACCTAACGATTCCTTCTCATTGTCACCTCACCAATCATTAACAACATCCCACATCAACATGGTACAACAGCTACCAGCGAATGTACCTACACTGACACACTCTATTACCCCCATTCATAGTTTACCCTAGGGTCCATTGCTGGTGTTGAATACACTGTCTATGAAGTTGACTACTAATTTATTTTAAATTGTAGTCAACAAAATCATCAGTATTGACTGACTAGAAATACAAAAGCAAGACCAAACAAAATTGGTCTTTGCCAATGGTGTTATATCATGGTCTCAAGCTGAGGTAACAGACTGGAGTGGAAAAGCTTGTCAGCCTCAGCCTCATTAACACTGGGATGTTTTTGTTGTGAAAGGCTGGCTTGTGCACTCTAAGATGGTTAGCAGCATTCTCATCTCTCTTCAGACACTAGAATGGCCCCACTCCCAAGCAGTGACCACCAAAATTGTGTCTGATCACTGTCAAATATCCCTCTAGTCAAAAACGCCCCACGGTGGACAGCCAATGGCATGACGGGTAAGAACAAATTATAAACGGGAGACAAATAGTCCAGGTTCTAAATCCCAATTAACTAAAAACGTCCTAGCCCCAAATCCAGTAAATTAACTAAAGTTTCCCACTGATAAAACAGTGCCAATATCAGGTACCTGTAATGCTGAAAGGGCAGCACAAAGTACACCAAACTCCTAGATAAGTCCATGAGACAGACACTGTAAGAATCTAAACAAGGGTCATGATTTCTGTCCCCGTTGGGACAATTTCAGTGTGTGTGTGTGTGTGTGTGTGTGTGTGTGTGTGTGTGTGTGTATTCCTCACTGTTCCCAGATCCATAGGGAATCATAGCTTAACAGTGGGTTGGCAGACACAGATATGAAAACAATTACTATGTATGAAATATACTAAATGCAATCAAATTGACCTGTAAGCAGGCGTGGGAATATTCTAGGAGGAAGAGAAATGAAGCACTTAAGTGAAACCAGCTAAGTCTGACGGCATGACAGCTCAGAGGAGAATGCTGTGCTTGATGAACCACTCGGTTCAGACTTGAAATGCTTATGGGAGGAGTGGAAAACGGCAGCCAGGCACCCTACTTTTTTGTTGGTGTCCTTTGCCGGTTTGCTGAAACTACTTTAAAGCTCCTTATCTCAATTCAGACCTTTATCTGCGAGCCACAAACGAGAACGAACTTTGGCGAGACAGCCGGGCGCTCCCGGACGGGGTCCGGAGCTTCAGAAACGAGGACCGGGAGGGTCTTGGGAAATAGGGACGGAGGCGAGTGTTTTCACTCCTCTCCGGAGAATCTCAAGCCGCTGCCCTAGGTGGCAGAGATCTATTTGGATATTAGACATTGCCCTTAAAAAAACACAAAAAACAAACGACGGAGTTTACCACAAGCGCGTGAGGTTCAAAATTCATCCCTTTCTGGATCCGTCAGCCGCTTCACCTCTTTCTCCACTCATCGCCGTTTATTCCCGGCCTCAGAAAGCGCGGCTCAGTCTTTTCGCGCCCAAACAACCGGAAAAGGAACAAAAATACCCCGCAAACCAAAACAAACACCACGACCCGGGAACCGGAAGCGCCCGTGAAGCCGTAGGAGGCCGGTCCGCCCGTCACGTTCTTATACGTCACAGAAACGCGTCCGCGACGGCGGGATCGGATTGGCTGGTCGGGAGGGTGGTGTCGGCCACGCCCCCCTGATTGGACGGGCTCGCCAGCTCCCGCTGCCAGCGCCTGTGAGCCGCGGGGATCGGGGTTCGGCGGTGGGATCGGGGCTCGGCCGGGTCGCCTCCCACTTTGTGGCCTGTGAGTAGGCCTGTACGCTGTGGAGCACGTCAGGCTTGCGAGTCTCTCCCCTTGCTGTGTTCATCTTTCTGCCTCCTGTCTCTGTCCTCCGGGGCTTTCCTTCCATCTTTGACGTCCTACTGTGACAGGGAGCCCTCCCTGCTTTCCCCTGAAGTTCAGATGATCACTTCGACCGACTTCTCATTTTCGGTTAGGGCCGTGGCATTCGGAGGCCACCGCTGCAAAGTGCTTCTCAGCAGCGCGGCAGCGTTATCCCTCTCCTCCCTGGCTTCCCACGCACGCGCAAGGTCACTTGTAGTTAAGAGGTGCTCTGGGTCCACGCTGACCTGAGGCTCGGGTTGTTTGTAGGTTGTTTCTGCTAGACGTGGTGGGACAAAAAGCAAGAGATCGGAGGAAGAGATGAAAAAGAAAAGGCACGTCTAATTTGATACAAAAATAAACATTTCTAGCTTCTCAGTTTTGCCTTTCAGAGCGCGACACATGCGTGTGATTTTTAAATACTTGGTGATTTTCTTCCAACATAGTTTTGTGTTTAATGATTTGCTTGAGGTTAGTGGTTCTCAACCTTCCTGATACTGCTGCCCTTTAGTGCAGTTGCTCATGTTGTGACCCACTGCCCCCTTCCCCCAACCATAAATTGTTGCTCCTTCATAACTGTAATTTGCTACTTTTATAAATCGTAATGTGAATGTTTTTGGAGATAGAGGTTTGCCAGAGGGGTTGCGACGCACAGATCGAGAACTTCTGCCTTAGGCTGATAGTTCCTTAGGCTGATAGTTCCCTTATGCTAATAACTTTCGTGCTCTGTGGATCCACCACCTAAGCCAATCGGACAGTGGGCGTGGCTAGCTTTTGTGACGTGTTAATGTAGAGCTACATGTAGACTGTTACACTTGCACTTGAAAGTTATTTTTGTTTCTAAGTTACTTTTTTTTTTTTAATTTGGTTTTTGGAGTCACGGTTTTTCCATGTAGTCCGGGCTATCCTGGAACTCTACGTTGTAGACCAGACTGGCCTTGAATTTAGAGATCCGCCTTCGTGAGAGCGCTGGATTTAAAGGTTCCCTGGCTTTTTCAAAATTACTTTTATCTGGGGACTATACATTCATACATACATAAGTAAATATTTGGAGTTGTAAGGATGACTTTTGCTTTATTTCACTTTAACACATTTTAATCGTCGTTAACACATTTGCATAATGCTTCTTTGAATTCTTGAAATCTTTTTTTTTTTTTTTGGTTTTTCAAGACAGGGTTTCTCTGTGTAGCTTTGCGCCTTTCCTGGAACTCACTTGGTAGCCCAGGCTGGCCTCGAACTCACAGAAATCTTTTTTTTTTTTTTTTTTGGTTTTTCGAGACAGGGTTTCTCTGTGTAGCTTTGCGCCTTTCCTGGGACTCACTTGGTAGCCCAGGCTGGCCTCGAACTCACAGAGATCCGCCGGCCTCTGCCTCCCGAGTGCTGGGATTAAAGGCGTGCGCCACCACCGCCCGGCCAGAAATCTTTTTTTAATGACTCTTCAAAGAAAGTTTAGAAGTCCTATTGTCAATAACAACAGTACTGTTAAATGTGTGTGTATGTATGCATGTATGCATGCGTGTATATATGTATTTATTTATTAGAGACAGGGTTTCACTATGTAGCTCTGACTGGCCTGGAACTCCCTTGGTAGACCGGGCTGACCTTGAATTCACTGAGATCCACCTGCCTCTTTCTTCCGAGTGCTTGGATTAAAGGCAGACTATGCCTGTCTAGTATGGTTATTTTGAAGTGCTGTTTTAACTTTTACTAATTCGGCCTTTGGCTTTTCGGGAAGTCCTTGTTCGATTGGGACCCTGTTTTATCATTTGTCCAGTTCAAACTTGGTTTGAAATGGGTGTGCTTCCTGTCTCCACTGTAGTCCAGACATTTGTCAAGTCCCTTTCAGTGTTCCACATCACTGCAGAAGTAGTGCAGATGTGAGCTCGACATTCTCACCACTCACCATTTTGGCTCTCAGAAATCCGAGTGGCTTGAAATAAAAGTGGATGACAAAGCTCTCTTGGATTTAATAGGTTAAAAATTACAAAGGCTTTAAAAAGTTGGTATTGCATTTGTTGTATTTATGTTTATATTGTGTTCTGCTAACTTAAAAAAAATTCAGATGAGTGTATTGCATTTACAGGGATATATCTTGATTCTTTCACCCAATACTTATTCGAGCCTGTTTACTCTAATAGCAAGTATACTCAACATAATTTTAACTTTTAAATTGATGTCAAAATACTTAGGGAAAGCACACACAATGGTAGTTGGATAGAGTACTAATCTCCATAAACATAATACATTAATATCATTTATGTCCAGATCATAACAGTCATCCTAAAGGCTTTCTTTTTTTTCCTGTACTGTCATAAATGAATACTTCTGCAAATTCTGATGTGAACTATTACGTTTTCCTATTTTCTAAATTTATTTTAATAGTTTCATTAAATTCTATCATTTGTGTTGTAATGAATGCACTTACTCTAATTTTAGATGTTTGTAATGTTTCTGTTTCTCTAGTGTAAATAAAACAGCAGAGAATGTCTGTTTTTATCTTTCATTAAAGAAGTTATCCCAGGATGGATGTTATTCACTTTAAGGGGGTTACATTTTTGAGACCTTTTATGTATTAGAAATTTACATTGTAAAGTAGTTAAAACACTTAATGTTTCTATCAGTGATTTTATGTTTCTTGTTTTGTGATCCATAATATCCAGTTGGCAGTCTTCAATGTTTTACTAACTTGGTAGGTCAGAAGTTAATATCAAAAATAGAATTTCTAAAAAATATTTTTAGATTTACTTTTACTGTTTTTTGTGTATGAGTGTTTTGCCTGCATGTCCATCTGTGAACCCGTTCATGTTTGGTGCTCAAGGAGGTGGTGAGCCTCCATGTGCATGCTGGGAATCGAACCCAGGAATCCTTTGCAACAGCAAGAAATGTTCTGAACTGCTGAGCCAGTTCTCCAGCCTGAAGAATAGAGTTTTAAATTCACTTTGCCCAGTTAGTGTAAAGCACTTGGTGAGACAACTATAATAGTGAAATTTGTGTATGACTTTCTTCTGAAAACTGTGGGCTCTATATGTAGAGGCCGTGTAAACACTTAAGTGTCGAGTAATTGAGGTGGTTTGCTGCTTTTCTGTGTAGGTAAATATTTGGCATATGCAGTGAACTATGAGTTTTCTAGTATTTCCAGAAATACTAGGAATAAATTTCTAGTATTTCTGAAATAAATTTGATAGATCCATGGTCATGGATGCCTTGGGTGCCTTGCTAGTCTTATTTACTGCATTTTTCTCTACACACCAATGTAGTATCTACCATAAACTAAAAGATTTGTAAGTGGGCTTGGAGTGAAAATTAATTGAAATACTATGTTACATCTACCCCATGATGTAACCTTTGAAAAATTCTGTGGGAGTATGGTATAGTCAGATTTGCACTTTATCAGTGTCAGATGTGTTGGAGGGGGCCAAGACTGGTCTGTAAGACCAGCTAAGAGGCTGTGGAGGAAGAAGACAGTATCTAGAGCAATAGTCATTATGAAGAACAAGGGTAAGTGTAATATATTATCAGGTGCAGAAGCAGAAAAGGGAAGAAAAAGGAAACAGGACCAGTATTCTATCTTTTCTTTCTCCCGACTCACTGAAAGCCCTGGATTTCCTTCACAACTCTAACTACGTATATTGTTTTTCTAAAATTTTCTAGGTCAGTTCTCACTTCCGTTTGAGAGTATCCATGCTTCACCATGTTGAGAGCTAAGAGTCAGCTTTTTTTGTTATCACCCCATCACCTGAAGCAATTAAAAGATACATCAGTCTCCAGATGGAATCGGCTCCTACACCAGCAGCAGCCCATCCACCCAGAATGGGCTGTATTGGCCAAAAAGCAACTGAAAGGCAAAAACCCAGAGGACCTAATATGGCACACGCCAGAAGGGATCGCTATAAAGCCCTTATATTCCAGGGCAGATACTAGGGACTTACCTGAAGAATTTCCAGGAATGAAGCCCTTCACTCGTGGGCCATATCCCACCATGTATACCTTTAGACCCTGGACCATCCGTCAGTATGCAGGCTTTAGTACTGTGGAAGAAAGCAATAAATTCTATAAGGACAATATTAAGGGTAAGATTTCAATGGGAGGCATGATGCTTGTGATGACACAGGAGACATTAATTCATTCTGGAAACATGCCATTCATTTTGTGCTTGAATTTACTGTGAAACAAATGGATACTTTTCAACTTCTGTGGTCAAAAAGATAAGAGGCAACAGTAAAAAGTGTAAATTTCTTGGAGATAAACCATACTTTTAGCTACATTGTAGAAAAGAAATGAGATGAAGATGCACGAAGGAAAGAGATGGAGTTTATCTTTGGGAAGCTTTTAGTTTTATGGAGCTAAGAATTGGAGGGAAAGCTTAAATGTAAGTGATGCCAAGCTCCATAGTAGGAAATGAGGTGCTAACTATATACAGTGAAATCTGTCCTTCATTAGAAAAGTCTACAGTTTCCCTTCTAATGTATGATAAAATCTTAACTGCATGCTAAACTTTAGAATTTCTAGGTTTATGTTGCTTAGGGAAGGATTGGATTTATATTTAATGTAGTTTAGTTATTTGGAAATTTTGTAGAGGGACTGCATATTTAGCTGAGTGGTAGTGTGCTTGCCTAGTGAGCTGAAGGCCAACTTGGATTTCATTCCTAGTTTTATTAACATTTTTTGGGGGTGGTGCGAATAAAATCTAAAATTCTAGTTCAGCAATATTTTGAATGGCTATGGCATTATGCTATGACAATGGTAAAGAATAAACAAAGTAAGAAAGCATATATATACTAAGTTGTGTTAAGTATATCTGATCAGCTAGACGTTTTGTGAATTTTGAAAACATCTCAATAAAAACAACTACAAAAATTATTTGATGTATGAGATTGAGAAAAATATCCTTGTGCGGGTGAGAGATAAGCGATATGCTGTTGTTTCTATTATTTCTCATCTACCTAGAAGCTCAGTTTGTGTGTCTTAGCCTATTTAGAAACACCTGACTCTTAGGAAGCCAAGTATTTGTTTCATATGGGCACGGGAGTGAGGTAATCTGCTTCCAGTTACTTCATTATGAGACTCTAACATAACCGTTTTTTGTTTTTGTTTTTTCTTATGTACTTAGCTGGTCAACAGGGATTGTCCGTTGCTTTTGACCTGGCAACACATCGTGGTTATGATTCAGACAACCCTCGAGTTCGCGGAGATGTTGGAATGGCCGGAGTTGCAATCGACACTGTAGAAGACACCAAAATCCTTTTTGATGGCATTCCTTTAGAAAGAATGTCCGTTTCCATGACCATGAACGGAGCAGTTATCCCAGTCCTAGCAATGTTTATAGTAACTGGGGAAGAGCAAAGCGTGCCAAAAGAGAAGCTCACAGGCACAATTCAGAATGACATCCTAAAGGAGTTTATGGTCAGAAATACTTACATTTTCCCCCCAGAACCGTCCATGAAAATTATTGCTGACATTTTCCAATACACAGCAGAGGTATGCTTTCTTTCTGCAGAGTTTGCTGTAGTCATTATAGGGATTTCCACAAAGTGTTTTTGTCTTCATGTAGTAATTTTTTTTTTTTTTTTTTTTGAGTTTCTCTGTGTAGCTTTGTGCCTTTCCTGGAACTCACTCTGTAACCCAGGCTGGTCTCGAACTCACAGAGATCCACCTGGCTCTGCCTCCCGAGTGCTGGGATTAAAGGTGTGCACTATCACCGCCCGGCTTCATGTAGTAATTTTATGATTGTAACCTAGGCAGTATTCATTCCACTTTTCCACTTCCTGTTCTGTCCTTGATACTCAGTTGGCTGATAATTGTTAGAGTCACTTCAGAGTTCAGATGGAGTCAAGATGGGGTTTTATTTCTACTACAAACGGAGTTGGAACAGACTGCATATATGTCTGCCATCTCCATGATCTCTCTGTTCATCCCTGAGTTAGGCACACCTTCCCCAGCCTGTGGAGCGGGAGAAGAAGGCTCCCTGGGCACTGCTACTGAAGCAGCGCTGCCTCCACATTTCCCTCTGAGCAGTGCGTGGTTTCTCTGGTGTTCACTTCTTAGCGGTGCTTTTCTCCTCACATCCCTTAAAATTGCTTAATGCCGAAGAGAAAAATCTCTTCTGCATCCAACCTTCTTTTTAGCTTGTTCACCCTCGGCAACTACTTATGCCAGACATCTTGCCAACGTTTTCTGCTTTCTTCATTTGATACTCAGCCTTGGTACTTTGCAAAGGATTTTCATGTTTTGCATCTGCCCCATTGAATTGTACTACATAGAATTGTGTATGTATAATTGTATTATATATAACTGTTTTTACACCACATTTTGAGATTACTAAGACATATATAAATATTTTGCTTAGCAACATGTAGCGAGCACAAAAATGGCAGTAGCTTAAGTTAAATAGGGCTTGACTCTGTTCGGTTTAAGGAAGTTAGAAAGTGGGCTGTGAGGGGTTTGTGTCTGTGGAGCTCCATAGTAATCAGGGCTCCTAGTTCCTTTTTTGTTGTTAGGCATATTAACTTCTATGGTTAAGGAAGGAAGGAAGGCAGGCTGGCCATTGTGCAAGAGGGAGAGGGCTCTTTGTTTTGTTTTTGGTTTTTCAAGACAGGGTTTCTTTGTGTAGTTTTGGTTCCTATCCTGGATCTCGCTCTGTAGACCACGATGGCCTCAAACTCACAGAGATCTGCTTGGCTCTGCCTCCCGAGTGCTGGGATTAAAGGCGTGTGTCACTGCCGCCCAGCAGGGAGAGGGATCTTTTAGAAGACTAGCAAAGTTCTCCTGTATCTCTGTGGACACAGTAGTAAGAGAAGACGAAGTGGAGGGCTTATACTGTGGAACTCTAAGCTTAGGACTTGCTGTCAGAGGAAGCAGGTGAAAACTGGTTGCTGGAGTGGATAGTATCATTCTATGCTTCTGTATCCTTGTGTATTTCACCTTGTAAAAGATCCTAATGTTATCTAGAAGTTCTGAATTGTCTTTACGTAATCCTTCCTATAAATGACAGTATGTGGGTTTCAGATTCTGATCAAATGATACGATTTTTGAAATATTGTCTAACCTATGAACTTTGTATTTTTAAAAGAATTCTTAATTATGGGAAAATATGCATATCATGACATTACCATATTAACCACTTATAAGTGTACAGTGGCATTAAGTATTTTTCCACTGTTGTGCAACCATTACCAACATCTACCTTTACTCTTCATTTTGCAGAACTGAAATTATCTATTGAACAGAAAATGCCATTGTTCCCTCCTTTCCTCTTTAGGATACTACCATTGTATTGCTGTAACGTTTGCAAGTTAGAATACTGCAGATTACTCACATGAGTAGGATCATTCAGTATTTCGCTTTTTGGATAGGCTCATTTCATTTAATATAATATTCCCAGTGTTGCCCTTTGTATGCCATATCAGAACGTCCTTCCTTTTTAAGGTTGAATAGTATTGTATCATGCTTATATTTCTACTATTTAAAAGTCTGGATCAGTACACTCCTCTGCACAGCAAAGCACCTTTTTCTGGCTTTTGTATATTAACTCTCAAAATGCAGTTATTTTTCTCAACTTCATGTGATTCTATCCCCTTTTTGATTTTTGTTATAGAGAATTTTCAAAGAACTTTGTGTTAGAGTACTTGAGAATGTAAAACACACAACTATATTTGTGTATTGTATGAATGTACATAACCAGGGTATATGTAAATGTGGTATATTTAATTTATAACATACAGAAACAATGCCAGCTAACTTTTTTGAGTGCTTAGTGTCTGCTAGGGTAATACTAAGTGATTTAGATGAATCATTTAATCTTAAAACAGTTCCATAAGAACAATACAATTATTACCTCTGTTTTGTAGGAAACCAAAGAATAGCAAAGTTGAGAAACTTATGTCATGGCAAAAATTTGAGCCCTCTGACATCAGAGCTCATGTTTTCAGTGTTTTTAATTTTATATTTAGTTGACTCAAGTAGTATGATAAGTCTTTGGTTCTTAAGGATATATTCAGTCAGGTACTTGACCTCACATGTAATGGTGGGAAATAATGGTATGTGGTATTCTTAGTGGTCCTGGTAGAATGAACCTGGAAGATGCTTAACATTAACTATCACAGTGAATCAAACTGAAATCTTTGATTTTTTTTAAAATAAGATAAATCCAACCTTTAAAAATAATTTATTTTTATTTCATATGCATTATTGTTTTGCCTGCATGTATGTCTATATATGGGTGTCAGGTCCCCTGGAACTGGAGCTACAGACAGTTGTGAGCTGCCATGTGGGTGCTGGGACTAGAACCCAGGTCCTCTGGAAGAATAGCCAGTGCTCTTAACCACTGAGCCACCTCTCTAGCCCCAGTCTTTGATATTTTTAAGCTGTGCATTTTATCCTGTTTTATTTCAAAATATAACACTAAGGGTAAAATCAGTTTTGTTCACTGTGTACTTGTTCATATTAGATACGTTCATTCAAATAAGAAAATAATGTAAGTAATATTAAATGTATCAACATATCAGTCAAATCATAAGGTCTTTGTGAAGTCTTAGCTAGCCTAAAAGATACCTGGTGCAGCTGTCTCCTAGTAGAAAAACAAATATAACATCTTGAAGATGCTTCATAGATCAATTACTTAAATTTGAGAGGGAATTTACTCTAACGAATACTAGTTTTTTTTTTTTAGTTAAGATTATAAACTACCAAGTAATCTGAAATTGAACATCACTTTATAGGTAATATTTACTTTTGTAGCATAAGTTTAATAGAACCTTTTCATATTTTATTCATTGTTATATTTTATTATTTTATATAGCACATGCCAAAATTTAATTCCATTTCGATTAGTGGGTACCATATGCAGGAAGCAGGAGCTGATGCCATTCTAGAACTGGCCTATACCCTCGCAGATGGGGTGGAGTACTGCAGAACTGGACTCCAGGCTGGACTCTCAATTGATGAGTTTGCACCAAGGTCAGTAGATTAAACTTAGATATCTTTTCTGTATTAACAACATGCATAGAACCATTTTCCACCTGTATAGCAAAATATTACTGATAAAATAAATTTGTAGTGATAAATGGCATGATAGATTTAGATTGTCTTCTAATTTTTCCTAGTGAGAAAGAGAAAATAAGCCAATATTATCAGTAGCAAAGAAATTAGAATTTAATTTGACCATACTTCTCTATAAATTGGAATAACACCATCTTTCTAGTAATTTACAGAACACAACTAACACATGCATGGAGGTTATATTAAAATATAAACATGAGGCTGGGCGGTGGTGGCGCACGCCTTTAATCCCAATCCCAGCACTCGGGAGGCAGAGCCAGGCGGATCTCTGTGAGTTCAAGGCCAGCCTGATCTACAGAGTGAGTTCCAGGAAAGACGCAAAGCTACACAGAGAAACCCTGTCTCGAAAAACCAAAAAAAAAAAAAAAAAAAAAAAAAAAAAAAAAAATATATATATATATATATATATATATATATATATACACATGAAATCAAGTTATATTTTTTCTTTTCATTTGAAAATATGGAAATCACCTATTCCTTTTTTTTCTATAACACGTATATAAATGTTTGGGAATGTACAATACTATAAACTATATAGTCTCAAAATGAATAATAAAGTTAATAAAGTATGAACAATATGGAAACATTTCAAATGAAGTTTATGAAATATTTAAATTGGTCAGAAATCAATCCAATCAGTCCCTGAAGCAAGACTCACCTGTGTGCTGACAATTCAAATGTGCAAAACATAGCTAGTGACCGTTTCTTTGTTCTAAAAATATTGTATGCTTGTTATTACAGCAGCTCCCAAAATGTGGTCCAGTGACTCCTGGGGATTACGTAGATCTTCAAGGTCTACACTGTTCCTGAGTATTTTAAAACTTCATTCTTCTTTTACATTTTTATTTTCTCCAGAGTTGATATAAAGCTATGTGGTATGCTGTATTGAAATAGATTGGACATATGTATGGTTTTAGCTGTCTTCATTTAAGCTGCACATTAAAGAGGTTTGCAGAAATGTAAAACAGGACTGGGAAAATGACTCAGTTGGTAATTACATACAGAGGATCTGAGTTTAATCCCCACAACCCATGTATCAAAACTATAGACATGCTTGCAATCCCAGTGCTGAGAAGGCAGAGGCAGGTGGGTTCCGGGGTTCACTGGCCAGCTATCTCAGCTTGTTCCATATCAGTGACAGACCCTGTCTCAAAAATAAACAAGCAAAACCAGGTAGATGATGCCCAAGAAACACACCTCAAATTATTCTTCGGCCCCCACGTGCACACCTGCACACACATGAACACACAGAAAATGGACACCTGTCTCATAAAAACATTTTAAAATAACAAGTAAAATGTTTATTTTTTTCTAAGTTTTTATGATAGAGAAATATTGCTGTTTGTAAGGTATCCATTTGACATATGTTTATTATTTTACATGAACTAATGGATAAAATTTAGATAAATATCTTGAAATAAAGAAAAGTTCTTCACAGTCTTCAGCAGATTTTGAGGATGAGCACAGATCCTAAGTCCTCAGTGCTTGAGTACATTGAGTTTTGTTAAACTTTAGTGTCTTACAGCTCATTTGGTTTTCATGAGATTTTACAACCTTCTGGTCACTAGAGGCAAATAGGTAATCTAAATACGTAAATCAGTTAAATCCATTACAGAATGTGAGGTAAAAGGGAATAGTGAGGCTGAGGACAAATTAGAGGAGAATGTGACCAAATTCAGTGCCCAATCATTTTCTTAAAACACACAAAATGGAGCCCCATGCTACACAAACAAAGCAAGAATGTGATTCTGTTCTTCCAGTCACAACTCCCGTGTTACAAAGTTGGGATTCCTGGGTCTTTTTCTTTTTAAAGAAATGAATCTTAAGTTGGACATGTAGCTGGATGGCGGAAGCATTGGCCTAGCAAATGTAAGGCCCTAAATTCAATCCCAGCACTAGGGAAATAAGAGTTTGATTCCCAGAGTCTAGTGTGTGTTGAATAAATACTCCACCACTAAGCTGCACCCCAGCCCAAGAATTTGTCTTACTCAGCACACAAGAGGAAAGTCTTTCCTAAAGAAAATCACTTGTGAAGGGAATAACTCTTCCCAGAAGCAGACGTTCACAGCCATTTTTATGTTAGACTCATAGTTACTTAGATACTTGTGCTTTGCTTTTAATTCAAATTAATTGCTTGATATTCAAATCTGGACATGGGTTTTTCTAGGGTGTGATACAATTAGTTTTATTTTCTTGTTTGTATTTTTAAGTTTCATCTAGTTCTGGACTTTACCATTTTAGGTTGTCTTTCTTTTGGGGAATTGGGATGAACTTCTACATGGAAATAGCGAAAATGCGAGCTGGGAGAAGACTTTGGGCTCACTTAGTAGAAAAGATGTTCCATGCTAAAAACCCCAAATCTCTTCTTCTGCGGACACATTGCCAGACATCAGGGTGGTCACTTACTGAGCAGGTATGTATCGATCTGAAAATAGAGATCTTGAATAAGAAAACAAACATTTTCTTCTAGGTAACAGAGCCAGGGATTGCCTTCAACAGCTTGTTTGCTAATAACTGAAAGTCAGAAGTAACACTTAGGTTTTGAGTTTACACATATTGAAAAGAGTTAGCTCCCTCTAGTGGTTAACTCTAAAATCATTCCTAGCTGGCTTGTGCATAGTCCTCTTTTATTATCTTAGTATTTTAGATTAGTGTACAAAGTTGTAGATCTGTTTCATCACATCGTCTTCATACACATATGACATTAAACTTTGTTCTCTTCATTCCCCTCCCTCTAACCACTCCCTTTCCCCACTGGTTCCCTTTCTTCTCTTAGACTTTTTTTCATCACATGTATTCTATCTGTACCTTACCAACCATAAGGTATCTTTCTTTCATGCATGGACCTCTTTTAGTTTTGTGGCCTACAAACACACTTGTAACTACACACACATATACATTTAATTTTAAATCTAGGTTCTTTTTTTTTTTTTTTTTTTTTTTGGTGGATAAGAGGAAAATGCAAGGTATTTTCTGTCCTGAATGTGGCTTATTTTGCTCAACATAGGATTTCCAGTTATACCCATTTTCCTGCAGGTCATGATTTCATTTTTCTTTATAGCTGAGTAGAGTTCCATTGTATTTATGTATCAATCTATTTTTATCTGTTGATAGAGATCTAGGTTGATTTCATTTCCTAACTGTTGTGACTAGAGAATTAATAAACCTGGATGTGCAAGTATCTCTGGTATGTTGTTGATTTAGAGTCCTTTTGGTGTATCCTCAGGAGTGGGATAGCTGGAACCTATGGTAGTGCTACTTGTAGGACCCTAGGTTGGTGCACACTGATTTCTGTAGTGGCTACACAACAGTTCACACTCTCACCCACAGTGAATAGGGCTCCTCTTTGCGTCTTTAACGGTATTTGGTGCTCTTTGTTTCCTTTTTTTTTCTTGTCTCCTCTCTTTCCTTTTTTCCCATCTGTTTTTTAATTTTTATCTCTTCTGATCTTACTGCATAGCCCTGGCTGGTCCGGAACTCAATACCAGACCGGGCTGCCTCTGCCTGCTTCTGCATCCTGAGTGATGAGATCACAGGTGTGCGCTGCCACACCTTATGTCATGGTGCTCGTGATGATAACCATTCAGACTTGGATGAAATGGAATCGGGAAGCAGCTTTAATAGGAATTTCCTTGCTGGCTGTAAATACTTCCTGTTTACCTGCCGTTTGTATTTATTCTTTTGAGTTCTTTTTGGTCTTTAGCCTTTAGCCTCTTTGGTCTTTTCAGTTCATTAGCTTATTTAGGGATGTGGTGGTTCGGGTTTGGGGTCTTAGTTTTTGAGGTTCTTTATGTATCTTAGGTATCAGATTCCTGTTCGGTGTGTGGTGGCAGGTTTTTATTTCCCCATCTGTAGCCGGTCTCTTCACTCTGGAGATTGTTTCCTTTGTTATACAGAAGCTTCTGCATTTCATGAAACCTCATTTGTCAATTCATGGGACTATTTACTGTGCTAATACAGTGAAAAATTATTTGCTGATGAAGAAGAAATGCAAACCCTATTATAATCAATACTTGTAAATAATTCTTAAGAGATACATTTTAGCATAAATCTACCTGTTTAAAATTTGATTTTATTCTAACACATACACACACTTTCAAATAAAAGTTGTGTTTTAAGCAAGAAAGCACACAGGCATTTAAAGACTATCATTTGGATGGTATAATTTGATTCCATTAAAATTGTGTGGTGATATTTTGCTTCTATATCCATTCATTTTATACGTTCACTTACTGTGATTTTAAGTTACATGTCTTTTCTACTTTTAACATTGAATAACAACCAACATGTTCTTTATGACTAGGGAAGTAGAGATTCTGAAGTTGGAAGGAACTTTTGTAATCTTATTTTAATATACTGATTTTTACAATTAAAACTGAAATCTATAGAATAGCCAACATCACAGTTAGGAATATAATGAAATAGAATCCTATTTCCTACCGAAGAATTTACACTTAATCAGTTTAATTAGTCATTTATTAAATGCCTACTTTGGATACATCCATTGCAGGTATGCAAGATAATTAAGGGATTACAAATTAGGAAAAAAGATTCCTGTAATAAGAAAAATTATACTTTATGATATGCTTATGGAACAGTATTTAAACAATGTAAAATTGAGTGATATTTTAGACGAATATGTGAGACAATGTTTTCATGCCTAAGCCTGGACTAGACACCTTGACTCTTAATTTTTTCTAGCTTGCTTACTAATTTGTGTGAGTTTATTTGATCCTCTGATGTCAGATGTGGTGTAGGTTATATAGTTGTTGCTGAATTATAATGTTTCTTCTAGCTCTGATGTCTGTGAACTTTTTTCTCGTTTTGCCTTTGGTTTTTGGTCAAATGTTTTAGGATCCCTACAATAACATTGTCCGCACTGCCATCGAAGCAATGGCGGCTGTGTTTGGAGGGACACAGTCTTTGCATACGAATTCTTTTGATGAAGCTCTAGGCTTGCCAACTGTGAAAAGTGCTCGCATTGCCCGAAACACGCAAATCATCATTCAAGAAGAATCTGGGATCCCCAAAGTGGCTGATCCTTGGGGAGGATCATACATGATGGAATCACTCACAAATGATGTTTATGAAGCTGCTCTGAAGGTCAGTTTCTCCTCTTTCAACTTTGCTTTTTATAGATTTTTTTTAAATATATAATCATTTTTAGATTTATACTAAAAGCCATAAAATATATGTGAGAAGCAAAATTTATCTTTACCTTTATAGTTTTCATTACTAAAACATAATTTAAAAGTATATTTCTCTTTCTATGATTATATTTAATGCAGGATTAAAAGATAGCTATTATTAAAAGTGCATATGCTTAACTCAGATGTATAGACACAGACAGATGCACACATATATAGACAACACACAGAGAAACAGGCAGACACACACAGACATATACACATACACATAACATAGACAGACACACAGTGACAAACAGATTTATAAACAGATATACACAGACACACAGAGACACACATACCCATATACACAGGCACACACACACACACACACACACACACACACACACACACACACATGGTGGTGGTGGGGAGAGAGAGAGAGGCAGTACTCTGTTGTGTTTCAGGTCTTACTTTTCTGTTCACTGGAGTAAGCTACACAGTTTCTTTTCTTTTTATCTGTGTGTTTAACTCACATATGTACTGTGTCTTCTGATTTTGTTGGCTTTAGGCATTAGACACAATGCTTCAGATATTGTCTTTTGCTTTCCTGGTTTAGTAATATTTAGTATTTCAGCTGATAAATACCACTTGTTTCTTTCCCCTTCCTAGCAATACAATGATATCTCAGTTTCTACCTTCTTGTCCTTATTTGATTTGAACTGGCTTCTCTCTAGATCTACTGACATGTATGGAAAAATAAAACCTGAATCTCATGCCTGTTACTTTGAAGCACTTTTTAAAAAATTCTTTACCATTCATGCATGCATGTAATGTGTTTGGATCAAATCCACCCCCTATTCTTTCTGCTCAAATTCTTCCTCATCCACTTTTCCCTTCTAACTTCACATGCTCTGTCTTGAAAAAAAAAAAAAAAGAAAAAGAAATACATACTAAGTCCGTTTGTGCTGCCTCTGCATGGATGCAGACCATCTCCTGTCAGAACCCTCCTCCCTACAGGTAATGGGCTCCCGATCCTCTAGATTCCAATGGCCAGGAGCTCCGAAGATGGGGATAGAGCTTGAACTCCCTCCTGATCCATGCTGGGATTTTGACTGGCTGGTCTCGTGCAGCTCTTTTGCATGCAGTCCCAGACAGCCACTGTGAGTCTGTGTGTGCAAGTGTGTGGTCATGCCTGGCAAGACTGTTTCTCTCCAGACTTCTACTTTCTCTACCTCATAGAGTCTCTCCCGCTCCTCTTCCAAAATGGGCACTTGAGCTTTTGGGGAAAAGATGGGATGTAGACGTACCATTCGGTGTCAAGCATTCCACAGTTTCTTGGTCTTTAAACACTAACCAGTTGTGCATCTCTATGTTCATCTTGATGCACTTCTCATAGACGCTTTCTAGGAGATGAATCACAACTTTATGTGTTTGAAAGTTTCTCCATTGTGTTATTATCCTGGACTAGCATGGGAAGCAGAGGAAGTCCTGGGTGAATGTGTAAGGAGTGGATGAAATCCTGAGCACGGCCATGTCACGGACCTCAATGCCTCAGACCAGGGAACTGCCAAAGCCTTCCTCTGGTCCATGGGCAGATGTTGACAGTGTGTTCAAGAACAGCAAGTGCAGCTTGTTCCTCTTGGATGACTGCAGCTTAAGGCTGTTGTCTTATAGAGACTTCATGTGGAGACTAGCTAACCTCTCCTCCTGTGCTGTACATAAAAAGCACTGAGTTTCCTGGCCATTGCTCTTGACTGGTGCATTTCTTTCCACCTGAGAACTTACGGTCCACCCTATCCCAGCATTGATTATGTTACTTGTATTTGTCTGTCTTTCTTAATCTCCTGTCACCCCAGTCAAGTTCACAAACCCATGCATGAGCTACAGCAGACTTGGCTTAAAATTATTTCTATTCATGATTCTGTGATCAACTTTATTAATACTGGCCTGCTTTTCATTCTAAGTTCTACTCTTGCCTCTAGTATTTGTGATCAGAAATTTGATACTATTTTATGCCAGCTCTTTCTTTCTGAAAGCATCAAGATCTCTTTTGATTTTTGTGTTGCTATCTATCTCGGATGCGTATTTTATTCTATTTTATACTGGGTTTTTGATGGTTCTCTTCCATGTCATATACGCACATATATGATATCACTTCTTGTTTTTCATATTGAAAGTAGAATTGCATTTTGATGTCTATTTTTCTTAAAGAGTCGTAAACCTAAAAAATCTTGATCATGTAACTAAAAATAAAGGCTAGAGAATTGGAGTTGTTGTTGACATTTCCTCACAAGACATGACTGAGAAATTTCAGGTTTTCCAGAATATACTTTAAAATTTTTCTTTTGTCCTTTTAGATAGCTTTAAGCACACAAATTCTAATTATTTCTCTTCTATTTATTTGGTTACTCTCTTATAAAGCATTAATTCGAATGCTATTAGGGGAGATATAACATACAGGACTAGGGTAGATGCTTTTATCTCTCAGTTTTACTAACCTTTCCTTTTTGTCTTTTTTTTCCTTTTTTCTTGTCTTTCTTTCTTTTTCTTTTCTTTTTTTTTTTAGCTCATAAATGAAATTGAAGAAATGGGTGGGATGGCCAAAGCTGTAGCTGAAGGAATACCTAAACTTCGCATTGAAGAATGCGCTGCCCGAAGACAAGCTAGAATAGATTCTGGTAAGAGAATAGAAAAGCTTGTATATGAAATTCAATGATTAAGGAGGACTATTAGTTTCTGTCTCAGGATACTATGCACAATTGATACAAATACATTTTAAAATGAAAAAAAAAGAGGAAAAATAGGGCTTTGGATATTTCTCATATCTGCATATCCAAATGTATTTGTATGTCTGTATCTTAGATCTTTGCATCCTTGCAAGCACACAGGCAAGCTTATATGCACTTAAAACATAGACGTGCATGTATGAACTATTGCCAGTGACAGAATTAAGGATAGTATGCTTGACAGTCGTTGTACTCTACATGGAGGAATTCACTCATTTACCCTGGGGATACTTTTTGATGTGCTTGTTGTGGCTGCGCATGCAGCTGTGAATAGGACAGCCATGAACTCTTCTGCATACAGAGATTTCATTGCAATAAAGACAGAAATGAACACATAAAGAAACTAAGTAATTACTGATGACACTAAGTGCTGTAAGGAAGTAAGAAGTATAAACTGGGGTGCGATGGTGAATTACCTTTAGATGAGAGGAAGGTATGCTCTTAATATTGATTTATTATTTACAGATTTTAAACAGCAACTGGCTGTAAGAAAATTCTAGAAAATATTGGAAAGCTATTGGGCATGGCTACTCACTTTGCTTTCTAAATCTGTCATGGTAACTGACTGTCCTTTTTTGTGTGTGTTAGGAACTGAGAAGGTTTGTAGCTCAGGAGAATAGCAAAGTCCTTCCTTGCAGAGGGCCCATCATGTAACTGTGTAACTATTCTTCCCACCTTACCTGTATCCCAGAATAGAGTTTCTGCATTACACTGAAATTTATTATGAGTTAAGAATGCTACTTAAAAATATTGAACATATAAAAATATGTGATAATCAGAGCGTTTTCAATACGGGACCATTTATGAGTAAATTCACATGTTATTTTCCTTTGGGAAATCAATAGGTTCTGAAGTAATTGTTGGAGTAAATAAGTATCAGTTGGAAAAAGAAGACACTGTAGAAGTTCTGGCCATTGACAATACTTCAGTGCGTAACAAGCAGATTGAAAAACTTAAGAAGGTATTGTTGACCATTGTTTGATAAGTGTGTCCTGGGTTCTGGGTTCTGAGTTCTTAACATTGTTCCACATAGCTTCTATAATATCTGGAAGAGTTCAATATTACTTCTCATTTTTTTTTTTAAAAAGGTAAGACGTTGGGAAACTTGCTTGGAATAAATAATTGGACAATCATGACTCAGTCTAGGTCTCTTAAGACTTTAGTGCTGATGTCACAAAGTAAGAACACACGTTTTCCTCATTTAATTCTGTTAATCAATCCAATATGACAGGAAGCTGGTTTGGAGAGATATCTGTATTTTTCTTAAGTGAATGTGAGATGGAGGTTGAACCCAGTATAAGTAGATTCCTGTGCCTATTCTCTTCATTCTAATTCTAGTGTATTTCCTTTTTTGTTTTTACCATAACTCTGAGCAAAAGGTGCATTTTTCCTACATACCTAGCTATGTGCACTGTGTGAGTGCACCTGTTACAAAGATAAGTTTCAGCAAACAATACTTTTGTAAACCAAGCTCCATGCCCTTAGGTGTTTTTTATTCTATTTAAATTCTATAAAAAGGTTTATCACAAGTATTAATTCTACACTATCATACTGTAGTGCATTACAAGTCATAACTCAGAAGCACCACATTCTAGCACACTGTCCTTAGATGGAAAATTTAGATTCAAAACATGCAGCCATAAAATAATGAAAAATAAACCTTTGCTCTTTGAAGAGGAATTGAATTGAGTTTTTCTTTGCTGTAATACATATTTTCCATCCATCTCTGATAACAGATGCTATATTGTCAGTGGCATCCTGGGAAATGTCACAGTTTGGACTCTCTTTGCAGGAGGTGCAGATTGTGAGACTTGGGCTTGAGTAATGTTGATTGTTCAAGTTGATGACAGAGCGCAGTGGAGCTCGGACCTGACGGGACGTGGTTTTAGCCATGCTTTCTATTATCTGTCTTGGGTTCTTTCTGTCTCTGACCAGGTCTCCTCTTAGAATGATTTTTAAATAAAACTAATAGCACTATTATGTATTATGGCCAGCATTTGTCAGTCATTTAAAGGACACTTCTGGTATAGTTAAACTCCACTGTAAGCTCCGGTCTGGTGCTCTTCCCACTGTTAATTGTGTCCCTTGGCATTCCCCTGTAAAGGGCCCACCTGTTTTCATTGTGTTGTTGCTTCAGAAAAGCCTAGGCAACTATTTGGAAAGTTACCGCTTGGCTTGCTTCTGATTTGTTGGCTTTGTGCTAAATCAGAATTTTTTTACAGAATCCTGAATGAATGAATTAAACAAATGAACACACCTCTCAGGTTGAATATTATTCTCTTCCACTTCTTCCCCTGTTTTGAGGTAAAGATTATGGCACTTGGTCAACAGAGTGTGTGCCAGAGTTTAATCTTGTAATACCTATTTTATTGCCCTTTCACATAAAGCTGTCCCTTCTCTTCTCTCTAAGATCAAATCGAGCAGGGATCCAGCTTTGGCTGAGCGGTGTCTCCAGGCACTTACCCAGTGTGCTGCCAGTGGAGACGGCAACATTTTGGCTCTTGCTGTGGATGCAGCTCGTGCAAGGTGAACATGTGGGAGTTTGGAGAGTTCCGAATAATGAAAGTTTGACCAATTTAGCTTTTCAGACTGTACTCAAATAAAACATTGCTTCTGTAAATTCTATGAGCCTGAAAGGAAAGAGTGGAAACTATTAGAAAGTTTACACTGATTTTTCTCAAGTTTCAATACTTACTAATATTTAAAATATTAATATCTTTTGAGGGATATTAGTAGTTGTGCAATTCACTGTCGCTCAGAACATTTGGCACTATTATAATGCATCAGTTTCTTTGATTGGTAGGTTGAGATCTGAAGTACTCAGTCGTATGATCAAGGTTGTGTGTACAGCCGTGACATAGATAGTCTTTGAAGGAAAGAGGGGAAACTTTTAACCTGGTAATTGTTCAAAAGAAGTTATTGTCATGTCATTGCTTTGGAATCATTAATCATGAAGCAGCCAGGAGAATACACAACCCGCAATACTAATTCCTTCTCCTCTGGGGCTAGATGAATCTTGTGGAAAATGAAAGTAGAAGGAAGTGGGGAAACGCCGGGGAAGGAGAGGCAAGAGAGCACTTGTAAAGTAGTTTCCTCTCTGGTTTTGTGCTGATGGCTTGGCCTGTTTCAGTGTTTTCTTCTGTAATCTACCTGGTCTTCTTGAGTTCACCACTCTGCTTGGCTGAAACACACTGAAAGATTTATATCTCATCAGAAAATTGCAGTGATACCTTTGCTCTGCCCATTTGTATTGATAAATGGGACATAGTTGAGTTGTCTTCAGATACTTACTGACTTGTAACTTTTAGGTTATTTAGTCTTTATTTTGGTTGATGAATATTATAAAGGAATTAAGAATTACTTTTATATTATTTTCAGGAAAGATGCTTTTATAGTATCTTAAAAGCATTCTTGAGTTTCTACAGTCTATTTTTATTTATTAATAAAATATTCTAATTGTATTGATATTGAGGTGAACATTTATCTACTTATTGTTAATTAATGCTCTCCCTGATACCTCTTTTTAATATTGTAGATGTACAGTTGGAGAAATCACAGATGCTTTGAAAAAGGTTTTTGGTGAGCATAAAGCTAATGATCGTATGGTGAGTGGAGCTTATCGGCAGGAGTTCGGAGAAAGTAAAGAGATCACATATGCCATCAAGAGGTACTGTGTGAGCTTTAGTGAGCTCTGATCTCATCTTCATGATATTAAAACAGTTCCCTTGAGCCTGCTGATGACTTAGTGTCCTTGCTACTTGGGAAATACATCGACTTTTCTACTAGTCTGTTATTCTCATAAAACTAATAAATATTAAATAATATATATAATACAGTTAATATAATATGTGATTAACCTATAACTTATAATATTTATATAATTTATTATTCATAACTATAATTATAAATACACAGTCCTGTGTCAGTATGTGAAACTTTAATATTTGACCAACCATAGATTACATACATAGGGAGATCCCATAAGATTGTAATGGTGCTAATTCCTGTTTCCCATTGGTACTCCACCTAGTGGTGTTGTAGCTATGGTCACAGTCATGTGTTGATGGTGATGCTGCTATACACCTGTGCTCTGCTAGTTATATAGAAGTATAGCACTTACCATCATGTGCAGTACATAGTAACTAATGATAACAAACAATGCTGTTGCTCGTTTGCTGTTCTTTCAATTTCCATTTTAGAGTGCACTCGTTCTACTGGTAAAAATGGTGTACTGCAAAATAGAATGCAGGCTGTAAGCAGCCTCATGCTTCTGCTTCCTGAATCTTAATTGCACCATTTTCTCCTGAATTTGATTTAACTTTGTGTTTCTTTTTTAACACTTGTGGGAACAGAAAGCTACATCTCACACACACACACACACACACACACACACACACACACACACACACACACACACACCATAGAGCCTAGATGTGTAGTAAGCTGTACCACTAAGTTTATATATAGTATAATGTTTGCATATTGACAAAGCCACCTCAATTCTCTGAAGATGTCTTTAGTTATTTAATAATTTATGACTATAATGAATTATATATAATTACATGAAACATAGTATTTACTAATGAGAGTGAAATTAAATATTAAAATTTGGCAAAATGAATTCTGTTTTTACCTTGCACCATAGTCACCATTAGGAGTCTCTTATTTCAAACATGTGTTTATTTAACTAATACTGATATTGCTTCAAATCTTCCAGGGAGAGAGCTTACCATCATATTGCTATAGACTTTCATAACTTTTTTCACATGATTCAATTGCTTGAATAGTTCAAACAATTTTCCCATTTGAAAAACAAACATCTGGCTGCTACCTATATAAAATGTAAAGTCAGTCTTCGTTGAGTTGACAGTGAGGACCGTTGCCACTGCCTGACATGAAGCTGTAATGTGTGTTGTTTCTTGGATATAAAACCGACTTCTGGGTGATTGGTGTTTTCAACTTGTATAACACACTTTCTTCTAAAAACTGCATTAACACTTATACAGTCTGTTAATACTGTTTTAATATACTAATAGTCAATGTAAAAGTCGTCAGAAGGAATCTTTTTTTTAAAAACAAAAATTGATGTTGTGTTTTGACATGTTTGGTATAATTTGTCATTTTATACACACAAGCATTCTGATTATGTATCATCACAATGGGCCACATTATCTGGTAATACTGGCTTCACAGAATGATTGTGGTAATGTTCCCTCCCATTCTGTTTTATGGAGCCATTTGAGAAGCATTGGTATTAGTTTTCCTTTGAAGGAGTGGTAGAATTCTCCAGTGACTGGCAGTGAACTCTCCAGTCAAAAGCTTTTCTTTCTTGGGAGACTGTTTCTGTCTGATCCCATTGTCTGTTGTATATCAGTCCGGTGTTTGTCCTTTGATTTAATTTCAGTAGGCTATATTTGTTAGGAATTTATCTGCTCTTGAGGTGATGGGCTCACAGACTGTGCCATCTTTCAAACTTGGCTCTAACCAGAAGATAACCATATTCAATCAAGGCTTGCATGGCATTCTCACTATTAAACACAGATATTAATGACTTGCACATAAGTGGGTGTTCTTAAAAGATTTATGTGGGTAAATTGTGGTTTTTATATCTTACATTTGGACAGTTAATATTTAAATATTATTGTCTTTTGAAATGTTCCCAGAGTTGATCAATTCATGGAACGTGAAGGTCGCAGACCTCGTCTTCTTGTGGCAAAAATGGGACAAGATGGCCATGACAGAGGAGCCAAGGTTATTGCTACAGGATTTGCTGATCTTGGTTTTGATGTGGACATAGGCCCTCTTTTTCAGGTATGTGCCACATTTAGAAAAAGTAAAGTCAATGTTAATAGCCAAGATGATGTTTTTGAAACTGTTTTCAAAAAGTCCAACCAATTCTGCATTTTCCTATATATATATTTCCTATATATATATATATATTATCCTATATATATTTCCTATATATATATATATATTCCATTTAATTTATGATTAAAAAGTAAAAAGTTCATGTTAACTCTGATTTTTGTGGAAATAAATGTCAGTTGAGAATGAAATGCTATGGGACTCTGGAAAGCGAGGTTTACTTTAAAGGTTTTATTAGTGTCTTTGAGTGTTGATTGGTATTTTGTGGTCCATGAAGATTACCTTGAAGATTCCTTGCAGACATTTTTTTTTCTAACTGAGACGTAATTGATAAATTCCAGTCCCAGAAGCACATACAGGATTGGTGTTGAGTCCACCACAGCTTCTCTGCTACCCCCAATTTAAGAACGAGGGGCCAGGTAGGGACAGTCAGTCACCAGTGCGGGACATTGACTTCAGTACCCAGCGCTCTCCTTCACCCCTGCCTGGTCATAACCAGAGCTCTTTCTCTGCTTTCTGTGTGCTCAGACCCCTCATGAAGTGGCTCAGCAGGCTGTGGACGCAGACGTGCATGCGGTGGGCATCAGCACACTTGCTGCTGGCCACAAAACCCTGGTACCTGAGCTCATCAAAGAACTCATTGTCCTGGGACGGCCAGATATCCTGGTCATGTGTGGCGGTGTGATTCCTCCACAGGTATTTTTTTCTTCATACTTTTGTGCACATAGGTACATGGACACGTGCACACACATGGATACACACAAGTTTTTATAGGAGTTGCTAACAAGAGTGTGAGTGAGGGCTTTTCTTACAGGAGCAGGAGTGACTCAAAAACAGATCACTAAAGAGCCCACCCTGACCCCGGGGAAGACTTAAGAAAGTGCCTTCCTGGAGCCCTCTGCAGGACTTAGGCACCTCCATAGATCCGAAAAGTCTCTCCATGGCAGCTTTGCTGGTCAGTGTCCTCCAGCAGTTGTGTGCTGCTCCTATAGCCTTGGGGTAGGGTCCTTGTGAATCCTGCAAGTTTCAGCTGTCCCAGACACGTGAATTTAGTTGCCTTCCTGAGTCTTAGGAATCTCCTTGCTTCTTCCTTGAAGGAAGGTTTCAATAATTCAGAGAAAATTGCTATGTAAAACAACACATATACATCACCCACCCCTTCATGCATATCTATTAGGCTATGAAATTGAAGATAATGCAGGACTAACACAGACATAGATAAATAGATAGATAGATAGATAGATAGATACATACATACATACATACATACATACATACATACATACACAGGTACATATGTACATAGGTACATAGATAGACAGATAGACATTTTTCTAAGGATGAATTTGTTTTAGATGTAGAGGCAAATTATATCCCGGTGATTTCTCTAGCTAAATTCTGCAGACAGTGCTATTATTTTTCTATTAAGGTTATATTTTAATTCATTATATAACATTTAACGTAACTCTCCACAAAAATTGTGTGAGAAAACTACCAGGAATTTACGATAACTATCTACCATCTTCATATTCTGTGAACAGTGGCAGAGAGACTTGAATAAGAGCAATGGGCTTCACAATAGAGAGAGACAGATGATGGAAAGGCAGTGTGTCTGTCATCCCCTGGACAGAGGTATAGTGGCTTTAGATGGGTCGTTTAGGTAGCTTGCATCTGGTAGAGAGTCACTCATCCATTTCTTCGATGACCCCATCCTTGAATATTGTTCTACCCCAGAGTTATGTCATTTGCATAACTTGATAAAACTCCTTTACTAGTGAAACTATTTTGATTGAGACAGTTTTTCTGGATTGAAAAATACCATATGGCTAGCACATGAAATCAGCTTGTCCTGAATATTATAGGCTAGAGGGAGAGGAAGTGGCTATTTTAACAAACATTTGAGTTCTCTTAGGAATGGAGAAATGGATGATGTCAATTAACCATTTAATGACACCACCCTGTGTTATTACTGTTGGTTTAGAAGAATTACTTAAGATGCAAAAAAGGCCTATTCCCCATCTGGTTTCTAATGATAACCACTTTTCCTTTTTAATTAAGAATAGGAAAAACTTGGTTATGAGTGTATAGGAAAGTAAATGTTTGTAGGTGCTGCAAAGACCCCACTACAACACCGTGTCAGTAAATATGATTTTGCATCTAGATGTACAGTCTTTATTCCTCTATTAAGGTGATGATGCAGTGAGTGACTTGCATATTGTTTTCTTCCTACATCAATAAGGTTTTAACATGATATAGTCAACATGAAAAAGTCTTTATTAATACACTTTCCAATTTTTGTAAGTGTAGTTTATGTTTGGGGAAAGAAAGACCAATTTATTTGTATATTTTTTATTCCTTGAGATGTGGGTCTCAGTACTCTGCTCAAGCAGTCCCCCATGTCAGTCACAGGCACATCCTACCACACTTTGCTAAGGGCTATTATTTATTGAGATTGCCTGTCTATGGAATAATTTGTATATCTTGCAGCTATGGAAATTATAATTCCTAAGTTCTAGGCCATGATATTAAAATGTAGGAATTAAAGTAATTAAGCTGTGGAAAATAGTTGGATTAAAGTAACAGTTGAGAAAAAATTAAATATGCTGTGTGAATAAACAGGTAGTTTCAAGAAATATATTTCAAGTCACATTAACTTTCTTGATAGAGTCACTGAGAGCATCTTTAACAGTTTGCTATATTTTACTATAAAGTTAAAGTCTGAGCATGGCTGCTTTCTCTGACAGACTTCTATTAGTATGGGTAGCCTTTATTAGGTAGTGAAAACAGAGCTCATATACTCATTATTAGTTTTCTGTTACTGTAACAAATATCTAAGAAAACCAACTTTCAAAGTGAAAAAGCTATTTTAACTCACAGTTTTGGAGATTTCAGTCCATTGTCTATTGTTCCTGTTGCTTTTGGGAATCTACATTATAACAAGGAGAGCATAGAGAAGGAAAATTATTCACCTCAGGGTCCAACATGAAAAATAAAGAAGAATGAATTCTCAGACTAGTGACCCAAGACTCCTAGATCCCACTTGTACCACTTCAGCACCTTACAGTCGTGCACAGGCCTGGGTCCAACCCTTTAATGTGTGGTCCTTTGGGGAACACTGATTAAACTATAGTACAGGGTGTATGTGAAATGCTGCTGTTACTTAACTGAAAGCCACTTAGTATTGAACTAGAAAGTGTAACACAGAGTGTTGAATCCAGCAGATGTACCCATTCCAGATGCAGCATTTACAGTTTCTGCAGTTTGATTAAACATGTCCCATCTCCATACTTTGCAACTCAGCCAGGATCTGGACCTCTTTGCATCATTGTCCTCAAATGCTTTGGGCTAGCTGAGTGAACACATGGATCCTAGTTACATTTTGAAGCATAATTTTCCTGGCCTGGTTTGTGGAAGACCTTGTGAAGTACCTTAATTTGGAGATAATTCCAAATTAATACCTAAGGTGCATAAATAAAAACAGCATAAACAACATCTGTGTGCCCTTTGCCCACATTTAGGAATTGCTAACTTTTTTTTTTTTTTTGGTTTTTCGAGACAGGGTTTCTCTGTGTAGCTTTGTGCCTTTCCTGGAACTCACTTGGTAGTCCAGGCTGGCCTCGAACTCACAGAGATCCGCCTGGCCCTGCCTCCCGAGTGCTGGGATTAAAGGCGTGCGCCACCACCGCCCGGCGGAATTGCTAACTTTTAACACACCCACTAAGGTATATTTTACAAAGCTTGTGTAAGACTTAAGCAAGTCAGACCTTTTGAGTTACAGAATTTCAGAGGACTCCACAAGCTGCCAGCTCAATATCCCATTCCATGTCCATAGCTCAGATGTAAGGATAACACCATGGAATGCTGCATTATTCGGAAAGGAAAAGAAGGCAGCCTCTCAGTCAGCCTGTTGGAGATGGTTGTTACCAGATGCTTCAGTCATTCTTATGGGCTCTTCAAACACATAGCACCTGCTGTCTCAGACAGTGATGTGTTTTCAGTGTTTATAGGTCCAGTGAAGGGGATACGAAGATGACTGGACATGAACTCTGTTCTCAGAAGTTCAGACAAAAAGGACACAGGTTCAGGAGTATGTTTTAAATGCTATTGCAAAAAAAAAAAAAAAAAAAAAGTAAAGAATTTGTAAGAATAGTACAAAGGTAGGAAAGGGTACTTGGCAGATAATTCGTGTGATTTGCAATTTATTGTCCAGTTTTGATCATTTGAAAATAGGAGAAAAAGACCACTGTTTCAACAGTTAAACACGGACTAGACCATCTGTCGTGTATGGTAAGGGTTAAGCCTCACAGCACACCCTAAATTTACTATTATAGCTAAATATGTTCTGCTGTTAACGCAGCCTAAAGCCTGTGGCAGTACTTGTGCCCCAGGACTCCTTACACTAAAACTTAGCCTTCACTAAACTAAGCTAATGACTGCTGCAGCAGAACAGAAAAATGACTGGTCTTCTTAAACAGAAAATCTGATTTATCATGAGGCTACATTCAAAATATCACTATTCACTAGTGACAGCTACATGTCCAGGAGAAAATAAATGGACTTTTAAACTTGGAAACATCATGATATTAAGTTTAACACAGAGAAGGATAAGCAGTAGAACAGAGAAAAATTAGATTTTAAAGTGCAATTCCTTCCTCATTAGGGCTACATAGCTTCACATTGTAGACAACACCAGGCAGAGTTCTGATTTAGATTTAGGATCTGAGCATAGTGTTGCTGGTTATTATTACCTGCCCCAGTCAAGAAAAGTGTTTGTTTCAGCTTCACATGCAAACAGTGTACCAGCTGAGAAAGGAAAAGGTATACACACTCACACAGACACATATGTATAAAGTATATTTCTTTGAACTTGAAATAATGTCTCTCTTAATCAAGCAAATGTGTTCAACAGGATTATGACTTTCTGTATGAAGCTGGTGTTTCCCATGTATTTGGTCCTGGAACCCGGATTCCCAAAGCCGCCGTTCAAGTGCTTGATGATATTGAGAAGTGTTTGACAGAGAAGCAGCAATCTGTATAACATCTGGATCTTTAGCTATGACCAAAGAAGATAGTAAATGTTATGTGCCTGTTAATGTGCCTGCCTTGGCAGCCTCACAATAAAATACCCTGATTATAAACATGAAGTCACGCTAATACACATATTTAAAGAGTCTTGAGTTTAAAAATAAAAATCTCTAAAAATCATCTACACCAAATATTTCTTAAATACATTATTTTGAAAATTAAAAATTAAAATGGTATATTGCTTGTAGCTGGAGTTTTCTTCAATCCCTTGGCCCACAGTTGCTCAGACCCAAGTAAACACATAGAGACTTATATTACTTATAAACTGTATGACCGTGGCAGGCTTCTTGCTAGCTAGATCTTACACTTAAATTAACCCATAATTCTTATTTATGTTTAGCCATGGGGCTTGGTACCTTTTCTCAGTTCTGCTTTCACATCTTGCTTCTCATGGCAGCGGCAGCTGGCAGCATCTCCTGACTCAGCCTTCCACTTCCCAGAATTCTCCTCTCCCTTGTCCTGCCTATACTATACTTCCTGCCTGGCTACTGGCCAATCAGTGTTTTTTATTTATCAATCAATCAGAGCAACACATTCACAGCATACAGAAAGACATCCCCAGCAACTGCTTAGAAATAACTAATAATACAATTACTTATAAATAATAACTTCTGTTTTGTTTTGTTTTTTTGAGACAAGGTTTCACTATGTAGCTCTGGCTATTCTGTAACTCATTGTTTAGACCAAGCTGGTCTCAAACTCACAGAGATCTACCTGCCTCTGCCTCCTGAGTACTGGGATTAAAGGTGTGTGCTAACATGCACAACAAATAATTAAACCTTACATATTAAAATTTGACTGATTCCTTCTGTCAATTTAGTGTTGATTTGAGTACTCAAGTTCCTGTGTTAATATATTAATAAAATACTATTTATCTTAGAAGAAAGAGTGGATGGTATTTATGTATGGAAATAGATTGGAGTTATGATCCTTAGCCAGATCTACCATTGCTCCAGTAAAAGTATTGCATCATACCCTGCAGGATAGAATAGGGGACAAAGACCAGATATGCCTTCCAGGATTGTTCAGTTCTTCCTTAGCATGAGAATGTGATACCGTTAATGTCAGGCCTGATTCAAAACTCAAGAAAGGATGTTTGTGAACACTTCTTTCGATGAAATTCTGATTCTAAGTCCATTACATAAAATAAGTCTTCAGATCTAGAAATGTGCTGATTCGTATAGATTTTCTTACTAAAGATTAGTTACAAAAATAAAAATAGTCCAAAGAACCCTTGTAGTGTGATGTTAAATAATTCCTTCAATAAAGGAAGAGAATCATTCTTTGTTAACATAAGGTATTTAATGAAGGTGAAGTAAGTAATAAGGGTTCTTTTGTATATTTCTGTATTATAAATCAGACAGTAGGGTTTGGGAGGGCATAATCATATATTGCTGTAGAATTAAACTACACTATAATACAGTTCAATTTGCAGAACACGACTCTTAGGAGGGCATCATGATTATTGTTTGTATTTCAAAGATGAGCAGTTTGACTTCAAGGTCAGCAATATATTCATTGTCATCTTATGTACTTTTAAAAAAGAAATACATATTCAATAAATATGTTGTTCCTGTGATGTGTTCCCTTATGTGCTTGGTGATATGACATGCACTGTTTTATATATTTACAATTCCTGACATTTTTCTTTTTTTCAATTAAGAAAAAATTTCCATTTATTTCACACACCAATCAAAGATCCCCCTCTTCCCTCCTCCCACCCCACCAGCCTCTCCCTCCCAACCCACTCCTCCCCACAAGAAGGCAAGGCCTCCCATGAGGAGGCACATCCAGTAGAGGCAAGTCCAAGCCCCTCCCCCTGCCTCAAGGCTTCACTGAGGTGTCCCATCATAGTGGGCTCCAAGAAGCCTGCTCATACCAGGGATGGATTCTGATCCTACTGCCAGGGGTCCCCCCAAGCAGATCAAGCTACACAATTGTCTTGCCATGCAGAGGGCCTAGTTCAGTCCCATGCAGGCTCTACAGCCATTGATCCAACTTTCATGAGTTCCTACTAGTTTGGTTTGGCCTGACATTTCTCTTTGATGACCACTTTGAGAAGATTAGTCATCAAAAGCTACCAGATTTTATGGTTATCATGTGTTTTTTACCCAAACCCCAAAGTAATAGAATCAATAATCTCACTATTTGACAATATTTCCTGAAGTACTCAGAAATATGATGCATAGGTAGTAAGTTTGGCCTTACTCTAGATTAAGTGTTTATCATTATTGTATATAGAAAATACCAGCATTTAAACGTTTTACTGTTCAAGGCTGGAGTTAAGTGCACTGGCTGCTCTTCCAGAGGTCCTGAGTTCAATTCCCAGCAACCACATGGTGGCTTACAACCATCTATAATGAGGTTCTGGTGTGCAGGCATACATGCAGGCAGAACATTGTATACATAATAAATAAATAAATCTTTAGAGAAAAAAAAAGAGACCAGGACTGCTCCAGGCATCCCACCTGTTAGACTTTGAGAGGACCCAGGGAAACATCACCGTGGCGCGTGCGCACGCGTGCGCGCACACACACACACACACACACACACACACACACACACACACACAACCAAACAAACCAAAAAAAAATTTTACTATTCATTTATTTCAGAAAATTCCAAAGAAAATATTCTGTCTTATTTTTCTGTCTTTGGGTCAAAACCTCTGTGTTTACCAATAGGCACTTTTGGAATTAGACAATGACCATGTATAAAAAGAAAGTGAAGCCGGGCGGTGGTGGCGCACGCCTTTAATCCCAGCACTCGGGAGGCAGAGCCAGGCGGATCTCTGTGAGTTCGAGGCCAGCCTGGACTACCAAGTGAGTTCCAGGAAAGGCGCAAAGCTACACAGAGAAACCCTGTCTCGAAAAACCAAAAAAAAAAAAAAAAGAAAGTGAATGTTCCACAGTCATCACATATTATAAAATAGAGAAAGATTAGGACGGCATCTGCCACTTTATACCTTCCTAATGGGAACTGGAATCAAAACAGAAGGTTTAGTGATATTATAAAGCACATTCAAAATACACTGCAAAGAAGGTTTACTGAGATACCTGGGTTGAAGGTCAGTGTCTCAACCAGCTGCTAAAATAGTCAAAGCCACATCTTCGTCCCAGCATTCATCTTTGATCAAATGTTGGTTTTGTGAACCATAGTATGGGCAAAGGTGACAAAATCATGTCATGTGGCATAGGACATGAATCTTTAAGTATGTACAGATAAAGGATAAACAGATCAGTGAGAAACAGTAGATAGACCCTTGCACACACACTGTGGAACTGCAGAGAGAAGAAAACCTCTGTATCAGTTAGGGTGTAATGAGAACAATCACCAGGGAGAGTGATGTATGCTTTATGATTTATTGGAGGAATTTGCTTACACAACTGAACAGAAACATGCAAATGACCACAAGGAGGCAACTGCTCTCAGGCACAAGTTGAGGCATGCTCTCTGCAAGTAGGCAGTCAGGAAGGAAGCTAGCAGGGTTCTGGGAGAGCAACAGCAGGTCCAGCCACTGTTTGGAGTCTATGGGGCAAGGGTTTTGGGTCCCCTTCAAAGAGCTCCTCCCAGTGGGTCAAATGGGCCGTTCAGGATAACCTCTCATTTGATTAAAGCCAACCGAATAAGACCTTGAGTTATATAATTCCATCTCGGTATCATTAAAGATTCAGGAAGGATTGGTATAGTGTGTGTGTGTGTGTGTGTGTGTCCATGTGTCCATCTGTCTGTGTGTCCGTGTGCATGCATACCACAGAACTGACTGCTTTTACCTTTCTACCATAGTCTCAGGTGACTAACCCTGGAAGCCACCTAACTAGAGACACACCGTATTAGCAGTTAGAGGATGGGTTCGTATTCCTATATGAAGAAAGGCACACGACCCAGAGGTTCATGCCTGTCCATGTCTGCTATCTAGTGTGGCAACCCACGTGTAGAAACAATAGATATATATTTGGTGATAGAAAATTTGCGGAAGAAGACCACGAATGCTAACTCAAACAGGTTATCTCCAAGGTATTTGGAATGTTCTTTCTCAAAACCAGCCATTAGAATTCACTCTTATTCTCAGAGTTCCTTTAATATCACTCATGAACCTCTCACCACTGGGTGAGAAATGTGATGTTAGACTCCAGCCTCAGCTCAGCCTTTCTCCCACAGATATCCTATACACTGAGTAACAGGCAACCCTTGCCAGGAGTTCTTATCAGGGAAGCTCAGTCACATAAAAAGAATGGCCACCTGGTGGGGAAGGCTTTGCCCTGGAGGAGATGGGAATGGGGGGGGGCATTGGGGGGAAGGTGAGGGGGACGGGAGGGGGGGAGAACAAGGGAATCCATGACTGATATGTAGAACTGAATTGTATTGCAAAATAAATTAAAAAAAAAAAAAAAAAAAAAAAAAAAAGAATGGCCACATTTCTGCCCCTATCCTCTTTCTGCCTGGAAACCAGAGAGCCTGGCTTCAAACTCTTGCCATGAAACCTCTCCCGTCTTCAGAAAACTGTAAGAACAGACCTCCACTTCTACACCCATCATGCTGTTTGTTTCTGGTGATGGAGCCTGAACTCTCCTCAAAGCCCTCACCTTGTTATTACTTCTCTGTCTATAGCATTAGTAATTTGTCTAATAAACTCTTTATTCCTCAATAGTCCACCTATATATTCTCTGGAAAACTCTGCCCCATGTAAAACCTAACAAGTTTGGATGGTGATAATAGCCTTTCATCACATAGATTGTGCACAACTTTGCCTTTTCTCGTCAAGACAGAGTTAATGAATGTACAAGCAGCTGAGTTCAAATCTTCTTTTCTTTTTTTGTCCTTTGAAATTTTGTTAGGAAGAGGCAAAATAGTTTTGTATGTATTAATGGGGGTATGGTAAGATGTTTTGTTAAATGCGTAATTGTTTCATGAGTCTAGTAATGTAATTAGCATATTCATCACCTTGAATTTTCATCATTCTTTTATGATAAAGACATAAAAATCCTCTTTTAAATGTAGTTTTAAAAAGTAAATTTCATAGAAGCTGAGAGAAGAGGAGTGACCATGCTAAGACTGAGGAGAGCTGGGATAAAGGGTGGGAAGTTGGTTAACCAGCATAACGTGGACGTGAGATAGGATGGATACGTTATACATTCTTAAAGCTTCATTTTCCAGTGGTATCCGAGGATTTGACTGTAACACGTTCTTTAACTCTGAATAGGGGGAGATCAAGCTCTTCCTAGTCCTCTGCAAACATCCTGTGTATTGGTTTTCCTTTGACCCTTGCTTCCTTGCCTGGAATTTCCACCTTCATGGCCAGGGAGGTCTTCCTTGGCACCTTTCTCTGAGAAGTAACTCCTTTCCTGATACTCTGCTCTGCAGGTCCTAGCTGCCTTGACCACCTGAACTCTGATCTCATCTCCTTGGCTCAATGAGACTGACACACTCTGTTTATGTTTAATTTCCTGTATGGTATGAGTTGAAAACTGCCTTCAAGCAGTAGAGTAGGACCCTCAAAAAGGTAATGGCAATAGCAATACTAAACAGTATACAAAAATAAAGTTGGATGCTTTCCTTGTACCATTTATAAAATGTAACCCAAATTAGACCAAATATAAAAATAAGATCAAACAAGGGACTGAACTTGACAGTAATTTGTTGAATGTGATATCAAAAGCACAAGCAATATCAGGGAAAATGGAATATTTTGACATCATAAAAATTAAAAATTTGTTTATTTCTGCTCTGAACCAGTAGTTGTTCAGTAGGGAGTTTGTAGGCTTTCTGTTGTTGTTGAAATCCACCTTTAGTCTGTGGTGATCTGATAGGATACAGGGGTTATTTCAATTTTCTTGTATCTATTGAGACTTCCTGGGAGGCCTGCTCTTGGAGGGGAAGTGTGTGTGTGTGGGATGGTTCCGGAGGGGAGGGGAAATAGGAGGAGAAGAGGGAGGGGAAACTGCAGTTGTGATGTAATATATGAGAGAAGAATAAAAATAAAAATTAATAACTTGTGCCTCGAAGTACATTATCTACACAAGAAATGTGCAGCTGTATAAGATATTATGGTAGTGTGTCTTTATAAATGGCTGTTCTCCATGATATATCAATAGTTTCCAGCCTAACAAAGCATAAGAGTAAATATTCCAATTGTAGGCAAAGGAGTGGATCGATGGCCAAGAGGAAGGCACTTGTTGCTCTTGCAGAGGTACTGGATTCTGTTTCCAGCGCCCAAATGGCAGCTCACAGCTGTATCTCAGTTCCAGTGGTTGTGTTGTCTCTTCTGGCCTCTGCAGGCAGCAGGCATGCACATGGCACACATACCTATTATGCAGGCAAAACACATACACATGAAATAAAAATAAATTAAAAAAAAGTGGATAGAATTTGAGAGAGAGTGGAGATGGGGTGTGGACCTAGATGGGGTTGTGAATGGCCTCAAAATACATTGTATGCATGTATGTAATTCTCACAGAATTAATGAAAATATTTTTTAAAGTGGGCAAAGGACCTAAATAGACATTTCTCCAAATAAATTCTGTAGCTGCCCAAAGCACAGGAGAAGATATTCACCATCACTACTTCCCAGTCTTTAAGTAAATGCAAATCAACGCCAAGCGGCATTTCATTTCACTCCTGTACGAATGTCTATTCCATAGTCTAAAATAAGGAAATGAACAAAAGGCTAGGATAGGGGCGGCGGGGGTGGGAACTGGGCACCTTGTCCATTTCCTGAAATTTACTGTGGTTCATCTATTGTGGAAAAGAGTTAAGTCCTGCAGAGAACTAAACATGATTACCGTATGGTTGAGTAGTTCCGTTTCTAGGTATGTAGGTTTGTTTTTGTCTTTTCATCTTTTAGAAAGGTGAGTGCAGGGATTCAAACACATTTATGCAGCAGTTGTCAGGTACTGACTGTCGCCTCAGTCTGTATCTTGAATACTGAAATGTGACGGTGTTTGTAGGTTAGATAAGGGAATCATTGCCCAGTCTTTATAATGGAATGCATGTCTTGTTAAGAGGCCACAGACCCTGGTCCCTGTCCCCACTACAGTAAGAAAATGGTAGCTGTCCTCAACATGCCCCTTGACAAAGCCTGACGTGTTCATCTTTTACTTCACCAATTTTTTGTTTTGTTTTGTTTGGTTTGAGACAGGGTTTCTCTGTGTAACAGCTGCCTCTGCCTCCCGAGTGCTGGAATTAAAGGCTTGTGCCAGCACTACCCAGCAACTTCACTACTTCCAAAACTGAAAATTAAACATCGTTTCTAGGCTATTGAGTCTACAGGACTTTATTATTTTTTTTTTGTCAATCTGACTGATAGACACTATGTTCACAGTGGCATTATTTATAAAGGTCAAAAGGCAGAGGCAATCCCAGTATCTGTCTACTGACAAAATGTGGCATCTATTTACATTGAAATATCCACTGAAAATAGGAAAACAATGTTGGGGACTATTATTTTAAGGTGTGTTACTTTTGTTTATGTTGCATTTGTTTAACTCTGCAAAGCTTTGTTAGACCACTGATGGTCTAATAAAGGACTGAACAGCCAATAGCAAGGCAGGAGAAAGGATAGGTGGGGCTGGTAGGCAGAGAGAATATATAGAAGGAGAAATCTGGGAAGAAAAAAGAAACAGCCAGAGAAGGAAGAGGACTCCAGGGGCCAGCCACCCAGCTACACAACAAGCCACAGAGTAAGAGTAAAATTTACAGAAGTAAGAGAACAGGAAAAGTCGAGAGGCAAAAGGTAGATGGGATTATTTAAGTTAAGGAAGCCTGGCTAGAAACAAGTCAAGGTAAGGCTGGGCATTTATAATTAAGAATAAGCCTCCATGTGTGATTTATTTAGGAGCTTGGTGGTGGACCCCCTAAAAGAGCAAAAAAAACAGACAACACCACCTGAGTATGAGTTTCTCAGCATCCCAGGTGTGATTCATTGTGATTTTAAAGTTCTCTTAATACATTTATATATGTATACACACACATATATACAAGCATACATACACACATATACACAAACATACACACCCACATATATATACTTTTATATATATATATATATATACAAGCATATATACATAAATATATATACACACACAAGTATATGTACACACATATATACAAGCATACATACACATATATACACAAACATACACACCCACATATATATATACTTTTATATATATATATATACAAGCATATATACATAAATATATATACACACACAAGTATATGTACACACATATATACAAGCATACATACACATATATACACAAACATACACACCCACATATATATATACTTTTATATATATATATACAAGCATATATACATAAATATATATACACACACAAGTATATGTACACACATATATACAAGCATACATACACATATATACACAAACATACACACCCACATATATATACTTATATATAATATACAAGCATATATACATAAATATATATACACACACAAGTATATGTACACACATATACTCAAGTATATGTACACACATATACACACACAAATATATACACAGCATATATACATGCACAGATATATACACAAGCATGCATACATGCACAAATGTATACACATTTATATATACAAACACACACACACACATGCACGTACAAACCCGTACACATACATATTCACCCCCTTGCTTCTGTTTTTCTGCAAACCTGACTAAAACTAATTGGTACCCTGTTTTCTTAATAGTTCTTTGTTGTTTTTCTTTGGTTCTCATATCTACCCTCTCTTTTTTCCTTGCTGACCTGTAGGTGGCGCTCTAAGCTCAGGATTACTCGTATTTCCCTGCTTGACATGATACTCAGTTTTAAAATCCTTGGCCCATAGGCACTTACAGAAAAAGCATGTCTGTTTAATAATCCATTTAGGCATTCTTGATGTCATCATTTGGAGCATGTTCTGTTGGTAATTGCTTATGAACAGTTCTGCACATGGTTGCTGAGGTGGTCAGTTTATTAGCACTGTAACTAAGACAAAATTAATGTTGAATTTTGTTGAGTAAATCCATCTTTGATTCACATTGACTCATTTTAAGTTACAAATTTTTCCTGACCTGTATTGTCATTTCAAATTTCTTACTGTGCTGACCTCTTACTATTCACCATGAGACCAAGCTATGAACTAGAGTCTGTTTTGCATGTTAAACATAATAAATAATTACGTGCAAATACTTAAAAAGAGAAGTGCAGAAATCAATAATTTGTTTCAGAACAATTCTGTGTATTATTCTGAAATCAGATGCAAATGGTTTTCATTGTAATGTGTTTTTGCTTTGATTAGTATTTGTTAAATCATAATATATTACTACTTTGGAGAATAAAGCTATGTAAGGATTGTCTTCTTTTTTACTGTTGTGACTTGATTTTTTGAGACAAGATTTTACTGTTGCCTTGAATTCACAGTCCTCTTGTCTCCGCCTCACAGTGCAGGATCTCAGGTTTGTCCACTAAGCATGACTTCCTCGCTCTTAAATTTTGCACAGCTGCAAATCCAATAACCTTGATGTGTCTGTGCAGCAGACAGACGACTTTGCTGTTTAGTCATCCTGTGAATGTTCAGCTTCATTCACAGCTGCTTAGAGAGGTACAGGTCCAGAGCAACGTGATGTGATCCTCAGGTTCCATGACTTCATGTGCTTCTGTCCTACCATCCCTCTAGTGTGGCCAGTCCTGTCAGACCATATGGTCATCAGAACAATATTAGTGACAATTTCCTGCAGAGAGAATACATCAATATCTAGACATTAAGTACTGAAGCACATGAAGCAGATGGCTTGGTCTCCGACATGTTCTTTTTGATTTAAGGTAATTATGCTTTTAAAAATATTCTCCATGATTGTAAATATACCTGGAAAAAAGCTGAATATGAATATGATCATTTGAATTCATTTCCAAAACCACTAAGAGTGTCACTACTAATTTTGAGCTGGGTCCATTTTCTGTTTAATGAAAGGATGATAGCGACCCACTAAACTCTTTAGTGGAAGGACTGAGATAAGGTTTGTGATGTCTTTGAACTGTGCAGTAAAAGCAAAATAAAACATTTACTGCATAGAAAATACTGTACTTTCTGAGAGCCAGAGTCCTGTTGCTATAGAAATCATTATTCCATAACCCAGTATTAATTATGTATTGCACACCTCATGTCTAGCCCCTAGAAATGAAAAGAAATATGCATGCATGCCTCATGGTACCTGTGACTACCTGCCATGAAGGAGGTCTCCTTAGTGCTGTGGAAGCAGAGAGGGAGTGGCTAACTTTCTCCTGTGGAACAAAGGAAAGCTCCAAGGAAGCACCAGTATCTGGAACTTAAACCGTGGGAGGGATACAGTGGGCAGACGTGTGAGGATGCAGAGCAGAGATGCATAGAGGTACAGGGTGTTCAGGGAAAAGGGAGCAGTTAGAGAGAAGAGCATGGGATCCACAAAAGGCAATGAGGGTGAAAATATTTCCTAAGTTTTTATTGCTCATTAACACCTTACTCTGAAACAGTTTCAAAAATGGATTTCTTCTTGGGAGCTTGCTAATTTCAAATTGACATATTACTGATGTATCAAAAAAATTCTCTACTTCTAAAAGAATTTCTAACCTTTTACACGTTCTGTGTTCTGTGTCTTTTTTGTATCTAAGGAATTTGAAGAGATTGAGGGACAATAGCATTCTAAAATGCCAGTGACATAGGAATGGGAAAGTATTTTCCTGTGGTTTGCCTGTGAATAGCCAATCCACTTGTACATAGGGAGCTGTTTCTCAGGTTGTGGAATATAATCAACCTTCTTTGTAATCCATTGTGATTGCTAAAAATATTGTTCATGGCAGAGCAGAACTCTCAATTTCAATCCATTTTGTAAGGTCCATTTTAGAAACTATAATTATTACAGTAAATGTATTATTAGTCAGAAAGAAATTTAATAGGTACACTATTAACAAACCATTCTTTGGTTTGGTGGAGAAAAATAGAACCTACAGACATACAGTTTATATATATATATATATATATATATATATATATATATATATATATATATATTTGATAGGCAACATGATTCCTATGGACATTTCTCATCCAAATATTTGTGTTGTATTTAATTGACAAGCAAGGGATTAAGAATCAGAAGAGGTGTAGGTTTGCTTTTTTGCCTCAAGACTTGAAGTGTTCTTTGTTACTTCTAAAATGTCAGCTGTCACCATGGAAAATAATTCTATTCTTCGAGATAACTGCAAACTTGCATTTGCTATACATTGAAGGCTTCCGTCTCTAACATGCAGTTTTTAATCAATCAGTAGCTAAGAATGACTTGTCAGGGGAAAGGAAATATCAAGTAAGCTGATGTCAGAGTTACTCCCCAAAGTCCAGTCCATGAATGCTAAGTTCTACTGGAAACTTACCTCAGGCAGACCACATTTTTCTCCCTACAACTGAGGACACACTGTCTCTCAACAGGGGTGCATAATTTGTGTTTTATTGTCTTACACACATGGGCTTTGATTTCGGAGATGCTCTAAAGGGGTTGGGGAAGTGAAAAGTTAATTTATGCAGAATGTGCAGAAAAGAACACAGAGGAGGGCATTGGAATCTGTTCTTGCAGTAAACTGGCATTCTCTCTGTCTCTCTGTCTCTCTGTCTGTCTCTGTCTGTCTCTGTCTGTCTCTGTCTGTCTCTGTCTCTCTCTCTCTCTCTGTCTCTCTCTCTCTGTCTCTCTCTCTCTGTCTCTCTCTCTCTCTCTCTCTCTCTCTCACACACACACACACACACACACACACACACACACACACACACACGCATGCACGCACTATGTTCAGGTCAAGCTCCTGTTCTTTCTCCTACCCTAATATTTAGCCTCAAAGAAACTATGGATTTAATGAGGCCATTTTGCTTCAAGTATCTGGAATTTCTGTTGTTTGAAGAGAGACACTTCCTCAAGAGATCGAGAACATGACTTTAGCACTCCACGGGGACCTCAGTTGACAGGAATCAATGTTCTAAGAAATGCTTCCTACACATCTCTAGAGATTTTTCTTCTGTCAAGTTCTTTATTTTCATATTAAATAACTTGAGAGGTTTGAACAGTCATGTTTGTGCGTACGTGCATGTGTGCATTTTAGCACGTGTCAGATGAGTATGTGTGTGCAGATGAACACGTGTGTGTAGCTGAGGGAGAAGTACCATAGGTCTGGGTTTTGATGGGTATGTTATCTGTCATGTGTATGATTCTGATTCCAATGTGAAAATGAATTGCCCGTTCCTTCTGTTCCTCGATCAAAGTTTCACTTTCTCTTTAAGCCCTTTTAAATGAAGTAACTCACTACATTGTTGTTGAAGTTTACTTTAATCTAGCAATTCTCCTGCCTCAGTTTCCCAAGTCCGCAACGTAGAGCTCAAAGGCAAGAAGCAACATAAGGTCCACCTGGGACATGGCCTCCTATTAATTTTGTAAACTAAATCAATTTATTTGTGACTCAGACACTGGACAGGTAGAGGAGGTAGTTATCATTCAGCCTCTCACCAGCATTTGGATTTGGGAAAATCACCTACTTGTTCTCCCGAGCCTCTTTTTTTCTTACTATTTTGATATTTTCCTTCAATCCACTCTCTACAAATGTGCACCCCAGACAGAGCCAATTGCCTGCATGCTAGGTTTTGCTTCCTTTAGCGAGAGAAACAGATCTGTGGGTTATGAAGTTGCATGATAGACAATGCTCTAAACTCAGTTCATGTGGAAAGGGAAACAAAAGGAGAATTTTCACTTTGCATTGTCTATAAGAGTACTTAGAGGACACTGGTACCTGAGACAAGGTATTTATTTAGTCACTCTCCAAGGTGTGCTCTTGTAATTCACAGAATCTATAGCAGCACGTCCCAAAGTTCTGCAGATGGATTGGAGTTGAGTCACCTTGTCAGTTTTGAAACAATGTCATAAATATAAATGACAAACTCTCCAGGAAAGGCAACAGATATGCCACTTTGCTAGCTTCCACAAAACCTAATTTTCTGTGCAACTCCCGGTGCATTAAAAAAATAAAATTTAACACAAAAGTTGAAGGGTGTTTCCAGATGGCCTTTTATTAGCTACTGAGGAGAATGCTGCTTCGATTCTCCTTCAGCCGCTCACATCACAGCAGCAATTTTCACTTTCCTATGCACTGAGCTCTTATTGCGGCATAGCCAGCTAAAGGACACTTGGAGGGCAGGTCCTTGAAGGATTTGTTCAGGTGACCACGAATCTGGATTTGCCCTGCTTCCTAGAAGGTCGGGCAATGCCGAAGCATCCCACTTTTTCATTATTTCCACCTTTGACCTCTCTGATGACATTTTTGCTGAGTGTAGACTAACACAGAAAAATTTGGAGTGGACAAAATAAAGTTATTGTCTTGGGGTTTATTCTGCTGAGCACACCCCAATTGTTCGAGACAGGAATTTGTGTTGTAAAGTCCAATCAACCCGATTTTGCCAAAAACATTCACTAAAGGTAGGATTAACTCTTACTTTCACTTTCCAAACAGCAGAGATAAGTCCTTGTCTGCTTTCCATGACTGACTTTGTCCTTTGCCATTAGCTCTCCACTCTTTCTGGTTATATCTTTTTAATAAAAATATTCCAGAAGCAAATCCACATAGAGTATAGATTAACAGGCATTTGGGGGGGATTTAGAAAGAGAAGAATCAGATCAGGGTTCAGTAGATGTATTTTTGGCTAAATTGTGGGTAGATCTTAGATCCTGACATGTGTTGATTTACACGGTTACTGGGAATGTGATGGCCAGGACATAACAGCTTTGATATGAATGGGAGTAACTCAGGCCTAATTGAAGGAGGTAAAAAAAACCCTCCACTGATCTGCTAATCACAGTTCTCCAAGGGCTCTGCATGAAGCCATCGCAGGGCTTCCCCAACTCACACTCTTAAAGACAGGATTTGGAGAATAAGACTATGGCACACTGGCCAATATTCATTCTGACCAATCAATGTTCTTGTCAAATAGTATGGCTATCAGTATAGTTCCGTAAGAACAGAATGCATTTCCGTGATCAGGGACTTCCTCAAGTAGAGGGAGAAGAAAGCTGGATAAAATACCGTGCTACAATAGTGATGCTCTGAGTTGAAATACAAAGGTGTGGGGGGCAAAGGAAGAGTCAAAAGAGAGGAAGGACAAGTGACATTTGCCTAGACAGCACTGGCCATTTAACCTTTAACTATCACCAGCCATCCCAAGGAGAATGAGTTATGATTCCCACATAAAATGAGAAACGAGGCTCAGCATGCTTAAATGGCTTTTCTGTCAAGTTGTGCAGTCATGAGTTGAAACCAGGGGCATCGCCAGGGCCTGCTGCATTTCCACAGATGGCTGCTTCATTCTTTATGCTACCCCTGTCTTCTCTCTGAAGAGCTACTAAGGTCCTGAGCCAGGCTGTTACAGCAGGAACCTCTCAGCCATTTGTGCGATTGCTGTTCAATTTAGGTTTGCTCCTTACTTGCTTACAGTATATAAGGACTGTTTTTTTTTCCCTGTTGCCCATTCTCATCTGCTCCAAATGACCCCAAATGCCTCTTCTCTCCACTAAGAAGCAAAAGAATCAAGTGTTTATTTCCTGATTCATCTGCCCGAGGGGACTTGAGAGGGAACCATCGGGGTATCAGGGAAGAAGAGGTGATGAGAGGGAAGACAGGAACTGACGGAGGCCCATTGATGACGGCCTGGATCTTCTGAATATCCTTAGAAGACATTCGTTTTCTGTGTTTGTTCAAGGAAGTGTGGTCCAGACTCTAAAGCGTCAAAACTGCTCTACCCGTAGATCGCACAGTTCACTAGGGTATGTGGCTCTCTCGCCTATGTGATCCCACCCTACACAACACCATCTGGGGAAATGGATAGATGCTGAGAAGGTGAAGTAACTCCCCGCAGCGCTTCACAGCCAAGCGGATTTGATGCCATGGCTGTGCCCTCAGGTAACTGTATGAAGCAGTAATCCCAAACAGGACAAAAACAGGAGCAGCGTCTGCACACCCCAGAGCACTCACCCCATGGATCCTATCCTCCACCTGCAAAGTTGTAGACTTGATACTGAGTTCCTGCCCCCAAGCAGACCCCATCGGGGCCTTTTGCATCTTTGTGTGTCGTTTTATGGAAGTTTTTACCACACTCAGTCAGAGTCTGGGTCACTGAATTTCAGCACAACAATCAAAATTTTATGGTGACACACGCAGACAAGAAGATAAAACCTACAGAGATATTTTAGAAAATGTTCCTTTGCAGACACCTTGAGAGCACAGCAGCTTGAAGGTTGGAAAGAGGGCAGAGCACAGTGATTATCCTCAGAGACGCAAACAGGCATCAGAACAATTTGAAGATGAACTAAAAAGAAAAAGAGGCCATGATTTTGAGAGGGGATGGAGGGTGGAGTACATGGGAGAGATTGGAAGGAGGGATGTGGGAGGAGTTGGAGGGAGAAAAGGGAAGGTGGGAAGTGATACAATTAAATTTTAATTACAAATAAAAAAGTTTCCTACTCACTTATTTTTTTTAATCAAGCTTTCAGAAAATGTGATCATTTTACACACTGTCCTCTCAAAGTGCGAAAGTATTACATTATCTCTCCCTTCCTCCTTTCCCATTCTCTTTCTGCTTTTATTTCTGTCATGTTTCCCCTTCCCCCTTCCAGCCCTCCTTTTCCTCTCTCTGTTCTCCTCTTTCCTTTCCTTTTCCTCCCCAGGAGTATTTTGTTTCATCCAGTGCCTTTTATAGCACAAGTTGGCTTTTAACTCACAATGGAGCTCTAGATACTCCTGCCTACCACCTCCAGAGTGCTTGGAGTACAGGCATGGACCACCAGCTTGGTTTATGTGATACTTCAGATCGTCCCCAGAACTTCATACACTCTAGGCAAGCCCTCTACCAGCTGAGTTACATACTCCTTAGCCTTCAGTTAATTCTTTAAAAGTGTTTTCTTTTAGGTAACTAGAGTTTTAAACTCTACTGATAAGTTCATATTTATTCCAGTGAAGGGTTCTCTAAGGCATCCACCTCACCACCACACTAATATCCCTTCTTCTGCTGTAATCTATATAAGAGTTGCTATTGTTTCAACATAGGGTGTTTCAATTTTTATTTCTTTTGCACTATCACCTCAATATGCATCTTACCTATCTTACAAAATTTTTATCATTCCCACAGATTCAGTATATCTCAGACTCAAACATTATTGAGCCTTCCAGACAAATTGTCTAAGCACTTTCATTTCTCTGAATGATGTCAATTTGTTCTATTTCAGGCTAGAACATTCAGAAACTCTCCTAACATTTCTGTAATCCTCTACTTACACTCTGTCATCAATTTCTGGAGTTTTTCAACTTAAGTCATAAAATTAATTGACATAAACATTTCTACATACTTAAGAGTAAGGTCTAATTCAATACATGACCACAGTGTAATGATGAAATCAGGGTTGTTAATATTGGCTTCTCAAGCATTTATCATTTTTATCTGTTAGAAACCTTTGGATTCTTCTACTTTTCAGTGGAAATCTCATACCTGGTTGTAACTGTGGTTACCCTACAGTGGCATAATAACAACAGAACCGATTGCTCTTTTCCAACTGTATTTTGACATTCATCTTCTAGTCCTTCTCCATTCCTATATCTTGGATTATTCCTAGTCTCTAGAAACCATTATTCTTCTTTCTATTTTAGTGGGATCAACTTTTATAAATGACTGCAGATGTGTGGTCTTGTCTTTGTTCCTAGCTGATTTCACATAGTATAATTCCTGAATTCCGTCCAGGTGCTGGTAAAATAAGAGAATTTCATTCTGTGCTTAGCTGGGTAATAGTTCCTTTAAAAGCCTCTGAAACAACTTGTAGTGGGCACAGAGCAAAGGGAACTCATACACTGTTGGTGGGGATGTGAGGTAATGCAGGGAAACATTATAGAGCTTTAGAAAATGGGAAATAGAGCTACACTGTGATTCAGCATTTCTTTAGTATTTATTAGAGATGCATTTCTTTCCAAGCTCAGTGCTTCCACCATTTTACTCTTGAGCATATGTCATGTTAGGAAGGCCATTGCTTCCTCTTTAGCCTTAGACCCCTACAGAAGATTTCAGCTGATCGAATCCTCCATGGATCCCATGCTGACTACTATTTTTCTGTATGCAGAACTACTGTCTTATTGTCTTATAAATTCTTGTCTATCTACAGGAGAACTTTCCTCTTCCTTATAAGTTACCCTCTTACCACACATCCATCCTTGTTCCCAAGGCCACTCCATCTGCTCCTTGGTTCTCAGTGGCACACACCTGTGATACCATCTGGGCTTCCTGAACCTCTCACCTCCATTCTGTCTCCTTGATTTGCTTGGGTGTGCCCTAGGAGACCATCCTCCAGCCTTGCTGCTCACCAATTCCTACCTATCCAAACACTTTCACCACTATGCCAGTCTCCCTTCACCACGCTTCTGAGACTCCAGTCTACCTCTCATGGCCAAGAGGTTTATGGCCACCTCTAGCGAGGGCACTCACAGGTCTCAGTTTTTCTTCACCGTCAAATGTGATGCCGGCAACTCTCTAATGTATTTTCGTGTCTCTCATCATTCCCCATGAGCTCATAGCATAACACTATTCTTCTTTTAGTTAGAACACTTCCTGATTACTGTTTGATTCTCCTTTCTAAGGACTAGACGAAGTCCATTTCATGTTGGTTTTCTCCATAGGCTGTCTTGTATGCAATAGGTGCCTAATTAGTCCTGTGAAATCAAGCTTCTCAGCTGTTCTTGTTTCATGTTCCTGTGTTAGAAATGGCCATTTCTTTCTTTTCTTCTTTTATTGAAATCAGGTTACCTTCTCATAAATACATCCTGATCATAGTCTCCCCTTCCCACATTCCTCCCAGTTCTTCCCCTCTCTGGATCCACTCCTCTGCCATCTCTCATTAGAAAAGAATAGTCCCCCAAGAGATAACAACCAAACATGACAAAATCAAATATAATAAGAGGAAGTAAAACCTATCCCATTGAAGTTGGACACAAAAAATCAACAGAGGGAAAAAGTCCCAGGAGTCTGCAAAAGAGTCAAAGACCCATTCGTTCCCACAGTTAGGAGTCCCACAAAAATATTAAACTAATGGCTATAATATATAAGCAGAGGACCTGGTGGAGACCCACGTAGGCCCTGTGCTTGCTACTTCAGTCTCTGTAAGCTCAAATGTGAGAAATGGGCATGTCTGCAGTGCTAATCGTTTCTTGTTTACTCACTTCCTCTTCCCCTTGATCACTAGGGAAGTTCTGGTTGCTTTCATGATGGGTAGCCACTGAATGGTTTCCCTCACTGAGTCTCTGTCTGAATGTCACAATCCCAGTTCTCATCAACATCAATAAGTTCCAAACTTGTGCTTCACCGTGGTTACAAAACCAAAAAAGTTTTCATTTGAGCTCTATTACTAGGGTATTTTATTACTGGAGTTAACTTTTCTGGCTAGAAATTTGAACAGAAGAATCTATATTTCGAAGTAATGTGAAGATGAAAAGGGGTAATTTATTTGAAAGTGCTTTAGGAACTGTCAAAAAAAAAAACCATGCAAAATGACATGAGTGCTAAATTGTAAGCCCTTTGGAAATAAAATATACCTTACATTGTGTGGCAGATTATACTCACTGCCCACCCACCACCCACTGGCACCTATCATGCTTTGCTGTTGGAATTCTGGACTACTTATTGAAGCCGAAGATGCCTCCAATGCTCATCCTTGCAACCCTAATGTTTAGGATCTGGGTATGAGTCCCAAATAGTAGTTCTATAGTTCCTGGGAAACACCTCACTCCAGGTATAAAAGCTCATGAAAATACAATGTGGTTTACTGAGGCTCTGATGACGTTCTTGAAACTCCCAGGAGAAAAACCAAGACGAATTCCAGTAACCTAAGTGTGGCAGGGGAACACTGCCAGGAAGATGTGTCCTGGTCCCATTGCTGAGTTTTTATATAGACACCGAAACTGCCTGGGCTCCAGAGCCTTTTCATAGGAGAAAATAGCTCTTATATTTCTTTTTATTAATTAGACTACCTTTCCCCATGCATGTCTTCTTCCTTCTAACCAAAATTATTCTAATATATATTTATATTTTCCCCTTCAATGTCAAGGCCGAGTTTAGGTTCTTAAATACTTCCTCCCTGTTTGAATACTGCGGCGTCCATTTCTACGGCATGGCTTTGGAAGTGGAAACTCAGGTCTTACAGCGGTTGCAAAGGCAAAGACATTACGAGGCAGGGAAGTGGGAACAGGTTGTTCAGCTCATGTATCTGTGTCATTAGCCAGATACCAGTGGCCCAGGCCTGGTGCAAACAAGACTTCAATTGGAAAAGACGTGCTGTAGGCAAGCTAGAGAGATTCTGGGGACGTTAGCTATGGCGGACGGCACTTCCAACAATGGCTCCTAACTGGCAAAGGAAAACTTGAGCCTCGTGTGCCAACTGCTCCTTTTCTCCGTTTGTGATGGCTGCCCGCTTCTTCCTTCTCATTTCTGATGTCATTGAATCAAGTTTGTATCATCAATGACCTATTTACAATTTAGATTCAGGAAGACTGCCCAAAAACATGTTTTGGAAGTCCTCAAAATCAAATGTATCATTTCTGAAGGTCCTGCTTTATGAAAATTCTTAGACTGTTAGTGGAAACCCATCTCACCAAGATAGTTCACCTGAAATTGTTTATCAGGTGTGTGTGTGTGTGTGGTGTGTGTGTGGTGTGTGGATGTGGTATGTATGTGTGTGGTGTGGATGTGTGTATGTATGTGTGGTGTGTGTGTATGGTGTGTGTATGGTGTATTTGTGTGTATGTATGTGTGATGCATGTGTGTGTGTGTATATGTGGGTTGTGTGTGTGAGTGTGTGTGGTATGTATGTATGTGTGGTGTGTGTGTATGGTGTATTTGTGTGTATGTATGTGTGGTGCGTGTGTGTGTGTGTGTGTGTGTTGTGTGTGTGAGTGTGTGTGGTATGTATGTATGTGTGGTGCATGTGTGTGTGTGTGTGTGTGTTGTGTGTGTGAGTGTGTGTGGTATGTATGTATGTGTGGTGTGTGTGTATGGTGTATTTGTGTGTATGTATGTGTGGTGCGTGTGTGTGTGAGTGTGTGTGGTATGTATGTATGTATGTGTGGTGTGTGTGTATGGTGTATTTGTGTGTATGTATGTGTGGTGCGTGTGTGTGTGTGTGTGTGTTGTGTGTGTGAGTGTGTGTGGTATGTATGTATGTGTGGTGTGTGTGTATGGTGTATTTGTGTGTATGTATGTGTGGTGCATGTGTGTGTGTGTGTGTGGGTTGTGTGTGTGAGTGTGTGTGGTATGTATTATGTATGTGTGGTGTGTGTGTATGGTGTATTTGTGTGTATGTATGTGTGGTGCGTGTGTGTGTGTGTGTGTGTGTGTGTGTTGTGTGTGTGAGTGTGTGTGGTATGTATGTATGTGTGGTGTGTGTGTATGGTGTATTTGTGTGTATGTATGTGTGGTACGTGTGTGTGTGTGTGGGTTGTGTGTGTGAGTGTGTGTGGTATGTATGTATGTATGTATGTGTGTGTATGTGTGGTGTATTTGTGTGTATGGTGTATGTGTGTGTGTTGTGTGTGAGTGTGTGTGGTGTGTATGTATGTGTGGTGTGTGTGTGTATGGTGTGGGTGTTACTATGTGGATTTCAGAGATCAAATCAGGTCATTACACTTGGAGACAAGTGTCTCTACCTGCTGAGCCATGCCCCTAGCCATCAAGCTTTGCTTTCTAATTCTATCAGAGGCAATTAACTTTTAGCATGAAGATACAAATCTTTTTTGAATGACTGACAAATGCTTTAAACAAATGATTCTACTGGGCTTAAAAAGGTTTATGACCCCTGAAATGGCTTCATAATGTGATGATTGGTGATAGAAATTGACCAAAATGAAGGCTGTTTGCAGCAGTACTGGAGACCTCAGGAGTTTTCTTTTAGATGTTAGGATAAGTTCCTTTACTATGACTCATCCCAAGTGACAGAAGGAATTTCAGACAGAAGTATATAGCCCTGCTCACATAATTTACAATGATACCAAATTTACTATGGATGTCACATAATGTTGAGATTTGTACATAAGGCACATTGTTTTTTTTTTTTTTTTTTTTTTTTTTTTTGTTGTTGTTGGTTTTTCGAGACAGGGTTTCTCTGTGTAGCTTTGCGCCTCTCCTGGATCTCGCTCTGTAGACCAGGCTGGCCTCGAACTCACAAAGATCTGCCTGCCTCTGCCTCCCAAGTGCTGGGATTAAAGGCGTGCGCCACCACCGCCCGGCACATTGTTCAACTAGGCAGAATCAAGACTAATGTGTAGGAAGGCTGTGTCACCGGGACTCACAGATGACAGTGGGAAAACTTAAACCAGCAGCAGGAACCCAATTGCAGAAAACACCCTTAATCTAAAGCATCTTCAACAGACATTTTCAACTCTGTTGCCTAGAACTGGGTGAGGGAGCAGCTCTTGTAAAGACACAGCTGTTGTGGACTTGAGTTTGCATGATGCCAACTGTAATATAAGTGAGATTTAGTGTTATTGGCAGTGAGTCTCAGCAGTATCAGCCTCTCTGTGATTCCTGGTCATTTCAGCTCATCTATTCCAATGAAAAGAACAGGCTGGCATCTTCTTCAATATTAAGTGTGCAATACCAGATATACCAGAGGAGGTGAGCATTCAAGAAGCAACTTCAGGACTTGGTTATTTGGGAAAGTTGGTGGTGGTACCTTCAAACAATTTGGAAGGAAAAGGGCTGATTTCCAAAACACATAGAGAAACCCTAAACTTTCAGTGTCAAAGTTATAAGTAATCTGGAAACATGATCAACAGATTTTAGCTGATCTTTCTCCAAAGGAAACATAATAGTTAACAATTCCCTTGACATAAAGCTTCAGTTATGCTAACTAAAACAAGTGCTACAAACAGTGAATTGTATGACAATGTTAACGTTAGCAATGTATATGTTGCAATATCATCACCTTCCCCACCCTTAGCCCTTTGGAACCAGAACCACTACTGTGTTCTCTGCATCTGTGAGGATATACGCAATATTGAGTGTTATTAATGTCAAAAAAAGTCAAAACCCGAAGCAGAGGAAACAAGGAGGGTGTGTCATCACTGAAAAGCTACTCCCCCAAGTAGAAGTAAGATAATATTCTTTCTGTGTTTTGAAGAAACATCAATGAAAATGCTGAGTAAAGTAGAAGTTGCTTGAGAGTGGCACTCCGAGAATCTGAATTTCATCTGGAAGTCTACCACCTCTCCAGCAACCATGTAACCTTTTAAAGTTATTCCTCATTAAAATATTTTTAATAATATGCATCTTATAAATTTATTGTTGAACAATATGGTCATTACTTTATAGAGTTAACCATTAGGAGAACAAGGAGTATTTAAAAATTGCTGAAAATATATACAATAAGAACTGTACTTCTTTTTCCTTCTAAGCAAAATGAACATAAACAAAAATCATTAGAAGGGGGAAGCACAAGGAAGGGAAATCTGGACAAGTCAGGATTCTTGGTTACAAAAGAAACACAGCAAAACAAAACAAAAGATGAATGAGTGGAATTTAGTGAGAAGAAAATGTGCAGTTCACAGAGTTTAAAGAAGTGCTGAGGAAACAGACATAAGAAGTGGAACTTCTTTGTCTTGGAAAAATGTCAGAGAAGGGACAAACAGCACCCCCATTGACCCCACAGACCTCAAAGAAAACATCTTTTGTGCAGTTTCACAAAGGGCTGAGGACACGCTTTCCTTGTCTTTCTGGGTCCAGGTTACTTTTCTCAGAATGGTTATTTCAGACTCTATTAATTTACTTGCAATTTTCATAACTTCATTTTTCTAAACAGCTGAATAAGATTCCACTAGGTAAATATAACACATGTTCACTATCTACTCAGTTGATGGGCATCTGGACTGTTTCCATTTCCTGACTATTGTGATAGAGTATCAAAGAACATGAGTGAGCAGGTATCTCTAGACTAGGAGATGTAATCGTTTGGAAAGAAACCCAAGACTGGTATAGCTGGATCATAAGATAGATCTGTTTCTATCTCTTTGAGGAACCTCCACACTGGTTTTCATATTGGCTGCCCAGTTTGCTCTCCTGCAGACAGTAAATGTTCACCTTTCTCTGCATCCAGACAGCATTTAGCATTTGTCAATTTGTCATCTTTCTTTGTTTCTTTCTTTGTTTCTTTGTTTCTTCGTTTCTTCCTTCCTTCCTTCCTCCCTCCCTCTCTCTCTCTCTCTCCTTTCCTTCTTTCTTTCCTTTCTTCCTCCTCCCTCACTCTTTTCCTCCCTCCCCCTTTCTTTCTTTTATTTCACAGAAATAAAAACCTTAACCTTTCCAACTTGGTGTCTTAGTTAGGGTTTTTATTGCTGTGAAGAGACACCATGACCATGGCAACTCTTATGAAAAAACAATTAATTGGGGTGGCTCACTTATAGTTTCAGAAGTTCTGTCCATTATCGTCACGATGGGAAGCATGGTGTGCAGGCAGAAAAGGTATTGAAGAAATAGCTGAGAATCCTACATCTTGTAGGCAACAGGAAGTCGACTGACTGTCACCGAAGAAAGCTTGAGCAAAAGAGATCTCAAAGTCTGCCCCAAAGTGACACACTTCCTCCCACAAGGGCACATCTCCTAATAGTGCTGCTCCCTTTGGAGGCCATTTTCTTCCAAACCACTGAATTCCAATCTCTGGCCCCCAAAGGCCATATCATAGTGAAAAAAAAAATGCATTCAGTCCAACTTCAAATATCCCAAACTTGTTTCAAAGTCCAAGGTCCAAATTCTCTTCTGAGACACATGGCAATCTCTTAATTGTAATAACCCCTGCAAAAATAAAAATAAAAAAGCAGATCACATACTTCCAGCATAAAAATGGCATAAGATAAACATTACCATTCAAAAACACAGGGAAGTGAGCATAATGGGGGAAATACTGGACCACAGCAAGACAAAAACTCAGCTGGGCAAACTCCAAACTTTGCATAGAAATGCTCTTGAGTTCTCCAACTCTGTTCAGCTTTGTTGACTGCAACACACTTATTTCTCTTGGGCTTATTTCACTCCCAGTTAGCAGCTCTCCTCGGCAGGTATCCTGTGACTGGCATCTCTAACTCTTGGATTCGCCAAGGCAATCCAGGCTTCAACTTCATAGCTTCACACGTGGCCTCTCTACTAGGTTTCCATTCAGGAACATCCCTGGTCCCAGCTGAATTCCTTAGGTGCAGAGGCACTCTCCACACCCTGTTTCTTCTATCCTTAACTCTAAAGTCAGAGCCATTTGGCCAAAGCCTCCAAGTTCTGCTACTTGCTGGGGCTGGAACATGGCCCCCTTGTTCAATTATATCTTCACTAGTTTTCCATTTTCTACCTTCACTACCTAAACTTGGTGTTCTTGACTTGATCTGTATACCAGACTGGCCTCAGACTCAGAGATCTGTCAGTTTCTGCTTTCTCAGTGCTGGGATTAAAGGCATGTACCACTACATCCAGCTCTAAACTTTTCTTAAATTTCTCTTCACAAGTTGGAATGAGATCTGCCTGCCTCTGCCTCCTAAGTGCTGAGACAAGAAGAGGATAGCATCAGACTCAGCTCAAAGCTTTTCTTTAGTTCTTTTTCATTTTAAATCTTAGAACTCTCATTAGAGTTACCACTGAAAATGACATGACAGAATTTATATTAGGCTGTCTTGAGATTTCTTCTGCCAACAGAATTAGTCCAAAATCCTTCACTTTAGCTTTGGCAAACTTTTCAGACAAGGGCGAAAAGCAGCCACTTTCTTCACCCAAATATCACAAGAATGACATCTAGGCAACATACTAAAATTCTTCTCTGAAATCTCTTGAGGGAGCCCCCTACAGTTCATCAAATCACATTCAATACCACTGTCTTCCAGGCTCCTACTAGTGTAGCCCATTAAACAGTGCTTAAAGCATTCCACTGCTTTCCAAGCCCAAAGTACCCAAGTCCAAATTCCTCCAAACAAACACATGGTCAAGCCTATCACAGCAACCCCCCACTCCTGGATCCAATTTCTGTCTTAGTTTGGGTTTTTATTTCTGTGAATAGACACCATGGCCATGACAATTCTTATAAAAAATTAATTGGAATGGCTCACTTATCGTTTCAGAGATTCAGTCCATTATCATCATGACGGGGAGCACAGCATGCGGGCAGAAGTAGTGCTGAGGAAACAGCTGAGAGTCCTGCATCTTGCAGGCAACAGGAAGTCAACTGACTGTCATACACTGAGGGAAGCTTGAGCAAAAGAGACCTCAAAACCCACCCCCCACAATGACACATTGCCTCTAACAAGGCCATACCTCCTAATACTGGCACTCCCTTTGGGGGCCATTTTCTTTCAAACCACCACACTTGGGCAAGAGGGTGTGTCAAAGTAGTCCACTTAGGAGACAGAGGCAGGCAGATCTCTGAGTTCAAGCCCAGCCTAGTCTATATAGTGAGTTCCAGGACATCCAAGGCTACACTGAGAAACCATCTCTTGAACAACAAAACAAAACAATAAAAAGTATTTCTTAGACATTTATATTTAGTAGTTTGAGAACTCTGCTTACTTCTATTCTCTGCTAGTCATAGCTTAAAAGAGAGGCAAGTTCATGTTTAGGCTAATAGGAGGAGCTCATTCTTAGAATGTGGTTTGGTAATAGTGAAAAATGACCTCTGATCTCTAAAGCTCAGTTCACTATCATTAATAATGCTAATGTCTTCATGAAAAGTCATTTTGGTGAGTTTTAGCCACACTCTTCAGGAATACTCTTTCAGGTTTATCTTTTGAACCTTTATTATTTTAAAATCAATTTTATTAATTACATTTGAGGTTCATAATATCATGAAATACAAATAGGAAATTATTACCACAATAAAGCCAACTAAGATATGTATTATTTTATAAATTTACATCTTTCAGAGATGAGCATACCTAAAATATATTTTTAATACTGCTTATTTTTAAAGTATTGTTTAATTTAAGTCTATGTATGTGAGTGTTTGCCTGCATGGATGTATGTGCACCATATGCATGCTTATTCCCAAGGAGGTTCAAAAAGGGCATTAGACCTCCTAGAATTGTAATTACTGGAATTACAGATAGTTGTGAACTACTCTGTTGATGCTGGGAACTGATCCAAGGTCCTCTACAGGAATACCAAATGCTCTTAACTACTGAATCATATCTCTAGTCCAAGTATAGTTACTTTATTTTTACGTAATTCCCTAATACAATACAACATGATACCAATTTACAATCTGATTAAATATAAGATAGGACAGTATTATTAGCAATGGGTTTTCACTTTGTGGGTCATTAAATTTCTTGATAATATTCATTCTGTGCATCTGTTATAATAATGTGTCTTTTATGTAAAAACAGTCCCGGGAAGGGAAGATGTAAAACTATAGCCAAGCTTTCTTTCTTTGGCTTTAAGCACCTTTTCTTTCACCTAGGGTGTCATTATTGGCATCTGTGACATAGGGTGCTCATAGTATGTGAATAAGAACAGAGGGTACATAGAATGAAAATTATAAAACCATTCTTTCATAAGTCTTAGAGTGTCATTAAGAAAACGTTGAGCAAAAAATAACTTGAAGGCTTGGAGAGATGGCTCAGTGGATAAAGTGCTTGCTGTTCAATTGTGAGGAAGTGGGTTTGGGTCCCCAGAACCACATAAAGTCTGGGTGCTGCAGCAAACATCTGTAACTCTAGAAAAGGTAGGGCAGAGGCAGACTTGCTGTCTAGCCTGTCCAGCTGAAATGATAAGCTCCATATTCAGTGAAAGACTTGTCTTAAAATATTGAGAACCACTGGTAGCAAAAGTCCATGGAGTATACAGCAGTGACAACTAGAGATCAGAAGGTCAACCTATCAGAACTAAGGGTTCTGTTAGAGGAAACCATCATGCAAGGCGTTATGGAATTACTGCCTTTTGAATGAACTGGCTGTCTCTTGTAAACTTCTTGTGCAATAACAGCTATGATTCTCCCCATTTACCGTGCATCTCCATGTTATGTGTACATGTAATCTCACGACTGCATCTCAATCTTGGGCACAACTTTCCCTTTACATTTGGGGTAATTGGATAGCTGTCCCCAGCTGTGTTTATTTTTCATTAACATACATCTGGCCAAGGCCATTCTCCAGACAAAAGTATTTCAGCAAAGATGACTTTTTCCAAGGACAAAACTGCACATAGATAAACATTAGCTCATCTCACTTACAGATAAGAAAAAATAACCACTAGCAATTCAATCCTCAATTCCTTACCTTCACCTCAGGTTATTTATACAAGACACTAATTTAAGAGATTTACTGCTCACACTCCTGGGATGATGTTTTAGCCTTTTGCTAGTTACTGAGTTAAGGTAGTTACTTCCCACTGACCCACGGAGACTGCCCAAGGCCAGACAGGTGATAGGTGCCAAGCTTCTTTCTTGTGCATATTAAATTTTAATTCTTTCTCAGCCAGGTGCTATTCCTAGATTCCCTAATTGATCTTATCCTTTAGTTGACCCTACCAGAGAACTCCCCTTTAGTCACTCCCCTTTTGGGTTGTAATTGGAAGCTGACATTTATTGCTTTAAGTTTTGATCCTTATCACCCGCTCTCTGTGACCCTGAAAACTTCAAGCCTTGCATTGCTTTGCCAAAGAATTACTGCTTGTTCTCTGAGAGCATGGATTTAGTAGAAAAAATGAGGATGTAGATGGAAAGAACTAAATAGACATGAGAGAACAGCAGAAGGGACTGAAAAGAGCTAAGAATGAGAACAGAAAAGAAACTGTGTAGATAGAACTGACTCAGAAGAATGAAGTGAACAGACTAAAGAACTCAGTGTGCTTAGATTCATTTGAGATCCCTCAGATTAGAATCCTCAGCTGGTTGTTAGACTCTTCCACGGACCCTGAGAGAAAACAGTAAAGGCTGGACCTTTTATTGTTTTCAGAATTAAAAACTAAGGTGGGGAACAGTAGAAGACACCCAGTACTGATTCCTGGCCTTCACATGTACACAGGACAGGCAAGTGAGAAGCCTCCAACAGGCACACATGTATACACTACACATACAAACTCACTGAAAGTCATAGCTATGTGTAAGGGGCATATGGGCATGTTTCACTGGCAAAGTATAGGCATATTTCATAAGGGAAAATAATTATTTATACATTCATTTACTAGTTAACAAAATTACTTAAAATATTTAAGTGTAGAATGTCAGACACTGTGCTAGGCAGATGAGAACAAAATATGTATTATCTCTTTACTCATGGAGTTTGTAGTTAGATGGGATCCGAAAGCTAAGTGCATAGGCCATCATTACCTAGATAATTATAGTGTATATGAAGATAGTGTATGAAATCACACCAGCACAAGCAGTATGAAGCAGAGAGAAAGCAGGGTAGGCAGTACACTATATCATCAAATGTTGTGGAGAGTGATAAGAAAAAAAAAGAACTTTTCCTTTTATGACAGCAGCGATAAGGACACTGCCAATGCAGTTAAAAATGACAATTATGAAGGTAAGATGCATCTACTAAGTGCTTTGGGATATAGTAACCGTTTAAATAATTGTAGTTCTTTCCCCCAAGTTTGCTGTTTCTTTTGCATCCTTTTACCTTTGTTCACCCATAAAAATAGGAAACGTAGTGGGATGGTTTCATCAGCACCACATGTTTGACAGCTATACACAAATGGGAGTGTCAGGCTGCGGAAGGCAAATGATAATCCTACTGCTTTCTTGGGAGACAGTTTGCCCAAAAGGAAGGAATACGAGATATTAAATGTAGAACTGTCTCCAGTACTTGCTAGCTCTGGGATCATGATAAGCTAAGACTCACTGGCAAATGATGATGAGTACCGTCATCAGGTAATAGAGATAACATAGTTGGTAAAGTGCTTATGACACAAATACGAGAACCTAGGACGGAAAGATCTGAAACACTGTTTATTGCAGTGTGCCCTTATGGTGGGTGTACTTCACTAGCTGTGGAGGCAGAGATAGTCAGATTTCTGGGGGTACACGGCCAGTTAGTCTAGTGGAATTGGCAAACTCAAGATCCCATGACAGATTTTTGTCTCAAAAAACAAGGTGCATGGCACCTGAATAATTATGCCTATGATTGTCTTTCCTCTGAACCTCGAACATGTGCACATACAAATGGACATGTGTTGGGATGATCTTTTTGTACACTGTGTAAAAATGTGTCTGTGTTTTACTTCATCTACCTAAGGCACCTTCTGATGGGTTTAATAATGAGCTGAACAGTCAATACCTAGGCAGGAGAGCATAGTCAAGACTTCTGGGCAGAGATAGGAATTCTGGGAAAGAATCTGAGGTGTGAGATTCACCAGCCAGTCATGGAGGAAGTTGAATATATAGTACTGGGGAGAGGTAACGAGCCATGTGGCAGAATGTAGATTAATATAAATGAGTTAATTTAAGCTTTAAGAGCTAGTTGGGAACAAGCCTAAGCTATGGTCAAGCTTTTATAACTAATAAAAATCTCTATGTTGTTATTAGAGAACTAGAAGACTGGTTATAGACATGTATCTGAACATACACATGCACCTACATGTACGTGAACACACACACAGGGCTACCATTGATATGTTTATAAATTTAACAAGTTAATATAGGTCACACTCATAGTATGCTGCACATGGTATGGCAGCTGTTTGTGTCTTTGTAGAAACTTGATTCTTCCTCATAGATATGCTACCTTTTCTTATGTGTGAACTCAGCATACTCTTTACTCCAGGGATCTCTGCAATTTCATTACCTAATCCTCTGTCTTCTAAAGCTCAATAATATAAGTAAGTCATTTTGGAGAAAGGAAGAAATATAAAAGTAAGGAAGGAAGTTGACTCAGAGAAGTTGTTTCATATCTTTTAAAAATTTCAGGTATTTTATTGAAATATATTTTAGAAAAAACACATTTTTAAAAAAAAATTGAATAGATTATTTTCACATACAGTACATCCTGACAACAGTTTCCTCTCCCTGCACGCCTACCAGCTCCCCAACATCTTCCCTCTTCACCAGATCTACCTCCCCCCACCTTGCATTTCCCTTCAGAAAAGATCAGGCCTACAAGAGACAACAATGAAATATGACAGAACAGGACACAATAAGACAAGGCAAAACTTCCTCCTGTCAAGGGTGGACACAGCAACCCAAGAGGAAGAGAAGTCCCAAGAGCAGGCAAGAGTCAGAGAGACACCCGCTCCCACTGTTCAGAGACCGACAAACACATCAAGCTAAGTCATAACATATATGCAGAGGACTGAGTGTAGATCCATGACGGCCCACTGCTTGCTGCTTCAGTCTCTGTGAGTCGGTAGGAGCCCTCCTTAGTTGATTCAGTGGGCCATGTTCTCCTGGAGTCCTCCATCCCCTCTGATTTCTTCAGTCTTTCCTCTCCCTCCCAAGCTCCGAGGTGGGGGAGGGGCGTGGGATCTGATGGAGACCTCCAATTTAGACGCTCTCTGCGTGATGTCCAGCTGTGAGTCTCGATATTACATTTCATTGCTCTCTCCTTAGACTCTTCTTGATCACAACTCTCATTGAATTGTTTTTGATATGTTTTAATGCTATGGAATGCTACTGTTCAGAACTTTTTCAGAATGTCCTGAGACTTTCCTCATGGCTAACTTGGGGTTATGGATGAAGAGATGGACAGCACAGAGGTCATTGTCATCCACTGAATTAAAGCAAATCAAGTGTCTGCCATCAACATAATGTATCATTGTTGACACTGAAGACAGCAAGTCCCATTTGAAGGGACCATAGGGTCTCTGTGGGGTCCAGAATAGGTTATTGGATGCCCTGGAACTGGAGTTACAGTCAGTCACGAGCCACATCATGTGTTTGCTGGGAACTGAACTAGAGCCCTCTGGAAAAGCAGCAAGCAATCTTAACTGTTAAGCCATCTGTCCAACCTCCAGAGGAATACATTTAATCATCACCAATTCTGGGGGGAAAAAAAGCTAAAAGGGAGAAAATATGACCCATTTCTATCCTTAGGAAATAACGTACAAACTAAGTGTTCTGAGTATTCCAGTTCTTTTTCACAATGCCACTTTGCTTTGTGTGTATTCCAGCACTGGCTGGAATCTACGTGAATGAACTGAAGGCTCTGAATGATATATAATTTGATAAATTGGAAACATACACATGTCCCTTGTTGTTGAATGCTCATGGGCAGTGTCTGGAGATAACTGTTAGTAAATTAAAGGTAGATGCATACTTGCTTATTAATACCCACTCTCCTTTACCAAGTGAAGTTTGTGAATATAAATTAATGGTGAACAAGCTGAAGTGAGCAAATAACGTTCATATGTCAATGTAAAACTACCACGCAAGCATGAATTCCCTAGATTTAATTTAGAATTTTGATAGGTAATTGGCAGAATGTCCAGAGGAAAATAACACTACAATGTACTTAGGCTAACTGTTCCTTAGATGAAACATTTTATGGTGCAAGGCACAAGAGCAGGAAGAACGACTGCCATTACTTTATGCTCTGGTACAGCACACTGTCTTTGTGGCAGTGTTAATTTGATCTTTGCAACACTGACAGCCAGAGAGCACATGTGCAAATGGATTTCTGAACTCTACTTATTCCCGGGCCAGGAGTAAACAATAGTTACCCAGAAGAGTATGATACCAGGGATATGAGAACCTAGCTATCCATGGACTAAATCACATAGATATGGATATGGGGATGGCTGTACACAAGATAAATTTCACGTCAAAAGTTTTTTTTTCTGTTCCAGTAGAAGATTTTTGAGATCATAATTTTATTTATTTATTTTTTATTTTTACATCCCAGTCAAAGATTCCTCTCCCTTCCCTTTTCCCTTACCCCAGTTGTGTGACTTGGTCTTGGTTGTGAGACTCCTACAGTGAGAGCAGGGGCTGTCTCTGACTGTGTTGCTTGATTTTGGGACCGATTTCTCCCACCAGATTGCCTCATCCAGCCTTAATAGAAGAGGAGATTATAATTTGATTACAACATTTTCCCCTTCTATTTCCTTCATCCAAACCCTCCCAAATTCCCCTCCCTACTCTGTTTCAAATTAATGGCCTCTTTTTTCACTAATTGTTATTACATGTATATATGTATTTTCAAATACATATATACTCATAAATATAATCTGTTGAGTCCATATAATGTATGTACATTTTTAGAGTTGACTGTAGCATAGCAGACTTTCTTTTGGACCAGCTCCCAAATCATGACACGGAGCATTATTATTAGTTATGAATGCTTGGATTTAGTTTAGGCTCTTTTCTTGCTAGCTCTTATAACTTAATTAAACTTGTTTCTCTTCGTCTATGTTTTACCTTGAACTTTTTATCTTTCTTTCATTCTGTATGTCCTACTCCAGGTCTGACTGGGTGGTGGCTGCCTTATTCTAGGCTTTGCCTTCGCTCTCTCCCTCATTCTCTCTCCTCTCTTTCTCTTTTGAATCTAGATTCCTCCTCCTACTTATTCTCTGTGCCTGACAGCCCAACCTATCCTTCTGCTGCCTAGCTATTGGCCGTTTAGCTTCTTATTAGACCGATAAGGTGCCGTAAGCAGGCAAAGCAGCACATCTTTACATCATTAAACAAATACAGCATAAGCAAATGTAATATTCCAAACAGTTGACCATTTGACACAGGGCAACCAGTTATTTCCTAGGAAACACCACCTCTCCCACTCTCAGCTCTACTCAGTTGCCTACAGATTTTTCTTTTTTTTTTTTTTGTATAGGGATGAAGCTTCTTGGGCTTTTCCCCATCGACTTTGGCATGTTCATCTGAATTGAAAAAAAATTAGTAGCTAGGATAAAATATAGACTCTGTCAGATGGTACTTAAGAGTTAGACAACCCTTCCTCTTAGGAATTGATTTGACTTTTTCCCCTAGTGGTGAGTAGATACAGTTGTCTCCTTTTATTGTTCTTAGATTCTTTGGGATAGCATCTCATACTACTTTTGGGTAGTTCTCTCCTCTGTTAAGGTCTTCAAATTTATAATTTCAGGAGTGGATTCTAATTGGCTTAAATAAACTAGAGTAGTTCGTTCCATTGTGAATCTGATTCGTTGTGAAAAAAAAAATGACTTAAAAATCCAGTTAGAGTAAATATGAGAAATTGTCTTTGCAATGAAGAGAATGAGATTCTTAGGTTGAGAGATACAGTTTAGGACTGCACAGATGTGGGGGAAATCCTGGAATTACTGTGGGAAGCACAACTAAGAACCCAAGAAAGATAGCTCAGCCATTAAGAGCATTTGTGTGGCTTATGCAGAGAACTGGCGTTCTGGTCCAAGCACCACTATGGGCAGCTCACAACTGGCTGTAACTTCAGCTTTTGGGGGCCGAGACCCTCTTTGCCCTCTGTTGGCACCTGCATGCAGATATGCACACACAAGCATACACATGAAGAAAATTAAAATTAATCTTCAAATATATATGAAAAGAACACAAGAACGGAGTTGTATCTTTGAAAGAGAACCATATAAGATTCTGGGAAAAATAATTTAAATCTTGGTTTAAGCTGATTCCCAAAGTCACATGTCAGGTACTAGCAAACCACCCAGGGCAGGAGATGAAGCTTAGTTGGTGCCATATGGGCTTAGCATGTATGCCTCTCTGAGTAGGATCGTGGGCACTGATACCTGGTGTGTTGGCACAGGCCTGTTATTGCTGTGGGATGTCTTTCTGTATACTGTGAATATGGATTACTCCCATTTGGACTATGGCAAGGCAGGATAAGAGCCAGGTGGGAAATCTAAGCAGAGAAACAGGGAGAAGAAGGGCGGAGTCAGGATAGACACCATCCAGCTACCCAAGGAGCAAGATGCCAGCAGTAATGCCACAGTCACATGGCAAAACATAGATGAATAGAAATGGGTTAATTTAAATTGTAAGAGCTAATTAGGAATAAGCCTGAACAATAGGCCAAGGATTAATGTGTAATATTAGGCCTCTGAGTGATTGTTTACAAGTGGCCACTGGATGGGGCAAGACAGAAAAAAGCCTCCAGCTACATGTTATCTTAGCATCAGAATGGTGGAATCAGGACGATTATGAGTTCAAGGTCATCCTCAATTAGAAAAGAAACTAGACAAGGAATTCAGAACCAGCCTGTAATAAATACATGAGATCCTGTTTCAAAACAAAACAAATAAAAACAAAAACACCTTTTTGTTAAATTTTATTTATTATTTATTTATTATTAATCTAAATAGAAAGGAAGTATATGGAGCACGTGCTTCTATGGAGAAGGGAGAGACAATGAAGAGAGCAGCTGAGTTGGTACATTATCTCCCTTGACTCTTTTCTTTTTAAATAAGCTCTGGCAAAGTTTTAATAAACAAAAACTTTCCTGGTTTACTTTTAACCAGTGTGTTTATAATAATGTCAGAATCACCTGGGTCAATGGTAGCCAGTGTGCATACTCTGTAGCATTTTCCACATGCTGTTCCCAATTCACTATTATTGCCACTGGACTGAGTGATGGACACCAGTTTTGGCCAACATGGCATAATATTCTATTTGAAATTTCCTGGAACTGGGCAGTTGCTGGGGAGGATAACCAATTTCTCCTTGCCATGTCTGATCATCTGCAGAGTCTGTGTCCCGGGATGTGCTTCGCACTTTCCATAACAAGTTGGATCAACTTCAGGGATTTTTTTTCACTTTCTTTGCAACCACCATCTTTCCGCCTCGGGTTCAGAATGGCAACCAACAGAGAGTAGCTGCCAAGATGGCTTCCCCATCTTGATGCTTGAGAGAAGAAAACCAGCATGCTAACACTAATTTACTCAGGGCTCAGTAAAATCTTTGAAGTTCCCCGTGACTTGTTGGGAGAAAAAGAGAGCGAGTCAGAGAGAGGGAAACAGCTATCATTAGAGTCCAACAAGCAAGAGGGAGTGGCCTGGCACTCACTCAACAGCATAACAAGACGGTATTTGGGCCAGAGGGACTGCAGCTCCAGTGACGTAATGAAGATGCGCCCATAGTGAGTGCTCTCGGACAGGAGTAACCCTAAGTTGCAGCCACAGTGGCCCAGCTGACTGCCCCGGTTGTATTATATACATCCCTGAAATGATCCAAAGTACTTTAGTAGTGAAACCACAAAAAAGGGAAAATATTTTTTTCCGTCAGTAGAGTGGGTACAGGATTTACCAGTTTGAGAATTTGGGACTGTATAGTTGGGGACAAAATCTTCAGGTTCTGCACACGTATTTTCTGGTTGGTGTCAGAACCCAGAACAGTTTTTTTTTTTTTTTTTTTTGCCTCAGAGTTGAACACCAGGATGTCCTTACCATTGCAGAGTCGGTACACACCAATGCCACACATGTTCTTTGGAAATTTAAATTTATAATCTGGTAAGAAATTGAGGCACCCCTAACCCCTGCTGTTGTGGGCCTGCAGTGGTATGGCATAGCCTGTTTACAACTTGAGGTTTATGTTTGACTATTCCTCTAGTTACCTTTCCTCTAAGAGTCACAAGATGACTGAAATACACCACATGGACCCACTGGTTTGCCAATATTCAGATTTGAGTGATATTGTATCCTTATCCTTGTTATGGGTTTGATAACACTCATTGGCACTTTCAGACAATGAGAAAAAAAAATGCTCTGGTCCAAACACAAAATGAATGAAATATAAACAAGTAGCAAAGTCTTCAATTAATCAAAGGCATTAGAAGGAGTGTACCTTTTATAAGCCCAAATGAAATGTTTTCCCCATTTCAAGGAATTACGAAAAAAGTTAAGACCCGAGGGTAATAGCCAGTTTGAAGAAAATCAATGTTAATTAAACAAGAATAGGATGTTCTTTCTAACAGTACCCTTGAGGAGGGAAAACCTGGTGTTCATTACAAGACTCACTGACAATGTGTCAAGGTTTAATACAGGCAATGCCTGTAGGTGACCCAGGCCTTGAGGAAGAGCTAGTTATGAAGGGCACATTCATCACATGACTTGATGAATACTCTTCCTAAGCAAGAGACACTGCATATTCAGACCCTTATGATGAAGTGTATCTGTGTGAGTAGACAGGTTAATCTTGCAGTTGTTGTTTGAAACTGTTAACACAAATTTATTGTGCCAGCCTATTATTACCTTGCTCTATAAGGAATAAATAACTCAAACAAGCCAAAATCATCTATGACATCAACTTAATCCTTTCGCTTCTGGTATCTCTTCATTAAGAAATTAAAGCTTTAAGGCTCCATTCTTCTTAACTCGAAGATTTCCACCTTTATGATATAACGTCATGGCTCCTAATACCATGCTTCAAAGTGTGGTTGCCATTTCAGCTCTTCTGTCTTGTAGACTTCATTGTCTCATACCTCCCCTTGGACACAGCCCTTTTAAACATTTCCCCTATGCTTAATTGTTTTCTCTCTCCCTGGTTGCTTCTCTTGGCCTCTGTTCAGGCCACCCAATAGCTCTCTTATCTGGCACAATTGTCTCTGAATGTTCCCCATCACTGGCTCCTTCTCACCCCTTGTTTGCTCCATAATCCACAGCATTTCAGCTTCTTCACTTACCGTTCAAATGCAACCACTTTTATCAAAGGCTTCACTGGTTTCCTAATTAGAGTTCTAATTGAACATCTTTCAGTAATTGGTTTCTTGGATGACTCTACTTCATTTTCTACTGTGGATCCCCTCTTGACTTTTCAAACAACAAAACAAAATTAAACAAATCTTTTCTACTTTTTTTTTTTTTAACAATTATAGCATCATTGTCTACTTGTTTTCTCGACAGTTCTCTAATTAACACTTTGCTGTTTCCTTTGTGAGTTTTTTCTCCTCTTTGTTATCATCATCATCATCATCATCATCATTTTTAGCTAGAGTATACTGTGGTTGTTTAGATAAGAATTGCCCCCATAGGCTCATAGATTTGAATTATGAATTTAATCACGACGTTTTCAACCACACATTATGTTGTTCATATTTGGCTTCATTACCTTCGCCTGTTCCCACCACCCCCACTTGCTATTCTTTTGCCTAAATAGTTCTCCTGTTCTTATAGTTCCTTCCTCTTTTTTTTTTTTTTTTTTTTTTTTTTTTTTTTTTTTTTTGTGTGTGTGTGTGTGTGTGTGTGTGTGTGTGTGTGTGTGTGTGTGTGTCTATATTCTAGGAGCTTCTACAGTACTGGGATTCCATATGGCTTTCTTTTACAATGTCCTCAGTATTAATTAGTATTCTCTCCTTTAACCAGCCCTTCCATCCCCTACCCTATGTAACCCTTCCTATTACTTTAGTCCCCTTTGACCACTTGTGCCTCATTTGGCAAACCTTTTTTGGGAGCCACATCTATTCTCTGCCCAGCTTTGTAGCACCATAGCTCTTAATTCTCTCTTTACCATTTATAACCCCATGACTTAAAGTCATTTCATAATCCCCACCATATGTTCTTTGTCCACTGGCTTTGTTCACATTACTCCTTCTTTCTGGCATGTCTTCCATACACTACTCTACTCTCACCATTTTTTTTTCACTTAACACTTATGCATATTCCAGACCTCAATGCAGGATGCCCTTTCACCACCCCAGGTGTCTGACACATGTGCATGTCACCATCAGTGTACCTGTCCCACAGCATTATAATGTTTATTTATGGATCCATGCTTCCCAAAGACAATGAATTTCTTGTGATCAAGAGCTCTCCATGCAGATTTATTTATACTCTGAGCTCAGGAGAGTATATTGACTATCAGTTTAATTAACCCTAATTGCTATCTCCCAAATGGATGTAGGAGAAAATTGCCTTTGTTCATCTCATTTTCCCAGAGCTTTAGAATCTGATAATGGTCAAGTTCTCTCAACATTTTATTTTGTGTTACATAGAGGGAATGATGAATTTGAAGTCCTAAATAAAGGTTGAAAGACTAACTGAAATATGGTGGGTGGAAAACATACCATTTTATGCAAATTTATATTACGAGACTCAGTGGTTTTTTTTTTTAACAGTAGAAGGCTTTACTTACTAACAATATGATCTGATCTGAGACTGTAGCAGTGTATGAAATGCCCTGCATGATCCTCTACTATAGCACATTACCACTACCACCACAACTAACTTTCTGACAGTCATTAAAAAATGGCATCCTATTCATTATTTACTATCTGTCTACTTATACTACTAATATGATTCATGATTTGAGGAGATCAGTTCTATTCTCCGAATGGAGCAGATTTCTTTAGTCATATGGCAGAAAAACAATCAATGGATGAGCAACTTGGGTTTTCCAACCCAAACTCTATATATGACATTTATGTGTAAGATTAGAGCTGTGCACTTAAACAAGAGTTGGCTTTAGATGATAACACATGTTGGAGTGCTTTTATTCAGATCTACATTGCTGAGTGACTTGACAAATCCTTTTTAGCCCCAGAGAAGAAACCAAGGACTTTGTCAACACTCAGTTAATGTGAGCTTGTCCTACTTTCTGAGAATACCCCCCAGAATTTACCTATGGGTATATAAACTCTTTAATTAAAGATATCAAAATAATCAAGCAGCACAGTACTCCAGAGATATAACTAATGGCATAACTTTTAATTATTAAAAAACGCTGCACTAAAGTTCTAAGACTGCGTTCACATTCATGATTTTTGCTGATGTATTGCAGCAAAGGGCCTCTCCCTTGTGATTTATCCATTCTTTCACAGCTGCTAAGCCTGCTCTGATTGTTATTTTATTCATGTACTCCTGGGATGTTGCTGCCAAATGAAAGAGTGTGTCAAAAGGAAGAAATGTGTTTCTGTCTCTTGAAAAATCCACCTGGGGCTGTCATTAAAAAAGACAGAGGATTAAATCTAATAAAATATTATAGGAGACACAAATTGGATATGGCCTGGTTTTAACTTAAAAGCATATTCTAATATCATCTACATTTTTCTTAATTGCTATTAATTCAGCTGCCATGCAGATATAGTAGTGAACTCATGCATTTCAAGATGTATGTATCTTCTGTACATACTTTAGAGATAATTGATTATGTATATTTTATTTTATACCCTACTTACCTGATTTAAATTTTATGTTCAACATTTTGTCTGCATGGCTTTTCTTGTCACTTTTCTTCCTTCAGACATCAACATTTAATACTACTTTTGATTTAAAGTCAGAGAGATATGGTCCATCACTTATTAAATGAAGGACATTAGCTATGTTATTTAATATCTTTTATTTATTTTGTTTTATTATTGTGTGAGTACAAGCCTCACTTGTGTATGTGTGTGGAGGTCAGAGGATGATGTTGTTGAACTGATTCTGTCCTTCCAGTTTTGTGTAGATTTTGGAAATCGAACTCAGGTTATCAGACTTGCATGCCAAGCACTTTACTCACGGACCCATGTTGCCTTCTCCTATCGTCTTAATAAATGTGTATTTAACTATTTTCTCGTCTGTACATTGTGGAAAATGATTATGGAGAGTTATATGCTGATTGTTTGATAAAATGCATCTGCATTAAAGAATTGAGTATCTAGTTGTACATGACCTTATCTCTGCTCTCAGTGAGCTCAGAGTTTATTGAAGAAGCATGGAACAAATGCTAAACAGTACAGTTAGTTTGCTGCCATAGCTAACCTGGTGAAATCTATCACATTTCCTCAAACTATCCATAATTATCTAACCATAATCATAACAACTTATACCCCTATGCACACTATCACAAATTTCAGAAACCTTAAGATAATCAAAATTAAAAGGAAATTGTTCTGTTGTAAGCACTGTTTATGTCTTGTGGTGTTTGATTTCAGATTACATATATTGTATATTTGTTAATAAAGATCAGGTTAAAGCTTTCATTTTGTGACCTTGATTTTGCCCCTCAACAATGGACTGAACTCTGCTCCTTAGCAATAGTTTTAAATGTTTTTTTTCTATTCCCAAATGCTACATTTAGGCAATTTTTATCCTCTATATCAATGTTCTTGGTTTCTTTTTCAAGGAACCCAAAGGGAATTCAGAATGCACACTCTATTTTCTCTCTCTCCCTAGAGATAATTTGTGCCACAATTGGGCTGTGACTCACTGTGGTATTTATTAATGGACAAGTGAATTTGATTTCCAGAACTCTGTTACTTTTAACATTTCCCATGTTGCTGGACTTGTGTAGCCCAGCCAAAAATTAACTCTAGTAAAAAGTCATACTTCATTGTTCAACCCCTTCACTTTCTTGAGTCCTGCAGTGCTCAAGCCGGGAAACAGTGTAAAGGACACATTACCTCTTTATACTACTGTTTGAAAAGTATTTCATAGGAGGACTCCATTGCTGTGTATTCTATGACAGTTTAGGAAGAAACTGGGGTAAGGTTTTCTTTCTCATAGTCTATGGGGAAAAAATTACACAGAAAATTAATAACATATACATGCCTAGGAAGGGATACTTCACATTCTTGGAAATACTTTTTCATATCTTTGGGGCATATTTTTGTCTATAAATATTATTTAGATTCATGTTTTGGACAAGTTTTTGAGTATTTAGAGCGATCTGATAGCTCTATTTTAAAAAACTTGTATTTGATAAAATATTTATTAATATAGTTTGAAAAAGCATAGAAATATCCACTAAATGAATACCTTGGGCAAATAGTTTCATCATTTATGAATAGAGAATGCACTACTCCTTCCACAGAAGAGTCATTGAAACAATCGGTAAACATCAAAGCACCATAGACATGGAAATTTTTGTTTCTCCTACTCTTTAGTCCAACTACTGATGAATTCAGAAATAACAAATTGTACTTTCCTTAATTTTTTCCAATTCAAATGCTGTTTTCCCCAGAGTTGATGATGCTGTCTAGTGCGTTGTGACAGTACAGTTCCTCTTCCATGTCTTAGTCTCAAAAAATCAAACTGTTCTTCCATTTCATATTGTGTATTTGTTTTCATGGATTCATCACAGATAAATTAGGAATAGGGCTAGTCTAGAGAAATAACTGAGCATGAAATACAATGGTGGTTCAGAACTCTGATGGTCTGTTTCATGTGTTCACTTCAGGCAATCACTCTGATCTGGCTCAGAGTGGACTGGATGAAGACTTGTGGTGCTCCATACAAAAGCCACTGATGGAGCTGGCTACTTCCTACAAGGCTTTTATGGATGGTTGCAGAACAGCACAAAGCAAAATGCATCATTGAGGGCAGAGCAGAGTGTTCTGCTTTTCATTCTTTCAAGTTCTTTTAAATATGAATAGGTATGGAACAGGCTGGTAAGATCTGAGCTTTGAGACTTACCCATAAGGCACAGGTTCTTCTGTCCTGCAGTCAGCCTAGAACATTTGCTTCCAAAACATTTCATTCTCTTTTCATAATTGTGTTCTGGTTGAGGAATAAGCACGCAGACTTTACGAATGGTACAAAGAGTAACCAGAGACCATATGGTACTCCTCCTTGGCTTTGGTTACCAGGGATATCTTAGATGTAAGATTTGGATAGTTCACATTCTAGACTTATTTTACAAAACTGTCCAATTAGCTGGCAAATTATGCCTTTAGACTTTTCTTTTTCCTTAGGCAAATGTATAACACTAATTTCACTATCAAATGAAAACACTACCCCTGCCTTTCTTTCTGCCTTTAGAAGATGGAAGAAAAATCTTTGTTTTCAACCCATGTAGAGGTTCATTTTGACTTTCCATTATCTTGTTGTTGAAGAATCCTTCCAGGTCCTTCTCTGTATGAGGATTTTCTTTGAAATCCAGGCTCTGATGCTTTGATTGCCATCACATTTTTCTTTTAATATTTTCTTTTCTTTGATTGTGTTTCCCTAAGATGGCGTTTATATTTTGGTTGAAAATACTGACTGACAGAACAAAGTTTTAAATGTCAAAGAGAATATTCTATTGTATAATACACAACTCAAAGGGCCTTTGAAGATCAAAAACAGCAACAAGGAAAGCCACAGAATCTTTTTTGATTTCCCCATGAAACTAAAAGGCACACTGGGCATTAGCAACTGTGACAGAGATGTTTGCTGAGCTACGCAGTATCTTCCTTCTCTTCCACATAATACAGTTTCTGTATTTTGGATTCATGTTCAAATATTCAATGTCTTCCTATTCCAAGGTCATGTACTTTATTTATTTAAAGGAAAATAAAAACAAAGAAGACTAAGGGTGAAGACCCAATAGAAAACCTTATTGATATTTCCTCAGGTTGAAACACATCTTCAGCAACTCCATTAAATGATGTGTTGAAATACAATTTTGAGTCAAAATAGAAACCATGGACCCTGTGTGTGGATCCTTTCTCTTTGTCTTAAGCTATCATTGAACACTAGAACTCTAGAACACAGGCTTCCAAAGCCTCGAATTTCATTCATTATGTAAAGAGATTACTCTTGCTGTGTATATTAGTTTGCCTAGAGTTGCTATTTCATGGACAGGTGGTTCAAATGGAATCAACTAATCATGTTTCAACTATTCTGCCAGCTGGAAGTAGCAGTCAAGGTATTGGTTGGGTCAGTGTCTTCCAAAGCCTTTTTTTTCTTGCTCTATAAATGGGTATCTTTTCCCTGTCTTCACTTGGGCTTTCTTTGGTCCATTTCTTAATCTTCTATTATGATGATAATTATTGTTATATAGGACTAACACTCCTTATGAATTCATAAGTTCCACAGGGGTCTTCATCTTTTGCAACGATAAGTTTCCTTGATGAGGACTGAAGAGGAGACTACACTTACTTGTGGGTTTAAGGGCAAATGGTGAAATTTCTGAAAACCACAACAAATCAACGTGCAGAATTGTAGAACCCAGTCCCAATGTACACATCAGCAAAGCACTGGGACGCCTAAGGCTCAGGAAACATTACAGAAGAAGAGGGGCAGAAAGATTTCAAGGGCCAGAAGATCAGGGAGTTTGCTCTGAAACTGTGTCTCCTCCTAACATCAGAAGCTACACTCACAAAGCCTCTCCAAAATGACTGCCTCAATGTAAGCTGGACACGGATGAGATCAATAGACATGCCAAAGTGGATGAAGAAAAGCACAGGAGGACTCAACCCTACCCAAGAGCTGTAGGCACTGAGGAAGGCTGAGAACAAGAGACACAGTCTTCCCCATGAAGACCACACTATCGGTTATCTACTACCAAATGGTCAGACCTGAAAACATACATACATACACATAAAATTATACAAACCAAACAGGTCATATTTAGGAATATATATATCATAACAATGAATGAAAAAGGAGGTTTCTGCCAGAGCTTCAACATAATCACTGTGTCAGTTCTACCCTTCAAAACCTTAGATGGTTTCACAGTAATTGCTTGAAGTCTTGATGGTTAAATTTGACATTTGTGGGGTATCTGGTTCTCCTTCTAGTATTTTTCCTACTACTGAATTTCCTGGCGCTTTTATACCTTATATTTAATAAAATACAGGGGATATGAATGCTATGTGCTCGGTTTTAGTTTTCTCCCTCTTTTTCTTTACTGGGGGGGAGGGTGTTAAAACTAGGACCTTGTACACGCTAAGCAGCTTATCTACCACTGAGCTACAATCCAGCCTTCTTTTAAAAACTTTTTCTTTTTGAGGCAGGGTTTCTCTAACCTGCCTAAGCTGGACTTGAACAAGTTCTGTAACCCAGACCAACTGCAGCTTGTGAATGTCAGCCCCACTCTACTGAGTAAGTGGGGTTACACATCTGCCACCAGGCCCAGCTTTATATACTGAAAAATACACAATTTTTGTTTTTGTTTGTTTGTTTGGCTAAGGAGTTGGTTTATTAGTTACTGAATGTATTTTATCTTGTTGGAGTTTATATTTGTTGAATATCGTTCAGATTGATCTAGCGTTAGCTTTGTTGTTGGTCTTCCCTTGTTCCTCTTCTCCATTACTGATTCAGGTCAGGACTCTGGGCATGGCAGAACTTGCTCTACCAGTAAGATATATTTCAAGTCTCCTAACATAATTTTTTTAATACTGAAAAGACTTTTTTGTCTTATTTTGCTTTACAGTTGCTAGGGTTTAACAAGCTGCTCTTTCTCATGACTCTTTTTGAAAATTTGGTGGGTACTCCCAGTTTATAGTACAAACATCAGTCACTTAAACTATTTAGCTATAAATATAATCTTATTCCATTTCACTCCTTTATTAGGAATTAAAACATTAATAAACATATTCAAAGGATGCATTTTTAATGCAGTCTTGTGTTTTTAATGCATAGACATTTATCAATGTATGTAAAATAAATGTCACAGGTCCTTCTTGTTCAACCTACTGCCCTTCCAAACTAGTGCTTAGTCTCCTAAAAACTTACGAAAAAAATTGCAACATGTTAAATACAAAATAATTTGAACATAGCTTATAGTCACACTTGTTATTTCAAAAATCAGTAGAAATATACTGTAAACATACGTTTACCAAGTGTCATTTGAGAGATCTGAACTCATTATCTCCTGTATCCTCCTGTATCTCATCTGGCTTGAAGTCATTGCCCATATCTCTAACTTTCAGAAATCCCATTCATATCACAATCCACATGTGTATGTGTGTATATTTTCTCTGTGTTTGGACATAAACACATGCTTGTATCTAGATTTAGCTGTTCTTGTTCTTATTAAATATAAATTGGTGTTAAGCTAAAAGCTCCATTCTCCTCCTATATTGATTTCTACAGCCCTTTGTCTTCAGAGTTCTTGCCTCACTTCTGTTCTTCCCAAATTCCGAATCTTCAGTATCTGTTTTTTTTATACTAAGGAAAACTACTGAGCTTTACTTCCCTACACCATGTTTTGAGAAGCACTTGATGGCAAAGCTGGGTGATGGTGGGCCTTCTGTTACCACATTTTCATTTTTTTTCCGAGAACATTGCTGCAATGTCTATTCAGTACCCGGAAGTAGTTGTTTTACGTTTTCTCCCTTCGTGTTACATATTACATAATTATGCATGGCTGAAGAACAAATTCAACATACATTTCCCATTACACAACTAATATTTTATCATGTCACTTTATATCACAAACTGTGATTTTGTTAATGTTTTCGGTGAAATTAAATTGATACCCAGGAAACCTCACTGTGTCTGTGCAGTTTCTATCGGGTTTCAGGGGATCCCCAGTATGTACTGACATTTGGAAGCCCAGCCCTACATCCAGTGCAGATGGTGTGTCTCCATTTCTGAGGACGAGTGGGAGAGTAACAAAACATCTTGTCTCATGCTGGCAGACGCGTACTTTCAACATTTGCAATATGTTCAATTTACTTCAAGGTGATTTTTACCAACATGTGGAACTCAATATTCTTCTTGCACAAATAACTGTTTTTAGGACAGTTAAAAGGTAGAAATCCAGTCAGTTTTTTCCTGGCATGCGTAAGAATAAACCATTCCTCAGACACGCATTTGGAGCAGTGGTTTAAACGGATCTCTATGATCAAATGTGTTTTGAAGATATCGGTGACAATTTCTGTTCTCAGAGGGCGATCAGACATATTCCGGAGACTCCACAAAGGCTTACAAAATTGAATTTAACTTGCTATAAACTGAAGTTTCCCAAATGCATTTCCCCTAGAAGTCTTTTTATTTACTCAATATATTTTAAAGCCATCCAGAAGCTAGTGTTGCAGGCATGAGAGTAATCTTTATTCAGTCAAAAAGGGTTGACTAAGTTCTGCTGATGCTTCACATGTACTCAGTACCAGCTGGTCATCAGTTACTAACACTCCTACTCTTTAGCTACATTCCTTAAATGTAGCTAATTATTTCAAATTCATAGTTTTAAAACCATCACCCAACAAACTACAGGCATCTTTATTATAAAAATTAAGGCAAAAGTCCGTTTTTAATGAATGTGACATCTTCCTTACTTTTTCCCATTAAATAAGGAAGATACAGCTGGAAATGACTGTTTCTTATCTAGCTCTCATAGCTTGTGCACTAAAATGTCCCTTGCATGATTTTGCTTAAGAAAAATTGCTCTGTACATACTTCTACATCTGTATGTACGAAACCCAAGGTATAATGCTACATGTGAACCTTTTCAGAGGTATCTATAAAAGAAATAAAATTGTGTTTTAATTTATTCCAGGGCTGTTGTGAAAGTTTTACAGTCTGGATAAGAGTTTTTTTCCCTCCCCCAATACCTTTCCTAATTAAGGACATTTAGAAAGTAAAATTGGTATAGATTGGTCACATTACTGATCTATTCAAAATTATCTGAAAATTTTACTCATCTATTTTCAACAAAAGTAAGCAGATTGTTACAAATAATTTTTAAATTTAGGTCACTATATTTTCATTTATAAAAAGAAAACAGTTTTCTCAACCGTTTTAAATGCTTGTGCTTGACAATGATTAATTCTACTTTTAGTGTGTTTTCAATATCTGACAACTGTGTGTGTATTCTTTCGGTTGGAGACATCTTTGCCTGTACTGTAATTGCATATTTTGTTTTATAACCAAGGTTGGAATGTTTCATCTGGCCTTTCTTTCACTTGCCGCACATGCAGTAAACTAAATAATCTGATGTGTTGGCAGGTTGTTTTGCAGATCCAGTGCAAGTGATAGTATTTGATTTCTTCACATAATAAAAACTATTAAATGATTTGACAAATTCCAACATACTTTAAAATTGGAAACTTTATCTTATAAAATTACTAATTAATGGTATCGAAATTTCAAACTCTTATTGAATGCCAGCTCCATAAAAGTATAAACTCTGTAATCCTAGATTTACAGCATAATGCAGGGCACCCTGGAGAGACTCAGTGTGTGTCAATAAGTTATAGGACTACCCTTGTGTGTCAGTTAGATGGCTCACTGGGTAAAGGCTTCTACCTCAAGCCTGATGACCTGAGTTCAATTCCTGGAGGCCACGTGGTGAATGAAGAGAACTAATTCCTACAAATTGTCTTCTGATCACCATATGCACACCATGGTGCTTGTACTCATTTCTCCACATTAAATAACAATGTCATAAAAAATGTAGAGACTGCTTCTTTTGGTGAAAAGTGCCAGCCGCATCACAAGTGTGTTGCATTGCTGAGCGCCAAGAAAGAACCAGAGGAGAAATTTAGATCTTAGATATAAACTTAGTTTTTTTCCAAATTACAAATACTATTATTTTTATTGTTATTTTTATATTTATATTGTATATATAATATATATTATATTATTTTATATTTATATTATTATTATTATTATTATTATTATTATTATTTTATATTCTGACCACAGTTTCCCCTCCCTCCTCTCCTCCCAGTCCATGCCCCCTTCCCTCTGTCTCTCCACATTCACTCCTTCTCCATTTCTATTCAGAAAAGGGCAGGATTCCCAGGGATGACATCCAAACTGGCATATCAAGTTGCAGTGAGGCTAGGCACCTTCCCTCCTCTTAGGGTTGGACAAGGTGACCCAGTATGAGGAATAGGGTCCCAAGAGCCAGCAAAAGAGTCAGAGACAGCTCCTGCTCCCACTGTTAGGAGTCCCACAAAAAGATCAAGCTACACAATTGTAACATATATGCAGAAGGCCTCCGTCAGTCCCAGGCAGGCTCCCTGGATGTGGAGTCAGTCTCTGTGAGCCCCTATGAGCCCAGGTTAGTTGACTCTGTGGGTTTTCTTGTGGTGTCCTTGACCCCCTCTGGCTCATACAATCCTTCTCCTTCTTCTGCAGGATTCCCTAATTCCACCTAAAGTTTGGCTGTGGGTAAACCTGCAAGGGAAAAAAGCAAAGTAACATATAAAGACACATCATTAGAATTATACCTAACTTCCCAATGGAGACTCTGAACTTAGACTAAACTGACATCACAGTCCATACCAGAGGACTCTGTTCATGTGGAAGCAGAAATATTAGGCCAAAATGAAGTATAGAAACCACAACATACTTCAAGAGAGTGTGGCTACAGACATATTTCTCTAGCTTTTCTCAATTCCAGCCAAATATAAATCCACCTTTCTTCAAAAAAGAGAACTGTTTTTGTATGTGTATCTATTTCTTTCTGAGTGTGTGTCTGTGCTCCATGTGTTGTGAACCCGCAGAGGCCAGGAGATAGTGAGAGATCTCTGGATACTGGTGTTACAGATGATGAAGAGATGCCATGTTGGTGCTGGCAATTGATCTGGGGTCTGTTAGTGCTTCTAACTTCCAAGCCATCATTCCAGTCCTAAATTCACCCTTTAAAACCAACTTTGGTATTGTCAATACCACAGCTTTCTTTATTACACAAAGTCATAGTATCCTTTAATTTTTTTTAAAGATTGATTTATTTATTTTATGTATATATGTGCTCTATCTGCATGTATGACTTTATGCCAGAAAAGGGCATCAGATCCTACTATAGATGGCTGTTAGCTACCATGTGGTTGATGGAAATGGAACTCAGGACCTCTGGAAGAGCAGTCAGTGCTCTTATCCACTGAACCATCTCTTCAGCCCTCTATCCTTTAATTTGATGGCAGTCTCTTTGTGTTATGAATACATTAATCTCAAGCTTCCAAGTGCTTGCAGATGAAAACAATGTTTTATTAGTTTGCGTCTGAAGAGATGAGTAACTTTTAAATACATGAGTTCCTCTTTTGGTAATTGAATTATCCAGTAAGAATTATATATGAGAAGTTATGACATGGATCAGTTGTAGAAGTATTTGGCAAAACACAAAAAGCTTGGCATATTTAAAATGCTATCATTAATAGTTCAGCAACTGATCATGGAAAAAATTAGTGCTGTCAAGTAATTTATCTACAATATAACAACATGGTGGCTTAACATGCTACTAACAAACTGAAAGGAACAGCATATTCAGAACACTGAATATAAACTGGTTTTATGAAAATAAGCCCATTGGGTCACATGTTCTTCAGTAAGAAAAGTACCAACAATCCATACACATTGCTGAATTTTCATGGATGCTGGGTATGAATAAATGGAGGGTTTCTGTCTTTAAAAAAATCAGCTAACCTTCTTTGACATTCAAACACAGATCTGCCCTGAGTGGCACAAGATGTTGTAGTTATCATAAAACAGTCCTGGATTTGGTGAACTTCAGCAGAAAAATTGGCAAGAATTTGACTATTATCTAGTGATACAACACTTTTTAAAACATCAAATTGAGATCTAGGGCCAGGAAAACAGCAATAAAGAGTCCACTTGAAAATAGATAAATAAAACGCTGAAATAAAGTCACAAAAAGGTTAGAAGTAGGAAAATTAAATTTGTGGCGATGTGCTGAGTAAAACCCCATTTAGACTTAGTGAGGATATTAGTGGAAAAACCCAGTGAGACAAGAATTTGAATGAGGTGCAAAAGCATCAGAATTTATTGCTTTAAAAGCTAAGGAAATAAAAAGAGATTTTAAGAAATCTCTAGGTAGCTGATCATTAACCGAAGGAGAGAAACTACATTGACTCTACAATTGTTCGATCAAATTTCCCACTCTGAAAATGCTGAAAGCTTAACAACTTACTATTCATGACTAAATTGAGTGAACAGAGGAGCGAATGCCTAGGTTCTATGTGCAGAGGTAAGATTAAATGACTGTGTCTGTTTGGGAAGGCCTGTGGGATTATAAAGTAGTTCAGTGTTAGGATGCCTCTCCATTCTTTTTTCACAGTGCAATTTCCTGTTTATCCATTTATGTGACTGAAAAAAAAAGGTCAGAATACTAATCTTAAGTGTAAGAAGAGCCAAATAATAAATTTGTTTACTCGATAAATATATTTTGAGAACCTTTCATGTACTTTGCCTTATTGCTATTAGCGATACAATAAGGAATACAACAGAAATTCTTCCTTGCTTTAGAATGCACAGCCTAATGAGCCATCTATGAAATGAATAATTTCCCCAAAGAAGATATAATTTCAGCTATAATAAGCATTATATAAGAACATTATTTCTCTGAGATAATATCTGTGTTGGCTAGGGAAACTTTCATGAAAAGATACTTGAACCAGATCTGGAATGCTCACAGACATTACACAGTTGATGAAGCAAGCCTTGGGTGGTAATTCAAAGGTGGTGCCTTTAAGAGAGCCACAAAAGTCCATGGTCTGAAAATCACATTAAGAAGCTGGTTATTAATGAGAAACACCAGCCCTTGAAAATGTTTTGCTTTACCAGAGGACTCTGTCCTCCCAGAGTACCTTTACTAAGACTTGAGAGATGGCTGAGTTGGTGAATAGTTTGCTCTACAACCATAAGGACTTGAGTTTGATACTCAGAACTCAAATAAAAAAGATCAGGCACAGAGATGTACACCTGTAATTTTAATGTTGGAGAGATAAATACAGGGCTGAACCCTGAGACTTACTAGCCAGCCATTGGAGCCTGCTTGGTGAGCTGTAGGTTGATGAGAAATCCTGTTTCAAAGAAAGACAGACAGATGGACAGACAGACAGACAGATGGATGGGCAGGTGGGTAGGCAGACAGAAAGACAGCAGGTCAGAAAGACAGATAGAAAGAGAAAGTAAGAAAGAGAAAAGAAGATGTGACTGGTCCCTGAGCAACGGCATTGAAGTTGACTTCTGGCCTCCACAAGTGTGTGTAGACATATTATACATATACTTGCATTCATGTGTACACATGAACATGTACACAAAGATGACATTTTATCGCTATGACAATTTATCTATACAAGTATCCTAAAATACAACATTTAAGGACTTAAAGTTCTATATATTAAAATTTGGGAGCTGGATATGGTAGCACAGATCTATAATTCCAACATATGGAAGACAGAGACAGTAGATTACTGCAAGTGCTCAGTTTGGTCTACATAGCAAGTTCAAGACCAGTCAAGTCTACTTTGTCTCAAAGAAATCAAATAAATAAATAAATGAAACAAATAAGTAATATTAATAAAATCACTTTCATCTTTCAAGTTGATCATTAGTAAAATTTTATGACTTTATATGTACATTTCATGAATATGTCCATATATATTTTACTTTTAAAAATGAAATATATTCATACTAAGCATAGTCATCTGAGTATATGACATAGGTAAATATAACAATAGAGTTGGCAGCTTTTATTATTAGTATATTTAGTCATTGTTCATCTGCTTCCTGAAAGCATGATATTCATCTACATGATAAGTATGCATACATGTTGTGTGAATTCATATGTACTTAATATTATGTATATACATCCACACTTAGACATATTCATGAAGTGACCACATTAAAAGTGTCCGTACCACTGTGCTCTAAGTGCATGCAAATTGCATTTCAGATTCTGTTACCTCAATAATGTAACCAAATACATTCCTACACATGAATTTTTTCTACTTATGAGACTATTTCTTTTTTTAAAAACATTTTATTGATTCTTTATGGATTTCACATCATGCATCCTGATCCTTCTACTCATCTCCCTGTCCGCTCCCTTCTGCCCTCTGCCCTTGCAACCTCCCCCCTTAAAATAAAACAAAATTTAAAAATAAAACCCAAAAGCAAAACAACAACAACAGAAAACCATCAAAATCTCAGTGTGGAAGCTGTAGTATGGCCCAGTGAGTCACATAGTATATATACCCTCTAGTCCATACATCTTTACTTGGAAGTGTTCATTGCATTGAGTCATTGGTCTGATTTGAGGCCTCTGGCTTCTGTTTATGGATACTGGGCCATTACTGGGACTCCTCTTGGATATCCTGTTGTTGTCCTGTATCATATAGATCCTGTAGCTTTGGTTCTGCAGGTCCGGCTTCTTTACATACTCTGGCAGTTCATATATGAAGTGGATGTTGGGGTGGGCTAACACATAGCCCAGGTGGTAGCTGGGTTGATCAGCCTGCCAGCTTTCCCTCATTACTGCCACCCAGGTGAGTTTCCAGCACTTCCCCAGCATCAGGCAATGGGATGGAGTAGGGCTGGTTCTTCTGCTCTCACAGCCTCTGGTCCAGCTCACCCACACTCACATCACCAGGGCTAGCTCTACAGATTTTTTTTTTCCCCCAGAGCCTGCTTCCCAGTTGCTGCAGTTGGTGAGGTGTAGAGCCAGCTCCCCTATTCTCATGCCCCTGAGGCCAGCTCTACTGCTTGGCATAAGTGGCAGGGGGTCGGAGGAAGGCCATATTTCCCTCCCTCATGCCACCACATGGCATATGAGGGAGAAGACAGGGTGCGCTCTCCTGCTCTCATATCCATAGAACCAGCTCACCCGCATCCCTGCCTACAGGGTCAGCTCCAGAATGCTCCCCCAGTGAGGTTCAGGGCTTAGTCTCCCATGCGCTGCAGCTGATGAGGGGCAGGACCAGCAATGCCATTCGCATGACCAGTTTTCCTGCTTGCTACAGGTGGCAAGGGGCAAGGGGGCGGGGAGGGCATCTTTCCCTCCCCCACGCCACCACATGGCAGATGAAGGGTGGGTGTTGTCAGCTCTCTGGTTCTCACACCCTCCAGGCTGGCTCAGCTGTGCTCTTGCCAAGAGGGTCAGTTCTACCGTGATGCCCAGGCAAGGTGCAGGGATTGCTGCTGCCGGTGAGGGCCAGTGCCAAATCTCCCATTGTCATGACCTCAGGGCCAGTTCTCTCATCTGCCACAGGCAGTGAGGGGAGAGGGAAGGGGAGGTATTCTTTCCCTTGCCCTCTCTACCATGTGGCAAATAAGGTGCCGGGCCAGATCTGTGTACGTTTGCAGGGTTGGATCACCCGTGCCCCCATCAATAGGGTCAGCTCTACTGCAGTGCCCAGGTAAGGTACAGGGCCCACTCTTCCCAGTGCTGCAGGTGGTGAGGGGCGGAGTCAGCTCTCCCACTTTCGTGACCACAGGCCCAGAATATCCCTCTTGCAGTAGGTGGTGTGGGATGAGGGATGAGAGGCGAGGGGTGTATCTCTCCCTCGCCCACTCCAACCTGTGATGACAGTTTGGCTAGCTCTCTTTCTCTCATGCCTTTAGCGCCTGTTCACTTGCACCTTTGCCAACAGGGACATCTCTACTGTGCTGCCCAGGTGAGGTACAAGGCCCGCTCTCCCTAGTACTGCAGTTGGTGAGGAGCAAGACCAGTTCTCCCTAGTGCTGCAACCAGTGAGGGGCGGGGTCGGGCCAGGGACCCAGTCATGGCCTGTGGCAGCAGCCCAGGCCTGACAAGACCAGGCTCCAGGCCACTCAGATCTGTATGGCCCAGCAGAGGCTCAGTCCTTGGACACCAACATGGCCCGAGGTGGCAGCCCAGGCCCCTGACATCCACATTGCCCCTGGTGGCAACACAGGCCACAAACATCTACATGGACCCCAGCTGCGGTTGAACCACAGACCCAAACATGGCCCTTGGCAGCAGCCTGGGCCTGGATGTCACTTTGGCTCTGGTTGGCAGCACAGGTCACCCAGACCAGCATGAACCCCGTGGCAGGGTGCCCTCGAACACCCTCCTGAACTCAGGTGGTAGCTCAGACCCCAAGCATCCACATGGCCTTCAATAGTAACAGGAACCTCGGAAATCAATGCAAATCCTGGCCGTGGCAGAGCCATGGACACAGACAAGGCCTCAGCTACAGCCTGGACCTATATGACGCCAGGAATCAGGATGGTAGCACATGCCACTCAGGTCGGTATGGGTTTGGCAGTGGCTCATTCTTTGGACACGAACATGGCCACAGGTGTCGGCCCAGATCCTGGGCCTCTGTGTGGCCTTTGGTGGCAAAATGGACATGGACATCAATGCAGATCCTGGCTGTGGTAGGACCATAGACCCAGATGTGGCCCTCAGTCACAGTTCGCATCTGGGTGACACCATGGTTCTGGGTAGCAGCACAGGCCACCCAGGTCTGTTGGCCCTGGTGGTAGCTTGACCCTCAAAGACCAACATGGCTTCATGTGTTGGCCCAGACTGTGGACCTCTGCATGACTCTCAGTGGCAACAGGAGCCATGGACATCAAATCAGAACCCAGTCACAGCAATGACATACACCCAGACATGGCCCCAGGCAGTAGTCTAGGTCCAGATGTCACCAGGGTCCTGGGTGTCAGGACAGGCCTCTTAGATCTTCATGGCCCCTGTGAGGGCACATGTCTTGGACACTGACTTGGTCACAAGTAGTGGCTCAGACTCTGGGCATCCTCAGGGCCCTCAGTGGTAACAGGAGCCATGAACATCAACACAGATCCCCACAGCTGCGTCAGGGCCACAGACCAAGATATGGCCCTTGGCAGCAGTCCAGGCCTGGACATCACCATGGCTCTGGACTGATAAGCAGGCCATTTACATCAGCCCATTCCTCACTGCCCTCACCTCTTCAGATCTGCTTCTTTGCCTAGCACACAAATCATTCTGCCCCCTTCTCTCCCCCACTTTCCCATTTCTCTGCCTTTAGCTTATAATAGTACATGACCACCCAGTGCCAGAGTGGCTCATGGTTGATTCTGCCCTCTCCAGGCCAAGAGGTCTGGGGTGGAGTTGTGGCTGTCCTCTGTGCTCAAGAATATTTCTTTAGAAAAACTTTTGCTATAGTTACAATTTTTCTCTAAAATTATTTCAAAACATTCTATTGTAATTACAAGCAAACTTCTTTCTTACCAATCCCCCCCCCCCACACTGAAATGCCTGAGGGTAGTAATTTTGGAAAACGACGACTAGATAAGATTATTTTTAAAGTTAATTAAAAATTATCTTTAGCGTACAAAATAATGTATTTTGTTATGGCATTTTCACGAACATGTATCGTTGTACTTTGCTCATGTTCACCTCCCTAGTCCCTTCCTTGTCTGCCTGACTTCTTCTCCCAATGGCCTTCTCTCTCCTTTGCAATGGTCTTCCTTTGTGAAAGGAAGACAGAATTGCCTGTAAAGTTTTGTCAGTAGGTTCTTCAAACCTGAAGCATTATAAAGTTGATTCTTTTTTTTTTGGGGGGGGGTCTGGTAGGTAGCATTGATATTTGATTTATTGATACTTAAGTGTCAGGTTTTATGTCAATCTGAATTTGCCCAGTGTACAGGCATACAAATATTAATCAAATACCATGACAACCAAATATAAAGTAGATTTGGGGTAGAATTAACCAACTTGAGCTTCTTAATATAAAAGTTCTCCATTATGAAGATACTAATTTCCATCTTCCCTTGTTCTCAAAATCATTCCAGAGTGTCCAGCCAACATTGCATGTGTGCATACATATATATACAAATACATACATATATATGTGTGTGTATGTATGTATGTATATTCATGCACACATATGTACAAGTCCAGCCTGCCTTCAGAGGAGATGACTTAAGCCACAAATGTGAAAATTCCTTGTTGAGGACTGAGGTGTGGTTTTACTTGATGATACTTTAAGATGTGGCTATATTTTTTAGGATTTTGATGTTAAGGCATTGTCTCAAGATTTCTGTTGCTGTGATAAAATACCATGAGCAAAAGCAACTTGGAGTAGAAAGAGTTTATTTCATCTTACACTTCCAGGTAACAGTGTGGGCAGATATTTCTTTCATACAGCTCCCAGTTCCCAAATAACTGCCATGGAGACGTAATATGAATTATAAATGATTGGCCAATAGCTCAGGCTTGTTATTAGCTGACTTTTACATTTAAAATAACCCATATTTCTTATCTATGCTTTGCCACATGGCTTGGTACAGCATTGCCACCTTTTCTCAGTACATCATTCCCATCTTACTTCTCTCTGTTTCTACTTGCCACTCCACCGACTCTGCCCTTCTTCCTCCCAGCATTCTTAGTTTGGCTGTCTCCCCTATACTTCCTGCCTGGCCACCAGCCAGTCAATTCTTTTTTAACCAATGAAAATAATATGTATTTACAGTGTACAGAATGATTATTCTATAGCATAATATTCCACCACTGAGGAAACTCAGGTCTGGGAACTCAAGCAGGACAGGATCCTGGAGGAAGGAACCGAATCAGAGGCCACAGAGGAGTGTGACTTACTGACTGAAGTGAATGGATTTTTCACTGAGTTGCCAGCTCACAAGTAACAACATGGATAATGATTATTAATTATGAAAGCTTGGCCTTAGCTTAGACTTGTTTTTAATTAGCCTTTATAACTTAAATTAATACATTTTTTATTAATCTATGTTTTGTCACATACCACCCATCCTGCTTCTTCTGTTTTCCTGTGTCCCTAGATTATCTCTTCATACTTCTCTCTGCCCAGAAGTCCCACCTATACCTCCTGCCTAGCTATTTGCTGTTCAGCTCTTTATTAAATCATTCACAGCCATATATCTTCACACAGTGTACAAATATCCCACAACAGACTTGCTCTCCATGGCCTGCTCAGCCTACTTTCTCATAACACTGATGACTAGCCTAGAGGTGGTACCACCCCCAGTGAGCTGGGGCCTCCCACATCAACCATCAGAAAATGTACTACTAACTTGCCCACAGACAAATCTTATATGCATGTTCTCAATTGAGAGTCTTTCTTCCCCAAAGACTCTAGCTTGTGTCAAGTTGGCATAAATCTAACCAACACAGCCATTCATCATTACTTGGTTAATACAACAGAAGAAAAATAGGTTATATTTTAGAGATTGAATATGCTTTAATTAAATTTCATGCCTAATAATGAAGCAAGTACTTTAATAACACTTATTATGTGCTTTGTATGTATAAATCTACTATATCAACTAAGTAAATGGATTACTCTTCAGTAAACTGTGAAACTAAGTGAGATTGAAAAAAATAATTAAAATCTTTTTTTTTGCAGAAACATAATTTAGCAGGTTTCACACAACAGTGTTTTACCTTAGGAACTGATTAAAATCAGATCCCCAAAAGGCTTCTATTTTTGTAGATTAATCAGGAAGAAAATATTTTCATTATGCAGTGTTTTCACAGCCTGGAACATTTCCCCTCTGTGTTCTTCAGACCAGTTTGAACTTCATCATTGACATATGTTGACCTGCTTAAAGGCCATGGGTGCAAGGAACAGCTGGAGAAGCTGTTAACTTTAATGAACCCCTTTTCTGATTTACACCCCAATGCTTTCCACGTTAACTTTCCACTTTGCAATTTTCTTTACCTGGAGGAGGTGAGGGGTAAGATTCAGAGTTCTATCTTAGTGCTTATCTGTGTTATTGAGATCTCTATATTTCTCTTAGAATGAAGACTTTGTAGGTTTTCCAGATAACATGAATGTAAGAATTCTTAAAGAATGTCTTTTATGACTGAAATATACACCAGCCCCCAGTAAGGTCTTGGAGTTGGCACAAATAGAAGAGAAAAATCACTTTGTTAGGGCAGTGTGTACTTCAGATTAAGTGGGTAGATCTTTATTTCAAATCCATCTGTCATATATTTGTGATTGTTGGACAACTAGTTAAACTGATTTGTTGTGCTCAGGAAATGGAGTAGAATATGGTGTGATCCAATACAAGACCAGATAACATTGCTCAGTAAATGTCTCTCATTAAAGGTTATTAGGTAGTAAAAGGCTTTAATGTTTTTCATTCCTTGTTTTTTCTGCTCTGTCTTTTTTTAGTCCCTGTACAGTTGCCCTTATATCCTCCTCTGCTTCCTGTGTAGCTTTTCCAAAGGAAAGATTTCCCCAAAGACAACTGTTCTCCCGCAGCTTGCTTTATTTGACCAAGTCTTCTTTTACTCAACATACTCTTCTTAGCAAACATTGCTCTCATTATTTCCTACAAGTACGATGTAAGCTCAACCTTACTTTTAAGACAATTTCTAGATAATTTAACTCAGCTCCTGGTTTGTTCCTAGTCAAGTGATTATGTCCATAATAAATTTGTGTTTGACTATCTGGTGTGCCCATAGGGCTCAATATATAGAGTAATACTGCAGTGAGTGTATTTATGAGATCAAACTACAGTTTTGGTAATAGTTTAAAAACCTCAGTGAAGATCCAGTAAGTAGGCAAATAAAGTCAAGGAACCAAGAGTCTAGTCCTGTGTTGTGTTTCCCTCCACCATATCTCTGGAAACATAATTACTAGTTTTATTATGTAGCTTCATAGACTGTGAACGGAGTTGGTCTCTTAGTGAAAGAAATCTGTTAAATGGGTAGTACTTTGAGCTTTGCCTTGGCAATTTACTTATAGTGGGAAGAGAGAAAAAGAGAAGAATCCCTCATTATTCTTAAATGAGTACTAAAATTAAAATATTGGTCAAAGTTTTCAAGACACTGTGGTACTTAGACTTTTAGTTACTGTTATGAATATCTAAGAGAACAGCTAAAAATAGGGAACTATTTATTTTGGTGCATGGATTCAGAGATTTTGGTTCACAGTCACTAGACCCTATCTATAACTGGGGGCCACTAGTGAGGCAGAACATATATATTATAAGTACAGTAGAGTTATTTACTCCATGAAGGTCAGGATGAGGGACAATGTATATGTATCAAAGACACATCCCCAGAGAATTACTTCTTTCAATCAGGCCTCACTTTCCACAGTTTCTACAATGTTCGGGTAGTCAATTAGGTTCGGAATTCACCAACGGATTCATGCATTCTAAAGAATGCGTGGTTAATCCCCATCACCCCATAAGTTTCAAATAGCTGTCCTCTGAATATTGCTGTCTTGGAAAGCACTTCTTCAATAACTGCCCTTTGTGGAGCTCTTTATGCTGCATAGCCAGGACAGCTATGTAAAGAATAAGTTTATACAATTGGTGACCAAGATGTCTGCATGAGAGGTAGGCAAAAGGGTGCTGGTGTGTGTGATGTGTGTGACGAGATGTGTGTGATGGCCAAGATGTCTAGATGAGAGGTAGACGATAAGGATGCAGCATGTACAATGAAAACTGTATTCTAAATGAATGCTCTGTGGAAAGCTTGCCCTCCTGGGAAAAAGGTCTCAGCCTCTTCTTCAAATCTCCATGCTCATTTCTTAGTCACTGGGTACAGGGCTATAGTTAGATCACAACCTTTTCTTCTTCTTGGAATTTCTACCATAGAGAGTGGCTCCCTATCACCAGAGGACTGTTCTGCCATCGGAAGAGTGCATATATCTACCTGCTAAAAAAAACGTGGAGTGACTTCTCCCTCTCATTTTAAAAAATTTGGAACAATCCCTAATACTAAAGTCCTTGTGGAATCAGTTGAGACTTCTCTTTAATTTGTAGTTGATTTTTTCCTTTACAGTTACCAAAACAAAAGATTTCCTGGATGAAAATAACTTCAATACTTAAGGATTTTATTGTTTTATTTATCTCATTATTTCACAACAAACTAATAAAATAAATGCATTTAACAATTTGATTTATTATGGATATATGGGACTCAACCTTGAGTAAGGCTAATAATAGTAGTTCAACAGAGACATTTTAAACCATGGATAAACAGATTTTTTTGTTTGTTTGTTTGTTTTTTGAGACAGAGTTTCTCTGTGTAACAGTCCTGGCTGTCCTAGAACTTGCTTTGTAGACCAGGCTGGCCTTGAACTCATTGAGATCTGTCTGCCTCTGCCTTCCAAGTACTGGGATTAAAGGCATGCGCCACCGCCACCTGGCCAGACTTTTAAAATTGAGGTTTTACATAGTTTTAAGCAGAATAGCCCAATATGGAAAAATGTTAGAAATGCTACTTAAAATTATGCAAAATGTAATAGAATATATTTGTTTCAGTTTACTGATAACAATGCATCCATTTGTTGGGAAAGTTGAGCCACTTGCCTTTTCAAAGTTATTTCCAACAACGAAATTCTCCGGATGCCTCAGAGGCATTTAGATCATTAAACTTAGGACAGAATGTTTCAGAGCTTCTGGGGTTAGATAGTTGTCACATGTGATTGAAAATGATGCACAGCACACCGAATATAAACAAAATACTCACCATAGTCCAAAAAGAGGCATAAAGAGGAAGGAAGAATCAAGAAGTAGTAGAGAAATCTTAGCAATACAAAGTATTTAAAAATTTTAACCCCCAGGAGAAGAAATCTTAAGTTTCTTTGACCTAAAACATGACATGCAGCATTACTACAGTTGCATGATAGGCTGAATTTTTAAATTTTTTTTTTTTATTTTTAATTGTGTGTATATGTGTGGAGGTCAGTGTGGGAATGTGGAGTTCAGAATAAGATGTGGGATGCTGGAATTGCAGGTGGTTCTGAGGCACCATACATGGCTGCTGGAAACTGAACTTCAGTTTTAGACAAGAACAGTATGTATTCTTGACATGAAGCCATCTCTCCATCCCTTGATTTTACTTTTCTTAATGTTACACTGCACATATGCATATAGAGACTATGAAAATGAATGCAAAGGATGGATGTCAGGCAGACATTGGTGAATCTAACAGAATAGATCCTCATTTTAAAGGACGTCACTGCTGTTTTGCTGTTCTTATTCAAACTATGATCATTGCTACTAGATTTTTAGAACTTACGTCATTGTGCACTTAGACATTCAAATTTGAGTTCTATGTTTTCCTAAAGCAAGTCTGTGTATACAAAATTGAATTAGAGCGTGCACAATTATTTCTTTGATCACCTACTTTTTGAACAGCCATGTCCAGTGGAGTATTGTCAAAGGTTATGATTAGCAGTACTGCTAAGTCACAGCACCAAGGAAATTAATATAAGTATAGCATGATTTCTGATTAACCTTGAAAACTCACCTTTTAGATCAATGAAATCGCTCCTTAGCCCGAGGAAACCATCTTTCTTGTATAAAAGACTGTTATATGGCTGGTTTAAAAAGTAGAATGTTTACTTTTTCTTTCATCAGATACATTTCAGGTTAATGAGAATAATTTTAAATCTTCTGGAGTTCTATCATGAAAGAGATAACTCTGGCTTCATTAGCAGTAGAATCACTTGCTGTTTTTATGACTCAGTTCCTTGCTGATCCTTTTTTTCTTTCTGGCATGTTTTCCTATGGAAACAATCTGCACAGGACAATCTTCCCAGATTGCTAACTTTTATTTTAAAGGGGTCCTTGGGGAAGGAGATAACTTGAAAACAATTTCAGTGTTACTTAGTGCTGTTGTTAACTCTTCCTGGACAGATACGAAAGATGAAATGGAATGTCAGCCATCCTCAACTCAAAGACACAAGTGCTATTGACTTCTGAGTTAACAAAGAAACTGAGAAGCAAAATGTTGCAACTGAAAAATCTAGTGTTAACATTGATTTACTATGAATTAGGTAGTAAAGATTTATGTGTTTTATTTTAAGGTAAATTATTAGATTTTTTGCTGTATTTAAGTAGTATTTACAAATACAGATTAATTGTATCATTTCAAAACATTAAAGACAGAAACAAAGAGGCATCTTGGATGAATTTTGGTTAATTCTTTGCTTATGAATAATCTGAATTCATTTCTATTTTTATTATTCATTTTTTTTGATACTGAATGGCAAGGTATTAAACTGAGGGGAGAGACTGACATTGGGGATGGAATTATTTACAATGAAGTTTTCTAAAAATAGAATAACTTAGATAATCAAATTTTATAAGGAATTTAAAATTAACTTGGGGAATTAGTAAACTAACTACTTTCTCCCACAACAGCTATTTAGTTACTTTATTGTCTATTAGTTTTAGTTGAGACCATTAAAGTAATTGTGAATTACAATATTTTATTGGTGGTTAAGTCTTTGTGTTTCAAAGGAGAACAAATGTCCATTAGAGTGGGAGGAGACAGGTATGCACCACAACAAGTGCCCTGCCCTTGGTATTGCTTATCTTGTTGCTAATATTTGTGACTGCTATTTCATTTTTCAGTTGGTATTAATTCATTTATGTCGAGTCAGGGTTTCACAATATATCCTAGACTATCAACAAGCTAGTAGTCCTTGTTCTCAGTCTCAAGCTAATGACCCTGGTGCCTTACTGTCCAGAGCACTGATATTATAGACACACCCCCTCATGACTAGCTCTCACCTGTCATTCTTTGTAGATAAATGTATGTCCCTGGGAAGAAACTTGCCAATGATAAATGAAGTTGGATGGACAATACAGTGGCTTTTTGGGTGATGAAATTCTGAGTTGAGTCCTAAGCTTTCTCCTTTGGTCCGTACTGGAGTGTGGAGCTCTGTCATCAGCAGTCACAGGCTGCTTTGCACACCGTTGATGAGCTCCCTTCCCACCCAGTTTTGTTTTCCCTCTCCTCTCCTGCTGCTTTCCAATTCACAAATGAGTTACTTGTCTTCATATTCAAATCTGATGGCCTTCATTTAAAGCGTACTGTGCAATCTCACATCTGGTAGCTGACTTACTTTTTTATTAAGCACAACATGAAACTGACATGAAATACTGTCACAAGTCGAATAAATGATTATGCTATCAAGTTTAAATTTTGCATTCATTTTTAAGGAAAAATATTGCATATTAAATCTTCTTGGTATCTTGATTTATCTTAATATATATATATATATATATATATATATAAATTAAGAGCATTTTATTATTCTTTTAAGTTACTTCTTTTCTTTTTTGAGACTATAATATAATTACATCATTTCTCCCTTCCCTTTCCTCTTTCTAAACCCTCCTATATAACTCTAATTGCTTTCTTTAAAATTCATGGTCTCTTTTTATTAATTGTTATTACATAAATATACTTATACACTCGTACAAAAATAAATACAACCAGCTCAGTCAGCGTATTGTTACTTATACGTATGTTTTAAGGGTTGGCCATTTTTATTCATTGAGAATTTCATACAATGCAATTTGAAAAGGGTCCACTCCACTCCTACAATGTATTTTGAAAGGGGTACACTCCACCCCTGACAAAATTAACATGTATTCTCAAACTGTGCTGCAACATTTGGAAAGGCAGCTATAAAACCTATGATGGTAACTGTCGGCCTTGAGAACCACTGCTCCATGTCACACATCAGCTCACTAAGGCTGGTGGGTGCTGCATTTGAACCTCCTCTTATGGGAGATCCCTGACTGACCACCAAGTTTCTTTCCCAGCACAACTTTTAAGGAAGATATGAGTGCCCTTGTCTTGTGTACACAGAAAGACACATTTAAAAGGCAACCATTGCACTCCCTCGCTTTTACTTGAACATGGATAACAGTTACTCTAAGGACTGCCTCTGAGACACGTCTGCCTTTTTATAGCAACAAGCCTTATGAATAACATTTTCTCAAAACTAGTATAGCATTCTGGAATACAGCTTGACAAACATCATCTGTTTTTTTAGCAGTTTCTTTTATTAACAGTATTCTGCGCTCAGCAAGGCCTATGCTGTTGTCAAAACTGGTCTCTACAGATAAAGCATCTTTAAGCAAATTTTGTTCTCACTGAGCTAAAGGCCACAGTTCTCTGGCTTATGTCCTTGTGAAAAAATAACTTGAACACACACACACACACACACACACACACACACACACACACACACACAAAACCTTTCACAATGAGAATAAAAGGGGACAGTTTTACCTTACCCAGAAACCCTCCTGTTTGTTGAGGATAGCAGGGATCATTGACTGGACAATGTAATGATATTTTAGTACATTTTTTTTATCATCCTCCCTTTCACCACAGCTAAATGCTTATCTGCTTCCTCAACCACACTGGCCTCTATAGTAAGATCTGTCTGAAAGATGATATTGTTGGTTGAGGACCCAATGCTGCTTGCAATCTTGAAATAATTCTTCATTTCCACTTTATGTCTAATCTTGGTTAAGCTTGACCATCAGTGAACTCAAGAATATCACCCTTAGCAGCATGACCAAATAGTAGTGTTTATGCTTCTACACTGCCCAAGGAGTATCCCAAGCCTTCATTCTAGACTCTTCATTTTCTTACTGTAGAAACACTCTTTTCATATCCCTAGCTGTGAATACTTTTGTCTGTGTGTGGCCTTGCAATTGTTTGAATTCATTGCTCTTTCAATGAAGAAATATCTATACTTGTAGGACCACAGAGGTGGCCTCTGTTATGCATTCAAGTGAATCATCATGACCATCTGTGAGAATTTCACAGAACTTTTGGCAGCTGGTGTCACTTACTAGCAAGCTAATTCTGCTATAGCATCTAGTAGGGAACTGGTTTTGTCTTTTCCATGCTGAAGTCACCATAATCTTATTATATCAAGAACAAACGTAAAGTACCTGCAGACACACTGTGAAGTGGAGGCATACTCCTAAGATGTAAATCTTTTGGGGAAATAGACTGAAGATGACAATCCCTCTAGATCAGTCTGTTCCATCCCTATAATATCTACTCAGTAGACAAAAGAGTACTTGAGTAAATGCCTATAAAGAAAAACATCAGAAAAACAACCCTTCACTTATTGTCTCTACTTGCTATTTTATCTTATCTAAGATTCCAAATTTTCTATAAAGAGAACCGCACCTATGAACTAAGGTCATGGGCTTTGTATTTATTTAGGAGATATAGGCATTCAGACTCTCCTGTCTATCACTCAGTATTCTCCCATGTAAACCAGGTAATCAGAACAAGAGCTTTCCATTACAAGGTGGAACATTTTACCAAGCTCTTCTCAGTGCCTCTCTTTATTGCTTTCTATCCTAACTTAACATTTCCATATTCCTTTTTGTTCATTTACATAATAGCCTTATGCTTTCTTCTGTCTTTTGGCTACGGAGTGATATCTACCACCTCAGTAGAGTTTCTCACTGGTCTGCACATTAAAGTTATTTGAAAACTGATTTTGGAAGATCTTGGAGCTCATTTGTAGCAATGCTGTGGGATACTGAACCCAGAAGCTACACAGAAGTGGCTTGATGGTGGCAGAGGAAGGGTGAGCTGATACCAACAGATTGTTCTGGAAGTAAACCACAGAGAATACTTCTAGACATTTCAACAATTTTAGAAACAGACTTCTCTGCATCCAATTCCTTGCCATTTAATTAGCTATAGTGTTTTCAGTTACAATTAACACCACAGTCTTCAGCGCCACATTGTTTTTCCTTTGTTGTGACAAAAACAGTCACAATTCAACAATGACATCTTAAGAAAAGGAAGATTTATTTTGGCTAATGGTTTTAGAGATTTTCTGTGTTATTATGGTGGGGAAAGCCATAAAAAGGAAGCTCAAGTCATGGCTGCAGGAACATGTGTCAAAGGCTACTCCTATCAGTGTGGACCAGGAACAGGGTCTGAGTAGAATTTTCAAGGTCAGCCATTGAACAGGCCTTAATTGGAATAAGACAACTGACTGTTAGTTATTCCTATAATATTAGTGCCACTATTTCACTAATAGGCATATCTTACCTGACCAGCCATTATTATAGGTTACAGGATTTACCCTTGATAGACTTTTGAGAACTTTGCTCCTCTTTCAGCCTGAATAACACCTCTGGCCATATGAGAACTAGCCATCAGAGAGGAGGCTTCCAAGACAGTACCAGCTTAATTTCTCCAAGTCCTGTGACAGAAGTGTGTGGTGGCTGGTACTGTAACCATAACCATCAACCTGAAGCTGGAGAGGTCACAGACTCTAGACTAGAACCTAGTGCTGTCATTCTGCTGATTCAGCACAGCATTCAAATACGTTCTAAATGCTCATCAATATACCATACATTAGTACAGTTCTCACTCATCCACATTAAAAATTATTCTTTTTGCAGCAGATGGAGTTTATTGCAGAGAATGATTTGTCAAAGTGCAGTCAAAATGACGTTGGAGTACCCTCCCCAAACGGGATATCTAAAACTAGATAGACACCCAAGGCTTAGAGAAAATTGTGGTGGAGAGGGTAGAAATATTGCAAATGCTGGAGGAACAGGAGAGTTGTTATAGAACAATGTCTTCTGGACATGACAGGGCTATTGAGCTGATGAACTCTCAACAGTTATGGTTGCCTGCATAAGACCTGCAAAAGATGACACCTGTCAACATGGCAGCAGGAATGGGGTGGGACTCAAGGTGCCAATACTAGTTGAGGAGTTAGAGACAATAAATGGTTGCTGAGCAAGGTAGAGTCAGTTTCCTTCAGAGATAAGCTTCCTGATTGGTTGCCCATGATCTGTAGTCAGCCCTACAGCCATGTGCATTCAGTAAGCACTAAATGGACCCAGTAGGTATCATATACATTAGAAGAATTGGACAATAATTGAGAAGAGAATGATGGGCATGGGAGGAGTTGGAAAGAGGAGTGGATAATGCATTGTACTCATGAATGAAATCTACCCACCCCCCACAAAGAAAGGCTGGTCTTTCATGATCTACTTCTTCTTCTGTCAATAAGATCCCACATTTAAAAATTTCCCACAGTCTTCAAAGTCCCACACCTAGCTAGATTTATGCATTCAAGTCATAAGTCATTAGGAGACATTTCAGATTCAAATCATAGTATGTACCAAGGCCATTATGAGTAAAGGAATCCTACCTGGTAATTTGGAGGTTATTAATTAAGGTATTTATGTTTTAAGACAATAGGCATAAGCTACTAATACAGGATTACGTATTGTTAGTTGATGACTTCATTGAGATACTGAAGGCAGATATCATGATGGCCATTATATAATAATGTTATACAAGGTCTATAAAGTAAGGTGGTTGTTATAAAGGCTCTTGGATAGAAATGTCAAAACTGAAGCTTCAAATTATAATCATTGTCCTATATCCAGGAAACTCTATTATGACACTAAAAATAACTTTTGTAATAATAGGATTTATAAAAAATAATCCTGAGTACAAAAATCTGATGTTTTTATTTCCTGAATTAAAATACAATGTTTACAATATCAATGCATTTTTTCAGAAGTTAGTATTCATTATTTAAAGAATCATCTTAACATTGAAGTACAGGATGGATTATTTTGGAAGCCTTAGATGAATCTATTGCCACAGAGTCTGAAATTTCATAGATTTTCTTTAACAGAAAATTCTATGTCTCTTGTCTGCCTGATGGTCCTGTCTGTGTAGCCAGACACTATCTTGGACAGACTCTAATTCTCATCTCAAGTTCCTGCCATCCTTTACTGTCTTTTCTAATATACAGTCAGGATGCACTACTGTGAGCAAGCTGAATCATAAATTCAAGCCACAGAGGTTTACACTCTGGAGGGGTGGTGTTACAAAAAAGGTTGAGGATGCTTGCTAGCCAAAGAGAGAGGCAAGATGTGAAATTATTAAGCTGTAGCTCCTAAAAGGGCTCACTCAGAGCTTTAGCAACCAAGGGAAGGTAAGTGTTTTATCTAAAACAAGACGAAACAAGAGCTCATACTGAGTAAAGCAGAGCTTCTCAAAGTAACTACACTTATCTAAGGAATCTTTGTTAGGAAGGGGTGGTCCAGAGTTTCCCCTCCACTAAGAATACCAAGAGCTACACCAATGGGGGGAGTCTAAATTCCACTGTCTTAGTTACTTTCTACTGCTGTGATAAAATACTATGACCAAGGTAACTTATGCAAGGAAGGCCTTTAATTGCAGAGGGATAATAGTCTATGATGGCAGAGTAGAAGACACAGGCAACAGCTGACAGTTCACATCCAACCACACACAAGAAACACAGAGAGTACACTGAAAACAGCCTGTGGCTTTTGAAATCTCAAGCCCTCTCCTAGTGACACACTTCCTCCATGAAGGCCATACATACCTCCTAAACCTACCCTAACAGTGTCACCCATTATGTACCATTCGGATGCCCAACAATATGGGAAGCATCTCATCCAAACTACTACATGTGTCATCTTTATACTCTGTGTTAAAGACCTTTGACAAAATCCAACATCCATACTTCAAAACAAGAAAAAGACAGGAAATATTATCAGTTAGAAAAACACTGATTTTGATAAAAAAAATCTCTTAATTTTTACAGACTAACAAAAGATAGTATGATAGAGCATGGCCTGAGGAACCAGGATGAATTGAGTTCATCCTTGTGTGGTGATGTGAATGAAAATGGCCCCCGTAGGGTCATATGTATTGAGTGTTTGGCCCTAAGTTGATGGACCTCTTTAGAGAGGATTAGGTAATGTGCATTTGTTGGAGGAGGTGTGCTGTTAGGAGTGGGCTTTGAGGTTTCAACAGCCCAAGCCTTTCTCAGTTAGCTCCTTCTCTCTCTACTTTATGCTTGTGAATCAGGATGTAAGTGCTTAGCTACAGGAACAGTGACATGCTTGCCTGCTTGGCATGATGCTGCCTACTATGGTGGTCATGGACTCTAATGCCCTGGAACTGTGAGCCTTCATATTAAATGCTTTCTTCTATAATTTGCCTTGGTCATGGTGTCTTATCACAGCCATAAAAAGTAACTAAGACACCTTGTTTTGCAGATAGTTAACCAGTCGTGCAGTGTGTATGATTAAAAAAGATGTAAATCTACGAAATCCCTGTCATGATCATTTAAAGAAATATAATCCAAGGAGACCCCAGTCACTACAATTGAATTAATAACCTCCCCTGTTACAAAAATCTAAGCTGGACCATCATGTCCGTAATTGAAGAGTGGCCATATTGATTGGTAGAGTACCTTTGATACATAGCTCTAGATCTGCCTCTTATCACCATAAAGACTTACAGCTATTTTCTAAAGTGGTATTCAACAGGGAAAAGTGGTATACCAAGACCACTGCTTTCTTAAAAATGTCACTGAGAGCTACCAATTACAATGGAGGAATTAAGGTATATCAGCATAAATATAATGATTGGTCCATATTCACATCTCAGAAAGTGTCTGTGGTTATTTATCCAGCTCTTCAGTTAGTAACAGCAATAAATACATTTAACAATGACAATCACCACATCACCACAATAACTAATGTGGCTCTTGTGTTAAAGAAAGGCCATGTGAGAAATCCTGGAACTTCCTTTTTCTTTTTTTTTTTAATTGAAAGTAGATTTTTTTTTGCCTACAATTCCTTTTTTTTAATTAAAAATAGATTTTTTTATCTACAATATATTCTGATCATAGTTTTTCCTTCCCAGAATCCTCCCAGATCTTCCCCATCTCCCCAGCCACCCAAATCCATATCCTTTCTTCCTCTGTCTTTAGAAAACTAACAGGTATCTAAAAAAACAAAACAAAAAACAAAATAAAAACAAAACAAAATAGGACAAAACCAAATAGAAAATAATACAAAAAAGAGCCAAAGGAAAATCATAAGAAACTCACACAGATGTAGAGACATACACATTCACACAGAAATCCCACCGAAACACAAAATCAGAAAAAGACTTATAGGAAAAAAAAAAAGTCCAGACAGGTATATCATTGTGAGAGAAAAATAAAAAACAAAAAACAAAGAAAAAGCCCCCCAAAACTCCAAAAATACCATGGAGTTCATTTTGTGTTGCCCATATACTGCTGGGGATGAGGCTAACGCTTAAGTGTGGCTCCCTTGGAGAAAACTGATTTTCTCCTTGTGAGTGATCGTCAATTGGAAATGGCTTCTGGGTTAGGAATGAGGCCTTGTGTCTACTTTGCTCTCAGCTCTGGGGCCCTATCTGGCTTAGACCTGTACAGATCCTGTGCATGCTGCCACAGTCTTTCATATGTGCATTAGTCCTGTTGTGTCTAGAAGACCTGGTTTCCCAGGTGCTATCCATCCCCTCTGGCTCTTACAGTCATTTGGCCTCCTCTTCCACAGAGTTCCCTGAGCCCAGAGGGAAGGACTTTGATGGACCTGTTTAGGACTGAACGTTCCAAAGTCTCATTCTCTGCACATTGTCCACGTGTGGGTCTCTGTATCTGTTCCTATCTACTGCAGGAGTAAGCTTCTTGAATGGTGGCTGAGCAAGAAAGACACTGATCTATGGGTCTAGCAGGATGTCATTAGGAGTCATTTTATTGTTATGTTCCTTTAGCCAAACAGTAATATTTGATTTTTTCCTAAGTCCACCGTCTATTTAGTCTCAGATTTTTTTTTTTTACCACCCTAGCATGGGTTCCACCTCATGAACGGCCTTAAGTTCAATCAGACAGTGGTTGCTTACTCCCACAATGTTTGTGCCATGACTGCACCAGCAAATTTTGCAGGCAGGTCACCATTGCAGACTGATGGGTTTGTAGCTGGGTTGGCGGTTACCTATCTCCTAGGGTAGCATGCAGAGTACCTTCCAGCGGCATTAACACAAGTCAGTAGGGGTGAGAACTCTAGGTAGGCATCAGCTCGACTTCTCTATATTCCATTAGTTATGTTGGTGTCATTTTCAGCATTAGGGCCTTATTATCAGTGTGCATAGAGTAACCAATAACCTTGGTAATAACCTGGGTTGTTTCATAGTCTCCATGGGCTCCTTGTGCCAACAACTCAATTAGATGTAACCCATTTCCTGCACTGGAGCTTTCATTTGGTGGCGAGAGATGTCTAATTGGGACTTTTCCTCCCCAATTATCAGATGATCCAGTTTAGAATTCTTCCATATATCTACATATTTTAAAAAGCTTCTACTGTAATATGTTTCTATATGACCCCTCAAATGACCCTTTATTTTAGCTATCTCTCTCTACTTCCCTCCCTTGTCCCCTTTCTTCCTCCTCCCCATTTGATCCTCCCATTTCACGCCTCCCACCCATCCACAGCTATGTATTTCCCCTTCCCAGGGAGATCCTTCCTTACCCCCTATTCCTTTACTTTATATCTAACCTCTGTACTTATATGGATTGTAGTCTGCTCATTGAAGACTTAACAGCTATATCTATGTTTACCCTATGTTACATACCATATGTCATATTTCTCTTTATGAATCTAGATTACCTCACTCAGGATAATTATTTTTCTTAGCTCAATCTATTTACATGTGACATTTTTAGTTGGGTGATTTGTTTTCTTAATGTCCAGTGTTTTTTTTTAGTTCTTTATATATTTTAGATATTAGCCTTGGGATTTTTTTTATTTCCATACTGGATTCTGGAAGTAATCAGAGAGATAAATGGCACCATCCATTTGAGAAGTTATACACATGCATGTGATGATCTTCTTATAATGGATGGTGAGCCTACAATTTTAATATTATTTTATTGTTTTTTGTCTTTTTGAGACAGGATTTCTTTGTGTAGCCCTGCCTGTTCTGGAACTCCTTCTGTAGATGAAGACAGGCTTAAACTCAGAGATCCTCCTGCCTCTACATCTCATGCCCTAGGACTAAAGGCATGTGCACCATACCTGGCTTATCAAGTGGTGATTTTTTTAAGTTTACAGAATTTTCTGTGTAGAAGACATGAGATTTAGTCATATAGTGTAATATAATAAAATGAATAAGAGAATAATTAGAATTATAGCCATCCCTCCTCAGATGACATGATAGTATACTTGAGTGACCCCAAAGATTCCACCAAGGAACTGATACAGCTTATTAACACCTTCAGCAACATAACAGGATACAAGATCAACTCAAAAAACTCAGTAGCCCTCCTATATACAATGGACAAAGAAGCTGAGAAGGAAATCAGAGATACAACACCCTTTACAATAGCCACAAATGACATAAAATACCTTGGGGTAACACTAACCAAGCAAGTGAAGGACCTATATGACAAGAACTTTAAGTCTCTGAAAAAAGAAATTGAAGAAGATGTCAGAAAATGGAAAGATCTCCCATGCTCATGGATAGGCAGGACTAACATAGTAAAAATGGCAATCTCACCAAAAGCAATCTACAGATTCAATGCAATCCCCATCAAAATACCAACACAATTCTTCATAGACCTGGAAAGAATAATACTCAGCTTCATATGGAAAAACAAAAAAACCCAGGATAGCCAAAAGAATCCTGTATAATAACACAACCTCTGGAGGCATCACGATCCCTGACTTCAAGCTCTACTATAGAGCTACAGTAATAAAAACAGCTTGGTACTGGCATAAAAACCGACATGTGGACCAATGGAATCCAATTGAAGACTCTGGCATTAATCCGCACACCTATGAACATACAATTTTTGACAAAGAAGCCAAAAGTGCACAATGGAAAAAAGAAAGCATCTTCAACAAATGGTGCTGGCATAACAAATGGTGATACATATCAACATGTAGAAGGCTGCAAATAGATCCATATCTATCACCGTGCACAAAACTTAAGTCCAAGTGGATCAAGGACCTCAACATAAATCCAGCTACTCTGAACCTGCTAGAAGAGAAAGTAGGAAGTAGTCTTGAACGCATTGGCATAGGAGATCACTTCCTAAATATAACACCAGTAGCACAGACACTGAGAGAAACAATCAATGGCTGAGGGGCCCCCAACTGGATCAGGCCCTCTGAATGGGTGAGACAGTTTATTGGCTTGATCTGTTTGGGAGGCATCCAGGCAGTGGGACCGGGTCCTGTGCTCATTGCATGAGTTGGCTGTTTGAAACCTGGGGCCTATGCAGGGTCACTTGGCTCAGCCTGGGAGGAGGGGACTGGACCTGCCTGGACTGAGTCTACTAGGTTGATCTCAGTCCTCGGGGGAGGCTTTGCCCTGGAGGAGGTGGGAATGGGGCGTGGACTGGGGAGAAGATGAGGGGGACGGGAGGGGGGAGAACAAGGGAATCTGTGGCTGATATGTAGAACTGAATTGTATTGCAAAAAAAAAAAAAAAAAAAACAGAGTAAAAAAAAAAAAGAAAACTATCGTCAGTGCCATCCCTGGATAGAATAGATCCTTTTGCCTTGAGTTAGTCAGTGGTTTTCTTTTCCTTATTAATACAGGACTATGCTTTAATCTTGTTTAAGAATGATAGCTACTTTCCAACTAAGCCAATTGCACTTCAGAAGAAAGACAATCATTTCATCATTCTAATGTAGATCATGTTTATCAATTATATTGATAATATCATATTGATAGTTCCTTGGTGATAAGAATGTAGCAAATGAGTTAATGAAGAACATGTAGAAAAGGAGGTATGAGTATCCTATATCTATGTCCCTACACTGGGTATGGTTAACTTTATAATGTGTTTAAGAATTGACATTTTTCTATGTAAAGAGTCAGATATTAAAAATATATTAGGCTTTGTAAACCAAGAGGCAAAGTTAAGTAATTAGAAATTCCACAGATATAAAGATAATGACATAGCAAAAGAGAAAATCTACTTCCTTACTTACTAAAAATTTGAAATATGATTGTGTATTCTTTATGTGATACTGGTATAACAGTAAGAATAATAAAGCTTTATATAATATTTTAATTTGGAGAGGCAGTACTTGGCTTGTTTTATATTTATAGATAGTAGGGCCCAACATAAAATTGGTTGCTGTACTTTAATACAATTTTATGTATTTGGTCTTTGAAAATGTCTTTCACACAAATTGCCTCTGTGAAACACTGAAACAAATCTGCAAGCATTAGATTTTAATTGGTCACATTCAGTGCTTGTTAGGCATGTTCATAGTCCTCCTGGATATATATTCTCTTGATATTTGCCTTTTATGTTTTATTTTGTTGTAAAGTAATAATTTCTGTTTGAAAGTTTGAAAGAAGTTCCTCTAATGCCTAGTAAAGTAGATTTTGAAACAGAGATATGTTCTTTGAATTTGCACTGAGGTTTTTAAACTATTGCCAAAACTGTAGTTTGATCTCACGAAATACACTCACTGCTACTTTGCCCAGGAACAGAGACCCCAAATACTTTGAAATTTGTCAGTGTGTGGTGGGTGTAAAGCACTTTAACACTACACGATATTACAACAATATCCGTTTTCATTGAAATAACCTTGCCATAAGGTTTGACGTCTATTGTTTCACCTAGAAATTTTAGGCTGAATTTATCAAGAAAAATTGTGTGTTTGGCAGTCAAGGTTAATTCCTAAAGCCATTCCGTATTCAGTAATGGTCCATGAAAACATTTCTTTGCATCTAGAAAAAATTCATTCCTTCCCTAAATTAAAAATTATTGCAATGAACATTTCAGCCAGTGCATCACTGAATAGCCAGGGATGCAGTTCTTCAGCTTCTATTTACAAGAAAAGCTCATGCAGTTGATGATGTTAAGTCACAAAAGGGATGAAGCTTAGCAATGTCATCGTGTTCAGAAACAGAGGGGAAATTCAAGTAATTTCTGCAATTACTTGATGATGACTAATACAATAAATAACCACAAGATTATTATTATTATTCTCTCTTTTTTATTTATTTAAAAATTTCAATTTCTATGTCAACCACAGTTCCCCCTCTCATCCCTTCTCCCACTCACCCCCATCCCCACCTTTCCCTGGACCCACTCCATCCACTCCTCCAAAAGGGTAAAACCTCCCATGGGGAATCAACAGAGCCTAGTACATTCAGTACATCAAGGCTGAGCAAGGCATCCCACCATAGGGAATGGGCTCCAAAGAGTCAGCTCATGCACCAGGGATAGATCTTGGTCTCACTGCCAGGGGCCCCGCAAACAGACTAAGCTACACAACTATCTCCCACATACAGAGGGTCTAGTTTGGTCCCATGTAGGCTCCACAACTGTTGGTCTAGAGTTTGTGAGTTCCCACGAGCTTGGTTCAGTTGTCTCTGTAGATTTCCCTAAACACCTTAAAAATTCTTATGTTTAAAATTAGTTCAAGTAGTCGTTTAATACTTGAAGTTATTTTTTTCCTTTTTTTAATTAAGAAATTTTCTATTTACTTTACATACCAACCACAGATTCCTCCCTTCCCTCTTTATGTTCCCGTGCAACTCACACCCACACCCCTCATCTCCACATTTCCCAAGTCAAGGTCTCCCACAGGGAGTCAGCAGAGCCTGGCACACTCAGCTGAGGCGGGTCCAAGCCCCTCCCCCTATCACTAAGGCTCCACAAGAGTCATACCCTAGGCACTGGGCTCCCAAAAGTCCGCCCACGTACCAGGGATGGATCTCGATCCCCCTGCCTGCCCCCCCCAATAGTTCAAGCTAAACAACTGTCTCCCTTATCCAGAGGGCCTAGTCCAGTCCTATGGGGGCTCCACAGCTATTAGTCCACAGTTCATGGGTTTCCACTAGTGTGGCTGGTCATCTCTACATGTTTTCCCATCATGCTCTTGATGTCTCCTGCCTGCAGAATCCCTCCTCTCTCTCATTGATTGGATTCCCAGAGCTCAACTTGGTACCCAGCCATGGATCTCTGCATTGGCTTCCATCAGTTACTGGATGAAGGCTCTATGATGACAGTTAGGGTATTTACCAATCCGATCACTGGAGTAGACCAGTCCAGGCACCCTCTTGACCATTGCCAGTATTTTTATCATGATAAATTGCAAAAAAACCTAGCACATTCCACTTCAGTTTGTATAGGAGTAGTATTTTTTTAAACTTCTTTTCAAATAGTCATATTTGTTGCACACAATTTATTTACTGAGGTTGAATTTTTAGATACTTCAAAATCAAAGTCAACACAGAAACTATAAGTAATTAAGGAGAGTTAGTTACAGCTCTGAATTCACCAAAGGCCAAGGAAAAACACTATACATAACTTTCCTTTAAGAAAAGGGACTATTTGGGGCTGAATATATATATTCAGGTTTGGTTGAAACCTAAGAGTCTAGTTTTCAATTAGTTAAAACTTCCACAGAGATGTGCTAGGGCAAAGATTCATTTGTTCAAGAGCTTACTAGACTGCATAAGTACAAGTCCTGGAGTTCAAACCCTCAAATCTTCACATTCTATATAATACTAGGTGAGTAGTGGCACCTCTGTAATTCCAGCCTCAGAAAGTGAGGCGGGGATTCCTAGAACAAGCTGGGTTCAAGACTAGCTGTGTTACTGAACTTAGAGTTTGATTGACACACATTGCCTCAGTTGATGAGTGTTGAAATGGTTCCCAACACCAACCTTGGACCTCCATATGCGCATGAATAGATAGGCATGCACATACACCTGTGTGTTACACACACACACACACACACACACACACACATACACACACACACACAGGGAGAGCGAGAGCGAGAGCGAGAGCGAGAGCGAGAGCGAGAGCGAGAGCGAGAGAGCGAGAGAGAGAGAGAGAGAGAGAGAGAGAGAGAGAGAGAGAGAGAGAGAGAGAGAGGCGCAAAGGAAAATAAATACTTCAGAAAGCAAATACCATGGAGTACATGACTATATTTTAAGGGTATCAGGTTCAACTCAGTTCATTTTTAGAATATAAATTGAGGTTATAAGGTGGTAAATGGCTTGCACATTCATGCTAAGCAACAGCAGAGATAGCAATCTTTATTTTAAATTTTCTGTATAATGTATTTCCCTTTGTATAAGCATTTTCACTCAAATAATGACTACATGTTTTTATTAGCTTTAAAAATGTTTTCTTTTTAAACAAATTTGTTATGAACATTAAAGTGTACATAATATATATGCTAAATAGTAATAATAAAGCAAACACCCAGGTATCTATGATCAAGATTAAAAAATAGATAATTTTGTCAGGGTGGTAGCACATGCCTTTAATCCCAGCACACGGGAGGCAGAGGCAGGTGGATCTCTGAGTTCAAGGCCAGCCTGGTCTACAAAGCAAGTTCCAGGACTGCCAAGCCTACACAGAGACACACTGTCTTGAAAAACAAACGAACAACAAACAAACAAACAAACAAACGAAAAGATAGTTTGATACCTACTTACTGAACTTAGATGTAATGTTCTCTACATTTCACAACTTTTGGGCAATGTTCACTGTAGTTACATTTCTTTTTAAAAGAATAGAGTTCCATGAGGGATCAGGTTGGGTGGGTTGGGGCCAGGACAGAGGGGGAAAGAAATGAAAGAGATGCCTTGATAGAGGGGGCTATTTTGGGGTTAGGGAGAAACCAGGTGCCAGGGAAATTCCCAGGAATCCACAAGGATGACCCCAGTTAAGCCTCCTAGCAACAGTGGAGAGGGTGTCTGAACTGGCTTTTTCTTGTAATCAGACTGGTGACTACCCTAATTGTCATCAGAGAGCCTTCATCCAGTAACAGATGGCAGCAAATGCAGAGATCCACAGCCAAGCACGGGACTGAGCTCCAGGAGTCCTGTTGAAGAGAGGGAGGAGAGATGGTATGAGCTAGGAGGGTTAAGGTCATGACAGGGAAACCCACAGAGACAGCTGACCTGGGCTTATGGGAGCTCACGGACTCTGGGCTGATAGATGGGGTGCCTGCTTGAGACCTACCTAGGCCCCCTGCATGTGTGTGACAGCTTGATTTGTTTGTGGGGCTCCTAACAGTGGGGTCAGGACCTGTCCCAGGTACTTGAGCTGGCTTTTGGAAATTCATTCCCCATGCTGGATTGCCTCACCCAACCTTGATGAGGGGGTGAGCGGTGTGGGGGTGGATGGGAGAGTTAGAAAGGAGGTGGGGGGAAGGAACAGGCAGAGAGGAGGGAGGGGAAACTGTAATCGATATGTACAATAAATGAAAAAATTTAATAGGAGAAAAAAAACAGAGTTTCCATTTCAGCCTTGGTAATTCTGCTCTTCTGCCGACTTCCTGCCTGCTTGTGTCTACAGTCAAGTGACAAGACAGGAAAGGAAGCAAACAGGTTTCTTTAGTCCGTTTTCTTGGTTACCTCCAACTGGAGAAACGGTCCCTTTCCATGTCCTGTGTCACCTTGAGTCTTAGTGTTGCTTACGTTGCAGTTGCTTGTGCTGAGAGATGGCCTGGGAGCCAGGGCATGCCCGAACACAGAAAAAAGACTTGGGATGATTTTTTTGAGTGTCAGGATACTCCTACTCTTTAAGATTGAGCATGAGGGTTTCTGGAAAATTCTCTGTTGCTCCTTGATGCCCCACTTCTATGTTTGAGAATTCTTGGGTCTGTGTTGGATGATAAACTTTTATTTTTTTTTCTTTTCTTTTGCAATACAATTCAGTTCTACATATCAGCCACGGATTCCCCTGTTCTTCCCCCTCCCGCCCCTCTCACCTTCCCCCCAGCCCACTCCCCATTCCCACCTCCTCCAGGGCAAAGCCTCCCCGGAGGACTGAGATCAACCTAGTAGACTCAGTCCAGGTAGGTCCAGTCCCCTCCTCCCAGGCCGAGCCAAGCGATCCTGCATAGGCCCCAGGTTTCAAACAGCCAACTCATGCAATGAGCACAAGATCTGGTCCCACTGCCTGGATGCCTCCCAAACAGATCAGGCCAATCAACTGTCTCACCCACTCAGAGGGCCTGATCCAGTTGGGGACCCCTCAGCCATTGGTTCATAGTTCATGTGCTTCCATTCCTTTGGCTATTTGTCCCTGTGTTTTATCCAACCCTGGTCTCAACAATTCTCGCTCATATAAACCCTCCTCTTTCTCGCTAATTGGACTCCTGGAGCTCCACCCGGGGCCTAGCCATGGATCTCTGCATCCAGAGGATGATAAACTTTAATAATGGAGAAACTCAACTTAGGTTGGTGATATTTGGAATTGCAATCTTTTAAATACATAAATACTATTTACTCTCTGATTCCATACATTCTGTCTGGGTTGTAAGGTTCCATTGAACAGGAAAAATAAATTAAAGTGTACTTATTCTTTCTTGCACCAAAAAATGGAGCAGGGAAGAGGAATTTATTATATTTATAGCAACATAAGAGGTAAATACATCTGTTCTTTTTTCTTGCACAGTGCTGTAGCTAGTAGCTAGGAATTATTGCTCTTCCCTTAGGAATTGTTATTTTAGGTGGACATATTCACCTGGGTCTTCTCAAGTTCCAAGTTTTATCTCCTGTTGTTTATGTGCAGGGTGATTCTGAAACTCTTACTATGATAAATCCCTGCCTCAGAGAAGTGCCTAGCTTTCAAGAAAAATTTTCTTAGTTAGTTTCTTACCTCTGAAGATATTCCATTTTAGAACTTATATGAATACAGTAGGTTTGTGTAAGTACAGTGCACTAACTGAAAATATGATAAATACAAAATTTCTGCAAATGCATAATAAAAATACACCTACTAGCCCTTCTGGGTGTCAATTGAATAGCTTAAGTAGATTTCAGGACATGTCCCATGCATCAAGTACATGTGAGCCTGATTTTGAAAATGTTTGTTTTAGTGGGTGTGTCTGGATGCAGGAAGATCAAGAAGAAAACAGTGGTTGCTTTGGAAAACTGAAACTATCAGTTTAATAGCTGTAAAATCTGGTCAGGTTGCTTATTATCATGAAAAAAAAAGTGGTGATTGGGTGGTAAAGAGTTCAGTAGCTAATACAATTTCCTGTGCACTGACTTCTTGCTTGAAGAGAGCAATTGACAATTAAGAGCAATCTTGTAAAATAAATGTTCTTTAAAAGTGTTCAGTGGATTGTAGTTTGTGTAAGTGACACATTCTTGAAAAGTTACAAGTATATATGAATTGATTTTTTTGAGATTGTAATTTAATTGTAATATTTCTTAATTCCCTTTCCTCCCCCAAAACCCTCCCATGTACCTTTCCTCACTCTCCTTCAAATTCATGGCCTCTTTTTCATCGACTGTTATTGCATGAATTTATGTATTTGTATATGCATATATATATTCCTGAATAGAACCAGTTGAGTCCATAATATTACTTGGATGTATGTTTTCGGGGCTGACTCTTTGGTCAACCATTGGTGTTTTCTTCTTTGTGGAGAAGCATCTCTCCTCTTCTCAGCTTCACTCACTTGAGTAGTTCTTTGTGCAGGGCTGAGGCTTTGTGGATTTTCCCTGTCCAGTTTGGCATATTGGTTGGTATTTTCTTTGTTCATTTGTCCTTATACCCACAGATAAGTGCAGTCTTCACCCCTCATCAAGGGAACTTTTATTTGCAACAGTCAGAGATCATTACAGAGAACCACAAACAATAAAACTGCAGAGATGGCCGGGCAGTGGTGGTGCACACCTTTAATCACAGCACTCGGGAGGCAGAGCCAGGCAGATCTCTGTGGGTTTGAGGCTAGCCTGGTCTACAGAGCAAGATCCAAGACAGGCACCAAAACTACACAGAGAAACCCTGTCTCAAAAAACCAAAAAAAAAAAAAAAAAAACCCAAAAACTCCCAAAAAACAACCCCCCCAACACAAAACAAAACAGCAACAACAACAAAAACCTGCAGAGTTATGGAGCCCAGTCTCAATGGATACATCTACAAAACACTCTGTACTATCATTAAAGGGTGTGGGTTGAGGGGTTGTAAGAGTCAGAGGATCAGAGTCTCTGCTGTGAGACTGTGTCTCCTAGTAATGTCAGAATCTATGCCCTTAATGTATCACCAATATGACTGCTGAAATGTGAGCATGTATGAGTTTTTATTCATTTGGAAAGATTTTCATACTTCCATTTTTATTCTGTATTTTTGTAACTTCATTTGTGCTGAGACATATTTTTTGTTAATGAAGTTTTTCCTTTGTCAAAATATAATTTTTCTTGTGACTTCAAAAAAGAAAAGAAGAATAAAGAAAGGGAGGAAAAAGAAAGGAAGGAATGAATAAAGAAAGAAAGAAAGAAAGAAAGAAAGAAAGAAAGAAAGAAAGAAAGAAAGAAAGAAAGAAAGTAAGGAAAGGTAGTTTTGACAGGTTTAATGGCTCAGGCAGATGGTCACTCAAGTTCAAGATCAGCCTGGTCCCCATGACTTCTCAAGCCATGGGTACATAGTGACGTTGTGTCGCAAAATAGTCAAAATAGATAAATAAACAAGTCTAAAATATGCAACAAACAAACAGTGACAACACGAAGAAGGTCAGTTGTTTAAATCCTTTACATAGCATTATAAACATTTCCTATGAACTACAAAACCATACTTCTCACAGGTCACATTTACAACAAATAAAGTCATGGTTAGTATTAATGCTTTCTAAAAATGAACTTGATTCCTAGTCTTGGTATGGCACAGATGTTCTTCCACAGAACTTCTCAAGAGTATGAACTTTCAGTCATGATGCTTCAGTGAGCAAACAACTCAGGAATTTTATCTCAATTTGTAATATTTTGGTTTCTCTCTCTGAAATATTTTCTTTCTGTATTCTTCTTTTGGAATATTTTCTTTCTGAGACATTTTAAAAATATTTAAGACAAAAGGAAGTCAAACTGACTTGAATTTATGTATCCATCCAATAAATTGCCACATCCTTATTAGTTTACAGTTCATCTCAGCGCTTAGTAGTTTTCTTTTTACTGAAAATAGATTTTTTTCCTCACAAAATATATCTTGATTGTAGTTTCCCCTCCTTTTATCCCTCTGCACCTCCTCTTCAATCTGAATCTGTTCCCTTTCTGTCTCTCATTAGAAAGCAAACAGGCTTCTTAGGGATAATGACATAATAAATAATATGATATAATATAATATATAATAAATTAAATATAAAAGATGTAACAAAAACTAACACATCAAAGTAGGACAAAATAAACGAACAGAAGGAAAAGAGCCTAAGAAAAGGCACCAGAAATAGATTCAGACTCAGAGACACAATCATTTGCACACTTAGAAATCTCACAAAAATAATAAACTGGAAGTCATAATATATATATACCCAAAGGACCTGAGCAGACCTTGTGTATGCTGCCTCAGTCTCTGTGAGTTCCTGTGTGCTCCATCCTGTTGATTTAGAGGGCCACATTTCCTTGGTATCCTCCATTCCCTCTGGCTCTTATCCAACCGCCTCCTCCTTCCACAGGGTCTCCTGAGCTCTGGGGGAGGGATTTGATGGAGACATTCCATTTTAGGGCTGAGTGTTCCAATGTCTCTTACTCCCTGTATAAGGTCTGGCTTTGAGTCTCCGTATTTGCTCCCATCTGCTGCAGGAGGAAGCTTCTCTGATGAAGGCTGAGCAAGGCACTGGGTTCACTGGCTGGTGTGGTCTCTGGGTTCCAATGGAAGTTCTTTGGTAGTTTTCAAGCAGAATAAACTTGATTAATCAACTTGATGCAATGACAGTATCCATGATGGTGATAAATATTAATTTCTTTGAATTTGCGAGTTACATCTGTAAATAAATTTAACAGTAACAACTTTGGAATAGTATCCTCATCTGACACCTTTGTCTTCATTCTGTCTTCTTTTACTTACTTCCAGAAGCTTGTCTGCTCCTATAACACATTTAAGGTATGACTGTACGAATAAAGTGTTTCTTCTGCCTGTGTTTCCATTTTGACTACGACCAAAGTTGTCTCAGGTTAAACTTCTATGATAATGAAATTACACATAAGAGAAGATTTTTGACAGACCATTCACCCTGAAAATCATTTAGATTGTAACATAATGCAGCAGACATAGTTGTCCAAATTTTAAATTACTGGATTGGCTCATTGAAGAAAGTTAAGTAGGAAAAGAGGTTATTTCCTACTGTGCCTGGAGGTCTGCAGTACATTTCATTTCCCTAGTAAGGGCTAGAGATGGCCAGGGTGATTTGTAAGAACAGTTTCCGGAATGGTGGAATACATAAAGAGTATTTTTCAGAACAATGAAGTCGCAGTAGTGACACCCCATGGCAGAATTTCTTTCAAAGTCTTATAAGCCTATTAATTCTTCAATAAGAGGATTCTACTGGCCAGGGAATTAGGCATATCTAGAGGGCCTGAGGGGTAAGTTCTGAATAAGATGTAATTTTAAGGTTTTAAATTAGATTTAACGGAGCCTACAGGGTAATTGAGTCCAGTATCCTCTGAACACTGCAAAATTAATGTTTGTGGCTTAAAATCATCAGGACAGAGATTAGGCTGGTGTTGGTGCAGAACATCATTACAATAAAGAGGGAGGCTGGATAGCAGCATTCAAGCTTATCAGTGTGTTCCAGAAGCAGCAGGTAGAACAGTTACTTAGCAACTTGTACGGCTTGCATTCTCTTTGTATTTTGCTTAGACCATGTTGGTCCACACACTTCCTATGTAACATCTCATTCTGATGAAAGGCAGCTCTCAGTATACCTAGTCTTTAATGTTGAAAGTCAGGAGCCTTCCTGCTGTCCATATTAGATGTATTTAACAGAAAAAGGAAGTGGTACTGTATGGAGCAAAATAAGTGTCTTTGGGCCATAAGGTCATGGTCAGGTCTCTGTTGTGAATATCATTGGCCATTACTAACTCATTCTTTTTTTGGGGGGGATCTGGGGATGTAGCCAGCTCTGGCCTTGGATAGCTCTCACTGCACCCTTTTAATGAGACCTGAGGTTTGACATGGAATGGGCTTTCATGATTAATGAGGATATCAGATCTTTGGTTTGTAGATTATCTTAAGCTGAAGTTGTAAACCTATTCCAAGCAAGTTAATGGTACAAAATCCCCAGTAGGATTTCTCACTAGTCCAACTAGAGCTGAAAATGAGACACGTGAGCTTCACATGGAGCCATAAACGTGTTTTGTTCTCAAATCAGCATTTCCAAACTGGTCTTCCACATTACTTGTAAACATTTTAGGAAAGCTACTGTCTTGCTAGTTCTAGTCTGTGCAGAGAGCTCAAAGTGTCTTCTTACCTTGACAGTTTGGGAAACCTGCATGGCCTTGAGTCCACCGGCATTCTCACTTCTGATGTTTCTAATGGCATTCTATTAGTTTGCCACAGTTCTTGTGTGACCAGCTTCATAAAATGTTGTATCATATCTATTTAATGACAGATGCCACTAAGTATTTTTATTAAAATATTATATGAATTAAAACATGAAAATTAAAATTATAAAAATTCTTTACTGTGGAGATTTACAGAGATGCTTTGCAATTTTTTTCTCATATCTCACCTCTAGGTAGAGGTTCACAAATGGGAATTATGTACCCCAAATGATGCTTTAATGTTCTACATTGGTTATGAAGAGAACCGACATGAAGGTGTAAGAGAAGTGTAGAAGACAGAACTGTACTCACTGCTTAATTTCTGGCCTCGTAATGTTCACAGTTCTCTATGTCTTTCCTTAAGTGTAGACAGGACTTGTGAGTTACTCTCAGTTAATTGAAAGTGTCAAAAATAACGAACTGCCACACATTAGACAAGGTTATACGATATGGTAAAGGTAAAGAACTTTGCATCTATAATGAAGGTGATTTAGAAATCATTAACTTAGAAATAAAGAGGAAAAATATCTGATAAATCAGAGGAAATCTGATTAAGGAAGCACGGAGCCCTGTGTAGGAACCCCATCTGCTGTTGATTTCTAAGAAGCCTGTTACAGGCTTGGGGATCTGAGTTAGTGGGTAAACCACTTTCTGTACAAGCGTGAGGACCTGAGATTGGATCCCCAGCAGCCATGTAAAAAACTGGCATGGTGATGCATATTCGTCATCCTATTTCTGGGAAGGTAGAGACTAGAGGATCCATAAGGCCAGATAATCCAGCCAACTAAGTGATCTTCAGGTTGAGTGAGAGAGGCTGACTCAAAAATAAGGCAGAAAGCAACCGAGAAAGATGTCCGCCACATCCACGCCCATAAGTGCAAGCACCCTGCTTGCTCCCTCCCAGATCACATAGTCACACACAAGAAAACAGCCACTAATATGTAACTTGACAGTTAAGAGAGCAAGTAAGCACTTCTAGGTGTTGAAGGCCTAGTGTGATGACTGGTATCCTTGGACTTGAAAGAGGACTGCAAGGACCAAATAAGGGTGAAGCCAAACCTGGTTGCTTTTTTAAAAAATTCAGTCAGAAATCAAGTCAGAGGACTCTGCTCAGTTGTTTCCATATTTCTGCCCAACAAAACCTAAGGTAAAAAAATTTCTTTTAAATTGCAATTGCTACAGTAGCCCTACACTTACAACACGATTATTTAAAAGGAAAGATCCTCTTAATTCTTGTACTCTGAGATACTCATTACAACTCAGCTAATTATTCATTTTAAATAATTGGCCCACCTTCTTTCACCTGTTTTAACTTATTTTCTCATGTATAAAGGATACAGTTAAGTGTTGTGACAAACCACAACTGTATATTCCTTTTGTATTTGCAATGCCTCACTCAAGTTTCCACACGTATTTAGGCTCCTCTCTTACATGCTGTTGGTGGAAGTTGGTTGTTGCAGATTACTACTCCATGAGTTAATCTGCAAGTTTCCTGAAGACAAAGCCTTAGGTTCTGTATTCCCACCACACAGCACAACCTGTCAGAAAACAGCTGTCCCTGCGCAGACCATTCTCCTTTCGGTTCACATGTGTTTGCTGTCCTCAGCACTTAGGTGACATGTATAGACTATCTTTCCTGTAACTTTAAGGTTAACCTTGTTCTTATTTTGATTTTCATGGGTACATACTATTTCTCAAGTATGACAAAGTCTGTGTGGTAGTTTGAAAGAGAAATTCCTCTTAGTCTTTGTCATCTGAACACTTGGTCTCCAGTTGGTGGTGCTGTTTGGGGAGGCTTAGGAGGTGTGGCCTTTATGGAAAAAGGCATGTAACTAGGGGCAAGCTTTGACAGTTCAGACTCGAGCTACTAGATTGCTCTCTTTGCTTAGTGTTCTGCCATTGTCGATGTGAGTTCTCAGCTTGCTGTACTTACCGCTTGCTGCCTTGTTCCCTGCCACGGTGGACACTTATCCCTCTGAACCATAAGCTTCAATAAACTCTTTCTTCTGTAAGTTTTCTTGGTCATGTGTTTTATCACAGCAATAGAATAGTAACTAATACACTCCCTTAGGACAGAAACTTACTCATAGAATATAAAGTGCCTCTAATTGTAATAGTATACATAACACTTGTTAAATGAAAGACTCAGAGACTTGGGTAGGATTTTATAGTAATGCAGTAGTGTGGAAGTAATTCAGTAACTTTATAAAATAAAAAGAAAAATCACTTCAGTGTTCTCAATAGACAATTTTATGATCTTATAAAGTGTGAAATGCAGTCTGAAAATTTTAATGAAAAATTAGTCTTTGAAGAACTTGTTGAATTTTCCTTTTATTTTTTTTCGTGATTGGTTCATTGCTAATTAAAGACTAGATAAATGAAAATAATCTGAAATTTTAAAAAAGCTAACATAACCATAAGAAATTATTTCTTAGTACAAAATGAGAAACAAACTGTTAATTTGAGAGAGCATTCTTTTAGCTAAGATGAACTGATGGAGAAGGCTTTGAAGAAAGGAAGTATGGCTATCTACTGAACGAGGGGAGGGTTAAGAATGTTTATTGCTGATATAGCTGTTGACAAGGAAAGCATTATAGTTGAGCTTTATTACCTTGAAAGCAGTTCCCATAAAGCAGCCTGCTGAGGGGTAAAAATCTAGACAGTAGGATTTGTCTTCATGGTTTTTCATCAGTTATTTGTTTGACCAATGTTTGCATTTTCTAATTAGTATAGCATTTAACATCCTTTAAAGGAACATTGATATTCAGAGACTGTTATAAAGCCATGAAAATTTAAGAGTTTTCTCTTTGGTATTTTATATAACTCCCCCCCCCCCCCCACACACACACACTACTTTGCTTGTCTAAGTATCTTTCTTCTCTTTATTTACTAGCTTTCTTCCCATGGCTCTGTCCCTTTACTCTGTCACTATAGCGATTTATATGAACATTATTTTTCCCTTCCTACTCTATAAACAGAATAACCCTTATGAGTAATGATCATGTCTTTCTATTTTTGACAACATTTCAGAAATGGCTTTTCAGTATTTTACCCATTTAACAAATATAAAACCTATCACTGATTTTCTTTATCCATTATTTTTGGCTATATAGGCTGATGCCACATCTTTGCTCTTGTGCAGAGCACAGCATCAGGACCAGTTTGCATGTTTTTTTGATATGCTGATGTTGCTTCTTCTTGATATAAACCCAGAAGTACAACAGTTGAATCACATAGTGTATCTATTTTTAGTTTTTCAAGAAAGCTCCATACTGTTCTTTATAGTGGCCATGATAATTCACATTCCCACCAACAGTGTGTCTTGTTCTCCACTTCCTTCCTAGCACTGGTCATTTTGCTTAACATTTTGATAAAAGCAATTGTAAGTTGGAAGAGATGATTTCATCATGGTTCCTATTTTCATTCTCCTGATGACTAAAATATGTGGCTACTTTTGATAAACTTGTTGGCTCTTCAAAGAATGTCTATTCAGATCTGTTCTTATTTTTAATGCTATTTTCTATGGGATTTTTCTTTATTGATTTTTCCTTTGTTTTTATTTTTCAAGACAGAGTTTCTTTGTGTAGCTCTGACTGTCCTGGAACTTGCTCTTGCAGACCAGGCTGGCTTCATACTCAGAGATTTTGTCTGCCTCTGACTCCCAAGTGCTAGGATTAAAGGTATGTGCCACCACTATCTAGTTTGGAATTTTTTAAAGTCACTTAGATGTTCCAGCTTAAATGATCTTTCCAATGAATGATAAACATTTAATTATTTTGTATATTGTCTGTGCTGATTGCTTTCTTTGCTATGTAGAATTTTATAGTTTGAAAAGATCTCCCATGTTCATGGATAGGTAGGATTAACATAGTAAAAATGGCAATCTTACCAATAGCAATCTACAGAACAAATGAAATCCCCATCAAAATCCCAACACAGTTCTTCACAGACCTAGAAAGAACAATACTCAACTTCATATGAAAAAACAAAAAACCCAGGATAGCTAAAACAATCCTGTACAATAAAGCATCACCATCCCTGACTTCAAGCTCTACCATGGAGCTATAGTAATAAAAACAGCTTGGTATTGGCATAAAAACTGACATGTGGACCAATGGAATTGAATTGAAGACCCTGACATTAACCTACACACCTATGAACACCTGATTTTTGACAAAGAAGCCAAAACTGTACCATGAAAAAAAAGAAAGCATCTTCAACAAATGGTACTGGCATAACTGGATGTTAACATGCAGAAGATTGCAAATAGATCCATATCTGTCGCCATGCACAAAACTCAACTCCAAGTGGATCAAAGACCTCAATACAAAACCAGTTACACTGAATCTGATAGAAGAGAAAGTAGGAAGTAGTCTTGAATGCAATACTTCCTAAATAAGCACTAGTAGCACAGACACTGAGAGCAACAATTAATAAATGGGACCTCCTGAAACTGAGAAACTTCTGTAAGGCAAAGGACACAGTACATAGGACAAAACAACAGCCTACAGAATGGGAAAAGATCTTCACTAACCCCACATCTGACAGAGGGCTGATCTCCAAAATGTATAAAGAATTCAAGAAACTAGATATCAAAATACCAAACAATCCAATTAAAAAATGGGCTATAGAGCTAAACAGAGAATTTTCAACAAAAGAATCTCAAATGGCTGAAAGACATTTAAGGAATTGCTCTACATCCTTAGTCATCAGGGAAATGGAAATCAAAACAACTCTGAGATACCATCTTACGCCTGTCAAAATGGCTAAGATCAAAAACACTGATAACAGCTTATGTTGGAGAGGATATGGAGCAAGGGGAACACTCCTCCACTGTTGGTGGGAATGCAAACTTGTCCAGTCACTGTGGAAATCAGTATGGCGGTTTCTCCAAAAATTGAGGATAAGTCTTCCTCAAGACCCAGTTATACCACTCTTGGGCATATACCCAAGGGATGCTTGATCTTACCACAAGGACACATGCTCAACTATGTTCATATCAGCATTATTCATAATAGCCAGAACCTGGAAACAACCTAGATGCCCCTCAACTGAAGAATGGATAAAGAAAATATGGTACATATACACAATGGAGTACTACCCAGCAGTGAAAAAAATGACATCATGAAATTTTTCAGCCAAATGGATGGAACTAGAAAATATCATCCTGAGTGAGGTAACCCAGACTCAGAAGGACAAACATGGGATGTACTCCCTTATAAGTGGATACTAGATGTAAAGCAAAGGATAACCAGACTGCAACCTACAGCTCTAGAGAAGCTAGCTAACAAGGAGGACCCAAAGAAAGATGAATGGATCGCCCTGGGAAGGGGAAATAGATGAGATCTCCATGAGTAAACTGGGGATGAGGGGTGGGCAATAGAGGGTAGGGAATGTGGAATGAGAACATAAGGGAATGGGATGGTCAAGCTGGAACAGAGATGGAGTGGGAGAGCAATGAAAAAATACCATGGTAGATAGAGGCAGACAACACAGGAATAGGGAAAAACTAGGTGCTAGGGAAGCTCCCAGAATCTACAAGGATGACCCAAGCTTAGACTACTAGCAATGGTGGAGAGGGTGCCTGAACTGGCTTACCCCAGTAATCAGATTGGTGGGTACCCTAACTGTCATCATAGAGCCTTTCTCCAGTAACTGATTGAAACAGATGCAGAGATCCACAGCCAGGCACCAGGCTGAGCTCCAGGAGTACAGTCAAGGAGAGAGAGGAGGGATTCTATGAGCAAGGGGCATCAAGATCATGATGGGAAAACCTACAGAGACAACCAAACCAAACTAGTGGGAACTCATGAAATTTAGATCAACTGCTGTGGAGCCTGCATGGGACTGGACTAGGCCTTCTGCACAGTAAGACTGTTGTGTAGCATGATCTGCTTGGGTACTCCCTCCCCCGGCAGTAGGATCAGAATCCATTCCTGGTGCATCAGCAGGCCTTTTGGAGCCCACTTCTATGATGTGACACCTCTCACAGCCTTGGGGCAGGGAGAGGAACTTGGAGGCATTACCTTCTTGTAGGAGGGAATGGGGGTGGGTTGGGAGGGGGAGGCTGAGAAGGGGTGGGAGAAGCGAAGAGGAGGATCTTTGGTATGTAAAATGAATAAAAAATTTTTTCTTAATAAAGAAAAAGAAAGAAAATTGCTGCATATACATACATCTTAGAGTATTTTCATTAATATTCATTTTAGTAGATTACATTCAAGTATATTAATTACATTAATATCCTCATCAAATTTTAGTTTAAATTTATATTTTGAGAAACAGGGATGTAATTTCAATAGTCTTCCTGTGTCTCATTTCCCAGTAGCTTGTACTGAAGAAGCTGTCCATTCTCCAATGTATTTGGCACTATTGCTGAAAAACAGTTGACTGTGATGAAAGTTGATATTTGTTTCCCTCCTTTCTGGTCCCCTTTTTATTCTATTGTTCTGCATACTGATTTTTATGTTAATACCTCACTATTTTGCTTCTTACGGCTTTGCAGAGTACCTTGAAGTTGGACAATGGGTACCTCTAGTTTTGCTTTTTGCTCAGTATTTCTTTGCCTCATCAGATTCTTTTGTGCTTTTTTGATGAAGCATTTTAAGATTTTTTTTCTAGTGAAAAATGTCATTTTATTTGGTTGGGTTATACTGAATCTGTAACTATAATGGCATGGCTATTTCAACAATGTTCTAACCTATGAACATAGGAATTTAGTCTAAATTTTTGTGTCCTCATAAAATTCTTTCATTAAGGTTTTATGATATTTTTTAAACAGATGTCTTTCACACCCTGTGTTAAGTTTATTCATAGGTATTTTATTTTTTACTGGTATATAAAATACTATGGATTTATGCATGTTGACACTACATCTTTACTAATTCTCTTATCAGCCCCAGTCATCTCTTAGTGAGGAGTTTTATCTTTTTCTTGTGCTATGTGCCTACACACAGCTTGCCATTCTCTGAGCACTACAGGATATGGACACTGATTGCTGGGCTCTTGACCACAGCATCCTTCATCCTGCTCTGTGCTGTAAGACTTGCTTTGTGTTAAACAAGACACTGCCTGCGCCTGCATGCTGAACTCACAATTGCTCTACTATTCTGAGATTGTTTGTGAGGCTGCTGTCCTTGTGTCTGTGAAGGAATAAGCATGAAGTCCCAGGGACACAGGCATGAGGTTCTTGTCCCTTGTGCAGGATGAATGCCGACTAGTTTTCTCACAAAATGGCACCAAACAGCAACAGCTTGGGCTCTGCATTTGTCAGGGTGACAATACAAGCTCTTCCTCTAGTGCAGTGTGCTTGTACAGATCCCAGATTGCTCCGCCAACTGTGCTTCAAGCCTCTGCTGACTATGAAACTTCACTGTGTTTACGATTGCTAGCATCCCGTGTCATGGTGCTCCTTAACACTCTTCTGCCTGCCCTCTGTTCTGCAGGGGGCAAGCTACTCTGGGAAGCCAGGGCTGCGGTCACCAAGACAGTTTATTCCTTTTTCTGCTGGACCATATCAGGTGTCAAAGTTTTAAAATGCAGCTTCTCTTCCTGAATGCAACTGGAGCCACTCACCTGAAAACGGATCATCTATCTCTTATTTCTTCTATTTTGAGAAGAAGGCAATTGCTGGGCACCTCTATTCATACATCCTAGGATTCCTTAGCTTTTTTGTTTATTATGTGTATATATGCTTGTATGTGGTGATATCCTTTCTTTTTTCCCCCAAAGGGTAAACACGTTTTAATGAATATAGTTTTGTGACTTTCTCATAAATTAGCATGCAAGGACTGAAAACAAATATCAACAAAATATTTCTAAGTGTACTCATCCAAACTTGTGAATCAATAACGTTTTTATTTTTAACATAAATTTTTATTGTTTCTTTGGGAATGTCACATCATGTACCCCAATTCTACTTGTTTCCCAGTCCCTTCTTATCTGTTTTTCACCCTTGTAGCATTCACCCACAAAAGAAAATAAGAAAGAAAAATATTAAAATAAAAGCAAAAAAAAAAAAGAAACCTATTTCTCTCCTCCGTTTTTCCTGCCTCTCCATCACCTCTTCATTCGTTTTAGTGTCATGGGAAGTGCTGTGTGTCAGGAAGTATACCCTTTTGTCCAAACAGCTTTACTTGCGAAAGTTCGTTGTAATGAGTTGATCTGGTTCAAGGCCTCTGGCATCCCGCATATCATCAAGATTGCGGAAATGCCTCTCGGGTATTCTGCTGATGCCATGAGTCAAGGAGATTCTAAAGCTCTGGTTCCACAGGACTGGTCCCTTCAAGCGCTCCAGAAGGTCATAGATGAGGTAGATGTTGGTGTAGGCCAACTCAAAGCCGTGGATATAGGGCTGGGTGGTAACTAATTTGGTCAATCCAGGCCTCTGCTGGGGCCTCCCACCTCAGGCAAGGGGTTGGTTGAGTCACTTCACCAGTGCCATCGGGCCATCTCTCCAGAGCTGGTGGTGAGGAGTGGAGCTAGCTCTCCCAAGTGTGGGGTCAGCTCTCCCAGGATGGACAGGGTGAACTCTCCCACTATAGTGGCGAGTGAGGGGCAGGGTCTGTTCTTTCAGGGCCAGCGAAGGGCGGGGGCTGTCTCAGCAGGGTCCTCAGATTCAACACGAGTAGTTTGCTCACCCCCCCACCCCCCCGCCCCCCGGAGGTAACACAGGCCCCAGACATCAATACAGAGCCTGGCTGCAGTAAGACTATGGACTCAGACACAGCCCAGCAGCATCCCAGCCTGGGATGTCACCATGGCCCCGGGTGGCAGCACAGGCCACCCACATCAGCCTCTTACTCACCACCTACGTTTGTTTCTTCGGTTCTGCCTCTCTCCACAGCACGCGAACCTTTCTGCTTCTCTTTCTCTCTCATTTCTCCACCATATATTTGCTCACCGTAATGGCGCCAGCACACTCCGAGACTCAAGGCACTGGGTGGGCCTGTGGGTGTCTTCAGCCAACCCAGGCTGCAAGCCACCAAGTGGGCCTCAGGGATATTCTTTCTAATCTAATAGAATGTTTATCAATAGTCACAATAACAAAGGAAAATGCTTTATATGTTAAACCTTTTGAATTTAAAATTCAAATTTTAATTTAAATGAATACAGATATTTCCAAATTATTCATATTCGAATAACAAAGAAAATCAAGAGGATATCTCTTTAATGATATCCATGAATCTCCGAAGAGGCCACTCTTACCCCTTTGTTTCTGAGCGAGGGTTAGTAGGCGTACTTGTCTTTCTACGGATTCTCTGGCATCCACCAAGTGTGAGAAGAGTCTAGAAGTATCACTCATAAAGACCTGAAAACTAAACTAATTTTTATCATGCAAGAATGCACATTTCAAAACACTTGTCATGAACCACTGGGAGACCATTTTCAGCTGAATTCCAGGCTTTATCTTGAATATTTCCCAGATATCTGTAAACAACATCTATTAATTAAAGTGTCCTTAAGGGGGTTTGTTTTGCTGGACTGGGGAACTCTGAATATCCCTGTCAAATTTATCAAAATAGGCCATATTAGATTTTAGTGGCAATTAAATCGAATCTTCCACTGGACTTAAGGCAACATAAGAGGGACATTATCATCCTTTAATTTTCAATTTTTAAAATTATCTTTGTGCATAATGATACATTTTTTATATAAAAATCCCCTCAGCCTGATATTTTTCCCAGCGAATGAATTCTCCAATCACTTCTCTTTCAGTGAGACCCACGAGACCTGTTTAGCAGACAATGGAGAAGCAGTTGAGGTTTTAATTATAATCATTTAGTTTGATGAAAATTTGAGACAATGAACTTTGGGGTTACTTTTATGAGAAATAATATTAAGTGGGAAGAAATTATGGGATGCTCTATGCCTCATTGGTGTTCCGTTGTAGGTCACGTTTATCACTGTGAGGTCCTATCGCAGTAACATATGTATGAACTAAATTCACACAATTAACTGGCTCGCATTTTAGGAGCTGCATCTATTAAGCAATACAATTCCAAGGCTCTCTGGTAGCATTTTAATGCCTGGGCTTGGGAGATAACAGCATTTCTTTAATTAAAATCAGTCCTGGAGTCTGAAATGATGTATCTGTGACAAGCCATTTCTCCCTTGCTGTAGGATAAAGATTAATCTAGCTTGGTTCAAAAGTCATATAGTGAAAACGTCACTTGGCTTTTTACTTATGGCCATTTTATATTAACTAAGCTTTGATAACAAAATAGCCAAGGGAGTTAAACTGTAAAATTCAGTTTGGTACCAGCCAGGGTAGTAAATATTGAAGAGATTGAAGTAAGAGTGTGAGGGAAAAAACAACCTCAGGTTATAATTCTATGTGTCTTAGGGAGTTTTACAACCGTGCCAGAGCTAATGGCTTCTGTGCCTACTGTCTCCAGGACATTTGGAACTTTCTGACTAAGCTCTCTTTGTATTCTTTATGCCATCTGGGAGCAGTATATAGAGTATTGTGAGTACCATTTAATCAAGATGAGAGTAAGAGGACTCTTCCAGTCACTGGGTCAAAATAATAGCAGTACAAATAAGGATGTAGTATTAAAATCAGAACATAAAAGATTTTTTTCTGTTTTTATTTTGTTATGATGATGATAATGATGATGATGATGATGATATGCCTGTTTATAGTCTAATGAGAGAGAGAAAGAAAGAAAGAAAGAAAGAAAGGAAGGAAGAAAGAAAGGAAAGAAGGAAGAAGGAAAGAAAGAAGAAAGGGTGTGATTTTGGGTGTGTGGGGGAGTAGGAAAGATGTGGGAGGAGTTTGGAGAGGGGAAACTATAATTAGAATAAATTGTATAAAAAAAATCTCCCCCTACCAAAAAAAAAAAAGAAAGAAGAAAAGAAGAAAGGAAAGAAGATAAGCAGAACAAAGAATGTGGTGGAAAACATTTCAGATGAGGTACCAGAAATCTACAGTTGGCCTTACGTGAAGGAAAGATGTGGCCAGTATGGCAGGAGCTTGAGTTGTATTTCAGTCTATAGGGACAGTTGAACTCTTCAGAGGTCCAATGATTTGAAATACATCCAGTCTTTATATTGGAGAGAGTTGTTTAAGCTCTTTTGCTGTATAGGAAGGATTGGTTAAAATAAATGCTGTGTAAAGTTTCAGTAACTTTTTCCACATTTCTCAAAACACTTGACTCTCACAGCCTCTGTGTGTAGTTTGGAGTTTCATAACACAAAACCAAGAAGTCAATAGCGCTAATCTTGTTTCAATTTAGTATACAGAGTTGAAGAAGACAAAGAAGCAGGAAGAAGGAAGGGTCTTGAGCTTTGTGTTAGAATGACCAGTTTCATTGTGTGCGTGTGTGTGTGCGTGTGCGTGTGCGTGTGTGTGTGTGTGCGTGTGTGTGTGCATGTATACACATATACACATACACAAATACAGAAATACAACCTGCCAAGTCTGTGTAGTGCCTCTTGTGTCCATGTGATGTTAGGGCTGATCAATTTGTATTGGATAATCAATTGCGGGTGGGGGCAATCACGGGAGATATTAATTCTCCATTTCTCAACAGTCATTAGTAACCTGTAGTCTTCGTCTAGGTCTTTGTCTAGGTGTGGAATCCTGGGAGATTTCTTTCCTTCCATATTAGTATGACTATTTATATTGTTATTTTTCAGATCTTGTTTAGGTATCTATATTGTTGATGTACCAAAAAATTACTAGTATTGAGTCCTAGCCCTTCAAATTACATGTATGACTTTAAAGAGGCCATTTTTCTCTCTCTGCACCCTAGTGTCTTGATAAGTAATTGTGGAGACTTTATTATCTATGGTCAAATACTAGCTCTTTGGGGTATTTGAGAGATCAGTACCAAGTAAACATAATAGGCGAAAAGCCTTCCCTTTCTTTTCTTCACACCTTCTCAACTTGTGGTATATGAAGGAGATCCCTCAATCTCATTGGTCTTTGGTGGCACAAAATGGAAGGGAGTAGAGAATAGGCAGAAGTTACAAGAATAGGTAAAAAGATAGAGGGGGTAGAAGCCATGGGACAGAAATAATTCGAGAATATTTCACAGCAAGCAACAGATAATACATTCAAGATTTTTAGTGTTCTAAGGTGTGATCTTTAAGTTATCTCTAAAATATTGTTAGGGTTATTTATCCAAAGAACGAGTAAGGAAGTATGCTGTATAAATTATTTAGCAAAAATGATCTTCATTATATTCTTTATGTAAGTGCCATTTCCGACCTCTTTGATTTCATCTTGTTTCCATAAGTTTAAACCTTAGTTTGGTGTCAGTTACCAATGTGTTTTTAGCCTTTTCCTTCCAGCACTGCAGGTATGTCTGGTCCATCTCCTGTTTGTGCTCTGTCTCAGACAATGAATGGTTGCTGCTTGTTGAAGACATATGACCATAGTGACTGCTGTGGGAAGTCTCCAGCAGACATTTCTTGAAAAAAAATCTTTATTTTTACATATAGTAGAATGTATACATTATATTAAATAACACTCTAATAGAATGATTTGATATTGCTTTAAACAGAAGAAAAAAATAGGGAAAAATCTAGCCTCAGAACCCTTTCCCAGAACATACTTTTTGTTTAAAAAAGTCACTTTTTATGAATGGATCAGTGTCACATGTGTTCAGTAACTGGCTATATCTTATTCTTATCACACTAATGGACAACGGAATTTAAAAGAAAGTTCAACTATTATCATTATTCTTTCAAGGGAATAACGTACATTGGATCCTTTTGGAGCATGAAAATGGCTTCTGCTACATCAATACACAGGAAGCTGATTTCACATATCCACGGTGAAGAACAAAAAACTATGAAGAAGTTGAACCCCCTCACACACATACACATAATAGCTTCCTATCTTCTTTCACAGTGTGTGATGCTCTTTTCCCTCTTTTGTGTTCTTCCTTATGACTCAGTACTACCCCACACCTGACGCTCCCTGATTCGTCTGCTCTCTTCATGCAGTGCATCAAATGCATTCTTCATTTGTGTCACAGAATCTTTTATTTCTGAGGACTCCTTACTGTTGCCTTCTGTAGCTCTCACCTCTGCTCATGTTGCCCATCAGTCTCTAAACATCTGTTCATATACAACCAGGACTTTGGTACACGCCAGCTCTACCTTACGCCTAGGGATTAGGCTGTGTTTCCTGTTTGCTGGAGCTACAGTTGCTACAAGTTTCAGATTCTCCCAGTCCTTGTTCTTGTTCTCTCTGTTCCGCTTTGCCTTTTCGTTAGAGACTCTCCTTTATTTAGAAACTAAGCCCTCTCTGTGGTTTCTTTAGTTATAATCACTGTTACTACCCAGAAATCTTGCGGTGGTGATAAACCAGGTGGAGAATTGTGTGTTATTTTAATTAGGCCTCAGTCATGACCGTTCCTAGGCTATGACTTTCAAGAATGTTCCTTTGCTTTCTTTTAACCCATTAGTAAGATATGACGTTATGATGATTAGAAGTGGTGGTGGTGAGTTCTATGATGAATTTCCTTCTTGTCTAATATGGGTCTGGAAGTTTCCATTCTGAGACTCTTCTCAGAATAGGCTTTTTTTATGCAGAATTATTCCTATTATTATTTTATTTTTGCCCTTGATTAGGTATGAGCTTTTTACTCAGATTTTTACCAGGCAGGATTATGGGAGGCACAGCTCAGAAAAATGTGAGAGTCTCCCTAGGACTGGGACACCAGGGTTTTTCATTTTCAGACTGTAGTCTATAGTAAGCACTCACCGAGTCACTTAGTTATTACCTAAAGCATTCATGCCAGCTTATGGCCCAGTGACTTTGTTCCTGTGAGTGGAGATTGGTGTGTATATTGGTTTATGAATTGCTGAATTCTCCAGTAGCACCAGAGTCTGCTACCTAATCTTTCATGAAACCAAGGGCATTTGTTGATATAAGCTTTTCAGTTTTGTTTATTTTAATAATTAAAAGGCAGCTACATTTATATATAATAGAAACAAATGACTAGAAAAGATGTTTTTTGTTTTTTTTTTTTTTTGTTTTTTTTTTTTTTGAAACAGAGCCTCATTATGTAGTCCAGGCTAGTTTCAATTTTTAAATGTATTTCTTTTTCTTCTATGGCAATTTCATGCATGTATCTGATGTATTCGGGTCATTGTAAGCCTCTATTATTCTTTCTCATCCCCTCTTATTCTCAGACAATGACTTCTTGTTCCAAAATTGTGTCTCTCTCCTACTTTTGTATCTTTTTGTTATTTTTTTTATCTTCAGTTTTGCCTTTGTAAATTGTTTTCTGAGCCAGAGTTGTTTGCATGACCATGGATGGGTTCTTATTTACTGGAGCACAGGCAGGTTACCCATGCCTATACCACTGAAGAAAATGACTCTTCCACCCTGAGGTAATGTTAATTGTCAATAGTTCTTCAGGGAGGGGTGGTGCCTTGTAGCCCCTTCTTCATCCATGATGGAACTTTGATGGGTCCAGTCTTGTGCAGGCCTTGTACAGACAATCCCAGTTCCTGTGAATTCATGAATACAATGGTCATATAATGCCCAGAAGACAGTTTCTTTAAGCACTCCACCCCATCCTCCAGCTCATAATCTTTCCTCCTCCTCTTCTGTGATGTTCCTGGAGTCTTTGAGGGCATAATATAGGTGTCCTATTTAGAGCTGAGCACTCTGAGTAACAGTCTCTCACTGTAAAAAGAAGCTTCTTTAAGACTGAGAGCAGCACTGATCTATGGAGATAAACATTGAGAAGGCAGTTTGATACCATGTTCACTTACCAAAACCGTAAGAGTCAGTTCCACACTAGGGGAACGTGTCCTTCCCAGCCATAGGGTTTTAGCCAAGTTTATGCACCAAATGATGAATTTCTTCATGTAGATCAGGCCTCAATCCAGAGAGTGGCTGGCTACCCAATGGCAGTCATATCACTGTTGTATTAGTGGACAAAAATGTGTGTATTGTTTCAAAGATGACCACTCTACTTTTAACAACCAATAAATGGTCTCATCCTTGGGAGAGGTTAATTTTTCTTTTCCTAGCAGTCACTAGTTTCCTATAGTTTCTTGTCTAAGGATGGGACCTCATGAAAATTTCCACCTTCCACGTTAACATGTCCACAGATATTGCCATTGCTCCTGTCCTGTTTATCCAGCCCTTTCTAGGAGAGACTGTTTCACAGCTGGCTTTCTGGTATTCTGGCTCTTACAATCTCTCCATTCCTTCTGCTGCATCTTCCCTAAGACACAGATGCAGGAGTTGTGATGTAGATGTAGATGTATTCATTAGGACTGAACTCCACATGATCTGTTGTCCTCTGCATTGCATTCAGTGTAATTTTCTGTGATGGTCTCTATTTGCTGTAGGGGAAGCTGTCTTCATGAGGGTAGTAGGTACACCATGTAGGAACACTTATGTAGGAAAAGTAGCTCTCAGACAAAGAGCATGAGCAAGACTATTATTAAGAGAGAATGGGGGTTGGGGATTTAGCTCAGGGGTAGAGTACTTGCCTAGTAAGCGCAAGGCCCTGGGTTCGGTCCTCAGCTCCAGGGGGCGGGGGAAAAAAGAAGAAAACAAAAGAGAGAATGATGTTGTAGAAACAAATATTTGTTTTTATGTGTGCTTGGGAAGATGTAATTAAAAATATATGAAGTTTAAATTTTCACTCCTGCATTGTCATTAAATATTAAGCACATTACAATCTTGAATGGTGTGGGGACCTGCCCCACCGGGAACTTAGGTCACCTGTGGAGAGGTGGCCTGGAACCGAGGAAAGGCAAGTGCAGGCTTCTTGCCCTTTTCCTAGCCTCCCTCTTACCCGGAGACAATCAGACACAGTGGGGAGTCAAGTCAAGCAAGAACTGGTTTATTGATAAGCAGTAAGCTTCTTTTATACCAGAAAACCTCCAAACCCTAGGAGGGGGTGAAGGAACAAACCAATCATTTTAAAGGGCACCCTATTTACAAGTCGTTTATGTCCTGACACCATCTCCTGTTTTTAGTATCTTATCTTAGTATAAATAACTTGAGCTAACTTTCTTTCTCACCTTTTGTATCCACTCTCTTCGTAAACACCTTAAAGCTTAAGCTCTATTTATCTGAATTTCTCTTTGCAGCCCATGTATGCCCCACAGAATGGTGTCTATTATTCTTTATAAAGGAGAATTCATATAAAAGATTCTTAATGAGCAAGTTAACATTTTATAAATTCTACCATTTATCAAAATATGAGCCGATAACCTGTATACACGTTACTGTTCTTACAAAAAGGAAGCTTTTGGGGGTGGTACTGATGCTCTGTAACTTATTTCTGTGATACAGACTAATACAGTGCCTGTTACAAAGTTGGTTCCTACTAAATGCTTTGTAAGTGAAGTAAAGTGTGAAGGGAAAATGCCAGAGCTACAACACTCTAGACATACACTAAAAGGGGCTTCTTTTCCAATGGAGCGCCATCTGTATCCTCTAGAACCTTTTTCCTTTTAAGGCTAAGCCCACTACTTACTATTCAAGGCACAGTTAATGAAGCCAGCAGCAGCAGGGAGAATTATGGACGTATGCTTTATGACATTGGAATGAGAGCAATTTCCCCCTGTGTTAACCATAATTTTTGATTTTGTGCTAGCCATTTGGCATCTGTTCCTAATCTCTCCGTAAGTCGGCTGAATCACAAGGCTTGACTAATGACTAAAGTTGTTTACATCTCTTCTGCAAGATAACTTTTTAGGGACATTCAAATGTCATGTTATCATTTCTCCAAACACATGCCACCACCTTTGACCTGCTTATTTCCCCTTATATCCAACAGGAACGTTCCTACCTAGTCATAATGACATCATTTCAGTTTCTCTGCCGGTCTGCATCCTAAGACCTGTGTGACCTCCTATGGCATTCCGTACCTCTCATTTCCAGGGGAAAATGAGAGTTGAGAATATTGAAAATCCCCTGTCAATAAAACTGGTTTCTTCATTCATTGCTTAGTCATTTCTATAAATTAAGACTTGGACATAAAATAACTCTTTTATCAGAGTCTACATTAGTAGGCCAGCTCACTTTCTGTGGCATCATAATGTTCCTTTGTTATCTATTTGTTCTTGTCCCCACAGGAGATGTTCAAAATTGTGAGTGTAATCTTTAGGTTCAGGTGAGGAATGAGAGTCGTTAACAGCTCTCCCCCTTTCTTCCTTGTTGCCTATTTCAACTCTTGAACTCCAGAGTGCCAGGCTACCAAGCTACCTCAATAAGGCTGGTGAGCTGGCTCCATGGGTCAAAGAGCTTAGGCAAGTGTAACTGATGTGCTGAACTCAGTCCCCAGAACTCACAGTGGAAGAAAAGGGTTGTCTGACCCATACACCTATGCCTTGGCATGTGCACCCCCCGACACCCTTTGAAATGTATTATCTACTAATGATACTGGTTTCTTGTGTGCTCTAAAATAATATTAGGTATAAGACAGAGCTGTTTTAAGTAATAGCTCTTTAGTTGCGTGTCCAGGGTTATTGCACTACTTTATTTCTAAAATCATTTAAATTTTCAATTTAGATCTTTCAGTAAGCAGTAAGACTGAAAGATTTCACCCTGAAATGGAAAATAGGAAGTGTCTAGTGAGACCAACAGGAGACACTGGTTTGGGCCAGTGAAATGGCATATCAGGTAAAGGTACTTGAGGTCAAATGACTCTCGGTACCCACATGGTATAAGGAGAGAAATGACCTTTGACCTCTGCACATGGGCTATGGCATGCAATGCCTTTCCCAAATAAACAGCAAACAAACAAACAAAAATTTAAAAAAGAAACAAATTTTACTGCTGTGCTCATACAATATGAATTGAATATTAAAAGTTGAGAAATCTGAAGGGGGCTAGAAATTTTAACATCTTATTTTCTTCAACTCATGTCTATTTATAAGGATTGAGCTCTCTTGAGTTTTTTTGAACTGCCTTTTTATTGTTTTTCACCTGGTGTTTGAAAGTTCTTGGCCATTTTATATTACAAATTGTGTTTCCTTTATTTTCTCTGCTTTCTCATTCTGAGAGTCAAATGACAAATCTGATATATATATATATATATATATATATATATATATATTTTTTTTTTTTTTCTCTAATCTACATGAATCTGATGCTGTTTTCTCAACCATTTTTTCCTTAGCTTTCTCTGTCAGCTTTGCGTTTTAAAATAATTATTGTTCCCAGAGACTAATGTTTCTTCTGTCAAGTCTGCCATCATTAGTTTGCTAGGAACATCATCCATTGACTGGGATATTTTAAAATTCAGCCTTAGCATTTCTATTTCTTACGTGCATTTCAGTTGTCTCCTGAAACCTCCAGTTCTTGCATATTTTCTGCATATTTTTATTATTTACTTTGCCTTTTTGAAATCTTTCCTTAGCCTGTATTAATTACATAAATAGATTTCATGGTGACATTTTCATACACACACACACACACACACACACACACACACACACACACACACGATGTACTTTTGATTTATCATAAAGTCTCTATCTAATCATACAGGGCCTAGATGCCCTGAACAGAAGGGATAATTAAGTTTTTTGCTTTGTTTTCTGAATCATGGGTGGTAACTTTTGGTTAAATGCTAGACAATTAATACAAAACACTTCACCAAAGTCTGGCATGGTATCACACACCTATAATCCCAGTCCTTAGAAAGGAGGGGCAGAAAGTTCAAGATCTTAAGGTATCCTGGGGACAGAGAACGTTTGAGGCAGCTTAAATTACTTGAGATCCTATCTGAAAATCATATATTATACTAATTGTGTTTCTATTCCATAAAACCTGGATGATATCTTCTAGACAGGGATTTCACAATGTCTCTGATTGATAGACTCATGTATTGTGTTGCTAAGAGCTGTATCTGTGGTTTTAGTAAGAATCTATTTACATTTCTTCCATTCCTGGCTCTATTCTCAGGTTTATTTCTTCAAGGTATCTAGCTGGTGATCTGGTGAATTTGGTGGGGATCATTTCCCTGAATGATCTTCATCTGGTACAGTTTGGCTATGGGGAATTCTCTGCTTCACATGTCTTTCAGCTCTTTCTTGAATGCTCTCTTCTTCATAGCTTAATTATGCAACTGAACTCTACAGAAGCATGCTGTCATATGAACTCCTGGACTAGAGTTGATCCATTCTGTCTCTGAGTGGTTGACCAAGCTTTGTTGGCTTTTATGCCTCTAAAGACTCATTTCCAGCAATGTCTGAACTCTCAAACAGCCAAAGGTCCATACAGAAAGGTTTCTCTATTTGAGACAAATTTTTATAGCTGTGATTTTACACCCTCTGATGTTCAGTTCATTGCATTTGCAGCTCCATGGTGCAGAAACTGGTGTCTTTCAAAAACTCCAACTGAAATATTGGGCAGTTCTTGATAGGTGCACAAGTCTACAATAAACTACACCATCCACTTTGCAGTACAAAGTCTACAGTTCTCCTTACTTACCCAACATCTTTATGAAACTGCTCTTTGTAGTGCACAATACCACTGTGGACGGGTAATAAAGTCAATATAGTGATATTAGTTTATTTAGATTGATGAAAGTGTGGATTCTGGTCTAATTGAAGCATTTATCCTTTTAAACAAAACTTAATTATGTATAATATCATTATAGAGCTTAAGTTACAACTTAATCATGAGCTATAACTTTGAGTTTTACAATTGCCATTTAGAAATATAGAATAATACACTTCATTTTCTCATTTATCTTTCTACCAATGTTCAGAGACTGACTTTGTTCTAAAAGTGACTAGTTTCTGAGGCTACAAAATAGCAAGATAAAAATCCCTGACCTTTAATGAAAGCTTAACATATGGCAGGTAAGTATATAAACCACAAATAAAAACAGCAATACAGGTACTCAATGTATATGGGTATAGAAATATATATGAGCCTATAGAAATAGCAAAACTTTCAGAGTGTTAACAGAATATTTGAATTGTGTCGTTGTGAATAAGGATTTCTTTGGAAAGATGGATAAAAGGATGTTTTAAGAGGAAGATGTCACATGGAGGATTGACAGCTCAGAATGCATGATGCATTGGTGGGTGATTTCAGGCTTGGGAGGACAGAAAACTGGGGCCTTATTGTTAAGGTCTTGGAGTTTTAGTGTTATGGTGAGGGGCTATTGAAATGTTTATACAGATGAAACATGATGAATGCCAGGGCAGCAAGACAGAGATTAAATAGCTTGAAGTTTACTTCACAGCTAGTAAAGATGTTGATTTAAATCCAACGTTTTTATCCTCACAATAAGCTATTTATTGTAAGAATATGATTATATGAATGTAATTATCACAAAATTTATACATTTAATTCATATTACATGCTGAGCACTTAATTTTGTCTAGGTTATCATTGCCACAGGCTATGGAATAAACAGTGTTCTGATTCTGTTCAGAATGGCTGTTAATAAGGAGAAGATTTCTCTCTTGACAGATCCACTCTGCTTCCATCTTTGATTTTGTTACTGTAGATTTGCCTGAAGTTCTTTTAAAAATGTTTTTTATATATTTACTGGGGTGTGGGTGTGTGGATGTATACATGACTGGAGGTCAGAGGACAACTTGGTTCTCGCATTCTACCATGTGGGATGTGCCTGGGATTTGAACTCACATCATCAAGTTTTGCAACAAGCACCTTCATCTATTGAGACATTTGTTGGTTCTGAAGTTTCTGTCTTTCCTTCCTTCCTTCCTTCCTTCCTTCCTTCCTTCCTTCCTTCCTTCCTTCCTTCCTTCCTTCCTTTCTTTCTTTTTTCTTTCTTTCTTTCTTTCTTTCTTTCTTTCTTTCTTTCTTTCTTTCTGTTGTTTGAGACAGGGTTTCTCTGTGTAGCCCTGGCTGTCCTGGTGCTGGTGTGCCACTGCCACCCAGCCTAAAGTTTCTTTATGTATGGAAAGTAAAAGATCAAATGAAGAGTTGTGCTGTTAACATTAAAGAAACTGAGAGAACATCTGTGAATCTGTAATAAGAATCATAATTCTGTCAAAACATCTTAAACAAACTTGGTGCTAAAGACAGGCAAATGGCTCATGGACAGAACTAAATTCCAAAGAACTCACATGAATGTCTTGGATGAATCATCCCATAAACTAACATTCTGCTGCTGTCAATGTATAACATGCAGCAGGGGACAGGAGAGTGGAAGAAGATGTCAACCCTAGCAACAGCGAGAAAGTCTTACTATCCACTTAGGAGATGGGTTAAGCCCCAGGGATAGGAGGGCTTTTGCAGGGAGAGATGGAGGAGGTCTGAGTCACAGTGTCTAAGGCACTGCTCTTACTAAAATCACCGTGGTTACAGTTCCCAAGGTTACAGTGACTACAATAAAGACACAGTTGAATTTGTTTTTGTTAAAAAATACAAATTAAATTCAGAAAACAGGAAGTCATTTGAGAACAATCGTCAAAGGTAGCACATATGACATGACTCATTTTTTGATGACTTCTATTTCACCTATTGTCTTTCAAAATGTAGAAATAAAAAAACATTCAGAAGTAGAAACAGAGTTAATGATTAAAGCTATTGTAGTAGCAAACCCTTTTTTAAAAAAAATTTGCAATACATGCCATTCTGGATTGCCTTTCTTCCAATGTACTGTACAGCACAGTACTAATCACTCAATTCAGGGTGGAACTCTAAACCTAAGCAGTATGTTTTGATAGCACATTATGTTCCTGCCAAACTCTAGGCAAAAAGAAAATTTTGCCCACATTATTTGGCTAAAGAATTAAGAGTTTTGGTAAAATCTGGTGGCCCTTCTGTGCACTCGGGTTTTGAATAATTCCAGGTCCTATATAAAGGTCCTGTCTCCTTGCAGGGAAGATAGGTGGTAACCTCTAAACAGTCTTCCTTTTCCCATTGCTCTAGCCTGCATTCTTTTTCCTCTTCTTTGAAAAGAGGTCAGTACACTAAGACAATCTAATTCTGTCCTTCCAATAGTTTCCTTTTGACTGGTAGGTTGATATCAGAGCCATCTGCCTAGATGTCCTCTGATTATTGCCATCTCCAAAAGGAACAGATGAGTCACTGCAGAGTTCTGAGGGCTCCATACAATTGTCCTAAACTGTTTTTGCTGAACAGTTAATAAGAAGAACCTCTGAGAAGTGGCCTTGTTAGAATTTTAGGGCTATTACTCCACATGGCTAAGATAACAGTTTGGTGTAACTGTCCTCAATACAAAGTTTTGTAGACAGACTAAATATTGCTTTCATGAATAGTCCTAAGGAGATAAGACAGCAGAGGAGAGCAAGATTACAGAAAGAAGAGCGGGTATGCTGATATGTGGGAGGTATGGGTTTTACCCAGCAGATGATAAGAGGCCTCACAGCAGACTTCTAATAAATGTTTTATCATGGAGAAATAGCACTGGAGATTTCTCACAAAGAAAGAGAAATGAACAATAATAAGAATATTAAAATTGAGGCAGTCACCTAAAATGCATAGACTCCATAGGTAAATGGTATTAATGTTCACAATGTCTATTCAAAGATAGCATATCTTTCAGAGAAGAAATGAGACTATTGTAGGCATAGAGGAACTGTTTTACTATCTTACTTTTTAGTTAAACACACTTCACATAAAACAGCAGCCATGGAACACTATTGAAGCTTCTATAAAAAATCAAGGGTATATAAATGACAACATGTAGTGAATACTTACTTCTGAAGAACGGATGATAATTTCTAAATTATTTACACTCCTGGGCGAAGGAAATAGACCTTGTTTTTCAGTAGCCTATTATAGATGTCTACTTCTTCTTGTTAGAGTTTTATGATTATTTTTGCTATTATTAAGGAATTAAATTTAGAAGTGAAGGTCCCTTTATGAAGCAAATGGAATATGAAATAGAATCTATCTAAGGACAATTTTTTAAAAAATATTTTGTTCTGTTCTTAATTGTGTGTACACATCTGTGCCTCTGTGTGAGTTTGCACATAAGTGTAGGTGTCCATGGTGGCCAGAAAATGGTGTTGGATCCCCTGGATCTGGACTTTAGAGTAGCTTGTGAGCCACCAGATGTGGCTTAGCAGTATGTGACCCTTGTCTCCAGCCCATCAAATAATTTCATAAAAGCTAGTACAAAGTGAATCCAGAGGGAAAGGACCCAGCACGGGCTTAAAAGGGGTAGTCAGACAAGACAACAGCAGATGTGCCACAGTCCCTACGTGGAAGAAATGAAACTGTACTTGCTGCCAGAATTAAGCTGAGAATGAGATGGGATTTGGGTTAGTAAATCCAATGTATCCACTTTTACCCTGATATTTTTAGAAACTCTCATTGATCCCAATGAGAGCAGAAAGGCAAGAGTCCTCAGGAATGCAGTCTGTAGGGGCTTCGGCACCCCAAAACAGGATGTGTGAGGAGTCATTTGGTCCAGATGATATTTCAGTAAAATCATTAAATAACTTAGGTGATGTAATAGACAGTCAAATGGATAACTTTAGTTGCAGCAGAGAAAAATAGTTAAAGCCTGGTAATACAGATCTAGAAATAACTAAGCCTTTGTGTATTGGCATAGAAACTCATCCACTGTGTGCACATGAATGTAACCCAGGAAAAGTTTTAGCTTCGACCATGGGTCTAAGACTAAATACAAGAGCAGAGGCTTAAACCTCTACTGACTGCGTTGCTTGACAATTCTTGATTTCCTGTTCTTATCAGGATCAATCAATGCAAAAACAATCATAAAACTACAACAAGCACAAGGAGAAAGCCTTGATATGTTATTGAAAACTGTACACAGCAAGAACGTCTGGAACAATCCAGAAGGCCTGGATACAGGGCTTTGTACATTCTTCTTAAAGGAATAAACATCTGAGATGAGAGAATGTTAACTTTGATCTAAGAATTATGCAGTGAAGATGGATTGAAATCTCACATCATTCTTCACTGATATATATATATATATGTGTGTGTGTGTGTGTGTGTGTGTGTGTGTGTGTGTGTGTACACAAATATCCATATAAATAATTTTTATGTTCTTCTATGACTATTCAAATAAATTAGTAAAAAAACAAAATCTTCATGTTCACCCCAAATGAAGCAGGATGGTGATTTGATACATTATTAACTTTGTTCCTTATTAGAACAGACGTTTTAGTTTGAGCACTTTGAGAGATAACCATGTTGTAGAAATACAAATCTTATGTATGTAGAGAGAAACAAGTTATAGAATAAATTTTAGAGGAAATTATTAGTATATTCATTATCCTTAGTGTCAGTGACTTATCTGTAGACATGTAAAAAAAGGATTTGAGCAATAGAAACTACAACTATATAGTTTTTTCATATACTCCATTTGATAGTAATTTATCAGTTTCATTTTTAAGTTTAATTTCATATACTTTTTAATTTTGTAGACATTACTATTATTGTGATAACCAAATTACTCACTGGTTCTGTCAATCATAATTTGATCACAATGATTATCTAGAGATCGAATGATAATTATATAAAATAGGTACAAGGTATGCTATACTTAAGTTTATATTTTTAATTTTTTCTCTTCTTTTTTTCTCTGTTTCCTTTTATTGAAAATAGTTTTTTCCCCCCATACAATATATTCTGGTTAAGGTTTCCCTCTCTCAACTCCTCCCAGATCCTCTCCACTTCACCCCTCATCCAAACCCACATCCTTTCAGTTTCTTTCTTGTTAGAAAACAAACAGGCCTTTAAAAAAATAATAAAAAAGATAAAATGAAAACAAACAAATAGGACAAAACAAACAAATGAACAGAATAAAAAGAGCAAATTAATTTTCCCCAAGGGAGTCTCACTGGGCATGCAAACCACTCTTAAATGAAGGTCTCGTGCCCAGCAGTAGATGGTCAACACAAACAGAACTCTATGGCATTTTTTGAGGTTCTTCATTTCATAATATTTTGTTGGGGATTTTTTTTTTAAAGCTTATAGGTGCTTTCCATATATATTATGGTTTTTGGCTTTTAGTTTTTATAGGATTTCTGTGTGTGAGAACGTGTGTGTCTCTGCATCTATCTATATGTGTTTCTTGTGTTTTTTCTTTGACTTTTTTTCCTTCGGTTTGTATAATTAAGTTGAAATTCAATTGTCTCAAGTTCAGTCATAACTGGGAATCCTGTGTTTTATTGGCAGTCCTGGCTCTGATATGTACATCTGCTGCCTCTCTCTCTTTCTCTTTTTCTTCCCATCTCCCACACATACTCTTTAACTTGGCTCTAATGATGCTGGCCTCTATTTCCTAGATAAACATCTATTCAGCATCTGGGGCCTGTTTTTACATGTCAATGGAGGGAGAAAAAGGGCTAGGGGTGACATGGCTTGGGACTAAGTTATCTATTACAGATTACATCATTCTCTGTAGCCCTGAATTTCTCCAGTCCTGACTTGCCCAGCAGTCCGGACGAATCTCTCCCATCCGTGTCCCATAGCCACTTATAACATAATCACTCAGAGGTTTATGTTAATTACAAACTGTATGGCCTATGGCTTGAGCTTCTTGCTAGCTAGCTCTTTCATCTTAATTTAACCAATTTCTATAAATCTATATGTTGCCACGTGACTGTAGTGTTACCAGTGTGCTGACATCTTGTTGCTTCTTTGGTGGCAGGCTTGCATCTTTCCCAAACTCTGCTCTTCTTTTCGCTGTATCTCTGCTTGGATTTCCTGCCTGTCTGTAAGCTTTCTTACCACAGGCCAAAACAGCTTTATTTATTATTCAATGGGAGCCCCACATATTCATAGCACACAGAAAGACATCCCACAGCAATTCTCTCAAACCATCACAAATGAATACACCATCACAATATTGTCTTATTCCAAACATATTTACTGAATGCCTTCTGTGACCCAGTGACTGTTAAGTCCCAGAGGACAGTGCATAGAGTACAGTTCGCCTCATGGACAAATAGTAAATAATTCTGTGAGTGATACTCAAAACCATAAAGAAATTATTGCACAGTTGAAATGTCTAGAATGATCCTGGAAGCCCCACAGGAAAGATGATGTTTGAGGAGAGACATACAGGACTGGTGATAGCTAGACATAAGCTATACCAGGAAAGTGTCAGTCAGGAAGATGAAGAGTGGCTTAGAGACCTTGAAGGGACCATGCTTGATATGTCTGAGGAGCAGTGAGCATTGGAGTAGAACTGCCCAACATGGGTAGAGAGGTGTGTGCATTGATGTATTTTTCTTGTACATTGCAATATCTTGGGATAAAAAAAAGTAGACAGATAGGTTGGTAATATTCCTGAGGAAAGAGTTAAGTTCTGATTTGTATGTTAAAAGGAACATTCAGCAGGCATTGTGGAACCATACAGAGGGAGAACACAGCCTTCAAACAGGACTGTGATGCTCTGATGGAGTTGGAGATCTTAGCGTGGGCCAGGAATGTGATGGATGGGAAGAATTTGTGTACAAAAGCCAACTAGATTTCCTGATGTGCTAGGTATAAAAGAGAGGTTTTAGGGAAGAATGGGGAGATGTGGAAATAAAAAGAGGAGCTTGCTGTGCATACATTAAAATAACCCCACAGCCTTCCTACTCAGCTGATTCCAAATGCCTTACTTAAGAAGAAAATACATTCACATTTCCTACCAGTCATAGTTTTTTTTTATTTTTTTTTTCTCTAGAGATGTTTGGTGTTTATTCTTTAAAGCGAACTGAAACAATTGACCATTTAGCTTTACTTTTGTTTCAGAAAATATTGGGTTATTCTGCGTGTTTGAACTCATCAAAGTAAAGGGATTTGCTTTACTTCAACTTCCTTTTTCCTAAATTATGGCCAAGCAAAAAATTAGAGAAAAAAGATCTTACTTCATTTTAAAGCAAGTCCATAGAAATGGTGGCATCAGATTCCCTGTGCTCTATAACCTGCTTCCCTCAGCTCTTGGCATTTTTAAATTGGTGTTTATCTCATTATTGATTTAAGCTGTATTTCTTAAAACAGTTTCTAGTTCTTTTTACAGTTAAATTCCCTCTTCATTGAAAAAAGGACATCTTCCTTTACTTTTACTTAAGTCAGAATAATGTTTCTAAACACACTGTTTCTTGAAGTTACTTTTTGACAGTTATGTATCTTGTATGTGTGTATGTGTGCACACCTGCAGCCACAACATGCATGGAGAGGTCAGAGGACAACTAGTGATTTTGTCATTCTCCTTTGACCATGAGTGTCCAGAGTACTAGACTCAGGCCTTCAGGCTTGGCATCAGGTGCCTTTACTGCCTGAGCCGTCTCACCACACCATCATGCTATTTTCAAGTGTAAATGTGAGGTTGACGAGATGGCCCAGCAGTGAAGAGAACCTGCCTCTCTTGTGCAGGGCCAGGGCTTAGTAATCAGCACACACAGAGAATGACTCATGACGATCTGTGACTCCAGTTTCCTGGGTCTGGATTCCCTCTTCTGGCCCCTCTGGCACCTGCATAATCATGGTACACATTCAGAGAAGTAGCCACACACATCAACAAAAATAAAAATAAATAAATCTTGGAAGAGATTAAACACAAATGCTTCTGTATTTGTTTAAATGTTTTACTGGATACCTGCTGTGTACACCAAGATAAGGGAGTTAATGATACCTGACTTAAAGGTGACAGATGACTTAAGATAAAGTATAAATAAAAGAAAATGTTAAAATTGTTACAAGAACCTTTTTAGTGAAGAGTTGGTAATGGTAATGATTAACTTTTACAAAAAAGCATTTGCTTAATATAGGTGAATCATACGATTTAATCCTCAGCAAGTACATTAATATTTTCATTTAACTTATGAATGAGTGGAGACTCTGACATACCTAGTTATGAATGTTTGGAACAGGAAGCAAACCTAGGGACCATTGCTTCTGGACCTATGTCCTTAACTTACATTTCTGCCTGCGAATAGTATGGGAAATGGGCTCTACATTTTATCAAAGAGAAAAGGGTCACAGCAGACCCTACAATGTCTAGTCATATTGGTGTAATAGATCTGGGATTTGAGATATCACTGCATGATGAACAGTTCTAAAAGGTCCCCTTTGTGAAGTGTAAAGTCTTAGACACTTTATGACAGGAAGACAGCTCTAGTGACATTCTAAATTTTAAATTTTATGATTTTTTTCCCCTTTGGAAGAGGAAGCAATTTTCCCTTTGTCATTCACATGCCAGAGACTGAAGGTATTTTTTTTTCTTACTGGAATATTTCCTGCACCTGTAACATCACATGATGCTTTGAGAATATTAAACATTATTTTATGCAGTGTGTGTAACACAGTGAATTTTATTCTTTCCATTTTTAACCAAACACAAATAAAGCACAGCAAGACACAGAGTTATACATCACACTCTGCTGATCTTCCCAGGTCTATTTGCATAGTGTACAATGTATCAATTGTATATTATAGATATTCTCTCCCAATCATTCCTCAAGGGCTTTTAACAGAAACGGAAGCATATCTTAAAATGATCGGCTTGAGACTAGTAAATGAATAGCACCTGAGATGTTAACTTTTCATCTAACACAGGACAATCTGGTCTTTAATTTGGCTATTCCCAATTTGTTTTTGCACTGTAGTAATAAATGGCTTGGTTAATGTTTATGCTTCAAACTCGTAAGATATTTGGTCTCAAGTAGTATTAAGGTAAGTCCATTTACCTTTCCATCAAAACTCATCATGATAGCTCTATTTTCTCTAGCTTTGCTGTGGAAATCTTGTCCTGTGTAATTGGTAATATTTCAGCATCCTATTTTATATGTAGTTGGTGGAGAAAAATTTCATTGGTTAGAAGCAAAAAATAACCTTAAAGTATCATCATTTACAAATTATCTTCATCTGTTTCAATCTTTTATTTCTTCTTACCAGGTAGGAATATGTATCCTCTGCACCCAGGTCAATTCTGCTTTTGTTCTAACAGTGAGCAGATGTCTTTGTGGCTGATGCATTGTTTCTTGTCCCTCATATTAGAAAGCTACTCTAATAGTAGACAATGGTTACACACAAAGTAATAACTTTGGGTAATGCTCCTGTTGTGCCCTGGGCACGAGACTTCCAAAGAGACCACCAGAGACACGAACTCACTGAAATGCAAAAGCAAGGTTTATTTCAATTCAAGCCATGGCAGGGACCTTGGTCGAGGCTAGAGGGGGTGCCTGCCCCTCTGCAAGCTCAGTTTTAAAAGGCAAAAACCACAAGGTTACATCATTTAGGGGTGCAAGTACGGGTATAATTCTGATTGGCTCAAGTTTTAGGGGCTTTACAGAATTTCTGTGTTACCTTACTTTGTAGTTTTTTTTTGTTTGTTTGTTTTTTTTTTTGTTTTCAAGACAGGGTTTCTCTGTGTAGTTTTGCGCCTTTCCTGGAACTCACTTTGTAGACCTGGCTGGCCTCGAACTCACAGAGATCCGCCTGCCTCTGCCTCCCGAGTGCTGGAATTAAAGGCGTGTGCCACCACCGCCCAGCTTACTTTGTAGTTTTAACCAGTTGTTTGTCAAACTTTATAGACTACCTCTGGCATTGGGGCATTCTGTGGTTAATCATTTGCTACCAGATAGTCCTTTAAACATCCTGACTTTGTACTTTGACCATCTCTGGCATTGGGGCATTCTATGGTTAATCAGTTGATACCAGATGGTTCTTCAAACATCCTGACTTTGTCCTTTGACCTATGTCAGCAGCTCTGAGAATTTTGAAACTCAGGCCTGTTTCAAGCTGGGATGAGGGGCTTGCTTGAAATGGGGGTGCTTTGGTTCTTCACCCCAAATACCTAAAACCAGTCAGTTAATGTTTGCTGTAAGCCACAAGAATATACAAAGTAGGATTTCAGCTGATTATGACAAAGCTAATACCTGGAAGTAGCCAAGGGCCTTCCAGAGGTCAAGCTAAGGTTCAAGGAGCCTTGATGATATTTGGCTTTTGATTATCAGCCATTTCCTGCTATGAGTTTCTTGTGTGCTATTGTAGATTTTTCATCATTTATTGGGCACCTTATCCCCTCTACTAAAGGAATATTTAGATAACCTTGTGCACTGACAGCTATGCACAGCCCGAATCCCAGTTCAAGCCTCCCTGTAATTTTCGTCTTTGGCAGCATCTGACCAGGTCCATCCCCAGAAGGAGGAAAGTACCTTATCAGAGATAACTCTGTACTCTCTAAGAACAGACTTAAGTGTCCAGACTACCTGTTTGAGAAAGCCTGGAGGATGTGCCAATTAAGCTTAACTTCCTCCTTTCCCAAATCTTACCTCTAGTTCCAGATCTCCCTTTAACTATCACCAGAGGCCTCTTAGCTGTGCACAGGTTGCCTAACGACCAAGCACACTTTCCCCTACCCTGTAGAAAAATGGCAGATAGCTTGGACAGATAGGAGCCATAGGAAGAAAGAGTTTTATTTTCTCCCATTGACCTAGCAACTTACAGATTCTTAACATTTTCTACTAATCACGTTTAAGACTATAGTGGAGCATATAAGATCCTTCTTCTTAGATATTACCCAAATTTAGCCTTTAGTTAATTTATTTCACCATTAGTCACTTCCCTTTTGGGTTACAAATGATACTTAACAATTACTGCCCCTCTATGTGATTCTTATCACCCTTCTGGTTGACCCTGGAAGCCTGGCTTTGTACTGCCAAGGGATTACTGCTTGTAAGTGTGTATATTCCAGGACTCACAGGGCATGAGGGAACGGAGAAGAGAAAAGAGAACGGAAGAACTAGATGGGTAAGAACTTGAGAGGAACAAACTGAGATGGGGAAGAACTAGATTGAAGGGCTAGAAGAGAGTACTAGAGGAATGAGATGGAAGATGGGGAAGTACTAGCTGGGTAAGAACAAGCTGAAAAGGACCTAGATGAGGCAGAATTAAGATGAGAGAATTAAGATAGAACTTAGAGGGAGCAATAGTTAAGTATAGAGAGAAATCAGGCAAGAAAGGAGCTAGGCACAAGAACAGAACTGAAGCTGTGTATATAAGATGTTATTCCAGAGTAATTAAAGCAAGTGTACTACAGAGCTCGGTGTGCTGAGATTTTATTTCCCCAAAATAGTCTTCACTGTTAGTAGTTCTCTCTCCTGAGCCCCTGGGATGGATATTAAGGCTGGTTCCATAAATATTATACAAGAAATGTTAATAATTTTTGCATTTACAGGAAGTTGGAAGAGTACTTAAGCTTATTTATGAAAAGACTGGCTTGAAATCAATGTCATAATCTTCTAGTAGAGACTCATGAAAGGGCTATTGCCTCACAAAGCTGCCTGTGTACAAGGCACTTAGGCGGATCTGTGAAGGGTAGAGATCTGAGGAAAAGGAGCCAAGGCAGGTGTTCTTAGCATCACCTGGAGGATGAACAAATTCTGTCAAATATGTACAAGAGAAAGAACACCAGCATGGTGATCTGAATAAGAATGGCCCCCATAGTCTCATGTATTTGAATGCTTAGTCACCAGGAAATGGGAACTATTTAATGATTAGAAAGATTAGGAGCTGTGGCCTTGTTGGAGAAGGTGTGTGCCTGGGAGTGGGCTTTGGGGTTTCAAAAGGCCATTGCAGGTCCCAGTTTCTTTTTCTCTCTCTGTCTGCTGCTGCCTGTGAATCAGGACATAGCCCTCAGCTACTTCTCCAGCACCATGACGGCCATTGTGCCACCGTGCTCCCTGCCATGTTGGTAACGGACTAACCTAAGCAAGCCCTCAGTTAAATGCTTTTCATTTATGAGTTGCTCAAGTTTTGGGGCTAAAAATGTATTGGTGACCCTGAGCATAAAAGCCTAAAGAAGAACACTTAATGAATGTTGTCTATGTTAATGTTTGTGAAAAATGTGACCAACTCTTTAACTATCCAGGCCCAGAACCAGGGCTATGTGTTGGCCCATCCCAGTATCCACCCTAAAAGACCCCCACTAAAGGCCCAGACACAGTTCCCCCAGAAACCCAAAAGAGCTGAGGGAAGAGATTTCTTAAAGATAAACAGAACTGAGTCAGTTCCCCCTTCCTGGAGAGGGTGAAGTCAGGAGTTTTCAAAAGAACAAAGTCAGGATGTCTGGTGGTGACCAATTAACCACAAGATGCCCCTCTCTGGAGAGAACATGACCAGACCCGGGAGATGGGTTGTAAAACTCCTGACAGGGCAAATAGATAAGCTGAAATAAGACAGAGTCCAGGCCCGGGAAAAACTGGACCAATCAAGGATGGACCTGTACTAATCCCCTCCCCTTTAAGGAATTTTGTGGTTTTTGCCTATAAAAACTAACTTCCCCAAGAAAGAGGAACTCTCCTCCCTGCCTCATGGTGTCAGGAGTGGTGGACGAGGGTTCCCTGTTAGCTTGAACTACGCAGGCACATGCACTGAGTCAAATAAACCTTGCTATTGCATTCTGGACATCTTCGGTCTCCAGTGGTCTCTTTGGGGGTCCTAATCTGGGCAGAACACATCCCATCTGTGATCCGCTAGAGCACGTGAAGAGACCAGTCCTGCAGACCCAAAGCTACAGGATCTCCACAACATGGAGCAACAGCAGGATAACCAAGAGAAGTTCCAGTGAGGGCCCAGAATTGATAGTGTAGCAGAAACCAGAGACCTCCTGTTAGTATTCTGCAACTCCTCCAGCTGTATGACTGCACATGTACAGTTCAGTAGCCAAGCAAGGAGCCTTATGTCTTATGTCATCTGTGCACAGTGTGGTCATGCAATCTGCACATGCATGGCATAGTTCCATAAGCTCACATGTACATGTGCAGGGAAATCCTTTAAAAGCTGGTCCCTTCTCTTCTGCTCTCTCCTCCTCCTCCCTCTCTCCCTTCTCTGCCCGTGTCTCTCCAACAGGCCTGGCCATGCTTTCTTCTGTCCCCCCCAATGAAGCTCTGATACTGGGTTTTGCCTTGTGACCTTTCCTCACAGAGTAAAAGTGCAACATTTAAAACCAACTTCTCCAACCAGACTGATGACTCTTTGCAATGAACACTTACAAGTAAAGATATATGGATAAAAGGGGTTACACTGTAAATCAATGTGTCATACTACGGTTTCCATGATGAGATTGATTTTTCCTTTATTTTTTTCTTTTTCTTTCTTTTTTTCTGTTAAAATTTATTTTATTTCATTTTATTTTATTGGGGGGGGATTGCAAGGGCAGAGGGTAGGCAGATACAAAGGGACAGGGAAATGAATGGGATGGAGATGCATGATGTGAAAGACACAAAGAATAAATATAAAGAAAGTTTAAAATGTTTCATTGTAACATTTCTAAATCTATAAGGCCCAATAACCAGTCTAGAAATTAAATTGTCAATTTTAAATTTTAATAATGAAATCAATCCCAGTGTTATTATTAACCTAACACTAGAATAATTTCTGGAAGAGCTCCACACTGTCTAACAGATAGATGTCTTATGTCCTTTCCTCCAATGTGGGGTAGTTAGCTACTCTTGTTGAAGGTGATCCAATTTTTGAAAGTCATACATAATTCTAGACTGAAGTTTAAACATTTGTTCCATGGACACAGGTTTTTTTTAATAGATGTTTCTCTAGTGTGGATATATTGTTACCTTAGTTCAAATTAGGAGTGTTATACACCTGGTCTTGAGTTGCTCCTAATATATCCAATCTTTATAGAACTGTACGTTTTGAGAGTTAGTAATGTGAGTCTAAATGACTCAGATTTAAGTCAAAATTCGAGTGGTTGGAATATAATATGAACCAAGCAGAAATGTTTAACTTACTTATTTTTTTTAACCCTCAAAATCGTCTCTGATTTAGTTCTCTTCCAAATACAGTGATTAGTATTCCTTCTACAGTTTATATCCAATAGTTAGACACATAAAGCAGCAGAGTAGCAGCGTTGACTTTATTTAGAATATTAGCTTTGCCTTTTCAATTAGTTATTTGAGAATTTCACACAACATATTTTTGATCATATTTACCCCCTCTCTAAACCTCTCTCAGATCAACCTTCCTTTCCTAGCAGCCAACTTGTGCTCTCTCTTTCTTCTTTTTTAACTTGTCAAGTGACATTTGTGCTTCACTTGGACTCTTAGGTATGTGACCTTCTGGTTGAGCACGGTCAATCTACTGAGAGGGCCAGGCAAATATCACGTCAGACCCCTGATAACTCAGTTAAGAACTAGGTCCCCAGTTCCTCTAAGTATTAGGCCTGGCTAATCCTTCCCCACCACAGGTAATAACCAAGTAAGGACAGAGTCTGGGACTTGTCCGGACTTGCCCAAGAATGGAAAACTGTAGCCCTAATCAGCCCACTCCTGCTAGTCCTAATCAATTAGAAATGTACTAACGTAACTGCCACTCCCTTAAGCCAATCATAAGTAAAATGACCAAATGACCTCATTGCCCTAGGACCTCCCCTTGGCTGTGCTTAAAAGGAGCCCATATGGCCCTTTCAAGGTTGTCACCATTATGTATGGGTGAGTGACCCCACATACATGTGATATAATGATATATATAATGATATAATGCTCTTGTTGATTGCATCATGCTGGTGGTCTTTTGGGGGGTCTTCTCTCATCTTCTCTACCAGAAACCACATCCTTAAAAATCAGATTTTTTCTCCCCCCTCCTCTTTCTTTCTCTCAGCAGCTAACAATTGCTACTAGCTCCTTAGCTCGCTGTGGGGCTTCATGCCGACTTCCCTTCTCCATGCCAGGACTTTGTCTGGCTTCAACTTGTGCTGGTCTTGCATCTCAAGAGTTCACTTGTATACTTCCACTGTGTTATTGGGTTTTCCATTCTGTGTTTTTTAAAATCCTATTGTGTTTACAATTTTAAAATATTTTAAAAATTTTCATATAATACATTTTAGCCATATTCTTTCCCCTTCTCCCAGTTCTCCTCCCTCCTCATTCAACTTCATATTCTTTCTCTCTCTTAGAAAAAGCCAAGCCAACACAAAAACAAACATAAACAAGCAAAAAAGGAAACACACACACACACACAGAGAAAAACAAAAACAAAAACCGAAAACACCCCCCTCCCCCCCAAAAAAAAATCACCATACAAATGAAAACAAAAACCAAACAAACCCATCATGGTGTCTGTTTTGTGTTGGTCAACTACTCCTGAGCATGTAGCTGGCCTGAATTGTGATTGATATACCTACCCCATGTCACTCCATTGATGAAAACTGACTTTCCCTCCCCCAGCATCTACCAATTACAAACAGTTTCTTGGTTAGGGGTGGCACGTTATCTTTACTTCCCTTCTCGGTGCTGAGATTTTTGTCTGGCTTGAACCCAGGTAGGTCTTGTGAGTGATGCCAGTCTCTTTGAGCTTATATGTGTATTATACTTTTGTGTCTGAGTAAAGATTTTTCCTTGAATTCATGCCAAGCCTCTGGCTCTTACAATCTTTCTACCTCTTCTTCTGCCTAGATCCCTGAGGTGTGAGAGGGGGTGTGTGATACAGACATCAGATTTAGAGCTGAATGCTCCAAAGTCCCTTACTTTCTGCCTTGAACATTAGTTTTCAAAAATGTAGGGAAAGCAAATGAGCGAAGCAGTTATCTGTGCGATTACTGGGTCATTAGACAGCTTATATCTGTGCCACTGTGACACCAAAATTGACATAAAGTGAGCATTTCAAATGCCTGTGGCATACTCCTCACCTACATGGTATTTAACATTTTGCCTTTAAACACTATGTGAATATAAGCTCAAAGCTAACATAAACAAATGAGAAAAAGAGAGCCGAGACTTCTACTTCCCCTCCTGGCATATTGAGTTAGTTTGAGATCAGTCATCATTATTCCTAGAGCCCATTAAAAATACATTCACTCTTGAGTATTCAAACTTTTGTTTTTAGAGATGACATTGGGTCTCAACGCATTAGTGATTTCTGCAAATAGGCAAAGGACACTTTCACTTTTGTTCTGACAGAATTTGTCAGACAGCATTAATCTCCTGAGGAGAAAAGCCTGGAAAAAAAACGGCAATGGATTCAAAGTAAATTAGATAGGGTGAAGAAATCATTGAAAATTGAATGGTTTTCATGGCATGTTAAAAGATTAATGTTTCCTATTTCATTTCTGGGAACACTTGAGGTCTATGCGTCTTTGGCTTTTCTCATACATTTTTTGTATCAAAATCTCATGTTGAGCATTCATGGTAGGAACTGCTATTAGCCATTCATGACACAGAAGAAATTATAAGAAGAAATTATAACACAAAGAAGTTAAATAACATGCACCATACTGCACAAATAGGCAACATCTGACATGGATCAGACATAGATGCATCTTCCAAAGAGTATTGATTAGTCTTCTTGTATCAAAGTAGGATAACAGATAACACTCAAAGTAACCAAGACACTGAATATGTCTTCAGCTATGGTAGAGTGTCAGCAAATGAGTGCACGTCCCTTTTTCTTTTTCTCTTCTAGGTAGGTCTTAAGAATGTTTTGAGTTTTTAGTAAAATCCAAAAGGAAGGTTTGAGAGCATTTTCAATGAGATGCTGGTACAAGAGGCACATTAGTAGAGTGATGTTAAAAGACTCCTGAGTTTCATCATCTTCCCTGTTCTCCTCTGGAAACATGTCTGAAAGTTGCACCAAGTGATGAAGAATTAGACAAGGTGTAGGCTTCTTGGATTCAGGGTAGAGAAGAAGACCAAAGTTGGTTCTTCCCAATGTCAGTTTTAGTACAAATCTCCATGATGCTTTATTTTACTCCTGCATTTGATCCTTCTTTACTTATCAGACATCTGAGTCCTGGATGCACACTTTCATTCTTTAAGTTAGTTGGTTCTATACATGGACAGAAATATGACTTTGATTTCCAGGGTCTTTTTCACCCCTTACTTTGAGATAAAGGACGTATATATACATTATGTCTCATAAATCAAAGTTAGTATCCTTGTACTGTTCAGTGTGAAAAAGAATAGAAAACAAACAATTCAGAACAGAATGTAAACCAGCACTTCATAATTTTTATTTATGGAAACACTGTGTTGTTGCGATTGCAGTGTGTCTGCAGCCCCTGCTGAACACACTCAAAAATAAAGAATAAGCAAACACACACACACACACACACACACACACACACACACACACACACAGTGGGGGAGGAAGAGAAACAGGGAGAGGGAGATGGACAAAGATACAGAAGGGCAGTAGGGAGGGAGAGATCAATCAATAGATAGATCAATAGTTTGATAGATATGAGAGAGAGAGAGAGAGAGAGAGAGAGAGAGAGAGAGAGAGAGAGAGAGAGAGATTAGCTTATAAATAAATACATAGAACTATCAATAGTATACTATAGTGGAGAAACCTATACTGAGACAAATGGACCCCTTAGTCTCTCACACCAATATTTTCTTGCAATCTTCATGACATGATGACAATATCAAAATGATTTATACACAAGTAATGGCCTGGAGAGGAGGTAAAGGCTATTAGTCAGTCTGATTTTTAATCTAAGCTTTTGACTGTCTTTAGCTTGATCATAAACTGTTTAAATGAAGCTGTTATTTTTCCCATAGAGTTTGGCTAACCAAATGTTTACTGTAAAAATGAGGTAAGATGCAAGAACTATCAAAAGCAACTCACACATTTCTGGCTTATACTGTTGTATGCATGGTGATGGTATTTACTTAATGCAGGAAGGCTGGTGTTGATAAAGGATGCTGAGCTCTCAGTTGGCCATGTTGAGCTATCAGACATTCAAGAAAAGAGTCAAGTAACGCAAGTAAGAAGCGTTATAAATATGATGTGTAGATCAAGATCTGTTTCAGAAGTAGTAATATGGTGCACAAATAGTACTCAAAATAGGAAAAATAGAGGCTGGAGAGAAGGGTTAGCAGTTAAGGATTTTTCTCACTCCTCCAGAGGACTTGAGTTCTGTTCCTGACACCCATGTTTGGCAGCCCACCCTGGCCTGTGATTTCAGCTCAGAAGGATCCTAGGTGCCCACCCACCTTTTGTGAATGCTCATGCTCTTTAACAGCCAGCCTGCTTTCAGGACACTCTAGGAGATGATGTTGTGGGGATCAGGTACTCTTCTTGGAGACTAGATATTTTTTGTTATAGATGATAGCAGGGAGCTTCTAGAATGAACTCTACTGGTTTCTCTGTGCAACTTGTCTTCAAGAAATGTTGGTGGGATTTGGAGGGCTGGAGTTGAAAAATGGGTTTCACATATGACCCTGTTTCATTGTATACATGTATGAAAGTTTTCAAGAATAAGGAAAAATAATTTTTAAAAAGAATGGAAAAATAGTAAAGTCACAGTTTATTTTTCACCCTTTACCAAGCACATCTGAGTTATGAGTGTTTCATCCAGTGAGAAGATACTCACCTAATTTTACTGTTGCTCCTGTTACCCCTGATTTATTTTTTCTTTTGAGACAGCATTTCCCTATGTTGATCAACATGGCTTTCCCTATGTTGATCAAGCATTTCCCTTGCACACGCTCATGGAGTGCTCCTGTCTCAGCTTCCAGAGCAGCAGGTATGACAGATGAGCACTGTTGTGCCCAGCTGTTTTTGGATCCTAATAGCTCCATCAGGGGAGGGTTGAGAAGGTACCAGAGACTAGGAGTCAAACATAAGTCAAACAGCAGACTCATTTATTCAGTAATGGGGAAGGCCTTATATACCCTCCTCCCAGCACCCAAGCTCTGTCCCAATTTGGTGGCATTTCATGGTTATCCCTTATTGGCTGGGCATGATCAGGAATTCTGACAGTGCCAGTTGCTAGGCCCTTAGGCAATTCCAGTTTGGCTCATAAGGAAGTACATTATGTGCATGCCTTGGCAACTGGTTTGAGCCAGTTTCCTTGACCCTATGGGCCTGTCTTACTACATCTAGCCCTATTTCTGAGTTATTAATGTTAATTGTTCATCGTCTAGCTTCTTATGAAAATGCAGGGTTTCCTCTCTCTCTCTCTCTCTCTCTCTCTCTCTCTCTCTCTCTCTCTCTCTTGTTTTTTTTAACACCCAACCAAAGTTTCCCTTCCCTCCTTTCTTCCCAGTTCCTCCCTCCTACCCCCATCCCCATCCACTCATCCTCTACTGTTTCTTTTCAGATACAGGAGGGCCTTCTATGGATATCAGCCAGCCATGGTTTATCAAGTTGCAGTGAGATTAGGCTCCTCCTCTTCTATTAAGCCTGGATGAGGCAATCTAGTAGGAGGAATGGGTCTCAAAAACAGGCAACAGAGTCAGAAACAGTACCTGTTCTCACTGTTAGAAGTCTCAAAAGAAGAACAAGTTATACAACTGCCACATATATGTAGAGGGCCAGGTCAGTCCCATGCAGATTCCCTGGTTGTCAGTTCAGTCTCTGTGAGCTCCTATGAGCCCAGGTTAGTTGGTTCTGTGGGTTTTCTTGTGGTGCCCTTGACACCACTGGGTCCTACAATCCTTCCTTGCTCTCTTCTGTAGGATTCTCCAAGCTCTGCGTAATGTTTCACTGTGGGTCTCTGCATCTGTTTTCATCTGTTGCTGGGTAAAGTCTTTCTGATACCAGTTGGGCTAGGCAACAATCTGTAAGTATAGCAGATTATCAATAGAAATTATTTCATTGAATTTTTTTTTGTTCATGTTTGGTTCTGTCCTAAGTCTCTGGGGTATCCTGCCTGTGGATCGTGGCCCTCAGGTGTGAGCTCCCTCACAGGGTGTGGGTTTCCAGCTGGACAGGTCATTAGTTGGTCACTCCTACAATTTCTTTGCCATCTTTACCCCAGCACATCTTGTAGGCAGGACAAATTGTATGTCAAAAGGTTTGGGTTTGTGGCTGGTTTGGTGTCCCAGTCCCTTCACTGGAATATTACAATCAACCCCTGTGAGTCTATTAAATGGGTAACAGAGTTTATTAAGATATAAATTGAAATATTCTCATGATTACAGAACAAAGTAGACAACAGAAGTCATCTGCTGATCTGAGCGGGAGCAAATCCACCTCGCAGGAAGGAGCAGGGAGAAGAGTGTGTGACCCTTCTCCAACTGCTTATAAGAGGTCAGGTACCATGGCAGGAAGCACCGCCTCCTTTGGGCCATATAGGCAAATGGGCAGAGCAAATACCACTACATGGGAAGTCTTGCCAGGTTACAGGAGATGGCCAGTTAAGGCTCCGTATCTCCTATTGTTAGGAGTCTTAGCTAAGGTTTCTTTATTGGAGTAAAGAAAACAATTATAAATGGAACTACATCTGTGCTGTCTTCCTCCTGTCTTCTAGTTTCTAGGTTGAGCCTCTGCTCATAGGGAATAGAGAGGCCTGTAAAGCATCTCCTCTATGTAAAATACACATTTTATTGCATTGGGTATACATTGGATTCCTCATGGCTCACAACCCTATTCTCAATCTCTCTGTTCTAATTAGGTCTTCCCCACATATTCTTCTCTATTGTGCTTTGCTTAGACAAGTAGCAACACATCCTTTTTAAAAGGAATAACAGAAGAAACAAATTACAATCAATGCATAAGGAAAATAGTCATGGGATCCATTTTCTTTCTTTTTTTTTTTTTTTTTTTTTGTTTTGAGTGATTCCACATGAATCCATGGCTTTACAGTCTCTGCAGATGCTGCTTATTACTTGGCTGTGCTGGGCTTTCAGCTCCCTAGACCCTTGAAAACAGGCCCCCTGCTTGAAGGAATTCCCCGGGTTACTTATCTATGCTTCCCCTCACCCCCCAGGCCAGCGCCAGAAACACTTCTTTCTTAGCAGCTGCCTGCACGGACTTGAGTTGTTCAGGTTGCAGCCACAGACAGGCTCTGAGGCTTTGACTGAGATCTGAGTGTCAACCAACAGATGCCTCGGAGTCCATTCCTGCTGAATCGGCCTCAGAAACATTTCGCTCTCTGAGGCAGTTACACTGACCCTGTGGGCTTCCGGTTCCCAGCACAAGTGTACCAGCTAGAGTAACTGTGCTGAAATTGTAGCAGTTGTTTCTCCATTGAGATCAGCTGTGTAATTTGGGGGACCTTCCTAGTTACGTAGCCTCTCTGCCTCATTCTTAGATCCCACAGAACACTCATCTTACCTTAAAGGTTTGATGCCCTCATTCCTTGGGGGCTGTTTACTATACATAAGTCTATAATAAATTCCCACTATAAACTCTGAACTAAGTACTGAGGGAGACACTGAGTGGGGATGAACCTATTACCCTTCAGCAATTATTTATATAAAGATCATGCTTCTGTGGGGAGAAGATTTTCAACGGTTTACAAACTACAACTAAAAGAACTGATTTGACACTAAATTAAGAACAATAAAATATGGTCTCTATAGCCCTTAGCAATGACCTTGTAAAACAGAGGCTCATAAGGTAAATGGTTCCAAGCTTAATCATTCTTTGTTTAATAACATGAATTAATTTCCCTCAAAGGGGGCAATTACACTTATATGATAATTTCAATGTCTGATCTAAAGTAATTTTTTCCAAAAAAATGTAAAGTATTTCTCAAGTATAATGCTAAGAACACTGCAGGTGCTATAATATATAAGAACAAGATCATTGTGTTTCAAAAACCTGAAATAATTTTAGCAGTATTGGGAGAAACAACACTCTCAGAGAACAGGCAGCATATGCATTTGCAAAATTAAGTGCAGAAGGAATGATGTCACACAGAAAATTGAAAAGTCATTCCAAGGACAGTTTATATAATTGAGCACAATATCAGAAGAGACATTTCTAAAACCTGTCGGAGGTAACATGGTATAGGACCCTAGTTCCTTCAAAAGTAAAACTTTAATTATGCACAGAAGTTTATGGATCACCATTTCTCAATGGGAGTGGCCATAAATTACCAGGTTTGGTATCGATTCTAAGAGCAATTGTCCTCATTCTTATTTTCACTCATAGCCAATCTGGAAGGAAAATGAACTGTCCCATGTTTCCAATAAAATATCAACTTTGGTGCAAACATGTGGTAAAAGAAATAAAATGTGAAACACTACAGTGCCCCTCTGAGGCTAGAAATCCAGCTGACGTGATTTTCCCCTGTATTAGATTTCCTCTGTATTAACAAGCAAGACTTGATGGATTGGACCTTGCATATGCTGAAAAAGCTTAAACCAGTGGCTTATGAAATAGCTGTGAATCCAGAACAACCTGGGGGAATTAAGATGGGAAAATGCTGCTAACACAATTTCTCAACAGGGGGAAAAGCAGAGTTATGTCACTACTTGAGTGGGGAACAGGAGATTTCCATAGATTTGAAAGTACTGTCATTTCAGCTTTAAATGCAGAGCATCTGAGTTAGAAGGACCAGCAACCCTAAGTATAATGTACACAACTATGTGAGTCCACTGAGGAGCAACAGAAAGTAGACAGAAACAATGTGAAACTTTAGTCTTCCAGAGGGAATTGGCATAATAAAGTCTGAGTTTGAAACATTTTTCTGAGATCAATTGTTGATCCATAGATAATTAGATATCTAGGCAAATGTCAGCTTATCACTTTTAGGCTTAAAAAACCAGGGCTAAGGACTGGAGAACAAGGAAGAAATCCAAAGGCCAACCTTTTACAGTATATAGACAAAATAGACAACAATGGTCTACACTAAAGCAGCAGCAAGAAGCTAGAAGAAATCTCAAAAGGTTAAGTTGCTACCACCATATGCAGATGGAATTTGGAATTTAAGTTCATACAAGTTAATTATGGTAAAACGAAAAGGATTTTTATTCTGAGACTTTTTGATATTCTTTTAGTTTTTATCCAATCAAAAGTTGTAGACATATGAGTAAACAGAAAACAGTGATCAATACCTCAGAATAAAACAGTGGCTATACACCAACATGGATTTGACTACAATACTGCAGTTGTTTAAGTCAACTGCATGAATGTGTTTAAGGCTTGCAAATATAGGTTAAGTAATCTCAGCAAATAATTAAAACTATCATTATGAACTCAAAAGGAATTGTAGAAATATAAGGAAGAGTGAGTACTGAACCAAAGTCCACTGAATAAGCGCAAATCTAAATAGACTAGATTGGAGCTAACTAAAGAAAGAGTTGGTGAACTTGAAGACTGGTCAAAAAGAAGTTTATGGAGACTGGAGACTGAAATTTGATAAAAGAATTGAAAACAAAGACACCGTGAGAGAGTAACAGCAACTGGACTGGAGTTTCTGAAAGAAGCTGTAGAAAACAAAGAGATATTTGAAGAAATAAAATCATTCTGAAATTTCCTGAGAGTTATCAAATTGAAGATCCAAGAATCTCAAGAAAACCTAAGCAGAAAACCACACACAAGCAATAGTAAAGACCAAAGATAAAAAGAAAAGTTTAGTTGCCAAGAAAATGACATCTAAAAGAGAACAAGGTTTTATATGGTCATAAATTTCTTACCAGAGAAGATCAACTTTACATGCTAAAAGACTCTAGTAGTCCCTGAATTCATATTGTATTGAGCAGTAATTCTGAAGTAAAGGTGAAATAAAAACACTTTCAGATAAAGATGTTCATAGTAAGGCATTATAAGAAAGTTTTTAAAGATGGTGTGGAAGGTTCCACATGGTAACTAGATGCTATAGGAAAGTAGACTAACAGAGATTTCTTTTAAAATATCACTTATTTTCTGACAGTTTCATACACATATATAATATATTTTGACCACATATGTCCACACTACATACTCTTACCCCCTCCTCCTACCACTGAACAACTTCTTCCCAACAAATTTATCTCCTATTTCCATATGTTGCTTTTCTGTTTCTGATTAGTTTTTTGTGAATGACTATGGGTAGGGGCACTATTTACCTGAGCATAGGTTTAAATGAATTTATAATGATAGGTATGAATTACTCTTTATGGCATGAGATGCCATACCAATCAACAAGCTGTTTGTTAATTATGTCTTGCCTTATTTTCCATTGTTCTGATAAAACACCATGACCATAAATGTACTGGGGAGGAAGGGGTTTGTTTATGGTCCATCATCCAGGGAAGTCAGACCAAAAACTCAAGGCAGGAACCTGGAGGCAGGAGCTGATGTAGAGATGATGCTTATTGGTTTGTTCTACATGGCTTGTTCAGCCTGTCTTTTTATAGCATCCAAAATAACTAGCCCCGGGGTGGCACCTCCTGCAGTGAGCTGCCCCCCCCCCCCACATCAATAATAAATCAAGTAAATGCAGAAGCTGGTCCCCAGGCCACGCTGATGGAGGAATATTCTCATTTCAGGTTCCGTCTTCCAAAATGACTCTGGCTTGTGCCAAGTTGACATGCAAACTGAGCCGCATACTTCCATAGCATTCACTCCCATTGCTGCAGCATTGAACACCTTTTGCTTATCAGGTTGGCATTGCATTCTTTCAGAGGGATATGACTATTTTTTTTAAAGGTTTATTTATTTATTGTGTATTCAGTGTTCTGCTTGCATGTATGCCTGCATGACAGAAGAGGGCACCAGATCTCATTACAGATGGTTGTGAGATACCATGTGGTTGCTGGGAATTGAACTCAGGACCTCTGGAAGAGCAGCCAGTGCTCTTAACCTCTGAGCCATTTCTCCAGCCCCCGGGATATGACTATTTTGAGCAAACATTTTACCATCGTTTTTTGATGGTGATCTATTATGGAGTAAGTTTCATTTTTGAAGCAGGGCAATCATAAAAAGCCCTAGAAACTCTGTCAGACGGATTGAGGACCAACATGGTTAGCAATATTCTCCAGAAGTAAAATCTTCAAGTGTCTATTGAAGACTTCACACTTACCTTTTCCCATCTAGAAATTCCTTGGTTCAAACTGGACTAGACCAGGGAGACTGGGTAGCCAGTTGAGAGGTAAATGTCCAAACTCAGGACAAAAATGACATAAGCCTACCCAGATATGCATTCCTTTAAAATCCAAGCCTTGACTCTACCCTATAACATTGCTATGTAAGTTTTTTCATTTAAACTTTTATATTATGAGAATTTCATACATGAGTACTGTATTTACATCATTTCCACCCTTCCTCTCCTTTTCAAACTCCTTCTGTGTACCCTACATTCCTTCTCAAATTCATAACCTCTTATTATTTATTATTGTTTTAAACACAACCTGATGAGTGTATTTAGGGTTGCTCCTTTGTATATGTGACTGGGAATGTAACCTATCAGGGGAGCTCATTCCTGGAGAAGACTGATTTTCCTCTTTTGTAGCAGTCACTGATTGAATGTAGCTCTTCATCTCGCGATGAAGCACTGTGAAATTTCTCCCATTGGCATGTGAACTGGTGTTATCCTGAGGCAGGTCTTGTTTGGGTGGCCATATTGTAGAGATTTCATGGTCATGTCTACATAAGTTTAAATGTCATAGTAAGAGTGATATTCTCATCATCTTTCACCTACAATGTGTATTAAAAACTCGAGATTCAGGAAAAAACTGAAAAATAATCAACAGAAAAAGGTCAAAGAGGGGCTGGAGATCTGGCTCAGCATTTAAGAGTGCTTGTCACTTTGCAGAGGACCTGAGTCCAATTCCCAGGACCCATGTGTCAGGTGGCTAATGACTGCTGAGATCTCCAACTCCAGAGGATCTGTATGGTGGTATTTTATTCGTACTGAAATGTGATTTTAATTGTATGTTAATAAATAAAGTTGCCTGGGGGTTAGAGCCAATAGCAAGCCATAGCAGAGCTAGGCATTCATGGCGCATGCCTTTAATCCCAGCACTTGGTAGGCAGAGCTAGGTAGATCTCTGTGTGTTCAAGGATACAGCCAGCACTGGAGACACACGCCTATAATCTCAATACCATAGAAGACCTGGAGGTCTGTACAACAGACAGTGACGAGGCAGTCATGTGGTTTGGTTTTACAACCAATGAGAAGGCAGAACAGAAAGTCTATATAAAGACAAACAGGCAGGAAGTAGCTCCTTTTCAGAGAGGTCTCTTGGCTTAAGAGGCTAGCTGCAGCAGGCAAGTAAGGCTCTTAGCTCTGATCTCTTGGCTTTCTTCTTTGCATTGGTTCTGTGTTTCTTATTAATAAGACAGTTGGTTACATCTACAGATCTGACATGTTCTTTTCTTGCCATAATGGGTACTAGCACATAAAGCACAAATCCGCATGAATAAATAAAATATTTTTAAAAATTAATTGAAAGGATGAGACTCTAGATAACTTTGATTTTGGAATTAACAAATTATCTTGAGAAGGAAACAGAGAGAACTGGACACAGGAACAAAGGATATAGTAGCAGCATGTCATATCAAGAAAGAATGGACCTTCTGTAGGTGAAATATGCAATATGTGAAACAAATAACTCATTACAGTAGCATATACATACATATGATTTAGTATTAATGCATTAGAATAAGAATAAAACCTTGTCATTTGCAAGAAAATGTGCAGAACTAGACAATGTTATTATGCAAAATATGCTGGACTCAGTAGAAAAGTATCAAATTTTTCTCTCATGTGGAAATTATTTTTATTAAAGAGACACAAAAGTAGAAGGGAGTCTGTGATAGTTAATCATCATAGTAAACTTGATTAGATTGTGGAGTGCACACCTCACCTCAGGGTTGTCTGTGAGGCTGATTGCAGAGAGGCTTAACTGGGGCACAGAAACCATCCCCGAATGTGCACAGCAGTGTGCAGCACTTGCCTTGGCCAAGGCCAGGAACAGTAGCAGGAGGCCTCCATAGCTGCTAGTTTTAATACATTTCTTTCTTTTTCTTTTTTAAAAAAATTCTATTAGGCATGTGCAAGATTTGTTCTCCTGGGAACTAAGCAATTGATCAGAGATCTGATGAAGGGTGTAAAGGAATGGATAAGCAAATTAGATCAATGATGTGTGTGTGTGTGTGTGTGTGTGTGTGTGTGTGTGTGTGTGTGTGTGTGTGTGTGTGTGTGTGTGTTGTCTCTCTGTGTGTGTCTTTGTGGAGAAATCTTTTGATAATAACCTAGATGTGATTGCCAATTTCTTTAATGCATATGTGACTAATGAAAGTTGAATAAATACGATGGCTCTTCCCACCTATAAGCTAGGTGCTTTTGAGATACTTAAAAACACAGAGTCTTACATAGGATTAACAGTGTATAAAACCAGACAGCATGTTGTTTCTCTTCATCTTTATGATTCTAATCATAAATGGCATCCCAAATACCACTTATAACTCATAGTAACACAAATGAAGTCCAAATTAAACAACTGGTTGAGAAGAATAAGACTATCTCCCAGAGGAAATACATGAGCATGGAGACAAAAGAAAATGGAAACACAGAAGTCCAAATGCCATGAAACATAAGTAAGGTTGGGATAAAAAATTTAATTTTTACAGTTAGCTAAAAAGGCAGCCACCATGAAAAGGCAAGTGAAATAAATAGGCTGTTGAATGAAAGCTGAGGGATAAAAGACTAACCCAGGAGTTCTATGTTCAGTCAAGACATCATTCATGTGGTCGGCAGAAGGGAAATAATAAGGATCTGCAAGAAATTTGAGAGCACGTTCTCAACATTTCTCATGTATCCAACAGATTTTTGAGAAGACTGTACTTAAACAAACAAGTGGAAATAACCCAGTGTGAACCTTCAAAGAAAAGGATTAATGATCCTGTGAATGAGCCTCTTGCAATCAGTAATTTATGTACAACCACATATTCACTTGAAATCTGTGCCATGAATGCCAAATAAGGAATGTTCAGGGAGAATGGAAATTTCTAGTGTGAATCAAACATTCCATCAGAAAAAAAAAATGAATTTTTGGAGAGTATCTGATGAAGAGAATGGTGAGGGTTTGTAATAGCCCTTACCTGGGAGTGAGTCAAAAGGAGATAGAAAATTGAATGTTTTCTTTTTTCTTCCAACCATTTCATTTACTTGTAGCTTGTGTTCAATGCAAATCAATTCTCTAACATCAGAACTTACATAAATACACAAACACAATATAGAATCTGATGTGTGTTCAGCATTAGGTAAGAGCAAGAGGGAGCATTTGTTCATTCATGCATACAGGGGCTTCAGGTTGGTGTCATCTGGCTGCTCCCACATAGGTTTATAAAGATGAAGATAACATATTTTTGGTTGACATGACTTCTACGACATGCTGCATACAGGCACATGTAAGCATCCGTATGTCACTATGCAAACAAAAGATTTTTTTTTCAGGGAGTTACTATAGTTTTAAAGGTTTCTGTGTGTCAAGACAGTTGGAATAGGTTTACCACAGAATAAAACCTCAGAAGAACTTCTAACTTCTGAATAACTGGTAGCAGAAGGTGCTCTGAATATGGCTATGTTGACCAACTGCATTTTTATTCATGTAATTATAGAAACAGAATAAAAATTTTTGCGGATTTAATGCAAGTTAGCCTTCAGTCTTCACTTTTCAAATGTCTGATTTACAGATTATGTTTCCGAGCACATTTGACTTTCTAATTTTAAGATTTATAAGTTCACCTTCCAAATAGACTTTATCATTTTATCATAAGAAGCACTAAAACCATACACAAATAAAAATGTAATGTTTTAAAATTCATTGAGAGCAATACAATTCTATTCCTTGGAACCAGCTAAGCTAATGAATCCAGCATTCTTGTTGAATTAAAACAGGTGAAGGGAATTGCCTTCCATTCGACTTTGTAAAGTAAGATTTATTTATGATGGTTGGATTTTGGGATGAAATGTAATCCATCACTGTCCTGGAATGTGTCAATTACTACATGAAGGCCCAATATAGTGTCACATATAAAGTCACAGAAAGAGAAGGGAAAAAAGTCTTCTGTTCCCTGTTAGCTTAAGATATGAAACTTACAGAACATCATATTAAGTGAAAATAGTGAGACAATACCTTAAGGACGTACTGTAACACCTGACAAGTCTTCCTAATATACATGTAAATAGAATCAAGGAAGTTTTAAACATATTATTCAACTGTTTTATGGCCTTACATATTGAATGAACCATCTGAAAATATTTCATCTTTAGCTCTATATAAGACCCATTCTTCATTTCAAGGTAGAGTTTTAAGTGTCCATATTCTAGAAGCCCAAGTGGGAAAATTATGCTTCAAATTTGGATGTTATTGCTCTTCAACTTGTACATAAAACTCTAGAAAACTTAACATTGGCATGCATCATCTCTCATGGTCTTTAAATGCCACTCAAGTCAATCAAATTTAGAGTTCTCAACATTTTCTCTGCTGATAAAATAATGAGCAGGATTAATAGACTTGATGCTGACCTATTTCTTTTTTGCCACTAGGGTTGTGTGCAGCAGATGGACAAGAAGAAAGTTTCTTGGACTGGGTTTTGGAGTACAGAAATAGAGGAGAGATCACCAAGAGACTGGCTGTTGACTGCAGTGCATTCCCACCTGTTTTGGTGTGGTGTTAGGTGGATTTAAAAGGCAGAGGTATTAAAACAGCTCTTTAGTTTGAATAAACCTGCATGATTAGAAGCAGAGACAGAGGCGGCATCCATAGCTCTGGTCACCACCATGTAGTCCATGTGCCCTTGGCCAATGAGCAACAGAACTCTCTGGATTCCAGGACTTAGGTGAGTTTCATTCATTAGGTGCATGAGTGCAAGGTCAAAACTTCTAAGGATTAGATATTATTCAATAAAACAAACCATGGAAATTTTTGCGTTTTGAGACTGTGAACAGTAAATCTAAGAAAGAGCTGATATAATTTTATAAATCATCAATTTCCTCATATTCTGATATAAAAAAGCATTTAACTGAACTGGAAAAAGAGTTAAGGAGGAAAAAATAAAATTATGCATATATATTATTAGAACTAATATAAAAGGTGTTTTATTTGATTAAAAAAATCCAGTTGGGATGGAGAGATGGATCATCAGTTAAGAGTGCTTTCCACGTCAGGTGGAACATAATTACCTGTAACATCAGTCTCAAGGGACTCTGCACACACACACACACACACACACACACACACACACACAAAATGAAAACTTGTTAAAATATATCTAAAAAAGGGAAAAAACCCACTAAGTTGTTCAAATACATGTGTACAGTACACATATGCTTCTACACTTGTATTTAATTTCAATCCTTAGTTTTTAGTGGAATTGCTGAACAGACAGCCATGTGTTAAAAAAAAAAAAAGGAAAGCAGAAATGATGACGGAGGTAGTCAGATAAGCAAGAATTTAAAATTGAGAATACTATCTATGATGGAAAACATAAGAATAAGAAATGAATCTGAGAAAAAGGTTTGCACATGCTAATAAATATTAGAACTGCCATTCTCCTTGAAGAGGCCTACATCACACTCTTAAGTGTATTATTCTTTCTCTGAGCACTTCTCTTAACCCCTGTGCTTAACTATATGCTCAAAAAAAACCTCCTCCTTCTAATAAACTCCAACTGTGATTTAAAGATCATAGCTAATGGCATGATATAAAATTTACTAGAGACAGGTGGAGTTTTTGATAAAATACAACCATACAAACTGCCTTCCACAAGTATGTAGAAATGATAGATTTAATGGGAAGAGAGAACAATAAATTTCATAAATATGATACACTAAAAAATATTAATTTTATCTTATCCCTCAAATAATTTGTAACTTAAGTGTTTGTAAACTATAAAGTTAAATCAGCTATGAAGTTGATTCAAAGAAGACATAAATGGAAAAGTAGAGTTGGTTTTTCCTAAATTTATTAAAAAAATGATTTTAAGATAACCAATATTCTGGTGGCCATGTAGAAGCTGCAAGGGGCAACTGAAGTTCAAGGTGTCAGCCCATCAGGAGGAAACTCTCTGATGGGTCAATCTCGGCCAGGCAAGGCCCCCAAGACCACAGACCCTGGAATGTCTTTCGCTTCTGCTGTCCCTTTACATGTTTACTGCTGCCATCTTTCCCTGGTATCTGGCATGGTATGATTGGGTGTAAGGCGATCCCCACTGCCTATAATGTATATGTTTATCTCATGGAAGTATCCTATTCTACTGGTCATTTCTGTCTGTGGATTGTCATGAAGATGATTCCTCCCTGAGCTGTACTGCCTGTTTGATAATGATGATGATAGCTTATACAGAGTTTTGATGAATAAAAATAAATACAAGGAAGTTCACACAGCTAGAACACATGTGTTTCTATTGAGGAGCTGCGTAGACTGTGACTTAGGTTAATGATTAAGAAAAACAATTAAATCCCAGTTACCCCAGCTAGCTCAAATTCTTTTAACCTTAATGTTGGGAGATGTGTTTACAGGGTTCAGAGTACATCACAGCTGAAACAAAGCTTTGAAAATAACTTAAAGTTAAACTAAGATGTTTTTTGTTAAATAGCTTTGAGGTGGAAAACCCAAGAAAATAATCCAAAGTTTTAGAAGGGCACATAGTTGAGTGCAGAAATCTTTAAGGTCAGGGAACAAGAACAAAGCACCCCAATTATTACTAGCTGATGAACTTTTCTTGCTAGGATTCGTTGATGACCAAAGGTGATGATTAATTCCTTATACCCATTTTTGTTCTCAATCTCCTCATATAAAAAAATTATTGATGAGTGGGTATGTACCCTAAAGATGTAAAGTAGCGCTGATTGATTCTTTTTCATATATAAAAGTTTAGATTTGTGATTCCTTTAAGATTCCTTATAAGATCACCTTTCAAGATAAGTAATAAAATAATTGGCCCTTTCTTAGTAACTGCAAAATGCAACCTGCCAGTAAAAGACATGACTGAGAAGAATACCTTGCTTGCCCATGTGATTAATTTATAACAAGTTGCTTGGAAATGAATGTATGTGGATTCTTGGGATAATTTGTTTTACACCTGTAATGTGTAAAATTTTTAATCATGTAAGGGATCTGGAAAACATGCTGTTTTTCACTGTTTGTTTTGTATTCATTGTAATCATTCACTTGAAAAATAGAATGCAACCACATTGTTATTTTTATATTGCCTAAAAGATTTTGCTGGCATAATAAGTTGTAAGGGAAAGAATAGAGATAGAGTTAGAGAGACTTAAAATGGGCTAGAAGGAAAACATCAAGAATGAGAGACTTAAAATGAGTTAGAAGGAAAAGAATAAGAATGAGAGAGTTAAAACGAGTTAGAAGGGAAACATCAAGAATGAGAGAGTTAGACGAAACGAGAAGGGAAACATCAAGAATCAAGATGGAGTTAGAAGAAGAACATCAAGAATTAGAGAGGGAGGCTGGGCAGTGGTGGCACACGCCTTTAATCCCAGCACTCGGGAAGCAGAGACAGGCAGATCTCTGTGAGTTCGAAGCCAGCCTGGACTATAGAGGGAGTTCCAGGAAAGGCGCAAAACTAACAGAGAAACTCTGTCTCAAAAAAACAAAAACAAACAAACAAACAAAAGAATGAGAGAAGGAAATCACCAGGCAAATAAAGAATAGAAAATGCAAAAGAAGAATAAAGAAAAGGTCTGAAGGAAGCCATCAAGAGAGTGTATAAGTGTCTTTTTCCCTAATCCCTCAGATTAAAAAAAAAAATCATAGTACGTATAGAGGCTGTGGATTTTCCTTTGAATCCTGTGCTGCCTGGAGGCTGGTCTCCCAGGCAGTGATACTAATAGTATAAAATATCAGATTATTAAGAATACTTACATATAAGAATTAAATGCAAAAGGTAATTAGAAGAGAAATAAATATTTTTTTTATCGAAGTAAAAGGAACTCTACCAAACATATTTTAAGGGGTAATCATAAAAGTAATATGAGGGAGCTGGGGTGGGGTTCAGAGGTTAGGAGCACTTGCTACTCTCCCAGAGGACTCAAGTCTAGTTCTCGGCACCCATATTGGGCAGTTTAAAACCGCCTCTCACTCAAGATCCAGGAACATTGACTTCCTTTCCTAGTCTCCATGTACACCCAAACATATGTGAATGACACAGAACTATATATAATTAATAATTCTTTTAAAAGCAATGTGAAAAAATAGATTTGGCCAGGTGGTGGTGGTGGTGGCGCCGGCGGCGGCGGCGGCGGCGGCGGTGGCGGTGGCGGCGCACGCCTTTAATTGCAATACTCGGGAGGCAGAGCCTGGCGGATCACTGTGAGTTCGAGGCCAGCCTGGGCTACAGAGTGAGATCCAGGACAGGCACCAAAACTACACAGAGAAACTCTTTTTCGAAAAACAAAACGAAAAAATAGATTTGAAGATTATTAATCTATGAGAAAAAGAAGATAAATACAGCAAATAGCTTGAGTGGTCAGCTAAGAAGGAAGATGGGTAGCACATTAGTTATATTAAAATGAATATTGTTGTGGATTCAATCTGAAATGTCTTACAAGTTCCTGTTTTGGAAGACTGGTCCCTAGTTGGTTCATTTTGGGAGGTTCTTCTAATATAGTGGAACATTTGGTATTGAGATTTCTATGATTTCCTATAAAATATGAGCTATCAACAAGGACCCACAATGTGGGAAAGAGTGTCATAAACTAGAAGATTTGAGAATTGTTGAAATTTTGGGTTAATCTTCAAAGAAAATTCACCTGCTGAATTTTCTCTTCATTAAAAGAATACTTTTTTCTTTATTTTATTTTTTTACTTTTATGGAGTCTTTGTGGATTTCACATCAAGCATTCCAATTACACTTATCTCCCTGTCTCCTGCATCCATCATTTGCCCTTATAACCTTCCCCCGAAAACAAAATCAAATTAATAGAAAAACCATAAACCAAACAAACAAAGAAACAGAACAAAAACAAAAACAACAGCAACAACAACAAAGTAGAATCGTGTTTTGGAAGCTGTAGAGTGGCCTGTTGAGACACACAGTTTACCCTTTAGTCTGTTCATCTTTACTTGTAAGTGTTTGTTATTGCAAGTCATTGGTCTAGCTCCAGGTGTCTGGTTTCTACTACACCTCTGATAATGGGCTCTCACTGGGGTTCCTTATGGATATCCAGTTGTCCTGAATCATGGAAACCCTGCTGTTTTGGATTTGTAGGTTTGTTTCCTTCACATGCTCCAACAGTTTATAGATTTGGTGGATGTTGGGGTGGGCCAACTCATAGCCCTAGTTCTAGGCCTGCTGATCCAGATATAAAGCTCTCAGATCCTTCTCCATTGCCATGCCTGCCTGAATGCTGCCATGCTTCCCACCAAGACAATAATGGACTAAACCTCTGAACTGTGAGCCACCCCCAATAAAATGTTTTCCTTTGTGAGAGTTGCTATGTTGATGGCATATATTCACAGGAATAAAACACTAACTAAGACACATAACACTTTGTATTCAATTAGAACCTCAGGATGGTGTGTTTAAAATAAATATTCAAGTGATAGCAAGAAAGAATGATGCCAGTATTAAAAATCCTGAGAACAAAAGATCATGATACCAAGGACAGGAAAAGATCAAGGCCTAATTGGTTTTTACATTAAAATAGTGTTTGGGCAAAGAAACAATGAGCTTTGACTTAACGTTTTGGGACAAATAGGAAGATATGCCTAGGATGTGAAAGAAAAATTTCCATACTTAGGCAAAGCTTATCAGACAGCACGTAAATTCCTTGCTGGAAAGGACCCAAAACATCCAAGATAGAAACCCTCACTGGTGTTTGGTTTAGCAGATGGCTTCCTCTTTATGATTAATTCGGTCTCAAGTAAGGGATACATCTCTTTTTGAGTCAAAGTGATTTTAGAGAAGTTGCTTGTTAACTTAATTATTTTGGAATTTAAGTACATTGTAGCCTATTACCCCTAGGCTGCCCCAGATCATATCATTTTCATTAAAATCACATTCAGAAGGGGTTGGCTGATGCTGAAGGGGTCATTCACAAATACTCTGAGCATGTATCTGTTGTGAATGAAAAGCTGCTTCCACGTTCGTGTTCCTTATTGCTTAAATGGTAATTGACTATTTTGTTCAAGAGCCCCAGAACAAAAGATTCATTTAAAACAATTACCTTGTTTTTGTGTATATGTGTGTGCTTGCTTCTCTGTACGTACACCACATATGAGCAGTGCCTGTGGAGGCAGGAGGAGGGTGGCAGATCTCTTTGAACTAAAGATATTGGCAGTTGTGAACCACCTGTTGTGGGTCCCGGTAGTTGTGGTCCTCTGTAAGAACAGCTAGTGCTTTTAACGGCTGAGTCATCTCTCCAGCCCTCAAAAGATAGGTCTTTAATTCTTAAAAAATATAAATTTACAGTATACACGTAAACTCTTACATATATTAACATATATATGTTTATAATATGCAAATATGTATTCACACAGTGTTCAAAAATACTAATATTGTTTATTTTTATACAATCCATTTTGAGGCTTTGATTCCATTTTATTCTATTTCATTGAAATATTCAAAATGGACTTCACTACTCATTAATTTGTAGCATACTTGCAATTTGAAAATAGTGCCTGATTTGATCTTTAAATACATTTGTGTGGGATTTTTGTAAAGCTTTTCCTGGATTTGAGCAAGAATTTTTAGGTACAAATAAAAATGACTCTGCATAAATAGCCGAACAAAAATTAAAAAAAAAACATACACAGAAAACCCATTTCAGTCCAGTATTTAGGATGTGGATCATTTAACAAATATTTTGGGGGTAGGCTTCTGAGTCAGATGCTGAGATCCCAAAATACTGCAGCAAATAAGCTAGAGAAACAATCACCTTTCAGGGCATTGACAGTCTGTAATCAAACAAGATAATTCACTAAGAGATCAAATGGAATATAATGTGTTTTATTACTAGAAGAAGTATATTCTCTTATGAGAAAAGAATGGCAAGACTTGACTTAAAAAAGGATACTCCTCAGGGAAGACAGATTTGAATAATAAATAGAACTTAGCATGAAGAGCCTGCAAGTAGTGGATATGCAGAGGACTTAAAATGATGTCACTTTCTTCAGTGGTATAGCCACTGAGAGGTAGGTATCCTATTCTTCAGTAAATGATCTCACACTCACACTGGTGCAAGCAACCTTAAGCAAACTCTATGGCTCACACACAGAAATCAAGACAAGAAAGGATGGGGATTTTCATGGGAGAAGAAGGATTCAGCAGAAGAGGAGAGGAATGAAGAGAGCCTAATGGGGCTTGAAAAACACTTAAATTTTTTATATACATGCATGAAAGCATCCAAAAATAAAAATTCAAAAATAATGTCTTTACATTTTTGTACATGTGCATATTTATGTGTTCCTGTGTATGTGTGTGTGTGTGTGTGTGTGTGTGTGTGTGTGTGTGTAGAAAGAGAGACCAAAGAAATAGATGTAATGTCATCCTTAAGAATTTCTTTGACTTACTTTGAGACCGAGTGTCTCACTGACCTATAGCACACAATTAGGCTAGAGTGGCTGGGCATTATGTCCTAGGGATTTGCCTGTCTCAGCCTCTCCATTGCTGGGATTACAAGCATGTACTAGCACACTAGACATTTTTAGATAGGTACTGGGGATCAAACTTGGGTCCCCATGCTGGTGTGGCAAACAGTTTACTGACAGAGCCATTTTCTCAGTCTGAGAAATGATGTTTTAAACAAAAGAGACCAGGAATGGCAGTGCCCTGAATAAGGTTCAAACCTGGAAGAGTGACTGGAAGACAGAGTTGTCTCTGCTGGGAAAAACCTCTGTTGTCGATAGAGCTCAAAGATAAAACTTAGGTATGAGTTGGGTATATGTAGGGATTTTCACCTGCTCATGTGTGTATTAGATGACAATCTAAAATCTATAGTTTACCCAAAGAAAGGGTCTGGCAGAAGCTGATGGAGAGCAGCAAAAATGATCAAGAGTTGAAGTATCAGCAGCACCTGACCGATGAGTGTTTGTGATGTCAGTCTTTGCTAAGCATGAGGAATGTCAGTGTGAATGCAAGGCTGAAAGCAAGATGGGGATGGGCAGAAGAGGTCCTTGAAGGTAGTTAAATGCTACATACAAGTAGCATTTAAAAAATTGAAAAGTTTGTTAAGATGGGAAGCAGGTATCATTGTCTGGATACATTGACAGTTGTAGAGTGGAGTATTTCAATTCTATATATACCCTTTTTATACCACCATTGGATAAATAAATCTGTAGACTTCTCTTCATTGATCATTCAATTGTATAGAGACAGAGATTTTTTTTCCCAAAAGATTTATTTCTATATTTCAGAAAACCTACGTGAGTAGACAAAACAGGGAAGATGCACATACGAACTCGTGGAGCTTAAAACAGTATTTGCAAGATTTACATGAGCTCAAGTCAGACAAAATACCAGCATGGAGGAGGGAAGGTGGGCACAAAATCTCACTCCAAGTTGAGAAACTATTGGCATTTTATTGCTACTGGGAGAAAGAGTACATTTCCATGAATGATGTGACACCTGCTATACTGACCACACTCTAGGGCGGGCCCCAGGCTCAGAAGTAGTTGGCCAACACAAACTAGATTCCATTTTTTTTTCCTTTGGAGAGAGGGAGAGGGGCAATGAGAGGGAGAAAATGGACACACATGAAGTTGGATCCACAAGGAGATGGCAGAAGGTCTGGCCGGAGCTGAGGGGATGAATATGGTCAAAATTAGCTGTATGAAATTCTCAAAGAATAAATTAAAAACATTATTTAAAATAAAAAATAATGGGAGAGGTAGAAATAAATTAGCTTCAGCTGTATTATATTCATGTCAAAATCATGCTGGCTGTTTCTTGCTCTCCTCTTTCTGAAGTGTTTGAATCCATTCTCTTCACATTCTGTAATGTGTGTGTCACCAGAAGCTTCACATTGCAACAGTTAGTGAGACCCTGCGAACAGAGTGATCATTGCTGGCAGGCTTCTAAAAGGCGTGGAATTGCTATATGTAGTAATGAGATACCCCTCACTACAGTACCAAGTTACCCCAAGAGCGGAGGAACTAACACCTGTAAGTCATTCTGAAGGTGTCAGTGGGGGAGGTATTAGGATAAGTAATCTCACATCTCAGTGATTTCTATAAATAAGGAATATATGCTTTCATTGTTTATTGTCTATTGTTGTAACTTAATTAGAAGGCGTCTTTTAAAAACAACCTGGGCATTTTAATGTTTTATAAAAATGAACATTATGAATGTTAGATTTTAACATATTTCATGAAGCTATTACACTTGGTGATGCTCAGCTTTTACCACTTGTCTCCCCTGTGGTCCTCCTGAAGCTGCTAAGTCATCTTGACAGATCCCCCCCCCATAGTCTTTGATTCCTTTGACATATATTTCCAAATATTCAAAACCGTTATAGATTCACCTCATACATTCTTCAGCCAGACCTGAAGTCTTTTAAAACTTTTAAGGTAAAACCTTATATTTGAGTAATATTTTCGAAGAAGTCCTGGGGAAGAAAAAGTTGCAAGACATGAAAGGAAAGGACAATAAATAGAATACGTGTTCTGGGAAGGGCATTAACTATGGAATCACAGAGCCTGAGGTGAATTTAACTGTAGGTAACAGGAGGGAAAGGGAGGGTGGAAGCAGCTGGGCTTAAGTTTATAGAAGTGGCAGTGGGCAGCAGAGCAATTTTGGTTCATTGGTGTCTATTTTCTCTTCGGAGTGGGTGGTGAAATCATCTGTTGACTATGAGGGGAGGTAGAGTTTATTGAAAGGGAAGAACCTAGCTCCAAATTGACACTCTATCTGATGTCAGTTTGATGATTTAAGATGCTTCTTTTTATGATCCTTCCTCAGTTTAAAACTTGTCTTACATTTGACTTGAACTACACAAAGTATTCTGGGTTGATTAGCCAAAAGGCTATTTTAATGCGAAATGAATTCAGAAGTATGTGGACAAGCAACTCTAATTTTGCATCAATGCTGTTACCTTGCTTATATAAATGCATTGCATGTTATCTCTTACTTGTTTACTTATATCCATCTTCTCCTCCTATGCACTCAGGTCACTCTCAAGGCTCTTATATAATTTTATGTCTTTTCCATGTTAAAATAATTACATATAATCACATGTATGTAAACACAGAAATGTCTACATATCTGTCTATTCATCTATCGTCTACATCTCTCTCTGTAAACACACATAAGTATTTATTATTGTTCTTTAGAATATAATGATAAAACATATTTCTATGGACATTTATTTTTCTCAATATGGAAAGTCATGGGAATTCTTCAAGTCAATTGGTAAATTTTCGTATTTTTTCAGACTGACTTATAAATTACTCTGGAATGTGAATATGACCTCTTTTAGCCAACTTTACTCTTTATCGATGATAGACTTCTCGCTTTCTTTTGCCACTACAACCAACGTTGCTGGCACTATTCTTGTCGTTATATCTTTATGTCTTAATGCTTTTATTTTTATAGGGAGGTCTCAGGAAAGTTCGAAGGTTAAGGGTATATTCAATATAGATTTCAAAGATGCTGCCAGATTGCTTTCATAAAAGCTCTAAAGCTTCACATATCTGGCACCAGGGAAAAGACCTCACTTTACCCACAGGCTTTGTATAATAAGAGGCATATTTCTCTATTTTAAGAAAATTTCTGTGGGTCTAATACATAGAAGGGATCTTTTTTGCTTGTCTAATTTGCATTTTGCTGATGACTGCAGAAACTGAACGTCTTATATGCTATTTTGCCCTTTTAAATAACTGTTTTATGAATTATTCAACTAATATCCTTTGTCCATTTACTCACACAGGCTTTTTAGTTCTCTCAGAAATTTGTAAGGACCTTTTTTTTTGTCCAAGTATATATGTATGTACATGTGTTTCTGTGTGTGTATGCATGAGCATATATGTATGCATGAGTGTGTGTTTGTATATTTGCCTGTGTTACAATCTCTGTATGAATAGGTTTAGAATTTTGTTTATTAAGTTTGATTTTTTCTTCTTGTAACTTAGGTACTTTGTTAAGTGTAACTTTTCCTTCAGTATTTATAATTTTCTAGTATTTTTAAAGAAATGTTCATTTACTAAAGGACATGAAATCTCCAATAATTTTATAAGCTTTTAATTTTCTCTTACATTACTTTTAACTCCAAATATACCTGGTATTCTGTCTCTCTCATTATTTCATTTATCTATCTATCTATCTATCTATCTATCTATCTATCTATCTATCTATCTATCTATCTATTTATTTTTTTGAGACAGTGTTTCTCTGTGTAGCTTTGGCTGTCCTGGGACTCACTCTGTCAATCAGCCTGGCCTCGAACTTACAGAGATCCACTTGTCTCTGCCTCCTGAGTGCTGGGATTAAAGGCATGCACCATTATTGCCCAGCTGGTGTTTGTTTTTCATATGTGGCAAATTTTATAGACTGATATATTATGTAACTTCTCTCAAATTCTATTTTCTAACCTACCTGGTATCAAAAGTAGAAACTAGGTTCTAAGTAGTTTATAATAAGTCTAATCTAAGTTATAATAGTCTAATCTAAATTATTCCAGGGATGATGTTCCTAAGCAAGAGACTTAAAGAAAATATGTAAAAATCATTGCTTTGGAACCAGAGAAATTGTTGCCTTTCCCCACATCTATTAAGTTTATATTTATTATTATTAGTTTTTACCTTTACATGTCATTTCACCTTCCTAGCTTCTTACTGAATTTCTAGGGGATGCTAGCAGATAATCCTTACCATCATTTATAACTGCAATAGCCCATGATTCCATTAACCTCTAAACTAGGACAATTCCCATAACTATTATGTCATTTCTTCTTGTGTTAATGAAGACGTCTGTAGTTGGAATGCATCATCTAATAAAATATCACCTGCATGATTCTATTTATACCTAACAAACAAAATGCAGGCATTAACTTGATCTCCCATTGCCTGAGAAGACACTGGCCAACCTTCCTAGAAAAGGATAACCTGTATCAGCCTTGGCTCATTCACAGGCTTCTTATGAGACTTAGCCTTGGGAATAGAAAGGGCAAGTGCCAGGCAATAAGTTAATGATGAGAGCTGCTGTATTACAGTGATCCTGGGTTCATACACAGGTAATAATAAACATCCTCAAAGCCTAGAATCTATACTGCTTTATAAAAAGTCTACATCTCCCAGTCTCGGTCATTTCTTTTTATAAAATTCTTCATATTGCCTTCGTAACACCTCTTGTTTTCTCACATATACAATCAGATTATATTTTGAACATGTGAATATGTGAAAAGTCAAATGATATGCTTTACTAACAAGCCTTTACACTCATAATAGGTGAAGAATTAGATCCAGAGAACAATCAGTTTATGCATTTTATAGCTCATGTTGTAGAATATCTTGAAACCTCCATTTGGAATGGATATAAGAAAGTCATGAAGAGTTAAGGCAGGTGCTCATTGTGTCATGTGACTAAAGACTCGGGTTCATGTCGGCTTTCTAGATCACGGTTGTCTTTCATGAGTCATTCAGCTTTTGTGTTCCCTTGTTTAACACTTGATTAGCTGGGGTGTTTTGGCCATCTAATTCACCTTCAAATTTAATTTCATATGATAACTAATAATCTCAATTCAAAAATTTATAGAACCTCGCTGGGCGGTGGTGTCGCACGCCTTTAATCCCAGCACTCAGGAACCAAAGCCAGGTGGATCTCTGTGAGTTCGAGACCAGCCTGGTCTACAGAGCGAGATCCAGAACAGGCACCAAAACTACACAGAGAAACCCTGTCTCGAAAAGCAAAAAAAGCAAAAAACAAAAAAAAAAATTATAGAACCTCACAACTTTGTGAGTAAAGATTATCCTAAGAATAAGAATTTATAGGTAATGGAATTTTTTTATCTGTTTCCAGAATGTTCTTATGACTGAAGAAGAAATATCAAAGCTCAGACTTGCAGGATCTATTCCTGTCTTTCTGTCATTCTAGCTAGGACCTTACATTCTTAATTTCACACTGTCCTAGGAAGTTGTAGAGCAGAATAAGAATGAAGAATGAGAATATCAGAATAAAAAAAATGTATTTTCTCTTTTTGTGAGGTAAAAAACACTATTTTTCTGTCTTTCATTTTCTGATCTCCATTAAAAGGAATCAAGAGAATCCATTTCCATTCCTTTTCTTTCTGGGCATGCAATGCTTTGTGGAAGAGGACCGTTGTCAAAGGACAAGGAGGGAAGTTGGGAATGAACAAAGAACAGGGTTGACATTGGAGCGTTCGTAAAACTGACCTATCAATGTCATCAGCTAACGGTCCAAAGACGATGATGAATAAGGGTTTTTTTGGCAGTAAGAGCATCTTGAGCATACATGTTTTCATCTAGAGTCTGATCTTTTCATATTGTTTTTCTCTTGAACTGTGGCATTCCACAGATGACATGTCCTGTCCCTAACTCATGGCCCTTATCAATAAGATTTGGGGAAAATGAGGAGTTTTTACCTTATGAAGATCTTGGGGAAGACACAGAAGAGTTCATATACCGTAAAGAGCATGTTGCCCATGTGTGGTTAATACCTGGTCACTGCCCTCATTTGGGAAGATACATTTATGGCAGTCAGTGGGGAGAAGAGCTGGAGGAAAACACCAAGGAGCTTTGTTACTCACAGTGAAGTCATGGTCATCGTCTCCACTGTGGAAGTGACCTAACGCTCCCAACATTATCTGATTCTTTCTGGACCATGAAGAATTAAGGAGGAAACACAGTTATTATTTGTTCTACTCACCTCAACTTTAGTGATGTGCTTCCTTTTGGGGTACATAAAAGTAAAAGGGTCTGATCTAACGTGTTAAATAATTCATAAACATTGGCCTTGCCTCCCTTTCTCCATTTCATTAAAGCTTATAAAGGTGGATTAAATGATGCTTAGAACGTGTGGGATCAAAACAGTTACCAATGATGGTGTTATAAAGTAGTATGACACTTAGTGAGAAGCATTAGTGCTTGCTCCTAGAATGCCTGTGTGAATTTTCACATTCTTAAAAGAGCTTTGAAAACTTATTTATATGATTTATGTATACGAAAACAGAGTCAGGGGTTAAAACATCCCATCCAAGAACACAGACTTCTTTCCTGAGTGTACGTGACAGTTCTGTTAACAGACACTCTTTTAGAAGTTAACCCTTCATGGAATGTATGTTTAATATTGGTTTGGGGTGCTGTTCTTTCTCTGTCACAGACACATGAATAAAGCAGAGAATATTTTTACCATTCCAGCAGTTTAGGAGAAAAATCTATAGCTGAATGCTGAGAGAATGCAGCCATTTTCTACTGTCTCCTTTCCTTATTTCAGGTTTGTGTTAGGCTACTTTTAAAATTTCAGATAATTTTTTATATTTTAATTTAGGTTTACAAATACTGATAGTTTTTTATATTTTAATTTAGTTTTAGATTGCTCTAAGAGGTAATCATCTGGACCTGGGAGTTATGACAAAAGGGTTTTAAATTACACTGTTTGCTCTGAGAGGATTTCAGAATGGTAAAGAAGCTATAAGTAGTGTCACTTAAAAACATTTCCCTCTGCTTCTCCAGATAACATAAGATACAAAAGAAACTTCGATACTAACTGCTTTTAATGCTTCAATGAACCAGTATTAGAGAAATCTTTTTCCAAGTCTTTTTTTCCACTTTCATTTTATTTTTTTAGGAAGTAATTTTAAATAGTCTAAAAAAGATGTGAGAACAATAGTATTCTAATTATTAACATGGATACTTATAAATAACAAATATTAATTTTAGATTAATGTTAAATGATATTTACTTAAGAGGAATAAAACAGTAATAGAATAGTAATTTTAACATCTAAAGGAAATCGATATTTCTCATGAAATTTAAATTTAGTACTCAGGTTTTTTTTTTTTTTTTAGGTCATTCTCCAAAAAGCTATGCCAAATGATCCTGATCCTGAGTTTGGTAATGTAATGTTCCTAAACTTACTGGGGATTAACTTGACTACACACACACACACCCCCACACACAGATGCACACATGCATACACATGCCTGTACATACCTATAGAGTACTCAATAGCATATAACCTCCAAATAGTGATAGTCCACAATAAGCATAAATTAACAAGTAAATATGATCTACAAGTTTCTTTTATGTTAAGATGACCCACACTGGATGAAGAAGTAAGACATGATGTGCTATTTGAATAGAAAAATCTGGGAAACATCCCAATTAGAGAATTCAAAGTGAGTCAGTCCCTACTATGAGTGGGCAAAGAGGCATGGGTTGATTTGGTAAACACACACAGACTGTTTTTAGTTTCTCAGTATGAACTAATTTTTAAATTTGTCCTTTCACAGCACTCTTTGTTTCTGTATTTATTTTGGGACCACTGGTCTATCTATGTTAGTTGTTAATATTGCTGCAAACCTTGGATGGAGTAAATGTATTTATCTTTATAATAATGAACATTGTGAAACATTTCTGAATATAGTTAAAAAAAATCCAGTAACATCAAATAGGTAAAGAAATAGGAAGTATTTAATTTCTCCTCCAGGTCCAATAAAGAACATAGAGCAGTAACTCAGGACAAGAAAACATTAAAACCCCTCTTGTAATTAAAAGACAAAGAATTATGATGGCTTTCATTAATATTCTTTCACAGTATTCATGAACTTCAATTATGCTTCTATTGGCTGGAAAGCATAGGGTCCATTTTCCACATGGGAATAGTAAAGAATATACGATCGGGCAATCAGTCAAGAGGAGTTGTCAAAAATACGAGAGGTGCACACACAGAATGACAAATTTTCAGCTTCTGTTACTATATGGCAAAGTTTTCTTAGAAACAATGCTTCCAGGACCTTTTGCTAAAGCCCCTGGTACAGACCTCAGCAGATAACTGTGGCAGGGACTTTGCCCTTTGTCTTGATGAGCATCTTTACCTAAAGAGGGAGACTGGTCATAGGCCAGTGACACAATGCATCAGAATTCTAATTGCAAGAAGGAAATGCAAATTCACTCATTGCTCATGTTTCTGCAAATCTGTAAACAGTCAAATAAACTGCTTTAGTGGTGTAGAGAACAATGGTGAATCACATCAGAGGAAGCCAGTGCTGGAAAGGCTCGGTGGAAACAATAAACTTGGGTTAGGGTTTCTATGACAACAAAGTTTTATTTCATTTTTCTTTATCATAATGTATATCATTAGAATTCACTGTGACATTTCCACATGTGTACAGCATACATTCATCAAATCGAAACAACTTTTACTTTTTCTATTCTCACACCCATATGTCTCCTAATTCCAATTTCATGTTAATCTTTCATTTATTTAATTCTATATTTTCTTTATGAACTTGTTATAAGTATTTTGCTTACTTCTAATGGATATATTACAACATGAGTTCCAACCTCATTATAATCAAGTATTAATTGGCACTCTGCTTTTCTCACACAAATTTATTCAGTGTAATTGCACTGGCTCCCTCATGCTTTCTGTCCAAGTCACCACAATGGGAGGTTAAGTCACTGGTATGTGGTCACATCTCTCCCACACTATGCTGAGAAGTATAGGCAACAAGCTTTTATTTTTATTTACATACACTTTTAGATTTCACATGTGAAAATCACATTATAATTTTGTTTTCTGTCTGGCCTATTACATTTAACATACTGCCTTCTAATTCAATCTGCTTGTCTGAAAAAGGACAAGATTTCAATTTCTATACAGGAAAATATGTTGATGACAGTGTGTACATATATACAGCATATTTCTTCCACTCATTTGCTACTGACTGTCTAGGGTGACCTCATACCTCGGCTGACGGGGATAGAGCAACAGGAAGCACTAGCTTCAAGGCTTCTCTTCGCTGTGCTGCTTTCGTTTCCTTTCGTTCTATGATCTGATACAACTTATGTCCTGAAATAAAACATTTCTATTTATTCCTTTCACAAAGAGTTAGTACACAGAATATATAAAGAAAATTTAAAAAATTTAAAAATTAAAAGCCAGGCAACTCAATTTAAAAATTAACAAAGAATTTGAGTAGGCTCTTGCCAAAAGAAAAATTGCAAATGATCTGAAATACATACATACATACATACATACATACATATATATATGTATACATACACCCACCCCCATATATATATATATATATATATATATATATATATATATATATATATATGTGCTTTGTAGTATAGTCGGAAGGTTTCTCTGGTCCTGTCAGTCCCCCGCAGTCCTGTGGTCGGCTTATAAAATAATCACTCAGAAGCTTATATTAATTATAACTGCTTGGCCATTAGCTCAGGCTTATTACTGACTAGCTCTTATACTTAAATTAACCCATAATTCTTGTCTATGTTTAGCCATGTGGCTTGGTACCTTTTCTCAGTTCTGCCTTGACATCTTGCTTTCTCTGTGTCTGCTTGGTGACTCTTGACTTAGCCCTTCCTCTTCCCAGAATTCCACTTGTCTGCTTGCCCTGCCTATACTTCCTGCCTGGCTACTGGCCAATCAGTGTTTTATTTATCAACCAATCAGAGCAACACATAGTCACAGCATGCAGAACACATCTCACAGCACTGTAGCATCAGCCATCAGGGAAATGCAAATCAAAACTAGAATGAAGTATTAATCCATGTCAGTCAGTTATGGTAAAAAGAAATGCTGAGGATGTGGAGAAAGAGGAACTTATTTACACCCATTATTGACAAACATGTATATTGGTGTCTCTCTGGAGAAAAATATGGAGTACTTTCAAGGAAAAGAACTAGTGTGTGACACATGTAATATTTTAAGCAGAGGAATTGCATCAGTATTGGAGCTGGGAACTGTAGATGTAACCAACAGTCTTATTAAATAAGAAACACAGAGCCGATTCAGAGAAGAAAGCCAAGAGGTCAGAGCTAAGAGCCTCACCCTTCCTGCTTCAGGGATCCTCTTCAGCCAAGAGAGCTCTCCGAAAAGGGGACCTACTTCCTGTGTGTGTCTTTATATAGTCTAGCTGTTCTGCCTTCTCATTGGTTGTAAACCCAAACATGTGACTGCCTCGTCACTGCCTGAATGTACCGCCCTCCAGGTCCTTAAAGGCTGCGCCACCGCCGCCGCCACGCACTTGCTATGGCTCTAATAGCTCTGACCCCCAGGCAACTTTATTTATTAACATACAATTAAAATCACATTTCAGTACAGGTAAAATACCACCGCAGGGAACAGCCAAGGAAGATCAGGTGTGACTAGCAGTGAGGAAGACATAGAGGTCCTCTGAGGAAATTCACGAGAAGATACGGAAGCATGATCAAAACACACTCAGTGAAGTGACGTGGACATACCGGAACTGGGGCAGACAGAAGGCAGGGGCAAGGGTGAGAAGCTGCTAACCTAAGGAACTGTTTATCCAAAGAACAGTGAAGTAAAACAGCAAAGACAAAAGGGAGAAGATGACTCCAGCCAGTGCTCATTAGATGTTGGTCATTGTGGTGCTTTGAATAAAAATGGCCCCCACAGGCTCATAAATGTGAATGCTTGGTCACCAGGGAGTGGCACTATTAGGTGCGGCCTTGTTGGAGGAAGTGTGTCACTGAGGGGGGAGGGGGCTGAGCTTTGAGGTTTCAAAAGCCCAAGCCAGGCCTAGTGGCTCTCTCTCTTCCTGCTGCATTTGGATCCAGATGTGGAGCTGTCAGTTCCTCTCCAGCACCATGTCTGCTTGCATGCTGCCATGCTTCCAGCCGTGCTGACTGAGAGGGCTGGGGAGCCAGACAAGGGCCATAATAGGCTCCTAGTAGTCCTGCCAAAGACCAGGTTTACTGGAGCTGGCTGGAGCTGAGTAAGCAGTTCTTGGGAAAACTACCACTCTGGGGCAACCAGTCAATCAGGAGGTACCCTAAAAAAGATAGCTTTTCCTTCCCTGCCACTGGAAAGTCCCTAATCACTAGAGCCTCCTACCAATCATATAACAACTCGTAAATGTTTTGTTTAAACCCAACAATCAGCCCCCAGACTAATCTCTCCTGCTTAAAAGGAGCCTACAAGCTCCTTTTGGGATCGCTATATGCCACGTTGCCAGATGGTTAGATCCCAAGATGTTGGTAATTTTTAATAAATGCTCTTGCTGATTACATACATGCCTGGTTGTCTTTTATGGGACTTCTTGCAGACACTAACACTGATAACAGACTAAAACTCTGAAACTGTAAGTAAGCCCCAATTAAATGTTTTCCTTTATAAGATTTGCCATTGTCATAGTATCTCTTCCCAGCAATAAGACATTACTCAGACAGTCATTTATACCTGCATTCCTACACTATAGGAAGAGTATAAAATGGAAAATCTCTAAAGGGATTTGTGCTTAAAAAGTTGTCTAGGCCTGGAGATCTGGCTTAGCAGTTCAGAGGATTACTGCTCCTAAAGAGGTTATGGATTCAGTTCTCTGCAGCCTACATGGATGCTCATACTCTAGTTCCAGTGGATCCAGTGCCCTCTTCCAGCCTTTTTGCACTTCTGTATGCATGTGGTGCACATAAGCGTATTCTAGCAGACACGCTTATACATTAAACAAGCAAGCAAGCAAACAAGCATTTTTAAAAATGTTCAGTTTCACATATATTTACTTTGGTAAAGCATAACAAAACTATCCTATCTCAGTGCCCTGGAGCTTGGTAGCATGTTGGGGACTGAATAGACTCTCAGAGTCCTGAATAATTAGGAGTGATGACTCCAAGAGTTGAGAGGTAAAGTCTCAAGAAGAGAAAGAACTCATTTACTGTCTACATGTTCATTAACATCTGGATGTTTATGTCTCCCTACAATCTTCTGGTGCCATCTTCACACCAAGGAGACACTGTGAGGGGAGAGGCCTGAGGGAGACCATTGGTCAAAAAGCTCTACATTCCCACACAGCACTAATATGCTTATGAAAGAGGCCTGATTCAGCTCACTTGCCCTTTTATATCACATGAAAGAAGAAGGTGGTCCCCATGGATACAGCAACAGACAGAATTGTTTTGATTTTTGGACTCTCTAGTCCCCAGAACTGTTAGAAATAAATCTTTGTTGTTTATGAACCATCCCACTTAGCATGTTTTTGTCGGTACAGGTCATATAGACTAACAGTTCAGGGTTCTGTGTTAGATACTTCATCTATGTTGATTAATCAAGGTCAAGACAGGAATCCAGGGAAGATTGGCATTTCCCAGATGAAAAGCCTGCACATCAGGGAATATATGAGGGAGAGAGGGGCCTTCTTGAAGTATTGAAGTATCTTGGGGTATTTCAAAGGGAGAAATGTCAAATGTTACCTTAAGAGGAAGACCAAGTGTTTGTCGTTGATGATGACTGCAAACACTCTTTCGTTCTTACATGAAAACATAAGCTACCAACTCTCTTTTGTATTACAAGCCAGAACCATGAAATATTCTTTTAGTGCTGAACAGTCCATGCAGAATTGGAAAAGAACATTTAGTTGATTGCTGCTTCCTGTGAAAACTGATTACCTCGTCTTCTCTGCAGATCAGCTGCTGGGGACTCCAATCACTTTCAGAAGCAGCTGTTGCCATGATTCTGTCACAGGCTGGAGTGAGCAGAAGTGGAGTCACACTGGGGAGAAGGGAAAAGAGATGAAAACTTCTCATTCAGCAGAAGTGCTGCCCATGAGATGAGCAGGGAGCAACTGTGGAACTCAAGACCCGGGAGCTTTGCCTCTCTCTTCCCTCAGTCTCAGAATAATCTGTTACTAACAAGAGAGTTCATAGGCAATACATACTTAATTATTGTTCTTTAAACATGGTTCTGTAGTATTTTAAAAGGCCATTAATGGGCTGTTTCATCTCTGTTAGGGAGGGAAGAACCATGTTTCTATGCTGGACTTATTTTACTAAAGTGGATAATGTCTAGTTCTACACATTTTCCAGTCAACAAAGTATTTTCATTCTTCTTTAGGATAAATGAATAAAATTCCTTTGCATACATATATGTATATATAATGTAATTATTTTCATAAACTCGTATGACTTTGTGGAAGGCATTTTGGTTAATGATATCTGTCAACATTGGAAGTAAATGAATACATTGAACAAACTCTCTTACAGATAAATCCCTGTGTCTTAGTGACTACCTGGTGCTGAGATAAAGTAGCTGGCAAAGGAAACTTAAGGAGACAGGGATTATTTTGGTTTAGTTTGAGGATCCAGTCTATCGGAACAGACAGGTTCCAGGCAGCAGGAGTCTGAGAGGAAGCTGGTCACTTTGTATCCACAGTAAAGAAGGGGAGTGATGAATGAATGTTCATGCTCAGCTGATATCCCCATTTTGTTCAAATAAGGAGTCAGGCCCAGGGAAGCTGCTTTGTTCTTTTTGGAAGAGTCTTCCCATCTCAATGAATCTGATCAAGATAATCCTTCAGAGGAATGCCCAGAGACTAGTGTAAGCTAAACATCCCTCACAGTTATCTAGAGTCTTATCTCCCAGGGGGTGATAGAGCCTGTCAAGGTAGCAACTAGCATTAGCCATCTCCCTATGCAGCATGAAATAGGAGCAAAGTCATTCATTTTATCCCTCATTGTATACCAATTTTAACAGATTTTAACAATGCTTACATCTGCCTAGTATCCAGAGAGTAGTGCCGCCCCTGGTCTGACTCAGTGTTGCCAATCTTAAGAAAGATTGGCATCCCCCTTTACAATCCAACTCTCAGGATCTGGTTAAACACCAGTTAGCACTTTATGAAAAGCAACATGCACCATTTTCATAGCCTGGCATCCAAATTCCAGGCTCTGCAAGTAGCTCTGTGAAGCATTTTATGATTCAACTGATGCGCTGACCACACACTGGGTGAAAAATGACAGTGGCATGAAGAGATCCGGCAGGCTTTCCAGAACCTGGTGCCAAAGTGTGGAAGAGATAATGCTTACGATTAACAAGTTTTTGCTTTTCTTCTTTAGACAGGAGGTTTGATGATAAGTCCTCAATAACTGGGTGTGAAATTACTACCCCCAGTAATGGCCTTTGTTAGGGAAATATCCTCACAAATGCAAAATGATGTCATAATTCAAAGACTCATTCTTTCAGATATTTATGTTTTAGCTGACAGGCTCAGTGTGGAAGAGAGAGAACGAAAGGAGGATGATTATTCTGTCAGCTTGACTGGGAAGTGTATTGTAGCTAAGTTACCAGAATCCAAGTTTGCAAAGTATGAGCTACTGTGAGATTGTATGTTTTCTTGGCTTCACACCATCAGGATCTGTTGGAGTGGAGAAGAGCTCTAGAAAGTCCCTGTTAACATGTCAGAAGAGCAAGGCTCTTTTCCTTATTGCTCTAGCTCGATTTTCCACAAAGAAATTGTAAAGTGGTACCATGAACACGGCAAATCAACAAGTCTTCTATCCTTTGGATGCAAGTTAATGGTAAATTTACTTTACTCGAAGTTGACTTATCTAACAGCTAACATTTAGGCCATTTCTGATTAATGAACTAATGAACTGTTTTCAGTTCAACTAGGTGCTTTCCTTGATTCAAATACTTCAAGTTATATGTGCATTTGTATATGTGTGTGTGTGTGTGTGTGTGTGTGTGTGTGTGTATGTATGTGTGTGTGTGTGTGTATGTGTGTGTGTGTGTATGCCATATAAATAAAGTATATATGACATCTTGTTTTCCTTATTTGTGTAGTAGTCACCGTGGGACCAATTTTCTAAATAGGCTTCATCTCTATTTGTGAGCACAGGTAAATCAGGCAGTATGAGGCACTCTAAAATTACCTTTTTCTCAGATCTCATAAGTTAACATCAAATACATGAAGGCATCTACCCTGTTGTAGATAAATGTGCTGAGGCTTAGTGAGATATGAAAGGCTGCTGATTGTTTACTAAGTCGCTTAGCTACTAAAACATCCTCTCTCTCCTCCAAATAGGGAAATATTATCATAGCTGCTGGGAGAGGGGGTAAGCCAATGAGTCAGCGATTGAAAGGACCTGTGTTAGATCTGCAGCTGTCCCATGACGCCAAGTGAATGAGCCCACAGCCTTCTGATACTCACAGGGACTGAAGCTCTTCTTCCAGGTTCCACTCGATTTATTTCAAATATGTTTCATGGGCTCTTGCCAGGGAATACAGATTTAGAGAAAGAGAAGGACACTTGTGGTAGTTTGAATGTTATTTGGTCCCCATAAGCTCATAGAGGGTGACACTATTAGAAGGTGTGGCCTTGTTGGAGGAAGTGTGGTCTTGTTGGAGGAGGCTGGATGACACAGGCCTTTAATCCAGCCCTTGAGCCTGGAGGGCACACCTTTTAGAAGTATGTCACTGTGGGGGCAGGCTTTGAGGGTTTTTTTCCCTCAAGCTTCCCCCATTGTGACAGTTAGTGGACTTCCTGTTGCCTCTGAGTCAAGATGTAGCACTCTGAGCTCTAGCACCACATCTGTCGGCACGCTGTCATGCTGCCCTTCATGAACATGATGGACTGAACCTCTGAAACTGGAAGCGAGCCACCCTCAATGAAGTGCTTTCTTCGTAAGAGTTGCTGTGGTCATGGTGTCTCTTCACAGCAGTAACACTCTATGTATGATAGCAGTTGAGGGCTTCAAAACATTTGCCTTTGGGTTCTGCTCCAAGAACAACTGAAAACATGTAACAGGTAATGGTTCTAACTTAAACTTTAAGTGATACATATCCTTCTAGAAGTTTCAGCTTTGTCTCTATTTCAAATTTCACTCCCAGTGTTTATATAATCAATATTCAATCCACAGGGACGGTAGTGTCTAACATCAGACTTAACAGTTGAAGACAAAGGGTGTAGTCTTGCATTATTCTCTCCAATTTTTCATCTCATTTCTTTTCTGGAGTTTCGAATTTCTGTTCTCTCTTCCATTCTCCTGATGGAGACCTGGGTCCTGATAAAGTGGTATAAAACTGTACTTGTTGAACTTATTCCCAGTTAGCATCATGGGACACCTGAATCTAAAATAAGTCATCATGTCAAATACACAGCTCACATTACTGTGGCACCACTAAACAACACCAGAAGGAAAATGAATATATTATTGCCACTTTTATATTTTGGCACAGGGAATATTTTGTTTTAATCAGACTATGACTTGGAGTACAAATGCACACTCATGCTAGCATTTCCATTCATGATGAGCACATTTTTTCCAAGTTATTGCCCATTTACTTTCAAGTTCAAATTCAAGGGCTCAGCCACATCATGGCCTGAGTAAGACAATCTACTTCTCCATCATATTGAAGAGTTACTTTGTCTCTGGTTCTGTCTCTGGCACTGCTAACACACTGATCTTATTAATTTTATACGAGACCTTTAATCCTGAAAGGAGACATCGAGGCATTAGCACTGATCTCCTATCAGGCAGCATCACCAGTTTGGGCCGAACATAATCTTGAAATCTTTAACAGCTAAAAGGGTTTCTGATTCTTTGTGTTTGCTTTGATACTGAATATATTCAGCTCAAACTATATTAAACTATTCCCCTAAATATTTAATGCTGCTTGTATAATTAATAAGGACCCATATTTTATAAGTTTAAATCCTTTAAGAATCTAAAAATGCATTCTTAGCTAATCAAACCCTTTCAAACAGATCTGTAGAACTGCAAATCGTGCCTGGTGATATTTCCTAGTGCTTTTGGTGATGCGAACATCAGACAAACAGAAGTCATCAGTGTAAACATGAAATTTGTTCCCATAGTATGCTTAACTCTCTAACACATTAACACTAAATTTGATTCCTTATAATATGAAATATATATTTTCTACTTCCTTGGGGAAAGGAATCTTTTATTTTTGTAACTTCAAAACAAAAATAGCATTTGTGTGTGTGTGTGTGTGTGTGTGTGTGTGTGTGTGTGTGTGTGTGTGTGCGTGTGTATGTGTCATCAAAGTTTCAGTGTCTGAAATGGGTGTTTGAATTCTGTATTGAATTTCACTTATAAAATTTATGCAATTTTGTCATTTCAGGAATGATATGGAAAAGATCCACATTATGTTCTACTTTTGAGGTTAGCATTTTTTCCCCCACAAAACAAAATTCCATGCCGATTCATTCAGGTTGCAGTTTAAAAGTCACTTCTTACTCGATGGTAAGTAGAATTCTGTGTTATGGATGTGGATGTTCCATAGTTTGTTTGATGAGAGGCAGATGAGGTGGTTTTAGTTGTGGCAATCACACAAATAGACACTGACATAAGCATTTGTATACAGTCCCCTGAGACAACAGACTTCACTTTTCTGGAAAAATACCCAGGAGGGCAAATGCTGGGTTGTGTTTAGTTTTTAGGGGCCATGCTTCCTGAGCCCTTCTTCAATTTTGTGTTCAAATTAGCGTGTGATCAAACTGTGGTGCATCCTTGGTGGAACTCCATGATTTTTTTTTTTAAAGAACTATCTATTTACTCTGACAGGAAGCAGTTTTAATCACATGATTTTAGTCTGCAATTCCCTAATGACTACTCTCTTTGAGCATCTTTTCATGTTCCTAACTACATTGAAGAGATCAGGGAGCAGACCCTTTGATAACTTGCTGAGGCCAACAGAGAAATCCTGCTCTGAGAAAGATCCTGTCTCCTCGGAGGTCCTGTTCTTTCTCTAGAGAAGGCCTCTGGGAGACCTAGAAGTCCACTCACTGTCCTTCTCTACAATCACTCACAGCACTATCCTATGGGACAAGTACCATAAAAGCCATTCTCCTATCACTATTATTTTTGACAGTTCTCAGAGGACACCATGGGTCCCAGGCCAGTTCTTATTTCTGGCCTCCGTTTTCTATAGGACTCTGTACATGCTCTGTTCTAGCTAAACCCTACCTAATGCATGAAATACATTCATTGAAATTCCTTGTCTGTCACTGTAAAATAGTCTCTGACATCCTTAGACTAAAAAGGAGATTCCTTCCTCTTCCAGAGGCTTGTGTTTTCCTGAGAATGCTGCTTCTTAGATACTCTCACCAAGTGTACTGCTATAGTTTTCTTCCCTATCTTACATGCCCTTGATTACCCAGGTTGGGGGAATGATATCTTTGTTCCTTTTGTTGCTTTCATTTGTCATCTCTTCCTCCTTCCTATTGCAGCAACTGACACTCACTTTCAGTCATGGACTGACCTTGGTCACTTCCCTTATTTCTCTGTGGTTTTAGCTTCCAAATCTTTGTTCTTTTCTTGACTACTACTCATGTTAATTCTTAATTTCATGGAAACCAAGGATGAGCCCGCCTTATCAGATACAGGCTTGATTCTGTGTCACAGCAATCTGGCATTCCATTCTCCCTCAGGCCTCAGTTACTGGGCTCCCACATTATCAAAGTCAACAGCTATAATTTATTCATCTTTGAACTTTGTGAGTCTTACCATCTGATTTGCATCCCTCACCCTCCCAGCTCACTTCCTTGAATACTCCTGTTGTCAGTACTTTAGTTCCATGATTTGATTACCTCCTTAGTGCTTCTCACTTTAATGTTCTAACTTTCATATTACCTGCCACAAAGTTCAAGTTCAGTTACTGTGCTTATTTCATCCCCTACACTCTCGACACGTTTAACCTTCCACTGTATTGTTATTTAATGTAGCAAAGAACCTAGTCCTGGTTGGATGGGAGTCTTTGTTGTGCTTCTGATGTGGATGGAGATTGCTGGAGAATATAAGGTCATCCCTTCAACGTCTATTTAAATTCACGAACATAGCATTTTGAGTATTTGCATTTGTTGTGTAACAATGGCACACTTCCTTAGTACACTGGTCGAAACTGTTTCTTCTTTACAAAACTTTAAGACTTGTTCATCTACCCTGTCTCTCAGGAGATGGCCTTCATTCCTATTTCCTGAAAGCATTGAGACAACCAAAAGAAAACTTCTAAAGATACCCACTACCCTTCTATCTTTCTATCGGAATCTGCTTTCACATATTCTGCCCTCTATGGTCATACAGATGAAAACACTTGTCCATATCTAAATCCATGATGTTTCTCCTGCAGTTGAGTCATTCCAGAAAATATCCCTTTATCCCATCATGTTTCCCTCTGTGTTGAATCATTTCTATCAAAATAGCACCAGGCTACTGGTTTTGTTATTTTAAGCAAAATAAAAACACCCAGCCTTTATTGACACATTTTTCTTCCAGTGTCTACTCTGCTTATTTGTTTCATTTCCTGATGTTACAATAAAATATATTCACAACAACAATATCAGGAAAAGGCATTGATTTTAGCTCATAATTCCAGGTTACAACCCATCATAGCAGGGAAGTCAAGGTGGTAGGCAGTTGAAGCAGTCACATGACACTCACAATGAATGAAGTAACACATGCATGATGGTTCTTGGCTTTCTTTCTCTGCTCTTACACAGTCTAAGATCCTTTGTTAAGAGGATTGTGTAACCCACAGTGGGTGTGTCCTCCTACACTTAATAGCACAGACATTCCCCAAAGCCGTCCTCTCAGGTGATTTTATTTCTCTCAAGTTGACTGTTATCAGTAATCATCACACTTTTGTAGAAAAATGTCTAAAGACTTATTACTAGTTATTGTCTCTGATTCTTCTCCCTGAGGAATCTCTCTCTCTCTCTTTTGCATCTATTGAAAGGCTTATGACTGATATCCCTAGAGATAAATATAGATTAACAAGAAAGAAAGTGTAAACTATTTTTTGAAGCGTGAGCTTAATTATTCTTATCAATAAAATCCAGGAGTCAGATATTGGGATAATAACCTGAAAGATTAGAGAAGCAGAACATCCAGCCACCAGTGACTTCTTACCTCTCCAGATCCTCTGACCAAAAAGGTCGAGATCTTGTCTCTGCCCTGCCTTATCACTTCCTCTCTCTACCCTTTGAGTGCTAGAATTGAAGGTATGAGCCACCACTGACTGGCCCTTATGGTTAACTAGTGGCTAGCTCTACCCTCTGATCTCCAGGCAAGCTTTATTTGTCAGAATACAAACAAAATATCACACAACATTCTTTTTTTTTTTTTAAATGAGTGGTTTGTAGCATGAGAAGCTTTAGAAATTAAGAAGCCCCAACTCTATTTATGTCCCTTTTTACATAGTTTTAGAAAGTATGATTGTAAGGAAAAGAGCATGTTATTAAAGGTAATAAATTGAAGGAGGGACTTAATACAATTCTTTGTTAATATTCTTCTCTGATTTCCTCTCCTCCCAATATATAAGAGACACCTGTCATGTGAAGGCCTTCAGTGCCCTATGACCCCCAGAGTGATGAGCTATTTCAGGGAGAAAGGTAAAAGCAAGACAGAGAGCTGACTCTTATTCCTTTTTCATGAGCCAAGGTGGCATGTGGGGTAGTAGTCACTGCCATAGCTGAAGATCATCAGTGACTTACACTGTTAAAAAGATGGCCAACTGTATGTCTGCAACTTACAATTTTCTTCCTATACTTTCAACTTCTCCCTACTGTAATATCTTTCCTGTTCCACATCTCTCACTTCAATGAACATATTTGATAAGAGCTAGGTTAATTTTCTAGGTCAAACATGAACCAACATATACTTGTCAACTGCAACAAGATCTTACTAAGTTATCTGGAGGAAAACAGCAGAAAGAAAAAGAAGTGAGCCGGCAAACAAACAAAAACCCCATGAAATCCTTGTCTCTCTGACTTTTTATTCTCTACAATAAGAGGTTGACCACTGTGCTGGTAAGGATGTATATATATATGTATATATGTATATATGTATGTATGTATTATTGTCAATGTGACACAAACTAGAGTCACCTGGGAAAAGGGAACCTAATTGAGAAAATGCCTCTCCATCAGGTTGCCTAGAAACAAGTGCATGGTGCATTTTTCTTCTTTCTTCTTCTTTTTTTGAGATGTATAAGATCCATATCAACATAACATATATGCATATCATGTATATGTGATAGTCTACATTTTGGATTTAGGTCAAATGACTTTCCTTATTCCTGTTCCTAATTCATATTCTAAAAGATTTGACTCAGGCTTCTTGTATCCACTCATTTTCAGTCTCTCACAAAGGTCATTTAAAAGGGTAGCCTAGATCTTGCCTTGTTATTAATAATTCAATGAATTTGTTTAAACTCATTGCCTCTTTTTCTTTGGTTGTTACTGTTACATATACATATAAATACATAGATATATAGAAATAACTTGCTTAGTCTTCTTAATATTCCTTGTATATATATATGATCTAAAGGCTGACTACCTGGCATTGGATCACTGATTAAGGGGCTAATCTTTGGGTCAGACTAGAATAATTTTCCCCCATGAAGCATTTTTTAGTAGCCTGCAGTTATTCATCAATGTGTGGGGCCTCTTAAGATTTTGTCCACTCATGGTAGCATGTCCATTGGTGTTATACTTGTTTGGATCTTGTTTAGGCAGTCATCCTGTTGGGGTATCATAGGGGGAAGCTTCCCTGTCATTTATAGGATGCACAATCTCGCAGTAGATTTCCTCATCCTCTGGGTCTTACAACCTTTCTGCCCCTTTCTCTGAGCTGTTCCCTAAGTGTTGGTGGCAGGAGTTGTGTTGTAGATATATCAGCTGGGGCTGGGTACCTTATGGTCAGTTGTTTTCTGCATTTTGACCAGTTGAGGTTTTCTGTTGCAAAAAGAAGGTACTTGCCAGGTGGTAGTGGCACATGCCTTTAATCCTAGCACTCAGGAGGCAGAGGCAGGCAGATCTCTTGAGTTTGAGGCCAAGCTGGTCTACAGAGTGAGTTCCAGGACTACACAGAGAAAACGTCTTTAAAAAAAAAGAAGCTTCTTTGAAGAGGGGTGAGAGCTATCCTCAGCTGTGGGTATAAGGCTAAGTATTTAGAATGCAGGTAGAAATTATGCTTGTTTTGTAAAATGGTGTTTGCTGTTTATCCTTTAAGATCCATGACCTCACACTCTCCAGAGAGTTGGCTAGGTTTCCAGTACAAGGCATGGTTTGTTGCTTGTTTAGTGGGCCTTACTTTAGTCCAGTTAGGCAGCTGTTGGTTACCATGTTGGTCATCATTGTGGTTCATAAATGCTACAGATTGGTAGGGTTATTGCTCATTGATATGGGATGACCCAGCCCTCCATGGGTACTGCCACCCCTGGACAGATGGACATTCATAATATAAGAAATAAAGTTGAGCAAGGCATGGAAAAAAGTGTGGGGCATTTACCCACCAACCCCACAGTTATCCAGAGTTTTCTTGAGTGCCAGCAGCAGGAAATATTAGATAGAAAGATTTAGATTGTGGAGATAAACAGACAGAAAATAAAGGATAGTCTCAAGAGGGCCTGGAACCTATTCCAATGGGCCCTGACTGTCTCTGCCCCAGGGTTTTTATAGAGACGCCAAGAGGTGGAGCAAAAGACCTCCCCCCAGCTCAGCCAAGTGCAGACCAACTCAGACACCTGCACTCAGGCCCATGGTCCTAATCATCCTCTCTATGAGGACCTGCTGGGTAAAACCACAAGGAACCCTAAAACTGGCTCTCACAGAAAGCCAGCTATTGGCCTATCTCTGTGGTCTTCGATTGTGTTCCTGACCCCTCCAGTTTCCTGTTGTGTCTCTAATCTATAAGACAAAAATTTTCCTCCCTGAGTTGATTTTGATTACGGTTTTATCACAGCAACAGAGATCCAAATTAAGATGTCTACAATATTCATGTATAATAAAAATGATGTAATGCATATTTATAAGACTAATTTTGGGGGCTATTCATAAAAATTAGTCACTTTATAAATTTGTCCGAATAAAAGAGATAAAGTATATGACCAATTTAGTTAATTAAAACTATAATACTTAACCAAGAAAGACTGGATTATAACTATTAGTAATAATTCTTTGATTTATATCACTGATCTGCTTAAAATTGAAGGTCAAATAAATTACTGAAAAGAAATGCTTTTTTAAACAATGTTTAAATATATTTATGATGTTTACAACAAAGAGTATCAAGCCGGGCGGTGGTGGTGCACGCCTTTAATCCCAGCACTTGGGAGGCAGAGGCAGGTGGATCTCTGTGAGTTCGAGGCCAGCCTGGGCTACAGAGTGAGTTCCAGGAAAGGCACAAAGCTACACTGAGAAACCCTGTTTCAAAAAAACACACACACAAACAAACAAACAAAAAACAACAACAAAGAGTATCATAGTAGCTATTATGCAACCATAAATCACCATATCCCATCTCTTTATGCTTAAGTGAAGGATATATTACTTAGGTGATAGCTATGGTGGGTGAAATGGAGACTCTGATAGGCAGATCACTGAACTGGGACCAGAGCACCTGAGCTTCACAATATTAATGACCACAGGCAACTATATCACTGATGTGGTTGATGGGAAAATTGGATCCCGTAACTTCTAAGTACACACTAGGCCAGAGCAGTACGAAAGTCTTTCATATTATTATAGATAAATGAATGTTCATCAATTAACAATGGAAATTCAGCAGAAAGTCAATGGATTAATTCAGCTTAAAAAATCAATATGTTAAGGTATGGGAGAGGAATTCATCTCTCTTTTGGCAACACAGGGATTACACAAAGTACGAATTCAGGTATAATGACCTACAGCTAGCATCCCCTCTGATATATTAGAGAATAAAACATCTACTCATAGGATCTACCCAGTACATTAATAGAAACCACAGGTTCTCTGAACTGCAAATTATCCTAGAGAGCAGAGAAGTTTATTGTTACATGGTCCCTGCCTAGCACACTACAAGGTTATAGTAAGCTCTCAGTGAATATATCTCAATGAAAGAAATACCAAGTATACATAGGGATATATATGTATATATATATATATATATATATATATATATATATATATATATTCACAAATCTTAGAAATGACATTCATCTATTTATTTACGTACGCTGATAATGTTTAACCTTGGTTCCTTAATCAAAGCTGTTGGAGAGGTTTTAAAGAACATTGTAATTATAATTCACTATCAGTGGTGATTGTATTGATTTGGACTAAAGCTCAAGCATACTGTGCTATATAAGGTTTCCAGTTAATTCATGTACATGAAAAATGTATTACAGTTTATGCCAATTTATAAGGAAGCAATCACAGAAAATCAATCTGCCAAAGGTCACTTGTCATATGCATACCAGAATGGTGTTGGAGCTCAGCTTTCTGACTGTCGGAACTGAGAATTTACACTGCTTTGAAAACTGTCCACAAGAGAAGATTTTGGACACCTAAAACCAGAACATGCAGGGCCAGCCACAGCAGAGGACCATTGTGGTTACAGATAGGTGCTACTACATGTGCCTTTGTATTTGTTCTGGGGCCTAAATTCAGGTCCTCAGGCTTGCACAGAGGACCATCGTACCAACCCCTGTCTTGCTAATTTTACTTTCTACTTATATTCATGGTTAGAAAATATACTTGCTATGGTTTCATCCTTGTAAAATTTATTCAGCTTATTTATTGGATTACATTGTAATCTGTTCATGTGGATGCTTTATCTGTGTTTGGGACATACTTGTAATATGCAATTTTTAATAGAATGTTTTATAAATGTCTTCTAGGCCCATGTTGCTGTTTCCTCATTGATTTTCTGTCTTTACTGTCTCTCTGTTATTGACTGTAGCATGCTGAGGTCTCCTGTGGTTAAAATGTTGCTGTCCATTGTCTCCTTAGGTCTACTATTTGTTTTATGCAATTATATATTCTGACCATGATATTATATTGAAAATTTTATGTTATCTTGATGAAGGACCATTTTAATACAATGCAATCATTTTATTTATCCTTGGTTATAGTTTTCACATTTTTTTGTTTTTGTTTTGGAGACAGGGTTTCTTTGTGTAATAGCCCTGGCTGTCCTGGAAGTTGCTTTGTGGAGTAGGCTGGCCTCTAACTCATAGAGATGCTCCTGTCTCTGCCTCCCAGAGTGCTGGGATTAAAGGCATGAGCCACCATTGCACGACTTCATAGTATTTTTTATATTTAATATTTTTATTTATTTGTTTATTTGTCTGTCTAATTCTATGTTATGTATATGCAGGTGCCTAAAGAGGCCAGAAGAGTGTGCTGTATCCTCTGGAGTTTATGTAACATGTGATCATGAACTACCTGCCGTGGGTGCTTGGAACTGAACTTGGATCCTCTGGAAGAGCAGTAAGTGCTCTTTACAACTGAGCTGTCTCTCTACCTCAATTAAGCTTATTTAGGTCTGATGTAATTATAACTCTTCTTGTTTTTTTTCTTGGTGTATATTTGCATTGGAATATCTTCTTTTGTTCTTTACCTTTCAGGCTACCTACACTTTACAGTAAAAGGAACATCTTGATGGAAGCATATACTTGTGTCTTTCTCAGGTTTTTTTTAGATCCACTCACTCTTTGTCCTTTTAGTGGGGAATTTAATTTCTTTAAATTTAAAATGATAATTGATAAATAATAGTTTAGTTTTGATACTTTCTTGTTTTCTAATAATTTGAAATGTTTTGTTTTTCCTTTTGATCATCTATTGTGATGTAAGATTTTAAATAATATGTTTTAAAAGATGTATTCTTATTTTAAATTATATGCAAGTCCATGTGTGTTCATGTATGTGTTAGTGTGTATGTATGTGATGTGATATGTGTATCATGTGATATGTATGCTATGTGTGTGAATGAGTGTGTGTGTGTGTGTGTGTGTGTGTGTGTATGTGTGTGTGTGTGTGTGTGTGTGTGTGTGTGTGTGTGTGTGTGTGTGTGTGTGTGTGTACGCATGTCCATTTGGAAACACAGGCATCAAATCTGTGTGGACTGGTCTTCCAGGTGGTTATGAACAGCTAGACCTGATCACTGGGAACTGAATCTAGTTCTCAGCTAGAGCCCTACCTACTTTTATCTGCTGACCCATCTCTCCAGACTGTATTTTCTTTTTTTATAGTCTTACGCTGTGATTCTTTCACAATCTTCCATATACATTTCAATAATAAGTTTTACTTTGGTTTTGACATGAGGCTTACTGAAAACATTTCATATTGTAATAATTTTATTGGAGCAGATATCATTTTCATGTGACTATACAAAATCCTCTATATTTTTATATCAAAATTTTCTTCTTTTTATATTGTATACCCATAAACAAAATAAAGAAGCTATGGTTATAACCTTCACAGAAGCATGAAAAGTAACATAAGCAACTATCACAGTATTTGAATATTGAAAATTTGAGTATACTATTAGCTTTATGAGGAGTTTTTTAATTTTATGTACTTTCATGTTGCAAATTTGTGGGCTCTCATTTCAAAGTAAAGGGACACTTTAGCATTTCTCATAAGGTTGATGCAGGTATATTAAGTGTGAATACTATTGGCTTGCTTGGAAGACTTGTTACCTATCTTTCTTTTTCAAAGGACAGCTTTATCAGTAGCATTGGTAGCGTTTAGAAGTACATTATTGACAAAATTGGTGCATTTTGAGCACACAGTGATAGAGAACTAACATTTCCTCTTGTGCTAATGGTACTTCTTTGACTGTTTTTATTTCAGGTCATGGACACCGTGTTTGTCAAATTTTTCATCACTATGACAAAATACCTGGTTTGTATTTTGTTCACAGCAATATTCCAGGCCAATTGTGAAAGAGAACATCATGGGACAACAGGATGAAGCTGTAGAAACTACTCAGCTCAGCTCATGGTAGACAGGAAGATAGACAGACACAGACACACACACACACACACACACACACACACACACACACACACACAGAGAGAGAGAGAGAGAGAGAGAGAGAGAGAGAGAGAGAGAGAGAGAGAGAGAGAGAGAGGACACAGAGAATATGAATATAAATATGACATAAAATAGAGGGCCCAGGGGCAAAATACTCCAAAAATCTACCTACAGTGACCTTGGTTGAATTTCTGTAAACAGGCCCACCTCCTAATGTTTCTAGAAGTTTCAAAAATAGGACCAGTGCTTCAACACATGATCCACTTAGGGGGACTTTTTCTATCCATAATAGACTCTTAGTCTCCTCTGAGAAGCAGGACCTGACTAAAAGTAGTGGTGGAAGGGCATTACTGTATATGCCAACACAGCACAGCCAGTGCTCCATTGTGCTAACCATGGTGTGAGCAAGGAGCCTTCTGAAACTGTGTGGCGACTTCCCATACCAGAAAACTCTTTCTCTTCTGTCCTACTTGTCTTTTAAGAAATTTTTGTTTATTTTTGAGATTGTAATTTAATTTCAAGGTTCTGCTCTTCCCTTTCCTCCCTCCAGTCCTTCCTACATACCTCTTCCTGCTGTCCTTCTAATGCACAGCCTCTTTTATTTCCATTAACTGTTATGACATGCATATATACTTTTGTATATATATATATATTCCTAAATATAACCCGTTGAGCCTATATAATGTTACTTGGATGTCTGTTTTTAGAACTGATCTTTTGGCACTGGATAACCACCAATAGGTTTACTCTTTCTTGGGGAGAACCACTTCTCTTGCTCCAGCTTTACTCAGTGGCCTATAGTCCTTTGTCTAGGGCTGAGGCCTTATGGAATTATCCCTGTTTAGTTTGGCATGTTTGTTCCGTGTTGTCCTTGTTCAGCTGATGTTTAGGATGTGGTGGTGAAATTTTATGAGTGTAATTGTGGATGATACAAGGAGGCACAATATCACAGCATACTCCCTGATCCTGTATCACTTACAATCTTTCTTCCTTCCCTTCTGAAAGGTTCCCAGAGGCTTAGGCATGGGAGTATTTCGCAGATGTATTTACTGGATCTGGGATCCACAACTATGAATATGGATTGGTTGTAGTTGATACCAGAAGACCACACGTAAGTTTCCAAAGGAGGGAGTCATCCAGCAGTCCCATCCAGCTATGATGCCTATGAACCACACCAATGACCAGAAGGCCACAATAACCCTATGGATGTGATACAGTAGTGGCACACATATGTTAGCAGTAACCAATAACTCTTTAATTGGATTTCAGACTTGATCAACAAGAGGGATGTGTAGCAGGCTTTTTTCGGGCCACCAACCAACTCCCAAATAAAGATCGGCGACTTATTAGTAGTTCTGAATGCTCAGCCTTATCCTATGCGTGTCCCACTAACCCTTATAACTTAATTTAACCTGTTTCTCCTCATCTATGTTTTGCCTTGGGGCTTTTTACCTTTCTTTCATTCTGTATGTCCTACTTTCCTGCTTCCCTGTGTCTGTTTGTCTGGTGGCTTCCTGGCTGGCTGGTGCTGGGCATCTCCCTCTCTTTCTCCTCTTTTCCCTCTTCTTCCCGAACCTGGATTTCTCCTCCTACTTATACTCTCTTCCCACCAAGCCCCCCCTCCATATTACTCTACTGCCTGGCTATTGGCCATCAGCTTTTTATTAGACCAATCAGGTGCAGGCAGGCAAGGTAAAATAGCAACACATCTTTACATAATTAAACAAATGCAGTATAAACAAATGCAACACACCTTTATGTAGTTAAAGTAATTTTCTATAACAGGGATGCCATGGCTGATCATGGTAGTCTAGTTGACTACTCAGTGCTAGTGAAATCATGGTTATCAGAGGAGAATCTATACCCACTAATTTACCAAATCAGCATAAGCCCTAACAACAATCAATACACATTTATCCTTATACTCACAGATGAATGTAGTGTTCACCCCCTCAATAAGGGAACTTCTCTTTGTGACAGATGTCCACTTACCTTTACATTTTCAGTTTAATCATAACCTACAAAGGAGATTCTTCCTGAGAAGACTCTTTTCTTTACTAAAAATTTACCTAAAAATTATGAGTTAAATGTTATTTAATTAAAATTTGTTTCCTTTATTAGGTTATAATAAGCATTGTGTCTGTGTGTTGTGTGTGTGTATATGTTTTTGTAAATGCACATGTATGCACAGATGCACATGTTTATGTGTACATGTGCTTGTGGAGGTCAGAAGTCCACCATAAGGGTCACTCTGAGACAGGGTATCTCAGTTGGGGCCTGAGGCTCACTGATTAGGCCAGGCTAACTGGCCAGTGAGCCCAGAGATCCTCTTAACTGTGCCTCTCCACTGATAACAGTATAAGCACACAACATCATGCTTGGCTTCTAACATGAGTGCTAGGGATCAAAATCAGATCTTCATGCTTACATGGCAAATCTTCATCAACTAAGCCACATTCCTCAGCACTCCCACAGACAGTATATGTTTGTGTACACATAGACATTTATGTATATATAATGTTATGTATATATAATGATATACATCATTATTGTGATGGTTTGAATGTCATTGGCCCCCATAGGCTCACAGGGAGTGGCATTATTAGGAGGTGTGGTCTTGTTGGGGTAGGTGTGGCATTGCTGGAAGAAGTGTGTCTCAGTTCACTTCCTGTTGCCTAGGGATCAAGATGTAGAACGCCTAGCTCCTTCTCCAGCACCATGTCTGCCTGCATGCCACCCTCCATAATGATAATGGACTAAACCTCTAAAACTGTAAGCCAGACTCAATTAACTGCTTTCCTTTATAAGAGTTGTCATGGTCATGGTGTCTCTTCACAGCCATAGAAACCCTAAGACAAGTATATACACTATATATGTTATATATACATATGTATGTATAATTGTACTACTTTGATTCAGCACAGTGGATGGTAGTTATTCAAATAATTTTTTAAACCTTAGCAAGACTGTGTAGATGCTGTAAGGAGTTTTGAGCAACAATACTTTGTCTTGTGATTAAGTGTTCGAACTTTAGAACAAAATAAGAAAGACTGTAACAGCTAGAGGTATGGATTACTCCAAGGTAAGGGCATTTTTCTGGACACAACAGGGCTGATGCACATATGAATTCATAGAGATTGTGATGGCATGTACAATATCTGTACAAGTTCAAACCAGACAAAATCCCAACAATTTAGAAAGGAAATAGGCACAGAGTTGGTGGTGGTTTGAATAAGAATGGCCCCCATAGGTTTCTATATTTAAATACTTAGACACCAGGGAGTGGAAATGTTTGAAGTGATTAGGATGAAGAGGTGTGGCTTTGCTGGAGTAGGTGTGGCCTTGATGAAGGAAGTGTGTCACTGGGGGTGGGTTTTGAGGTTTCAAAAATCTTCACCAGGCCCAGGCTCTCTCTGTGCCTGTAGATCAATATGCAAAACTGTCAGCTATTTCTCCAGCACTACATCTGCCTGTGTGCCACCAAGCAACCCCCCACCCCCATGATGATAACAGACTAAGCTTCTGAAACTGTAAGCAACTTTCAATTAAATGCTTTCTTTTATAAGAGTTGCCTTGTTCATGGTGTCTCTTCATAGCAACAGAACAGGGACTAAGCCAGAATCTCCCTAACAAAGAAGTTATGCAATGGATAGCCTCTGGGAGAGGAAAAATCAGTTTTCTTCAATGGAGGAATACTAGGATACCATATTTCATTGAAGGCCTCATGCTCAGGAGTAGTTACCAACACAAGACACACTCCAGGTTTTTTTCGTGTGTGTGTGTGTGTGTGTGTGTGTGTGTGTGTGTGTGTGTGTGTGTGCTTATTTGTCTTATTTTTATTTCTTTCTTAATTTTTTTAGAGACAAATCATGATGTTGAGTGGTCGGTAGACGAGGAGATATGGGAGGAATAGAGGGAGAGGAAAGCATGAGATGAAATACATTACATAAAAACTTTAAAATAAATTGAAAATATTTTCACATTTAGCTATCATTTTTATAAAACGTGTTTTACAAGGAGATAATGAAGGCAAAGAATTTAGAGAATGTATCTTCAGAATTGAATGAAAAATGATGTGAACATGGAATTTTGAAGAGGAAAATAGATGAAAACTTGGTGAGAGCTGAATGTGGGAGACAAATAAGATGGTTTATCAGTAGAAAATGATACACACCAAAGTTATAGAGTGCAAGGGTTCCCTTCAGTGGCAAAGTGCTTGGCTGACATGGAGAAGTCCTTGGGCTCAATTTCCCCTCAAATAAAGTTTGCAAGAGAAGCATCTTATTCTAAAACTTTGATGAATTGCTGGCTTTTATTTGCTCCCATTACCCTCTGTGGTGCTTAAAATAGCTGGAGACTAGGGAGGTTTAACAGTTGCAGTTTGGCTTAAGGCTACATCTACCAACTTGATTATTTCTTCAGTGTGACATGGAGATAGTTCAATTACCTTGCTCAGTGATTATAATGAAAGCAGGTGAACATCAAGAGGTAATGTTCTCCTCTTCTGAAAATTAAGAACACAATTTGCTGTGTTTTGAGATTTATATTACATCTAAATGATTTGTTTAGTAAGCACAGGATTTATTACCTCATGTTTTCAATGTGCAGCTTATTTCTCTAGAGAAATACACATTGCTGATCTTTGTGAAACAAATTGTTATTTCATAGGACAGGCCTGTGTTGAAAAACTGCTTTTTGTCTTAAAGGATCACAGTGTGTTAGTCCAAACTTTGGCATGCTTTTTAGTCTAATAAAAATGCAGGGTAACTAACACTACCTGTGACTTATTAAAATAGAAACCAACCAACCTACCTTCCTTCCTTCCTTCCTTCCTTCCTTCCTTCCTTCCTTCCTTCCTTCCTCCCTCCCTCCCTCCCTCCCTCCCTCCCTTCCTTTCTTCCTTCCTTCCTTGCTTCCTTCTTTCCTTGTGAGACAGGGTCTCATGCAGCTCAGATTTGTCTGGAATTCATTATGTAGTCAAGAATGACCTCGAATTTATGAAACTCTAGTCTGCGCTTCTGAATGGTAGGATTATAGGCTTGTACCATCGCCTGCACATCTGGTTTACGTGATGCTGGAGATTGGATTCAGGGCCTTGTGAATGCTGGGTAAATACTCTACCAGATGAGCTGCCTCACATCTCTTGTCTTATTAAGCAGCTAAAAGGATTAGTAGGTGTTGAAATACAGAAGGTAGAAATGAAGTAAGACCCACTGTATGAAAGGTTATAGTGAAGAGTAGCCTCATAAACAAAACAAAATGAAACAAAACCAAAAAAAAAATCTTAGGAATAAACACAAACAAGTGGTGAGTAATCTCTCCAATTCGAACTTTATAGCACTGATGAAAAGTTAAAGTGACCTACTCTGGTGATAGGATGGTCAAACACCTTAATTGTCATGCTAGAAACCCCATCCAATGACTGAGGGAACTGGATGCAGAGATCCACGATGGCTAGGCCCCGGGTGGAGCTCTGGGAGTCCAATTAGCAAGAAAGAGGAGGGTTTATATGAGCAAGAATTGTTGAGACCAAGGTTGGATAAAGCACAGGGACAAATAGCCAAATGAATGGAAACACATGAACTATGAACCAATGACTGAGGGGCCCCCAACTGGATCAGGCCCTCTGAATAGGTGAGACAGTTGATTGGCTTGATCTGTTTGGGAGGCATCCAGGCAGTGGGACCAGGTCCTGTGCTCATTGCATGAGTTGGCTGTTTGAAACCTGGGGCTTATGCTGGGACACTTGGCTCGGCCTGGGAGGAGGGGACTGGACCTTCCTGGACTGAGTCTACCAGGTTGATCTCAATCCTCGGGGGAGGCTTTGCCCTGGGGGAAGTGGGAATGAGGGGTGGGCTGGGGAGAAGGAGAGGGGGCGGGAGGGGGAAGAACAAGGGAATCCATGGCTGATATGTAGAACTAAATTATATTGTAAAATAAAAAAAAAAAAAAAACCAAAAAAAAAAAGGAAGGCACTAAATGTTGGAAAGAACACCCATTATTATATACTGGCAGAATATGAAAATGACTAAACCATTGAACAAAATCTTCAGATTGAATGAAATCCTGCAAAATTCCAACAATATTATTCACAGAAATATAAAAAATTGTTAATTTACATGGAAGCGCAAAAGACCCATAAATAGCCAAATCATTCTTGAGCAAAAAGAGCGATGCTGGAAATAACAGAATGCCTTATTTTACATAATTCTGTAGTCACAGAAAAAAAACAAGCAATATGGTATGGGCATAAGAAAGACATATGTAACAATGGAATAGAATAGAAGGCCTAAAAATAATCCCACATGACTACAGCCTTTTGATTTTAGACAAAGGTATCAAAACATATTACAGGAAAAGCAACCCCCTCAATAAATAGGAAAACCATGTGCAGAAGAGGAAAACTATACCACCTCTCTCAGCCTGTAGTAAAATCAGTTCAATGTCAATCAAAGAGCTTAGTGTATAATACCTGAATCTCTCTAAGTGCTAGAATGGAACGTAGGGAAAATAATTCAAACTGTGTTAGGAAAGAGCATACTTGGTAAGGTGTTCACACAAGCATGAGGACCTGAGCTCAGAGTCCCCAAACCTATGAAAATAGCTAGGTGTGGCAGCAAGAGCCTGTAATCATAGCTCTGCGGTGACAGGGATGGGAGGATCCCTGAGGCTTGCAGGCCAGCTAGTCTACTGAATCAGCAAATTCGATGTTCAGTGAAAGAGCCTTTCTCAATTAATAAAGGAGAGAGCAATGAGGAAAGAAATCTTGTGTTGATCTCTGGTCTCCATGTTTATATACACATACCCTGATGGGCACTGGATCATGAATGAATACATTCTAAGTTGTACACTAGCACACACACACACACACACACACACACACACACACACACACACACACACACCATGAATGCATAATTATGAAGATTCCATATGACAAAAGACAAAGTGAGGGAAGAGACAGACTACAGAATGGGAGAAAAGCTTTGCCAGCAATGAATTTGAACTTGGCAGGGAGTTGGTATCTAGAATACAAAAAAAAAAACTCAAAATGGAATTGGTGATATGAGAGGTAGATATGATCATATTTTGTTATACAATAATAGTGAGGAAGAGGGAGATGATGTTAGGAGCCCTTATTCACTGTTGCCTGGAATGTTAATTGGTGTAACCACTCTGGAAATCATGGCAAAAAATCTGCAAAACACTAAAAATAGATTCACCATAGTATTTGATTACACCACTCCTGGGAACACACTTGAAGGAATCTAAGAGACACTTGCACATCTATCCTTTTTAGTGCACTGTTCCCAATTGCTACAACACAGAACCAGCTTACATGTCTACCAAATGAGGGGGTAAGTGACACAAACAAAATGGAGTGTCATTTAGAGATGTAAAGAACTTATGACATTTTCTAAACAATGGATGGTACAGAGGTCATTAAAATTAAGTGAAATAATATAGACAAGTGTCACATTTTCTTTCATTTATGGAATACACACACATACACACACTGTGTGTATATATACATGTAACTACACATGGTATAAATGTTATATATATGTATATATACACACACATATATATGGCATGAAAATAAAATGGTGACTATTTCTTGAAGCTATGAGGGCTAGTGGGAGGGGAGGTGGCTACAGAAGAGGGTAATGAGAAATGAATACAGTCAAAGTCAATAATATACTTTGACAAAACTGAACTGTGAAATCCATTGTTTGTACAACTGATTTAGCTTAATAAAACATTTTAGAAAAATAACAATGTAAGTGTGAAGAAAGTCTTGTGATTAGCAATCAAATAGAATATGTGCTAGTGATAGATGTTGTAGAAGTACAAGTAATTTCTTGTTTTTCTTGACATTAAGGTTAAACTTCCTAAAGGGAAAAGAAGCAATAATGAAAAAGAAAGGAAAGAAAAGTGAAATGTAGAAAGACAAGTGGTCTGTATGTCAAATGTGTTGCTGATTGGTCAATGAATAAATCACTGATTGGCAGTGGCCAGGCAGGAAGTATAGGCGGGACTAACAGAGAGGAAAATTGAGAGAACAGGAAGCTGGAGAGGGAGACACTGCGAGCCGCCATCAGGATAAGGAAGATGTAAAGTACTGGTAAGCCACAAGCCACGTGGCAAGGTATAGATTAATAGAAATGGATTAATTTAAGCTGTAAGAACAGTTAGCAAGAAGCCTGCCACGGCCATACAGTTTGAAACCAATATAAGTTTCTGTGTTTATTTGATCAGGTTTAAGCGGCTTGGGACTGGCGGGTGAGAGAGATTTGTCCTGACTGTGGGCCAGGCAGGAAAACTCTAGCAACAGGAGGAAGTCTCGGATATGTTAAGCATCTGGTCTGATGGGCCTGACATTCAAGTCTCTGAAACTTACGTATGACAAATAGTCACATCTAAAGTCAGTGCATGCAACTATAGAAATTGCTACTTAAAACCTAATGTGGGCATTGTGGTGGCAGTGGTTACTGTATCACTTGTTTTGCGTGATAGTTAGAACAGGTTTAGGAGATTTCAGTTAATAATAAACCAATTCTGAACAGAGAGCTGAGATAGCAAATGTGTTGTCACAAGTGAGCCTACTTCTTGTCCAGATGGAGCCCACAATCCAAAGGCCTTTTGTAGAGCCAAGAGGTGTAGGTCCAATGATGAAAGGGAATGACTCACGGAATTTCTTGCTTACTTTGTTTTATGCAAAGGAAAAGTGACCTTTTTGTTTGTTTGTTTTGTTTTCATATTTTCTGGCAAGAGGTACTGGGAAGAACTAAGCGAAGGCTCCACCTAAGTGTGGTTTCTGTTGCCTACAATGACCATTTCTATTGCCCAACTCTTTCTTGATGACTAGATTACAAAGGAAAAGCTCCGAATACTAGAAGAAGACAGCCCAGGTTGTTAAAAATGCTGAGAGTCAAGTAAAAAGATTTATACCAGAAAGAAGCTGAGAGAGGAAGTTCAAAGTAGTCATTCTAACAAAAGTGGAAGGAGAAATGGAGAGTCGGGAATAAAGCTGACGAACCCAGGCAAGTGGCAGGAACTACCAACCCCATGGCCAAAGTGGACCTCATGTTGAAATTTACATTCCTTTCTCATCTTGGTCTGTTTTAGGCTGAGGGTAAACGCTTTTCATTTCTCCATACCTGAGAATATTAGCTCAGAACTTTTTCTCTTTAAAGAAAATTATCTTCTTTCTTAGTTCAAGTGACTACACTTTCTGCCTCACAATTAAACTTTCTTAGGTTGATTGACAGCAGAGTACCAGTTCTTTTGCAGAGAAACCCAAACTGCATCCATCATTAAGAGATCGTTTCTGACGACCCAGACAGAATAATCACTGCAGTACATCTCACAAATCTGTTAACTCAGCCCTTAGTGATAACATTGCAATTACACTCAGCAACATGAAGTCCTGTCAATTCTTTTTACCCTCCTTGCCCTGTATCTCAATTCCTGATCTTGTGTGGGTAATTATTATCTTGGTTAAAAATTGGAGATATCCAGAGCAAGTAATAATTTTAAGGTTTCTTGAAGTCATCTAGGTTTGAAAAAAATGGAAAGAAAACAAAATCATAAACCTCACATGTCAGGGTCCTATCATAGGTTTTCATAGGTTTTAAACCTGTGAGTTTAAAACTTTCTTAAACTCGGCTGGGCAGTGGTAGCACACGCCTTTAATCCCAGCACTTGGGAGGCAGAGCCAGGAGGATCTCTGTGAGTTCGGGGCCAGCCTGGTCTACAGAGCGAGATTCAGGACAGGCACCAAAACTACACAGAGAAACCCTGTCTCTAAAATAAACAAACACACAAACAAATAAATAAAACTTTCTTAAATTCATCTGCAGGCATCTATGCTTGGGCTTGCACTACATGTGAAGGTTTCCCAAATGATAACTAGGAACCTGTTTGCAAAAGAAAGGGCCCTTTTAGACCAGGAGTTTTTCTGTGTAGCACATTTTAATTTCTTCCCTGGTAGGCAAAATCAGCTCGAAATTCACCCAAGCAATAGATGTTCCCCCAGTCTAATAACAACTTCCCTAGCCTAGCGGTACCAGGTGCCCTGCTGTAATGAGGTTATGGTAATTGACTGGCATCTGCCCCTCATCCACACTCCTTCAGCCAATTCAGTTTGATGATTGCCTACAGCTGGGGAGACAAAATTTGGAAGCAATCCTGTATCTAGGAGCATTCTAGTAATTCCCACTACTATTTAAAATTAATGTCTGCTAGCTGCTAAGGAAATAGGACAGCTCCAAATAATGAAGGCTTTGTGTTCTTTTCTAGTACAGGGGAAGAATTATGCTCTCTGAATGGGGCTATATATCTTATATCAAGGTTAATTACTGCTGTGACATTGTCATCAAAAGGAGACCATGTCAGGCAGCCGCTCTGTTTTCCTACTTCATTGATCAGCTTTCCAGGAAATGCATATAAGAAAAGAATCTATTCTCTTTGGAATTCAAACCAGGAATTTTAACAGGATATATGATTTCATTCATGTTGACTTTCAAAGGAGAAATGTCATAAACATCTCCATTTTGACTTTAGGAGACTAAAATCAGATATATTGGCATTGGTTGTAGTGACATAGAACAAATGAAAGGGATTACTTCAATTTTGAAATACATTTTATGGAAAATTGGAGGCTGATAACCATAATCCCTCAAATCCAGTAACCGAGAAGGAGGCAATTTCCGCCACAAAAGCCATTGATCTCATTCCAGTCTGATGGATCATCCTCCACTCTCAGCAGGGCTGTTACCTGTGTTTAAAGATTAGGGAAATTTGCTGCATCCAAAATCACCATCAGAGCTCAGAACAGATGCAAGTAGCAAACCTATCTAATAAGGTCTCGTAGAACAGAGAAAACACTATGAAATGTTTTCCAAAGGAAACCAAAGAGTAAGAGTCCTGGTGGGAATGAAGACTAAATGTGTCGTCATTCAATTGAGAGTCCATTGTGAGCAAGTGTCACAGTGAAGGATGGTGAGAAATCGGTGGTGGTGAGAAACCTCTAGGTTGGCTGTCAAATACCAAGTAGTCAGCCCTTAAAATATTTACATATGAGTAATATACAGACAAAGGTTACACACACACACACACACACACACACACACACACACACACACACACACACACACACGTTAAAGAAATAGAAGCCATGAATTTGAGAGATGATGAGCAAAAGGGAGTACATGGAAGGGAAAGAAGAAATGATGTAATTATATTTTCTTTTCATAAAGTATTTAAAAATTTCAGAAAGTGCAGACACCAAAGACAGGAAGTAGAAATTGGCTAATCAGTTAATGGTAAAATAGCCCTAGGAAGAGTGAACTGTTTCTTTCTTGGCTACAAACTGTAATTCCCTTGGTTCTTTCAGCAGCCTTACCCTTGCTGGCATTGGAGATATCAGATATATTTAAGCCGAAATTGTCTCTAGTTGTTCCATGGTCAGAGGTTGGAGATGTCAGAAGAGGGCTTGATTTTCTTTATTTCTTTTTCCCCAAAAGAGAACACTTCTGCAGGAAGCCATACTGAGGATGTGGTTGGAACTGGGAGGCACCTGGACACCTGCAGTGGGAGTTGAATTAACCAGCTGCTCTCCACTTCCTTCTTTCACTGGGGCAAGTCTTTTTCACTGGAAAGCAGTGAGGCCCAGCTCCCCACCCCCAACTCCCTTCCCATTCCATCCCTCCTGCTGCCGGGATGACCTCCCTCTCTCTTAACCTTTCTGTGACGAAATTCATGAGACAGGGGCTTGAGATCCACTGGTGTTTGTGGGATTTCTGAGATCCTAGCCTCTAGTGAAGCACCATGGGAGCTGAGAAAGGACACATGACTCTCACCGTGACACTCATAGAGGCTGAGTTTGCAGGGCTGCATGTGACTAATTGTGGCACTTCTTATTCTGCAGTATAGACCCCACCAAGTAAGCAGATATTGGGGGGGGGGGCTACCTGGACATAGGACGTACTGTAGGGCCTAACTTCCTAAGTCATGGGTTGTGGCCTCATCTCATCGTGTTTAGGACATACTGTAGAGCCTAACTTCCGAAGCTGTGGCCTCATCTCATGTTTAGGATGTACTGGAGAGCCTAACTTCCTAAGTCATGGGTTGTGGCCTCATAGAGTGTTGCATAACTGAATGTGAGAGGAGTGAGGGGAAGGTTTCTGAATGGGCAACGACTGCTAATCAGTTGAAAATCAAATGTCTACTGCATTGGAAACGTTTGGGATGGTACTCACCCATGGTGCGATGTGTGATTTCACTGCAGCCTTGGTTTTGAGCACACGACATAAGTGCTTTGCACTTTGCATGCCATCATGGCTGTATATCAAAGAATGTGCTGAAGCAACTTTACTCAGATTCAACACTTTGTATGTTAAGAATGAGCATGTTTTACTGTAATGCAGCATTTTCTGCTCTTATGGAAACACAATGGCTTATTTACAAAGTACAATTGCTGTTAACATTTTCTCAGATGATCCCTGAGATCGTATCAAACTGACACATCTTTGGGCAACACTAAATTTTTATTAGCTATCTATTTATATTGGCTTTGCATACTATTGGATCACATAAGAACATTTTTTTTGTATAGTGCATATGGGACTTTAAGCACCAGGTCTCTACTCTCCTCCATCCCCTTCAAACTCACTCCAGTTGCCACTGTTTCTGGGAGATAATTTTACTTTTACATTCATGTCATTTGGACAAATATTATTTCATGTATCTCTAAAATCTAGTAACCACAAATGAGAGAAAATGTGTAATATTTGTTTTTCTGAGACTGACTTAATCCACTTAGTATAATTATATTCATTTGCATCTGTTTTCCTGCAAATGGCAGCTTTGTTTTTCATCATGCCTGGAAAAATGTCCATTGTGCATGTATGCCACATTTTTCTTATTCTTTCTCCTATTACTCGGCACTTAGGTTCATTCCATCTCTTAGCTACTCCAAACAATGCTGAGATAAATACCAATGTCCAACTACCTTTCAGTATGGTAGCTTGAATTTCATTGAGCAAATGCTAAAGGATGGATATATCTGGTAGTATGGTGGGTATATTTTTATTTTATTGTTTTAATAACCTCCATGCTGATTTCCATAGTGGCCTGACTAGTTAGCTTCCCCATCGGCAGTACATAAGAATTTACTTTTGCCAACATCCTCACCAACATTTTTTTTTAATGTCTCCTATTTTAACTAGAGTAAAATGGAATCTCAATACATTTCTCTGGCATCTAGCAGATTTACTGAAGACAAGAAAGGTTCCATTGCGTTTTGTTGAATTGAGCACTCTTTTCTTCTCTTCTTCAGATCCCTGTGAATTTATCAACAATGTTTAATTATCAGAAGTAAAATTTGATTTCTATACCTACATCATACACTTATGTACCCCTTAGGTTAAAAGAAGTTGTGGATGGAAAAGGTTTCAGAAGCCCTGCTCTCAAGTTACCTGGCAGGAATGGGTCCAGTCACTTAAGTTTTAATTGTCAGTTTTGTGAAGAAAATGTGATGTGTGTTCTTGGTAAATTAAGTGAAATAAAGAGAAAAACAATCACTACCAGAAGAAAAAGACTGACTTTAAGTCAGTCGAGAATATTTCAACAAGAAGGAAGAATGGGGTTTGTTTGTAGTCAGACTTTTTCATAGGGACCATTAGCTCCCCAGTAATGACATGGAGACTTATTAATTATGGAAGTTCAGCTGATAGCTTAGGTTTGTTTGACTAGCTCTTATACCTTAAATTAACCCATTTCTATTAATTTACTTTCTGCTCCGTGGCTTTATTATCCCATTTCCATAGTGCCTACCCTGTGTTCTCTACATCTCCCCACATCTCCACCTTCTTCCCAGCGTCCTCTCCGCCAGAAAATCCTGCCTACCTATTCACCGTTCAGCATTTTATTAAACCAATCAGAGTGACACATCTTCATGGTGTACCAAAGATTATTCCACAACAGGGGTGGGGTAGAGGGTGGGGTGGGCTGGTGGTGGCAGTTGGGTGGAAGGATTATAGTAAGCAGCTGTTTTAAATACCATTGGAGATGTAAATCCCTATATATGTCTTATTAGTGAAAGTATGAGCGTGAAGACATCTACAAATATCCTTTCCATAAAAGCAACAAAACAACTTGTAAAAACGAGCTGAGTCAGTTTGATCGGGACTCTAAAAGTTAACTGAAAGCTTGCAGCAATTTAAGGGGGAGTTTACTCAAGAATAATGGTGCCATCCATGTGAAGCCTGCAAGCTCTGCAGTGTTTTAAATAGTTCTCATGCTTTTAGGCTTCTCAGTCCCCTCAAAACAAGATTTGTCGAGAAAGCCAGCATCTTGAAAGCCTTTGGAAGGAGCAGAAGCAAAGTCAGGCTTATGCAATCCCTCATTCGCAGAGAATTATCATCATCTGACCTGTCAGGTGTGTCCCTGCTCGACCCCTTTAGCAGTGCTGTCGGTGTTTGACGTGAATTAAAATAAAGGGGCTGAGTGAAGGTGTAATTGGATGGAAGAAGCGGGTGGGGGGAGAAGAAGGAAATGGAGATCTTCATCCATCAGTGTTTAGGCTCCTGCAGGCTGTTGTTCTTGTTGCCAAAATATTACTTTGAGTTTTAGACATTAGGGAATGCAGAAACAAAAGTGACCTTGGTGGTGGTGATGGGATGAAGGAAGAGGAGAAGAAGAAAGGGAGGAATATCCCCCACTGCCTATGCCTATTGACAAACTTGTTAACACAATCAACTCTTCCATTGCAATCAATACTTGTTTTCAGGCTTTACCAAAAGTTAAAGTTCAGGATGCTAGGAAGAAAAGAGAAAAGGCGAACTCAAACCGAAATGGTTGCACAGCACTGGAGTGATAGGTGGACCTGCATTTCTCTTCCCCAGCCTCCCTGTGTGACGCACTTTTACTGCTCAAACCTTCTGTCAGTGTTTCCTTAGTGGCTCAGTGAAGGGGGGGCAGAAGAAAGGGTGAGAGGGAGGAAAGAAGGGCGACTCTTTGACATTATAGGGTTTCTGAACTACTTTTCTTTCTAGATACTTTAAATGTACAGATCAGATGAAGCTAAATCTTTATCACAACAATTAACAAGAGCACAGAAGTATTAGATCATAAGATTAAAATTATGTTTTATTTTCCTTTTCCATCAAAATGATACTCTAGGACTTTGTGACATGTTTTTATTTGGGTAGACAATAACAGAGCTGACATTTCAATTGTCAGTTCTACCAGAGAAACCAAACAAGTGGACACTGTCCTTCACACACAGCTGAATGATGCCAGTTTGAAGCTTGTCTGGCAATAAATGATACTCTTGACCATTCCAAAATATAACTGCACTTAATCTTACCATATTCACCCAAACTGAGGACTAGTTGACAATTTTATAGATTGGTTATTTAAGTGTCTGTAGACATCCGAATTGTAGTCACATTGATTTTTGTCTTAAGGAGGGCATTTTTTTTCCCTTATCAGTTGGCGTATGACTTTCTAAATATAGCTTTGTGATTTCATTCCATGTACAAAGTTAGTATTCAGAATGGGAACAGAACTCCATTTTCTTTTTCTTCCCAGTCACAGGGGGTTGATGCAGCTGAGAGTGAATTAGAGGTATAAATTATAAATGCTAAGGCCTAGAGGGATATTATGAGGTAGGTTGATTTAAGTGTTGTTTCATGCCACTTAAATATACAAAGGGGTCTGTAGCTAGAGTTTTCCTGCCTGGCCCATGGTCAGGGCAAATCTCTCTCACCTGCCAGTTCCACAGTCTCTCAGACCCGACCAAGTAAACACAGAGACTTATATTGCTTACAAACTGTATGGATGTGGCAGGCTTCTTGCTAACTGTTCTTACAGCTTAAATTAATCCATTTCTATAAATCTATACCTTGCCACATGGCTCGTGGCTTACTGGCATCTTCACATGCTGTTTGTCATCGTGGAGGCTGGCAGTGTCTCTCTCTGACTCAGCTTTCCACTTCCAGGCTTTATTCTCCTCCTTGTCCCACCTATACTTCCTGCCTAGCCACTGGCCAATCAGTGTTTTATTTATTGACCAATCAGCAACACATTTGACATACAGACCATCCCACAGCACTTCCCCCCCTTTTTTTTTTTTCAAAAAGGAACCTTAACAAAGTAAAATTACATATAATTTGGGAATTTGGGCATAGCTTCTCTTACTACTTCCTGCTGGAGGGGGGGCGCTGTATCTTATGGGGACACAAAGAAAATTTTAGGATTATGGAATAGTCCATGAGGCTGTATTGTCTGAGCCAGTTGTCTTGAAACCATTCTGGATGTTGAATCATCTGGGCCATGGTGTCATCGAAGACCTTTCAGGGGGTCTTGGCTGGTCAAACCTGATGTATCTTAATCTGGAACAAATCCATAGCCTTTGCCTTTCTGTGGGAACAAAAGCAGAGACTCTTTTCCAAAGCAACATATCCTTATATCCAAATTTTGAAGTCAAGGTACCTTTAAAATATACATATTGGTTTAACTCAACATCTTTTACAATCAAATGTTTTTCTGCAGTTAAAAATCCCAAAGATAACACAATCCAGATTCTCAGTGTAATATTCATCTTCACGTGGCTTATTTTTTATATTAATTTTACTGTCTCTTTAAAGACTTTATTTTTTAAAACTATTTGTTTATATAACTGTATATATCACCTTTTTTGTCTCTTTCAAGCCTACATATATTTTACACACATTGTAAACTATTACATCTGAATCTGTCTTATTGTGAATCTATTGTTTTAAACTGCAGCAGCTGTGGCTGCTGGCTCCGCCTACCTCAGTTTCCCAACATGGTGATGTTACGTTTTCCGCCAGCTCTGGGAGCTATCGTGGGTCTATGCTTTTATCCAAGCAGCATGTAGCCCAGAAACCTCTTTTTTTGTTTTGTACTAGTAAAGGCTAAATCCACCACGCAGCTTAATGTGCCACTTGCAGAGGCCTCATTCCCATCATACAGCAGGTCGAGTGCGCATGCTAGGAACCCGCCAGTAGCTCAAACCGGCAGCTGCTGCTCATTTGAGAGAGACAATTAGGAAGCTGTTTTTAGCTCCGTTTTAGAATCTTTTCTCAGGTTTTAGGTGAAAACAATTGCCAACTCATTGGGCGCCATTTGTAGCTAGAGTTTTCCTACCTGGCCCACAGTCAGGACAAATCTCTCTCACTTGCCAGTCCCACAGTCTCTCAGACCCGACCAAGTAAACACAGAGACTTATATTGCTTACAAACTGTATGGATGTGGCAGGCTTCTTGCTAACTGTTCTTACAGCTTAAATTAATCCATTTCTATAAATCTATACCTTGTCACATGGCTCGTGGCTTACCAGCATCTTCACATGCTGTTTGTCATCGTGGCGGCTGGCAGTGTCTCTCTGATTCAGTCTTCCACTTCCCAGCTTTATTCTCCTCCTTGTCCCGCCTATACTTCCTGCCTAGCCACTGGCCAATCAGTGATTTATTTATTGACCAATCAGCAACACATTTGACATACAGACCATCCCACAGCACAGGTCAATATATGGAAACAAATAAAGTAGTTGGAAGGAAGGGTGTACTCTACATATAAATTTGGTCATGCTTGGGAATGTCCAGGAGGCAGTCAAAGTAGATCTCCCAGCCATTTCCTTTCTGAGTAAGTGAAAATTTGGACAATAAGTTCTTCTGAATCCCAAGGATGCTGCTGTTGATGACTGAGCATCGTGTGCTGCTTAGTGGGTTAATGGAGTAGCTCTCTGATTCAGTCTCTGTCAACAACACACTGTTCCCCCAACTTACACAGCTACATCTTGAAGGTAGTTATCAGATCTAATTGACTCTTAAATCACTGCTCTTTCAGCCACTTTCTTAACATGGATGGTGTTTTCTCTCTATCCTAAAAATTAATAAATTGAAGTATGAGAATGGAAAAGTAATCCTGAATCAAAGAGAGGAAGGAAACAGGAAAGTGAGTGAGTGATATTTTGGGCAGGTTTCCACAAAGTCAGGACCAGGAGAACAAAAGGCAAGTTTCAGGTATCATGAAGCATCCAGCGGCCAGAGGTTATCTTGGACACATCCTCCAGGGGTCTCATGGATAGTCCTGAAAAATATCGGCTCTGCTAAAATTCCAAGAGTTTTCATTTTATCATTTTTATGATGTTGCTTCTCGACTCCAAAAGTTTTTCATGTAAAAATTTGAGTTCCATAAGTTTTTTTTATTTTACCTTAAGTAACAGATGACGATTGGAACTTGTAACATAATGCAATGTAACTTTAGCCTAACATAACAACACTAAAAAAATATAAGTCCAAAAAATAGTTATGTGCTTCTAGCAGTTTACATCCCTCTACAGTTTCCTTTAGAAATGTTTACACTGTCCTGTGAGTTCTAAAGCTTTAAAATTATGTAAAAACTAGGCTTACTTTTTTCCCCCTTGAAAATAGTATTTCTCAAATGGCCTTATAGGTATGTTGGATATAATAGGACACATGTTTTCTGTCTTTAGAGCTTAATTGATCTACCAAACTTTGACAACAATTATAACCCTGTTATTTTGAGAGACGTGTTTGAAGATAGATATCCACCTTTTTAAAGAAGAGGGAGGGTTTATTATAGCACACAATTCCAGTTTTCAGTCCATCATAGTGATGGGTTAAAGCAACAAAACTTTAACTCACTTGCCACATTTTATCCACAGTCAAGAGCAGAAAGAAATGAAAGTGTGTTTGCTTACTATTGTGCTCATTGTATTCACTCTTATATAGCCCAAGAGACAAACCTAAGGGATGATGCCATCTACAACATACCAGATCTTCCTACATCAGTTAATACAATGAAGAAAATTCCACATAGACAGACATGTGCACAGGCCAACCTGACCTAGACCATCCTTCCCTGAGACCCTTTTCCCAGGTGGACATAAGCCTTCTTTAAAAAGTATTTTAACTTATTTATATGTTTATTTACTTACTGTGTATTTTTGTACCTGTGGTGGTCAGAGGACAACTTTAAGAAGTTGGTTATTTCCTTCTACTGTCTTGGGACTTAGGGATCCACCTCAGGTCACTGGACTTAGTGGCAAGCACCTTTCCTTACCAGCCCCATATTTACCTTCTTAAACTCATAGAAGGAACTTTAGGCACTATACAAACCAGTGGTTTTCAGTGTGAAAGGTGAGTACCAGTCTATGATGTGATCTTCTTTTTAGACAGGAGATAATAGACCAGGGGTGGGGGTGTGGAAGGAAGCATCACTGTGTGTGTGTGTGTGTGTGTGTGTGTGTGTGTGTGTGTGTGTGTGTGTGTGTGTGTATTGAACACACAAGGCAGAGCAGTTTTCAAAAGGCTTGGATGGATGAGAATAGTTGCCTGAAATCAGTGCAGAAATTAGATTCCCTGAGAGCATTTTCCTGAGCACAGGACAGGTTATTGAGTAGTCTAAGACACTCACATGGAGAGCTGCATGTGATTGTATGACAGCACTAATATCACCCTCAATATAGGACAGTATAACAATGAACATTTCTCACCAATGAGTTCACTCTTTTTACTCTATGCACGGATGCACATATTCTGCAGCATTGGGAAAGACAAAAAAAAGTGAAAGAAGCAAAACTGAAAACATAGAACCGAAGCTGTTCCAAGTTGTGATTTTCAGAATTTAGTATTGAAAGATGTCAATGATGGGGGAAAACATGCATGTGATAAATCTCAGTTTGTTGAATTAAGCTGTTCTGAGATACTCAAGAGCACAGCATTTGTGTGTTAGCTTTTTGCTCTATCTTCTTCAGCTTTCATTCACTGAATAATTGAGGACCCTCAGGACCCACTTAAGCCCAGCACTATGCTGGTCATGAAGCTAGCTGTGAGCCACTTAGATGGGATATCCCTGCATAGTACAGCATTGAAGACAAGTTTTATTGCATTTTGTTGAATTGAACTCTCTCTCCTCCTCTGTCACTTTCCCCTCTTCCTCAAATCCCTATGGATTTACTAACAATGTTTAATTATCAGAAGTGCATTAAATCGGACCTTTGTGTTTGTGTTGTATTCATGCATATGTCTTCATGTATGGACAAGTGTTCATGCTCAGGTGTGCACATGCATGTAGAAGCCAGAGTTCATCATTGGGTGTCTTCCTCAATCACTCATTTCCTTATTTTTTGGCAGAGTCTCTCACTGAACTCAGAACTCACCTACTGTGCTAAACCTTCTGACCAACAACCTGCAAGAATCCTTCTGTCTGGGTCTCCCCAGCATTAGGATTCCAGGAACATCCTCACATTTGGCTTTTTACATGAGAGCCAAGAATTCAAGCTCAGATCTTCATGCTTCATGGCAGGCACTCTACCCCTGAGCCATCTCTCCAGCCCCTAGACTGTAAATTTGTAATTTTGGCTCTTTTAATTCTTAATTTCCTGATTTTTATGCATTACTGAGAGCATTCTGATAATGAGTCATGAGGGACTTGATAGCATTAAAAAAAAGTAAGAGTATTACACACACAATGATTGGTTTTTCATTTCAACATATTTGCCTTTTTTCTTGCATGTCTTCCTTCCCAATCATCCTTTCATACCATTTTCTTTTTTTGTGATAAGAAACTTTAATTTGTTGCAGCCTGCTTGTATGTGTTTTCTACTTTTCTTTTATTGTTAGACCTAGTGATACTTTTCTATTCCTACATGTTTATTTTATCTTCTGAAACATCAGGGACAGCTGTTATTTATTCAGAGAAAATAGATACTTAACTCTGGGTAATATCTCTTTTTGTTCTGACCTCAGCTAGTGATATTTGCTTCCAGACCGCCTGCTGGGTTATTGTTGTATTATCTAAATGAGTACCCATCAAATCTCATTACATTACCAGGAAAACATAACCTCAATATATTTAGCTTATGTAAATTTAGTTTATCTGTTTTCCTTTATTTGCATTGTCTTTAAAGTCTCTTGTGTCCTGTATCATTGCTTATGGTTGTCATTGAAACAACTGGTGAATCACTGAATACAGTAGATAAGAGGGCAATGCTGTAGACTCTGTGTGTGTGTGTGTGTGTGTGTGTGTGTGTGTGTGTGTGTGTGTGTGTGTGTGTATGTGTGTGTGTGTCTGTGTCTGTGTCTGGTGTCTGTGTGCATGTGTATCTACGTAGAGGTAGGTGTCAATAACTTATTGGTCTTCATCTAATTGTTTGGGAGAAGATCTCTCATTGAACACTGATTTGGCAAGAACTGTCCCGGGAGTTTCAGGGATCCTTTTGCTCTGCTTCCTGGTACAAGGATTAAAGGCATGTTCTGCTACGCCTTGGATTTTATGTGGTGGTGGGGGCCCAAACAATCCCTTATGCTTGTATGACAAGCATTTCACTGACTCAGCCATATCCTCAGCCCAATATCACCATTTACATTTGCTCTAAACATTAATTTACACTGTAATGGAATTAAATATCAGCCATCATGGAGATACCACACCTAATTATGGGAAAGCAAAGTAAATGTCAGGAAAGAAAGAAAACTTCAAGCTAATTCCAGTAGTAACCTGAAATATTAAGTCAATGTGCTATATATTCAAATAATTGTTCATATTGGCAGAAATATTTATTTACACTTTTGATAATAGGGCCTTAAGAAACAATCATTGTAATTATATAAATTTGGGGATAAAGTATGATGATTTGCTGCATGTATACAGTGTGTAGTCAAATTAAAGTAATAAGCATTTTATCTTGCTGTGGGATGTTCTGTATGGCAAATGTGTTGCTGATTGGTCAATAAATAAAACACTGATTGGCCATTGGCTAGGCAGGAAGTATAGGCGGGACAAGGAGGAGAATAAAGCTGGGAAGTGGAAGGCTGAGTCAGAGAGACACTGCCAGCCACCACGATGAGAAACAGCATGTGAAGATGCCGGTAAGCCACGAGCCACAAGCCACGAGCCACGAGCCACGTGGTAAGGTATAGATTAATAGAAATGGATTAATTTAAGCTATAAGAACAGTTAGCAAGAAGCCTGCCATGGCCATACAGTTTGTAACCAATATAAGTCTCTGTGTTTACTTGGTTGGGTCTGATGGCTGTGGGACTGGCAGGTGAGAGAGATTTGTCCTGACTGTGGGCCAGGCAGGAAAACTCTAGCTACATTATCTCATTAGTATTCAAAAGTTTTTGACTGGCACATAATTGGGCAGATTATAATGGACAATGAAATATTTTTAACACCTGCAACAGTGTGTACTGATCAAATCAAGGTAATTAACATTTCATTACTTAGTATTTGGATTCTTCTAGCTCCTTTAAAAAAGGTCTGTTTTCTAATTATTCAGCCAAATTGAGGAACAATTCAAATATCTGAAAACACATACCTTTTTCTATCCTTTAAGGATATTCACAAACTAGTCTTTATCAATTACCCTAAGCCAGTCAGTTGTTGAAGACTGGGACGAGATACCTTTTGATGAAGGCTGCGTATAGAAATGGGTTTCTGTGGTCATGCCTTGACCAGGCAGCTGACTTAAAAATTGCTACTTTTCTGTCTCTCTCTCCATGCTTTATGAGGTCACTTTCATGCATCTAGAATTATTTTACCAACCTCAGTAATTTAGAACTGGGTTACAGATGAGATTGTATCATTTTGGAGTGACCATGTCTGTAATACTCATCCTAGAGTTCTGGGCCCCCCAAAAAATTAATTCTTTTCTCTTTGGCAAGAAGAAATCTGGTAGAAGATTTTATCTATTTTTAGAAGACACCAACTGAAAATTTTAAATACCTAATTCTAAAGCAATAGTATCTATTCTGTACGTCCGGTAAAATCATAGGATATGATTCCTATGTAAAGGGGTGGTCAACAGAGACTGCCTGCAGGAAGCAATATTAAGAAGGGAAAGGAGAGATAGGAAGATGGACAAGATTAAAAATATGAATTACTCTGTTGTGTCTGAGGAGAAATAAGAGAATTAATCAAGAGTTGGTAAATGAAAAAGTGAGTAGAGGGAAGGAAACTTATGCACACAGATTGATGGTAGAAATGGAAAACCCTAAATTCCAAGCACAGAACTGTAAGTCTATAATTGTGAAGCTTCTGATAGGAAACCAGAATCTCTTTGAGTCAAGGTTTGACAGAGCATCTTAACGAGATGCATCTGACAGCTCTGTATTGATAGTTTAGAAACACACATAGAACCGACTGGATACAAGAGATGAGGGTAGTTCAGAAGACACAGATCAAAATCTAAATTATTGAAAGTGTGAAGACACCCATAGGTAGGTAGAGATAATATGTGAAGCATAAAACACAAACCCATGAAATCTATTTAATGATGCAAGGCTTGGAAAGAAAGGCAGAAATCTCTGATAACACTAAGCATTGATGGGTAAATAGTCTTTGCAAGGGTGAAATGAAATTTTTGAAGTAGGAAAGAAAATTTCTTTAGTAAGAAAAGCTTTTCCAGGGGCACCGAGGATCAGGACCACATACTGATACATTCCAGATGTCTTTCTAGGAAAGGAGGAAAGTTGAATACAACTACTAGGAGGGCCCAAGTGTTTGTTCTTTAGAGCCGTTATCTTATTTATTTACTATATCCCTCACCTCTCTGTATGTGTGTGTGCATGCATGAAGTGTGGGCATATGCATTCCAAGCTGTCACTGTTGATGCCATAGTACAACCTAAGGGAGACAGTTGTCTCATTCTACTATAGGGGTCCCATGAAAAACTCAAGTCATCAAATGTGGTGGTAATTGCCTTTATCTACTGAGACATCTCACCCCTCCAACTTAGTCCTCATCCTTCAGGTATCCTCCTAAATGCACCAGAAGGCCCAGAGGTTGGACCAGGAAGAAGGGAGTATTGTTCTACTCCTTGTTTTCACAGAGTTGTCTTCTAATTTGAAACAGAACCAGTGAAAACACAGAAGGCAATGCAAAAATTTCTAATAACAAAGGATCATGGGTAAGCATGGACCACAACAAACAGTCCCTCTGATAGTTCAGTCAAGGTAGAAGAACTATCATCGTTCTCTAGCTCAAAGTAGATAAGGGGGAGTTGGAAAGGATAACATGAAGTGCTATCCTTGGAATTCAAACTGAAGGAAAGTGTATAGCGCTCTACCTGGTGACAGGTATGTCCTGGAAAGCAGGTACACCCTGAGAATGTGTATTTTAATATGAAAAATAAATAATCAGATTTTAAAAAAGCCATTGACTATCAAAACCTGAATTAAAAAAAAAGTAAAAATAAAAGTTTCATTACTGCTCAGCTGAGACTCTCTCGCATTTTTCTCACAGAATCATGCAGTCCTTTTTCTATCTAGCCATTTCCCTAATAACTTTTCCCCACTGACCTATGGAACTAGCTTTCTCTGCAAAGCTGCTATTTTGCACAAATAGAGAAGTCCTGCTTCAGAGGTTACATAGATTAAAACAGCTGTTCATTTCCTGTGGGTCTGGAAGACTCAGTTCACCTCCTCAACTATTAGAACACCCCTAGGAGATTCCCATTGTGTGCACTGATGGATGACAGGTTGCAGAGTTTTGCCAGCTCATGTGCATCCCTGAACTTGAAGACATTTTCATATTGGTTAGATGCAATGCCTCTCCTTGCCTATTCAGGTACCATTGTAATGGGCACTAACATGAAGCCGGAGAATGAAGCTGAGCTGGAAACAAGGTTTTCATCTGTTCCTGTCCACCAGTGGGACAACACTCATGACTTCCAACAGCAGGGGTCTCACTCGGTATTCCCCATGCAGATGATTTGATCAAGAAAATATCCGTTATTCTACCCTACAAGTATGCAAAGGTTCTTGGTATGATATGAATGTGTTAGAATGCTTGTGTTAAAGATGTATCCCCTAGGCTACATAGAGGTATGGAAGATGGGACCTAGGAGGATTTGTTTAGGTCAGGAGGGTTCTACCTTAGATGCATAGATTAGATTGGTGCCTTTATGAAAAGGGGAGGCAGGAAGAAGTTTGTTCCTTTCCACTCCTCCTGTCTTCCCTCCTTTTGCTCCATGAAGGAGAGCAAGGAGGCCCTGAACGCCTGCCTCACTGGCCCAGCAGTTCCCTACATAGGTAGTAGCACTCTACAAGTACAGGGATATTCTGAATGATCCTTTCTTGGTTAGGTAAGAATTTTTCCCAGAAAGTTTGGCCATTGCTTACTAATAATTTTGCTGAAAATTATGCTAAGCCTATCTCTGAATGAGAATCACTGTTGTAGGTATAGAGCTGAATTTGGACAGCATCCCATGGAGATGTTTGAGTTCTAGTTTCTGCAAAGAAAGAATTGGACCAGGGAACATGGACAGTGCTAGAAATAGAGACAATTGATTAAGAAAGAGAACTATAGTGCTATGATAAATAATTTTGTTCACCCCTGCTATATGAATTAAATGATCATTAATTTTTATTAACTTTAATTGGATATGTGTTATTTGCAACTAAAAAGATTTCTGACATTTATTAGTGAAATGATGAATTAGGATTAGAAATTCATTTATAAGATTATGCAATGTTTCTCAGTGAATTGTCTGAGCTCTATGATGAAGGAAGAGCTATGAGTGTCTATCTTCTCAATTTATTCCAAAGATGATACAGAGTTGCATCATTCCAAATGCATAGGAGACAAGTTAATTTGTCACTTCAAGGAATGCCTTTAAGAATTTGAGGTTTAGCTTCTGCAAGAATAGCAGTTCAAAATGAGAAATGCATCATGATTCATTTCTAATTTTTATAAATAACTGCTTGGATCACATTTTCACCTTGATTCAATACTTCATGGTGTACTAGCTTTCAGCTTGAGCTTGATGAGAAAATCAGGGCACATCACTTACTAACTAGCTGACCTATGTGGACCACCTTCTCTGTAACCTTATATATTTTGAAACATGGGTAGTAATGTTTATATCACAGGGCTGATGAGAGTAAGTATGACATGGGTTTGCCTTTAATAAGTCCTTACTTAGCTCATGTGAAGAAAATAGATTCTGCCATTTATATTATTAATACACTTATTTTTTCTTGTCAAATATATAGTTTTATTTCTTAACACTTATCTGTTTGGATAGTGACTATCATCTATTTTTATACTATAGACTGTGTTTGCACAAATAAGTGAATTTTAATTTTTGCTTAGTTGCTCATTCTTTTATATAATTTATAATGCACATTAGTTTAAGCTCTAGATGTGCTGTCAGAACTGAAGACTCATGCATTCTTTACAGTGGGTAGTAATTTGGTGTAGATAAATGATCATTAAAGACTGATCTGAATTGTATAATTATGATTCAGAGTAGAAGGAGAAGCAACCTTGTTCTTCTAACTAGGCTGGAGAGAATTTGTGGTATTTTTATTTTATAGATACTCTGGATGTTACATAATATACATATGCCTAAAAAATAGTCATTCTGGACCCAATAATCTAGAGGGAAATTTATTTCCAACATTTTGTTAGCTTTGGACTGTACAAAGAAATCAGAATTCACTTATAAGCATCTTGGGACTCATATTTTATTTGGTAAAGAAAAACTAGGCTGAAAACTTGTGCTGGAATTTCCTCCATGTTCTGTTTAGTAAATATTTCATAGATGTTATTTTTAGTGTGTGCTTTACAATGAAAACAGAAGCAATGTAAAAGCTAATATCAGAAACATTTAAAATAATATATCATAAGAAACTAGCAGTGAGGATAAATATTGAATAAAAATGCATACATACCACCTTGAAGGCAATGTTCTTCTATGTTGTGGATCAGAAATAATAGTTTTATTAGTATTCAAATCAAGCGGCACTTGAAATCTCATGTGTGGTTTTTGGGAAGTGTTGTCTATGGCTTATTGCTTTCAATGTTTGAATAGTGGCAGGATTTCCATCTAGAGCAGAGAATATTTACCTAAGAAAATCACTGTACACTTTACCCAGAATGCTCAGGGATGCTATAACGAAGAGCACAGTTTGAATGACACTTCTTTGGAGATCAATACTTTTGGATTTCACCAATTAAAGATCTGTATTAAAGCTCGGTATTCTTGTTGTGACACTAAGAGGAACATAGATAGGGACAGCATTCTATGGTTCTCCCAATCCTTGAATTTATCCAGAGGTGCACTTAAGTCTGCTGTGTGTTTGGTGTAAATTTGTCTTGTTTGACTATTTTGTGATCATAATTTTCTGTTTGTTTTAATGATCCATAATCCCATCAGAAAGATTTTCCTGTCTATACTAACCCATGCTAATACAAAATGCATTCTGCATTTTGTTAATGAAATTTTTAGTACATTGGTACCACATTTGATTAGGACACTGGTAAGTACCTTACTATATTGTCCTAATCCTTCTTGCTATGTAACAACTATATAGGAACTTACAACAGCCATTTTGCTAGGTTCACACATGTTCTCAGTTACTTTCCTGTCGTCATAGCAAAACACTATGACCAAGGCAACTTTCAAAAGAATGTACTTACTTGGGGACTTGCTTACAGTTCAGAGGGTAAGGCCATGACCATCTTGGTGGGAAGCACGGTAGCAGGAAGTTAGCATTGACAATAGAGCAGTAGTGTAGAGCCTACATTTTGAGACAACAACCATGAGGCAGAGAGAGAGAGAGAGAGAGAGAGAGAGAGAGAGAGAGAGAGAGAGACAGAGAGACAGAGACAGAGAGACAGAGACAGAGAGAGACAGAGAGAGAGAGAGAGCACTAAATGGGAATGGCTTGATCTTCTGAAACCTCAAAGCCCATCCCCACTAACACACTTCCTCAAACAAGGCCACATCTCCTCCAAGGTCACACCTCTTAATCCTTTCTAAATAGTTTGCCCAGCCGGGGACACAGCATTCAAATATATGAGACTATGGAGGCCATTCTCATTCAAACCACCACACAGATTTTGAGGCAGCAAGAGCAAACCAAGAATTTCTTCTTCTGTTCTACAATGTCTGACATCTCCATTTAGGTAAAAATTGGCATATAGGTGATAGGATCTCCTGGCAATTCATTCACCAACATATCTGGCATTTGGTTGAGCATGACTCAGAAACAAACCGTTTTCATCATAGGAGGAACATACGATCTCTCTCTATGGCTTGACTTCCTCAGCTCCTGTCATTGAGTAGAGTTTGGGGAGTAGGACTAAATCTATTGGGTGTTTGTTTGGTCTGTGAGGCCTATCCTGGAAGCCATGTCTCTGAGGAAGTTTCATAATGTGAAATGGTCCTGCAGTGTCGATACCAAGTTACTGGTGTGAGTTCTCTCCCCTCACACAGATTCACCACCTTAACCAATAGAGAGAGAATAGGCTTACATACAGATGCCCTGGGATGCTCTGGCATTGACTATGAAAGAGGGTCATACCTTTCCAGAATCAATAATTGTAACTTATCATTAAGACTTATTCCTAGAAATATCCACCTCAGCACATTCAGGGCCTGCTCCTTGATCATAATTCTCTTTCTCTTTTTATAGTGTAATATCTTAGGAATGAAGATTCACTCAGTTTTCAAGCTGAGAGAAAATGATACCTGATGCAAACATCTCTAGCACCTGCAGCTTGTCAAACTAAGGAAGAAACGTTTTCAATAATGCAATTTGAAAACGAGTCTGAAACTGTTCTCAGAAACATGAGTATAGTAGATAATGCAGAAATGATTAATTAAAAAGCGGTTCTTTGTTTCAACAGAATTACATCTGTCTATGAATGTCCATCTTGTTTATGCTTCCCATTAACACTGATGTAACAAACCCCTTTATGCACTATTAGAGTTTAATAAGAACATTAAAGTGAGTGGCCTACATAAATCATTTCCTTTACCTTCATATAAAATAGTCAGGCTTTGTTAGAGGACACCTAGACTTTAGAGATTATTATATAAGCCTCTTTAGAAAGTTAATAAGCTCCGAGTGACATTCTAATTTGCTGGGCAATGGAATTATCTTTGGTCAAATAATATAACCACATTTATAGCACATATTCTATTTTCAAGTTTCATAGTTCAAATCAGTTCTCATAATTAGTTATACTGAGATTTATGATCTCTTTATAATGATATGGTCATAAAAATTATTAAAAACCGCTAAAAATTTGTAACAACAAAAACAACAAAAAAAATGCTCTAAGGGGCAGGCTTTGAGATATAGAGTTAAGGCAATTACTACATTTTGGGCTTGCCTCTGCTTCAATGCACTGTGATATGATTCCCAAGTTGATACTGTTGTGTCCTCTTTCTATTCCCCAAATATAAAATGTGACAGGGGATGAACTGCAGATTCTTACAAATTCCTAAATGGAAATGTTTCAGGGAGGCAATTTTCTTAATGACAAAGCTATTCAGATTAAAATTTGAATAGGAAACTTCCAGGTTATATAATATTGGATAGTCAGATGATACAAACTGGCCAGTAGCCCATACCAAAAGAGCATCACTTAATTAGTTACGTAACAACTTTCTCCTTTCTGATAAGGTCTCTTTAGCTTGCCAGGCTGGTCTGGGACTCTCTGGTACGAGTGATCATTCTCCGACTACAGGGTTGTGCCAGCACACCCAGCTGCTTTGATGTGTTTCCTAGTCTGTTTTAATTTTTAGAACTGTAATTGTTATTTGAAGGTACAGGTTGTTCACTAAAAGAATGCCACAAAAGGAATAGTACCATGCATGAAAATGTGTTTTATCATCCCTACATTTCATATAGTTGTTTTTGAAATTAGGGAGCAGAGTAAAATCCTGTTACCTCAATTGAGGAGAATGAATGACTTTTTAAAATACTCCACAGGCTATAATTAACTTAAAAAAAAATTCCCAGTTAGCAGATTTTTTTAGTAACTTAAGTACCATTCAAATTCACTTCATTATATACCAGGACATTTAAAAAAACATTGATCAAAGCTTAATGGACAATAACAATCCCATTAACTTTTGAAAAATTATAGTCATTTATAAAATGTGCTTTGTGAATTGTCTGGGGTGTGTATGTTTCTGATCTAGTTTTTACATTTTTTTTATACAGTTTTTGTGCCACACAACTTCAATCAGACTTTCTTATCTAATGATTAAAATGAATATTCTAGTTTCAACTGGAATTCCCTTTGAAGAATGCAAATCTAGAGATATCAATAAAAAAGAAAGAAGCCTATGCTTTATACAATACATGCCCTCCTTTGTTCCCTTATTATTGCCATCATTAATATTTTGTATATTTAAAGTATTTTTAATATCTTTGCATTTATAACAGAGATAGCAACATGCATATTTTGGAGATGAGACAAATGAGCTTTAAAGGGAGGGTTCCTTAGATCCTAACATTAGGAAGAGAGAGAACTAGGCTTTGCATGTGATGGTACTATTCCCTTACAACGTGATGTAGGAAAATAAATGTGTCTTTCTTAAGAGTGACAAAAGCAAGTATGCAAGCAAGTCAACAAGCTAGCAAACAAGCAGTGTGTTGAGAATGCCAACGGAGAAAATGCCAATTTCAATCAATCTTACCTCAAACAAAAATTCACTATGGGAAAAGCAACTAGACCGTGCAGACCTGCAGGCTCCCCTTTTCTTTGTCTGACAACGGGCCTTTCCCAGCATTAGACAGTTACAGGAGGAGCAAGTGCTTGCTAGGGGTATGCTCACTGAATGTTTTCAGTGACTGAACTGCCCTGGTAACAGGAAAGTTAAACAAACTGAATTTGTGCCAGCCATGTAGCATTTACCACTTAACTTGCTTTGCCTTTTTCATTCATAAAATTAGTTAGGACTATTGACATATTTGAACTGTCTTCTGTAATCTTATGGAAAATTTTAAACTACCTCAATGAATTTCAAAGTACTATCCAAAATGGTGTTGGAGAGATGGTTCAGTAGTTAGGAGCACCAGTTGCTTTTCCAGAGGACCTGGGTTTATTTCCAAATACTTACAGGACTGCTAATGACCTTCTGTAATGCTAATTCCAGAGGATCCAATGTCCTCTTTTGACCTCTGTGAATATTGCATGTACATAGCTGTAACAGGTTTTCCTTTGAACCGCCAGCTCCCTGAATATTGACATGAAGACTTTTCATTAATTATGAAGCTTGGCCTTAGTTTAGGCTTGTTCCCAACTAGATCTTAAAATTTAAATTGACCTGTTTATATTAATCTATGTTCTGCCATATAGCTTGTTACCTCTCCTCAATACCATAAGCCTGACTTCTTCTGCATCTGGCTGGTGAATCTCTTGCATCTCAGATTATTTCCCAGAGTTTCTTTCTCTCCCGAGAAGTCCCACTTATCCTCTTCTGCCTAGCTATTGGCCATTGAGCTCTCTATTAAACCAATCAGAAGGCACCTTAGGCAAGTGAGCAAGGACAGAGACACATCTTCACACAGTGTACAAAAAGATTATGCCAACACATAGTACATAGATGTACATGCAGGCCAAACACCAATAATAATAATAATAATAATAATAATAATAATAATAATAATAAAATAAAAATAAAATATCAAACAGCAAATTATATTCTAACGTAAGTATTCTTTGAAGGTATTTTGTTCATAAAAGTAAACATGTAAAAAGGTACACATTTAAAACGTTAAAAGCTTTAATTTATCTGTATCTAAGTCATGACCTTGGGATATTACTGGGATTTTCAAAATATCAATTTAGAAGATAAGAAAATTCATATTTTTTCTACTTTTGTTTTGTTTTGTTTTGTTTCTTCAGAGGGGCAATAAAAGGAGATCTTTTACAAAAGAATGACTCCACTTATTTATCCTCTAAGAGAAGGGATGAAAGTGGATAAGTTAATAGTGGGTTGTTAGATCCTAAACTATTCTTTTTGGGTCTTCTTGGTTTCAAAATAAATCAACACATAAAATCGGAAAAATATGAAAAGTATCAAACATTACTTACTATTCTCTATAGGAAAAAAGTCAGGAATCTGGGAGTCAGGATTGAGTTTCATTTGTAGTTTTGTCATTGGCTATCTGTGTTCTCTGTACTACTGGTTGAGTTTTCTGTGTTTTTGTGTTCCTTTTTTAAAAAATAAAATGACATAGACCAGTTTGAGTTTAAGTAGGAGACAGCGAAAAAAAATCCCTTGAAGCTAGCACATTTTCTGAAAGTTCCAATGTCCTTTAAATTTTTTTCTTAACCATTTTCAAAGCCTCTGTCATGCTTTTTCCTAGAAAAAAAATGTAATTTAAAAACAGAAGGAGTGATGTGTAGAACTGTAAACTCTTTAAAAAAAAACAGAGTTAGGCTTGCTGAGGACTTCATATCTATAGGAAAGAAACTTATTGAAAGTTTTTCTCTCCTATGAGTTTTAAATGCCTTGAGGTTAATAGGGAGTCAGATTAAGGCTTTGAATATCTATCTGGTCCTTCAAACTTCCCAAGTAAGTAACTGTTTTTAAAAATAGGTTGATTGATTGATCTGCTAACATCGGGTTAGGCCTGAAATCATGCAATTACTAGCTATATGCTATTGAACAGTAAATCCTTTTTTTTTAAACCTCACTTACACAGTTCTGTAATCTCAATACATTAGGGACAATAGATCTCTTTGAGTTCTGGTTCACATATTGGTTGTTTCAGAAATGATCTGGGAGTGCTCTGACATAATGCAGGTCTAAATCTCTTTGAATAAACTGAGTTTTACATGGCTCGCAGACCTCCAATCAAATTTCTATGTGTGGGGCTAAACTCTGGGTTGAAATAGATGGCTTCTTTCACATTGTTTATTGCCTTTGAGTGGAGAAGTCCTTAAAACTGTTTCATTGACCAATCCATACCCAAACCCATTCATTTGGGAACAATGCGATACAAAACTTGAGTATCACTTGAAGCAAGATGTTTGAAGATGCAACATCAGTGTTCCAATTTTTCAGAGTAGCAGTACACATCTTGGTTATGTTAGTCTCAGGAAAATAAAAATACTTTAACAGTTTGGTGAAAACAATACCTATTAAAAGCCTCAATGAGTCAACATGTGTATCTTGGTTCAGAATTTCTATAAGTGAGAATTTAGAAATGCTTGGGTGACTGAGAAGAATTTGAGCACACTCAAGTTTAGGAGTTTAGGAACATCATGAGAAAAGCTTGTTGTATTTTATTTAACAATTTACAGAATGGAATAAATGCATTATATCTAGATTATCAAAAATTTCAAAACTTTCACTAAGTCTCTCCTAAAAACACCAAGGTCAGATCCAACATCCAGCATAAAATAGATCAAACAGATAGCTTCTGGAAATTAAATATACAAATACCTGAAGGTACTACAGGTGATCATGATTAAAGCAACAAATAAACTCAACACATAAATATTTTGTTTACTAAATTTATTTAAACTTCTTGATGATTTCTTGAATCTTTCTCTGAACTTTACCCTTATTAATGAACCACAGCACTAACTGGAAGAGGTGTCACCAATCTTTGCCTTTCTTGGTTAGAAAATAATACACTTCAACAATGCATTAGAAAAATTAGTTGTGTTTCTAGTGCTAACAATGAGTACATGAATCATAACCATTGAACAGCAGGATGTGGGCTTCCACTGGATAATGTCTTCTGTCTGTTGTAGGATGTGGGCTTCCACTGGATAACATCTGTCTGTTGTAAGGATGTGGGCTTCCACCGGATAATGTGGGGCAGGTGGTTTTTTGGTCTTTTTAATGGGTTTTGGGTCTGGGATAATTTTCATTGTTTAAGGGGTTGGTTGCAAGTTGTTGTCAAGGGTTAGGAAAAAGGCTAAGCAAAGGAGATTAGATTTAAAAAAAAGAGAGAAAGAAAGAAAAGAAAAGAAAAGAAGAAAAAGACAATTACTAGTTTTAAATACTTTACATTGGATTGGATTGTTTTATATTGTATACAAATTATATATATTGAAATTGATATTGTTAGAAAATGCTATATATATATTTCTAATTGTACTTATACCGTTCATTTAACAATGCAATTTTCTGATCCTTGAATGTTATTACCAACTGTTAGGATATAAAGAAATGAAAGTTAGTAGTTAGACATTATAATAGAACTTGTAGTCATATTAGATATGTTTTAAAAATTGAGCAGATATATTTTAGACAGGTCATCTTCAAACCCTTCAGAGATCTACAGAATATGGCATTTAAAATGTTTTAATAACTTAGAAAATTTTTCTTTTTTGAGACATGTCAGCTCCTGGCAGTACCAATCTACTTCAGAGAAAATATGGGCATTGAAGAAACTACATATGGAGTTAACTTTCATTGTGGCAAAAGTTAGCCACTGGACAACAAAGTATCCTCGAATCAACTGCTGACAAAATGGACAGACAGGACATGAAACAAAGGACTACTGATTCTTGCCAAAACAAGTGTGGTTATGGCTTTATCAAAAGGCATCTTCTGAGGCCAGGACAATATGGCACCATCCCTGAAGTGGCCTTCGCAATTTGGAAAAGGTACAGTGCCCTTTTCTTCGAAGGCAGCTGAACAGGCAGTGGGCCGATGGCTTCTGATGTGCAATGGAACAGCAGCTGAAAGCTATTCTTGAAGAGTAACTAAGCTCACGCCTCTCAATAGTAGACTGGCATTTGATAGAGGGATGTGGAGAACAACGGGATGTTGAGATGAAGCCATATATACACAGCCAAGAAGAATGGACAGTTGAATTAAAAAAACATCAATAATTTCCAGAATTTAAAATCCTGAGTCATGACATGACACTAGTGGAGTTCAGGTGTTTCTGGTACATGGACTGCTCTCACCCAATGTGAGGTTGAACTGCTGACCTTGTGTACATCCTACTTCACAAATGAGTCTGTCAGATACACTAAGCCTATAGGCTGAAGATGATGCCCCAGCACTGCAGAGAAACCTCAGGTGACTGTCCAGGCAGCTGGCTGTTTCTGTCAACTCACAAAATTTTTGGAAGTTGCTTGCATGCACGTCCTGTTTTTATTTTTGTTAGCTAATACTATTTCCTTCTTGGGTCTCTGAGGGAGTTGAAGATTAGTTAGTTATAGTTGAAGGTTAGTTAGTTATAGTTGAAGATTAAATAGGATAGAAAGTGAATTAGATACATTTTGGACTTACCAAAATAGGATAGATAATGAAATTATTTTCTCTGAATTTGTCAAGTACAAATGGACTAGACATTGTTTAGGTATTTATTACTTGTATATATTGTATATAGTTATTGTACTTTTGTATATAGTTTTTCTTTTGTTAGTTATAACCTTTTTCTTTTTTTCTTTTTATTACAATAGAAAAGGGGAAATATGGTGGTATTTTATTTGTACTGAAATGTGATTATAATTGTATGTTAATAAATAAAGTTGCCTGGGGGTCAGAGCTATTAGAGCCATAGCAAGAGCATGGCGGTGGTGGCACACACCTTTAATCCCAGCACTTGGTAGACAGAGCTAGGTAGATCTCTGTATGTAAAAAGATACAGCCAGCATTGGAGACACACGCCTTTAATCTCAATCCCAATCATAGAAGACCTGGAAGTCTCTACAGAGTCAGTCATGTGTTTGGGTTTACAACCAATGAGGAGGCAGAACAGAAAGGCTATAAAGACAAACACACAGGACGTAGCTCCCTTTTGGAGAGCTATCTTGGTTGAAGCAGGAAGGGTAAGGCTCTTAGTTCTGACCTCTTGGCTTTCTTCTCTGAATCGGCTCTGTGTTTCTTATTTAATAAGACGGTTGGTTACATCTATAGGATAATGTCTTCTGTCTGTTGTAAGGATGTGGGCTTCCACTGGATAATGTCTTCTGTCTGTTGTAAGGATGTGGGCTTCCACTAGATAATGTCTTCTGTCTGTTGTAAAGATTTAATTCCCAGTCTTTGATCATCTCAGAATAATCGGTTACTCTTCTTCCATCACATTCTGTGTTCTTACATCCAAGTGTTTTGTAATTAGAAGTGCCTCAAGATCAGGAGATAATAGATCTTCCCTCTAAATAAATGAAATTTTTAATAGAGACATTGAACCGGCAGCTTGCAGCACTTAACCCCTTTAATTATGTAAAGAAAGCCAGTGATCCTTATTAGAATGAAATAGCATGGGCAATAACTTAATTTCTTAAGTAACAAGGTATTTGTCCTTCGCAAAACTGTAAAAATATATGTTATCCTTCTGTAAAATATTAAAGAAAGAATCTCTCTGTGTTTGTATACCTTAAACACGTGCTCATGTGGTTATTTTTCAGTAAAACATTCCACAAACAAGAATTATCAACAATAATGTGCAAAACTTTGAGCACATGTATTCTCTTGTGGAGCTTATACTCTGACAAGGTATAAAATTAATTAAACAGAACCTTTCAATAAGGCATGTGATAAGTTATGTTAGTGAAGAATAGCTTATCATGAACTCAAGTATGCAGCAGTCATGACCATCAAGTAAGTCGATACGCACACGTTCCTGTATGCTCGACGTCACCACAGTCATAGAATAGAAAACAGATATACAAGCAATGCACCTGCCTGCTAGTAACATTTTATTTCTCTCTACAACTTTGAACTTCATGTAATTTTAATGTGGTAATATTGTGATTTTTTTATTTCATTCATTTATTGCTATGAAGTATCTTTTTAGCTGCTGGGGTACACAAATTCATTTCTACTTAAATTTGGCCATGGGATTTATTTTCCATGCCTGACCTAAGAGAAGAATGATCAGAGAAAGAATAACGTTATGTCTGGCAAACAAAGAAGAACAAGGGATGAGGAGCTTGACATTCTGAAATCCCAATGTGTTTTAGTTCATTAACACAAATATTGAGAGACATTTAGGTATAACCAGTTTATTGAATAAATGAGCTTTGCTATAGCTTCAAAATACTGATACTAATATAGAGTTTTCCTATTTCTTTATTAATTTGTAAATGCGCTGAGTGGATAGTGTGTATATGTGATGATCAATTTAATGAAAATTTCATTTTAAGATAACTGGATTTTTATAAATTTGGTGGCACACAAAAATTAATGATTTTTATCAAAGAACTAGCAATCCAGGGAAGGAGGAATGTATGATTAACTAAGGACAGTGTTAAAGTAAGACTTTGCATATTTCAACAAGAATTTGTTGAACAGTTTTTACTGTGATCAGGAAGAAGTTCCACAGACTTGCAGGGTTTTGGACATCATAGAGTTTCTGTTCTGCTGATATAAGGCCCAATAAGTAATCAGAAGTACAGATAAAATGACCTATATTCTTTATGTTCATTTTATAGATATTGATATTTTTATATGATTATAAGAAACACTAAACAGCAAACTGCTACATAATTATTTGTGTTCCTTCATAGTTAGCAGTGAAAAAAATCTCATTACATAGTATTGAAATTGAGACTTGAGGTCACTATGTGTCAATCTTAGGGCAGAGAGTATGGTAAAAAGAACTAGCAAGATTATAGATCAGAGGTTATGTTGGAAAATAAGATAGTCACTATAGTTATAGAATAAGAAAAGATGAGAGGTAAGTTCATATGTCATATACATACATTCATAACACACATATAAACATACACAAACACACCCACACACATTTATATATGTGCTTATAACACACACACACATGCACACACACATATGGATGAATGATGAAATTAGAAAAGTAGGCAGGGACTAGGTATAAGCCATTTTAGTTCATGGCGAGTTTTGATTTCATGTTATAAATACTGGCAACATTTGATAAGGTTAGAAGCTAAGGATTTTCTTGATCTATCTATCATTGACTGCTGTGTGGAAAAAAGTTTCGGAGACCATCAAAAGCACAATCAGTATATCCAATTGGGAAACTATGGTGGGAATCAGAAGAGAGACCTTCTGGCTTTTACTAGGACAATGACAGTGGAACAGGAAGCACATTTAGAGATTAATCATTTGTGATTAGAGTGATATAGGAGTAGAAGTATTTTGTAACAGTTAAAGTGCTTAAATTAAAACTTTTGCCTTCTGTGCTGATTGTCTTTCCTCCTTTAAATCACTTTTATTCACATTTATACATCCTCATTTAGAAACTTCCACTGCAGTAGTAAACCTCACATAAATAATCCTCTCACTCCCTCTAACATTTAATGTATAAGATGATTTACTTTTTAACTAAAGACTGTTTCTTTTTAATATTCATTTTCTGATTTAGTTTCTGCTGAAGTTCTTATTAGATCTATCATTTTGAAAGGAAAGCTCAGGAGACCATTCATAAATCCTTTGTTGACAAAGCGTTTGTTACTTCAAACTCTTTGTCCACCAATTGCCTTTTATTTGCTATGGTGGTTTTTCTATATCATCAGCATACGTCAGAGTAATCAAGAGAGCTTGTTGAAACAGAGATTGTTTAGCCCGCTTTCCCGGACTCTGGTTTAGTGGAGGCAGCAGTGTAAGATTGTCTCAGCTTATAGACCACTGCCTGTCAATGAGCAGAGATCTTAAAGTTGCTCACAGGATGTGGTCTTAATTAATGTTGACATTCTTATATGTTTGATTGTTCATTTCTTCAGTTTTCCCGTCAAACAAAATGCATCTGCTTTAATTTCTTCATACTCATGAGAAATATGTATTAAGAGCAAAGGGAACACTCCTCCACTGTTGGTGGGAATGCAAACTTGTGCAAACACTGTGGAAATCAGTATGGCGGTTTCTCAGAAAATTGGTAATTGATCTGTCTCAAGACCCAGCCATACTACTCTTGGGCATATACCCAAGGAGTGCTCAATCATACCAAAAAGATACATGCTCAACTATATTCATAGCAGCACTATACATAATAGCCAGAACCTGGAAACAACCTAGATTCCCATCAATTGAAGAGTGGATTAAGAAAATGTTGTACATTTACACAATGGAGTACTACTCAGCAGAGAAAAACAATGACAGCATGAAATTTGCAGGCAAATGGATGGAACTAGAAAATATCATCCTGAGTGAGGTAACCCAAACCCAAAAGGACAAACATAATATATACTCACTCATAAGTGGATACTAGATATAAAGCAAAGAACAATCAGACTGCAACCCACAGAACCAGAGAGGCTATATAGCAGGGGGGACACTAGGATGACTGTGGCTTATAATAAGTTTTGGTTTTACTCAATTACTGGGCAAGCCTCAATGAAACATTTCACTATAACTATTAGGATAAGAATTTATACTGTATCAAGCTGATAATAGAAAAATAAATAAATAAATAAAAATGGGGAAAAAAAGAGCTAATGGGACAAGCATAAGATAAGGCCGAATATTCACAGCTAAAAAAAATTTATTGACATAGAAAAACTTCTTGTAGAAGAAGAGTAGATAGATACAAATTGGTTTTTCTGGTTACAGAGGACTTGCACTTCTCAGCAAGCAAACATTAACATAGCATAAAGCATTAAGCCTAACATGCTCATCGTCCATGCCTGTACATCATTCCTTAGAGGCTGATGCCAGTGCCTCTCCTCTGTAGCCAACCTGGGAAGGTATTAAAAAATTCTTCAATTCTTAGTGTTGTGAACCTAAGACATCATGTACAAAAAGGAAATTTCGAAGGGTGTTATAGTTGTTCACTCAAATGATTACTGAGATGGGAGGAGATAGAAATTGCTTTAAGGAGAGGGTTATATTCATTTGGGTCATGATGGGCCAAAAGGCAGGGTTTTCATAAGGTTTTCCACATGTAAGACAATGTTTGCCCAGTAGATTCAACTGCCTGGTGTCACCAGTAGAGACAGCATATGAGTTTTCTCTTTGACTCTTCCAGGTATAGTATAAAAGGGAAAGTAAAGTAAAAAGAGCCAGAGAATAGTCAATGATCAAATGGCCAAAATCCATTAGTAAAGATCTTAGGTTCAATATCTTGCAGATTTGCTTCTATTTGTTTATGTGTTTCACATAATTGGTAATGCAACACAATTAATTAATTTTAGGTAAAATTTCCCTTGCTATAAAACATAAAGTTTGCTTTCTGTTGTTGTGATAAACACCGTGACCATAAGAAACTTAGATGAGGAGAGGTTTTATTTGGTTAATGTTTCCATGTCACAGTCAACATTAGGTGATGAAGAGGTAATGTTTCAGGGAATAGATGTGCATGGTCAGAGACTGAGGGTGAAGAGATGAAGATGACTTCAAGATTTGGGGTTTTGTGCAACTAGGTAATGGTGATGCCATCTATGAGTAAGAAAACACTGGAGAGGCTCACATTTGAATAGAAAAGTCATGAGGCTTTTACTTTATTTTAGTTCTTGGGCTATATCTGAGTTTCCTTTGACATGTGGTCTAGTGATCTTAAATTGTCAAACAATACAGCCTAGAGTCACCTAAGAAGTGTGTCTCCATTGAAGAATTGCCCAGATAAAATTGGCCTGTCTGTCCAGGGGCATTGTCCTGATTTGATTTTTAATTGATGTAGGATGGCCAAGTCCATTGTAAGAAGCTAGTGCTGGGCCTGAAGCTACCTAGTTTCTGATTGACTTCCTGCCCTAAAGTCCCTTAATGATGGGCTGTGATCTGTAAACTAAAATAGATCCTTTTCTTCCCCTAGTTGCTTTTGGTCAGAGTGTTTTAATCACAGCAACAGAAAAGAGTCTAGAACAGTATACAAATAGTCATTTAAATGGGGTGTTATACATCTTTAATAGTGAGAAGACCTTGATTTTTGGCAGACAATATTATTTTAGTGTTGTTTCAAAGGAGAACTGACACTTATTTCTATTTTGCCTGTATATTAAATATATTAAAATTTGAAGAAAAATTTGTACTGGAATTGATGATGTAAGGTAGCTATTAAGGTATACTTCTGAAAAATACTCATTCGATTCATCAGCATTTTTGGTTAAAAAATAATAGAGTCTATGTTACAAACTGGAAGAAGCTTCCAGTGAATCTCCAGGACTACTGTGGGATTTTCTCATCCCTTTCAGTTTATTTATGACTGCAGCTAACGCACCTTTAAAGTTACTTCTTAATGTGTTTTGGTTTAGAAAGATGAGGGCAGTAAGATGTCAAGTAAGTCTGATCCCCTGTTATTTTCAAAAGATTATGTTATTGAGCAGGAGGGTGGTCTCGTATCATTGAAGATTTAAACTAGTTTTGAAATCCACAAGGAGTGGACTACTTATGCAAGCAAAGCAGAAAGAAAATAAGAGCTGGTATCAGGCCTGGTGGGTAGTAACAGATTCAGATACTTAGAAATAAATCCCCATAAGCTTGAGCTACAGGAAGATTGCTTAGATGATTTATTTCGGGCAGCTGTCTTGCTCAGAGGCACTGTGGGTGATTGACTGGTATTCACTGAATCCTCAGGTTAAGTGTTGATTTTAGAGCAGATTTTGCATCCAAGGAGAAACTAATATCTAAATTGAGATAGGACAAGCTCATTCAGTCAATATTAAATGTGCACTGACTGTTTAGTTTTATTATTTATTTATTTTTGCTAACTTGACATAACCTAAAGTCATCTAGGAAGAGGGAACCTCAATTTAGAAAATACTTCCATCAGATTGGCGTGTTAGCAGGGCTGTGGGGGGCATTTTCTTGATAGATAATTGCTGTGGGAGGATCCATCCCCTTGTGGGAGGTGCCATGCCTAGATCGGTGATCCTGGGATGTACAGGAAAGCAGAGTCAGCTGGGCAGTGCTGGCACACTTTCAATCCCAGCATTAGGGAGGCAGAGTCAAAGGGAATCTCTGTGAGTTTGAGGCCATCCTGGTCTACAGAGTGAGTTCTAGGACAGCCAGGGTTACACAGAAAAACCCTGTTTCAAAAAGAAAGAAAGAGAGAGAGAGAGAGAGAGAGAGAGAGAGAGAAGAAAAGAGAAAGAAAGAACAAAAGAAAGAAAGAAAAGAAAAGAAAAGAAAAGAAAAGAAAAGAAAAGAAAAGAAAAGAAAAGAAAAGAAAAGAAAAGAAAGCAGGGTCAATAAGCCATGAGGATAAAGCTAGTAACGGTCCTTTGTGGCCTGTATTTCAGTGTATGCCTTCAGGTTCCTGCCTCAATTTTCTGCCTTGTTCTCCATTCTTTATGGACTGTGATCCAAAAGATGATATAAATTATTTCCCTCCCAGGTTGATTTTGGTTATAGTGTTTATCAAAACAATAGAAAGGGAACTGGGGCAGATGCATTTCCCCTTTTCTTGTTAAGCCTACCTGTGGATTACTACCTCTAGGAAATAGCTACACCAAGGTTCTGAAGGGGATCTGGGATTTCTACTTGACATTAAATCATCACTGGGACCGCTAACAAGGTCCCCACAGCTTACTTTTGCTTTCTTACAGTATATATCCTGCAGAAGAGCAGTGTGGATTATCATCCAGACTGAAGTGAAAAAGCACAAGGTAAGAACTTCCTCTCTTTCTTCCTGGGCTCGCTCTTATTTACTTGATGTCTTTAAGGCAGAATAGAATGAGAATGGAACATGAAGGCAAATGAACTATCGGAAGTGAGGAAGAAAAGATAATCTAAGCTAATGACATTTGAAGCTTTTTGTTGTTGTTTTCATTGGTATTTGGGGTATTTTAAGGATAGAATAATTACACTACTAAATTAATTTCTCCAGAATATAAGTTAACAATTGTGAAACTATGTAATGTGTATACCAGGGATGTACAGGTTATTTTTTGTCAACTTGACACAAACTAGAGTCTGGTGGGAAGAGGAAACTTCAGTTGAGGACTTGCCTCCACAAGACTGGTCTGCAGGGTATTTTCTTCATTAATGGCTGGTATTGGAAGGCACAGCCCACTGTGGGTGGTACTGTTCCAAGGCAGGTATACCAGTATGACCCAGGAGGACAACTGAGGCTTGTGAGGAATAACGGCAGCGTCGTGGTCATTGTGTGAGGAGAAAGAAGCCCTAGGTGCAGTGCCTTTCTTTTCAAAGGCAGCTTCCTTGTCAGAATGCCAGCAAGTGTTCTCATTGCTACCAGAGCCTTGGGAATCATGACCCTAAGCTGGGAGCAGACCGGCAAGCCACCCTGCCTGTCACACGTTCCCTTTGGCAATATGTGATGAAACTTCAGGCAACTCTTATGCTGCCTGCATCCAGTGCCTGCCTTGGCTAGCTGTGATGGTGGACTGTAACCGTAAGCCAAATTAACCCTTTCCGTCACAAGTTTGGGTCACCGTAAAAACCAAGTAGGACACGGTGTGCAAAACACTAAACATATTTCAGATAAAGATAGCTGGGCTTCACTGATGTTGAATCTGCCATGTGCAAAAAAGTTGGAAATCAGGAAGAAAAGGATGAGTAAATAGTCTATATACTTGTGAGTTAGAATCTGATGTATTAGAGTGAACTGCTAGATGCATATGGATGCACGTACATATATGTACACACTTGTAGAAGAAGAAGAAACTATGTTATAGCAATTATCTTGTATAGTTGGTTTGTTCACTGAGGTTTAGTAACAATAACATTCTAATGACAAAGACCACACCTAGCAACCAGATCTTTATTTCTAATTACCTTTTTTTTTTTTTTTTTTTTTTTTTAAAGAAGTTTCTTGGTGAAATAACTGATGGTAGAGGAACTGGAGCAAGAAAACATAAGATGAATCTAGAATGATGTAGATATGTCATTGCTACACACACACACACAAAAAAAAACCAGTCCTGGTTTATGAGTTACTCTAAGACAGGAATAGAGGCAGATAGACTTGGTTTGCAGAGTGCAGTCCAGTGGAGGATTTACTGACATTAAGTAGGCTCCTGAGAGGCACCAATACCTGAGAGGCATTGGAGTATATGGTTTGGATCAGAAAGAGGACAGAGTAACTCACCTCATTCAGTTTGGGGACACCTGACTTGTCTCAAACTGTTATCACGGGTGTCAAGAACAGGTCCACTGGTGTGGACCAACTACCAGTGTCAATATCTGGTCATGAAGCTCCACAATTCACTCAGTTGTTTTGATTCATAATAGTGTACTGAAAAGCTATTCAGTGGAAACTCTGTGAGGATCCTGAAATTTAATAACGGTGGTCACAAATCAAAATGACTGTAACCACATCAAGCTATAAATGCAGAGTAAGAATACAGGAAACAGTAAAGCAGAAGGGGATATAATAAAAAGACAGAACTATAAAGAACTTATAAGATCCCAAAGAATAATACAAGTATCAATAACATTGAATCCCATCTAATTAAGTAAATTTTATATCCATGTGTCAAAACATATAAATAATTGATTAGTTAGTAAATGGGGAAGAATGGACAGTTGGTCTTTATAAGAAATAATAGGAAGCTACTCTTCAGTAAGCATCAAGATAAAGATTGTTATAGACATATACACCAACGGAATAGTAGATTACTGGGTAATATTTTGAGAAGAAACAGTGTATTTGTCACTTCAAAGTATTTTTACAAGGTGTTTGTCACTAGTGACAGGAATCCAGAGGATTGTTGTTGGGGAAATTGTCTAGATTAAGTGCTAGAGATTACACAATGATGACACAGACATACAGCCTCTCACATGATCCACAAGAGACCATATCTTCTTTAATCCTCTTGCTTTCTTACAGAATATAATTGATATCACATCAATCCACTAATGAGAAAATGTTTGAAAGCCGTAATATAGGAGCAATTTACAAAATAATGAATTGATTCATGATCCATAAAAATATCAACGTAATGAAAGACAAAGAAAAACTGGGGTATTATCACAGCTAAAGAAGCCATGAAGATGTTACAACTAAATGCAAAGTATGATCCTGAAATGAACCCCAAATGAAAAAGTGAGGTTGTAAAAATTTGTAGTAAACTGTGCAGTTTAGTTAGTAGTCTTGTTTTCTGTGTTAGTTGATTCATTCTGATGCTCACAGCATTGCTACCTAAGATGTTGGTAGTAGCTTAAAGTTATGTCAGTTATACTTGTTAGTTTTGGATTTTTCATGCACCTCTAACTCCTTAAAAATAAAAAGCAAACAAAACAAACAAATAAACAAAAGACAATTTATATGAATGCAGGTAGTGGTGAAAGACTCTAAGGTAGACTAAGATTTAAGGCATTGATTAGAGAATAAAGGAAATGGGTTTTAAAAGCTATATAAGAGAAGACAGAAAGTTATTACTTAGGAGTCAGGACACACTGAATACAGAAAATAATAAATAAATAAACTGTAAAACAATCAATGAATAGATATAATAATATCTATCTATATATAGATATAGTAATAATAATAAATGGTATAGGTAGCTTAAAATGATTTGTAACAAGATAACATGATCCAAGATACTATGGTATAGTTAGTAACTTTTGAAAAAAATTAGGGAACACAATACAACTCATCACAATAGCAACAAAGTATTCACTAGACAAATTATTTTATGAAAATATTGTTCATTAAATAGGTGTAGAAGTAGAATCATTTGCAACCTGAAGCCATGTTGATGTCCCTGGAACATGCTACTCCCTGGGGCCATATTGATGTGGGTAGCCTGTGCTGCTACCTTTGGCTGTGGCTGTTTCCAAGGGCCAAGTCTGGGTCCATGGTCCTACTGCACTTGGGATCTGTGTTGATGTCCACAGCCCATGTTACCACCGAAAGGCCATGTAGATATCAGCAGTCTCTGCTGCAATCTGAGGCCATGCTGATGCCTGTGGGCATGGTGCCATCAGGAGCCATTATTAATGGAGGTGGCCTGCACTGCCACCACAGTCTGTACTGCCCCTGAAGACTATGCTGAGGCCCATGGCACATACTGATGCTGGAGATCATGTGGATGTCCATGGTCCATGCTGTCACCAGAAACCATGTGGAAGTCTATGACATGCTCCTGCTGACTATGAAGGACAAGGAAACCACTTTTGCCATGGTACTGATTACTACAGACTCACAGTTGAAAAAGAGGGACATGGAAGGTTTCTGTGACAACTCTTATCCCAATCCCCATCTCCCCTCCCCGCCCTCTCCCCCCCCCAACCCCCGCCACCAAAAAGAAAAGTAACAGCTTAGACAGGAGGTCATCAAAGAGAACTCTTAAAAGCTTTAATAGGGATGATGATGTGTAGTGCTCCACAGTTGGGCTGCTGGCAGGGGTGCAAGTGGGGAAGGTCTCAGTTTTCCTATAAAGGGCTGGCCACTGGGAATTTGACTGTGCTTCAGTGACTATATGGGCAACACAAATTGGACTTTTTTCTTTTCTTTTGTCTTTTGTTTATCATTATTTTTCTTCCTTCCTTCCTTCCTTCCTTCCTTCCTTCCTTCCTTCCTTCCTTCCTTTCTTTCTTTCTTTCTTTCTTTCTTTCTTTCTTTCTTTCTTTCTTTCTTTCTTTCTTTCTCTCTTTCTCTCTCCCTTCCTTCCTTCTTTTCTTCCTTCCCACCTGCCTTCCTTCCCTCCTCCTCCTCCTTCTTGAGGGGAGGTAGAGGGGATGAACCAAGGGTGGGGGCATGGACCTGGGAGGACTGGGAAGTAAATATTCTCAGGGTTTATGATGTGAAAATCCCAAATAATCAATAAAATGATTATGAAAAAAAGTAGAACCACTCATGCTTAATTTAGGGGTTAATAAGAAGCACAAGGGATTATTTTATACCTACCACTGATTTTGCCTTTCAATTGTATTTTGATCTATTTAGTCTGGTTTCTATCCATTGAATTTATTTATCAGGTTCACATTATAAATAGACCAGCATTTACCAAGAAAACCTTCAGAAGGTTGTGAAACTTAATAAGCACAGCCCTTTGTATTTCTGCTCCCCTGTATCACTACTTAGGGCTCTTCTCTAAGGAATTTCATTCAGGAGAAGTTATTTTACTCACAAAATTAAAACTAACTTTAAATATGTCAGGTTTCTTGCTTAAAAGTATGTTGCGTTTACAACAGAATTATAATTTGTTACAGATAATACAATACAATCTATAATGTACATGAGAATAAAAGCAATGGAAATAAAAGTAATTTGCAGAAACTTAATAGTATTATTATAAATTTTTTTTATTATTATGTATAGTGTTCTGAAAGTATGCCTGCAGGCCAGAAGAGGATGCCAACTCTCATTACAGATGGTTATGAGCCACCATGTGGCAGTTGGGAATTGAACTCAGGACCTCTGGAAGAACGGTCAGTGCTCTTAACTGCTGAGCCACGTCTCCAGCCCAACATTATTTATTATTAAAAGTTTTAGATTATTGATAATGGAATAGAACTCTTTGGTGTTACACAAAATAATCAAACACAAATGCAAGCTTGTTAATCATTAGAATACATCAGACCTTTTGGAATTCCTGATTTGAAGCTATGATGCCACCGCCTTCACTGTTTTTTCCTGCATCCATTCATAAAGTTCAGGTTTGCTTGACATTATTATTGTAGGGAGAGTGTGTAACTTGCTACTTACTCTTTTAGCAGTTTAAGTATTAACTGAGGCTTTAATAATATGGTGCTATTCCCTATGGGTTTGATGCTGTACAATAGATCTCTAGGGCTAATTCATCTTTCACAACTAGAAGTTAGGCCCATTGAAGAGCAACTTCTATTCACTGCTTTCTATTATCTTGAGCCTAGGAAACCCTCTTTAATATTTGGAATCATATGAAGCCAAGAGCAATTGACCAAAGACTAACTGAGAATTTGTTTGCACAAGTAAATATTACCAGAAAGTATTTAAAATGCATTTAAGATATATGTCACATTCTTGAAAGGATGTTTTCATGAATATGGTAAGAAATTTTCATGTTAGAGGGAAAAGAAAATATTATTTTGAGAATATACAGGAAGTATCTTTTACTCGCCCAACCCCTGATTCCATAATGAGATAGCAATGGTAAACATAGGTGACTGAGTCATTAATAAAATCCTGACCTAGAGAAATTCGGCTTTGGGTCACAGACTTTAGCTGATAAACTTCATCTTGACATATGGCCTATTGATTTGGAGAGCTGAAGATTTATTTGTTTTTATTTTATGCATGTGTCTATCTAAATGTAGATGTGTGCACCATGAGCATGCAGTGCCTCAGGGGCTAGAAGAGGGCATCGGATCCCCTGGAAACTAAAGGTACAGGATTTTGTGAGCCACTGTGTGGGTGTTATGATATGAACCAAACCCATGTCCTGTGCAAGAGCTTCAAGTACACTTAACCACTGAGACATCTCTCCAATCTCTAATAATTACATTTTTATTGTATATTTTAAAAAGTTTACTTTTCTATCACTAATATTCTTAGAATTATGTCTTCCATTATAAAAGTCTATACTAAAATTATTTTAAGATTTTAAACTTATTGTTCAGAGGCTAAGGACCATTTGGATTTCTATAAACTTTGTTTTATTTTAAAATTAAGTTAAAAATAGTTCAAGATGCTTAAATATGTACACACAACCTTCACAGTGTTGACACTCACATGACAATATCTGAGTTGCAGAGTAAGTTCATGAACATCTTAGGTGCAGCTCATTTTTTGCATCTAGATAATATGAATTTTCAGGTTATCCTATCTGACAGTGTTTTTACCTCTGCTTTTGTTCCACTTTTTTTTTTTTACAATAAACATGAATGATCACATCTTCAGCTTTTTGTTTTTTTAATTCAAAACTAAGTTAAGATTATTTGAATTCTGAACTTGGAATGAAGAACATATCAGTATTACCAGTAGAAAGGAACATGAGGCAAAATGTGCCGACATCTTTTTCACCTAACAAATCTGTTCACTCAGTATTATGGAGTTGGACAAATGTTCTTGATACAAGGTGCTCATTTTTCACAATATTGTGAACTTATTTACATTCTAAATCATTGCTAAATTGCATGTAATTATTTCAAACTATTTCAATGTGTTTAATTTATTCCCTAGTGATGGCTAATTAACCCTTGATATTGTTAGTTAGTTCTTGACATTCTGTAATGCAGAATGCAAAAATCTGGATGGCGGTGTTACATGCTATTGAATTTTCAAGGTGGTGGCAATGCAGAGGGATCTCTGAACCCAAAACTTTAATTGCATTTATTTCCAACTGGTGGCGGAGAAAGAATTTTGCTAACTAAAACTATTGCACACATTTTGGGTCTTTCATAAAGAAAGCATCAGAATCTAGTGGTCCATGTAGACTGTAGAGTCTAGAAAACTACTGTTGACTTCAGATTTCCCACTGCTCCTTACCAGCCTGCATAGGTTGTTGTTATTTCATTGAATCCCAACTCTAGAATGCTGTCATTTGCATTGGCCGTCTATCAGGGAGAATTGTTGTTCTGTAGCCTAGAAAGAAAGGTTTAGGACTTCCCTGAATTTGAAAGGTAGGTTTTTTTTTTTTTTTTTTTTTTTTTTTTTTTTTTTTTTTTTTTGGTGTGTGTGTGTGTTATATTTTCATGCCCATTTTCACAAAAACCCCATGTGAAAAAAATGCAGAATTTATGGCTTACCTTACTAGTCATGGATGGGCATCCTGTCTATACGCCTCTTACTACTGGATGCTATAAATATATTATTGAAAGGAAATTCATTATGCAAGTGACAATTTGAAATTTATCAGTTTGCAAACACCAAAACCTTCAAATTCACAAATTGTTACAATATAAGTAGTATGTTCATTTCAAGAGTAAAAATTATAATAATATTTTATAAGTTTAACAACATTATCATTTCAGTAGCACCATATATGTGTAAGCCATGCACTGTCTTTAACTCCTTTGATACAATCACCTTAAACACAACTGCAGACAAAGTAAGAACAGAGAGTAAGTTCAGGTTAATACTGGACAAGATGTGATATTCAAAAGAGTTTTTTTTTTGCCCAGAGATGTGAGCAGTGAGTTGGTATTTTTCTGATCAAAAAGGGATGTTCATTATCTAGGAGAGAAGTAGTTACTCAGTCCTCTCGTTTTTCTCATCATTTAGCCTACCTCATTTGAACCATGATTTAACCGCTTTTCTTACAGTGTTAAGCATTTTGGCAGGCCCTCCTGTAGCATTAATTTTGAGAAATAGAAGGATTACTTTGACAGTAATTTCTTGTGGATTGATGGAAATATATATACTTGAAAAAGTAAAAATGTTCAAATCTTTCAAAAAATTTTTGCTTAATTCTCTTAAAAATGGGTATAGGTATATATTTCTGTTGTGCAATTGGTAAACTGTACTTTGGACCAGATTCTAACTGATTGTTTTCTTGCATGATTGAAATTTCCTGAAGCTGTAAGATTTACTAATAAACTTTATTTTGGATATGGCATTTTATATTTCTTCTTACTGTGTTTTTAAAAGTCTATGATGTATCAAAATGATTCCATCATTGCTCTCATTGAGACTGTGATGATTTGGCAGCAATTTTGGAATGATTATGGAGTATGAACATGAACCTCATGGCTGAGTTTTAAGATATCCTTGCATGTGTTTAAATGTAGAACTTTTAGTTTGGCCTTGGTTTTTTTTTTTTTTTTTCAGTTCCAGTTTGAAGCTTAGTTTAGCCGTGGTCAGAAGTAGAAGCTTTTGTATGGCTTATCACACTGTAGCGGGAATTTGCTTTCAGACTAACTTTTGAGTCACATAGCAAACGAGACTGATTCATAGAAAAGCTTAATGGTGTATCTAGCTCATATTGCCTTGAAAATAGGGAATATTGGGATATTCTCCTTAGTCAAAAAGGCATAGGCAGATGTTTTTGTATTTTTCTTATTATAAAAACTCAGCACTATATCTTTCTGAACAGATTGAACATACCTATTTTCCTTGAGTATTTGATTGAACAGACCCATTTTCCCCTGTATTAAATTTCGTGATTATATAACTAAGGAACATCAAGCTTGGTACTTACATTCCCTCTTGCATTGAGGAAGACTGGAGGAAGATAATTTCTTACACAAATTGTCACACAAGAATCATTGCATTTTTGTCTTATTAAATAATTTGGCAGGTTTTCACTAGAATATTGCTCCATCTTGAGAAGGGATCTTTGAAGTCATTATATTTATTCAGTGACCTTATTGTCAGACCAGAAGCCATTCATTTCCATCTTAGAAATGTAGTATTAACTTTTGGAATCTTAGCAAGTGAATTTTACGAGTCAACAAAATAGACTGCGGCAATATTTGTGGAAAGGACTGTAAGACATAAATTAAAATTAACGGGAGGCTGTTCTTTTGGAATGAACTCCTGCATTAGTCCCCAGCAGACCAGATCAAGTCAGATCTGACACAGAGAGAAAGGTGGTGCATAATAACACTGATAACTGAGTGAGCAGGTTTCCAAGATGAAGAGATTCTGAGCGACCAGTAAGAAATCAGCAGTTAGAGAAGTGGCCTAATGAGGATGTCTCCTCTATTAATACCGCTTAGAGAAAGTAATGTTGGCATATTAAAATTCCTCTTTTTCCTGGTTTCTACTTTCGTCAAGGCTTTTATGACTACAAAATCCGCTCCTGTAGCTTAATTTTTTGAAATCTTTTTCTATTTTATTGAAAGAAATGTTTTTTTATTAGAATTTATGATCAGGTAAAATAAAATAAAATGATATGCCTTGTTACCATCCCAAATAAGATAAAAGCTCAATTCTTGGCATGATAAAGGGGATCTCACCAACAAGTTCTTCTGTAGTTGCAGAGCCCACAGGAGCCAGCAGTGAGCACTTGTCTGTGGCTATGTGACAATCATGGGGTGGAACAGAAAGCACAGTTTTCTAGACTAGGCAGGATACTGTAGCATAGCTATGCTGGTATGGACTATCTGTTTTTAGATTTCATATTATCAGGTGAAAGTGACTCCAGATTTGCTCAAAATGTTATAAGCACATTCCAGCTAATACAGCAGATTGACAGTCCCATCTGATATAACTATGAAACATAATATAAATAGCTTATGTCACAGAAATATTGTTGTTTATAGTAGGTGGGAATTCATCCTAGCACATGTCCTGACTATAGTCCCATAGAGCAATCAGTTATAAAAAACTGAGTATTTCATTTGTGTAGAAATGCTAGGAGTACATTTGCACTATTTTACAAGGTATGTCCTGCAATTGAATTTTTTTCCAGTTATGTGTATGTGTGTCTGTCATTGTGCATTGGAGCTGGAGTTACATGTGGTTGTGAGTCACCTGAACTAGGTGTTGGGACCAAAGTCAGACTCTCTGGAAATAGCAAGTGCCATTAACTGCTGAAACATCTCTCTAGCCCTAAACAATATAATTTTATAATTTGCAGAAATATGTGCATATAATACAAATTAATTAAAATATGAGAAGTGTATTGAAGTCATTTATAAATATGTCTTTGAAAACCATTATAACTATGGTAATATATGACTGCATATACTTGTCCAGATAGCACAGATACAATCACAATTGCAAAAATCAGATTTATTGTAAGATATGACCCTTCCTATCTGCATGGTTTCTGCCTGTAATGTGGGGCTTCTTGGTGCTTTCCATGGGCTAGAAGCATGAGATGGCATGAAAGCATTATATGCAGTGAGGACAGCAATTAGAAGATGACTAAGTTCCATAATGATTATTGGCTGAGTTCTCTTCCACCTTTTTCTTTTTTCAAGTATTATCTTCAGCTACTTTTCAGATTTACCTTGATGCATACCTGACTGCCCTCTGCATCTCAGGTGCTTTGAACTGATTGTTCCATCACTAACATTGTATTTGAGTGGTCCTGCCAGGGAAATACTGTTGATAGGTAATGACAGTTAAAGGAAGAATGGCAGACAGGCCAAATGATAAATGGAGTTCCCTGGTTTCATGCAACAACATATCAGATGGAAAGGAACAGAGGGTTCACCAAATGTTACTTTGTCAAATGGAGAATTTACTAATAAAATCTGTGTATCCACAAATATATTAAAAATTAAATAGAGGTACTTTCAATTGAGCCAGTAATATAATCTTATCATGATGATGAGATTTGACTAGGATCATCAAAAATGTTCTACTTATAGAGTAATGTAATAAATGATCATACAACTACAAATTGCATTACTGTAGTAAGTAGTATGAAAACAACTGATGTCTTCAATAATATTTGAGAGACCTCCAGTTATGCAGGGGGTTATGCAGACATGGCAGTGAATTATTCTCTTATAGCCTGACATCAGAACTTTGGTACCTACTTCAAGTTGTCTGCTCTATTTCCTTTCACATCCTTCCTTTTAAGAAATTCCAGTATTTCTTCTTTGATAATAATGCAACAAGACAGAAAATCCTTTCCTTCAGCTGTTCTCTGATCTGGAGACTGCCATCCATATCTTGGCAGTATGATCTAGGTTGAGAAACAGGAAGTTTTTCTGATGGAAGTTCTCCCTCTTCCTATTTTCCTTTGGATTGTTTTCTTCTTGTGGACAGCTGGTTCTAGTGGGAAGGTACAGCATCAATTATCTAGCTATAAATTTGAAAGCATAAAGAGAACCTGCTGAATATTTTGGATTATTGAAAAGAATATAGGGCCTTGGAATGAGCGCTGAGTCGCTGTCATATCCCTATTACTAGAGTAATGGGCAAAGGAAAAGACAGGCCCTCCTCGTTTTTCTTTCCCCTAATTTGTTTTATTCTCTCTAATCTCAAGTGTTACTGTAACCCTTGCCCTACAAATCTCTTCTCTCTGCTCTCCTGAGGGAAGATCACAGCCTGTACCTACCTTCTTAAGATTTCAATCTGTAAGTTTGGTTAGGAAAAAGGAATCAGAAATTGAACAAGAGTTTTAAGTAAGATGATCTTGTGGACCATGTCTGGTAATTATGTGTCTCCAAAGCATAAAGGTCAGGGTAGGCACCCTCATAGGAGCAGGTCCTGGGAAATGGGCCCAGGCCCTCAGAATTCCTCATCCTTAGCTAGAAAGATGCATTTTCAGCAAAAGGAGCGAACAGACTTACACCTACTGAAATCTGTCAACGTGGGAACTTGGCTTCGGCAGCATGCATATTTGAAGGAGAATAACTAAGACTCATCAGAGCACAACCTAGTTCATATTCCGTAGGAACCTTCATGCTCTTGCGTGCATCTTAGAATGAGCATGGGTGATGATGGGGCCATGGACAATAAGGGAGTAACACAAGAGTGTGGATACGCCAGAGAAGGAGGCAGCCAATGAGGCCATGGAAGAGATGGGCAGGCCTAATGCAGGGCTATGCAGAGGAAGAATGGGGGTTTGGATGTGGGGCTAAGGTAGAAATGAAATGAGGTCGCGGTCTGTGAGTAGGGCCAAGGTGGAAGTAAGGCAAGGTGAGGTTGTGGCTCTGCCTGAATCTCAGAGTCTGGACTCTGAGACACCAGACTCTGAGACACCAGGCCAGGCTCACACAGGACTGACTTTTCCATGAAATCTAAAAATTAGCGGGTCGTCTTTGTTTCTGTCGAAAGTGAAGGTGATGTTGGGTGGAATTACAAACTACTGCGTTTGTACTCCTTAATATCGATCCTGGGTCACTATCATCTACTTATTTCTAGAGTAATGAGAAAAGGCAAACTTACCTGTTTATTTCAGCCTCTGAAATATACTTTATGATACTTTCAGCTGAACCAACTAACAGACATGATGCCATTATAATTTAATATTGCACTGTGTACTTAAGTACAGGAAGCTGATTTATTAACATTCAGATGATTGGCACTCAATGCCTTGCATGTCCCACAGTAATAGGTACTCATAAAAGGTTATTGAGTAATAAGAATATTATGGTTTGGAACTGAAATCTTCTGATACACAGATGCCATTACACTAGTTGTAAGGGAATCTAGATCCTAAAGTCTCCATCTTAACTCAGTCAAATAATTTAAACAATAAGGATTTTTTTCCTCTTAACTGGACCAAGGTTTCTATAAAACCATAAATGATATTTTACAATCTCCCAATAAGCAAAAATGGTTGGGAAGTTCTCTCTTTCAGGAGCAATTTTACTAAGATGAGAATAGAAACCATTCCAAGATTTTATTCTTGTGGAAGGAATATATCAATTATTAAATTTCTTGTGTCTAAAGCAAATCTGCAAAGCCTGGTACATTCAGTTGAGGCAGGTCCAAGTCCCTCCCCCAGTATCAAGACTGTGCAAGATGTCCCACCACAGGTAATGGGTTCCAAAAAGTCAGCTCATACACCAGGAATAGATCTTGATCCTACTGCCAGGAGGCCCCTTAAGCAGACCAAGCTACACAACTGTCTCACTTATGCAGAGGGCCTATTCCAGTCCCACGGAAGCTCCACAGATGTTGGTCTAAAGTTCATGAGTTCCCACTACCTTGATTCGTTTGTCTCTGTAGGTTTTCCCATCATGATCTTGATGCCCCTTGCTCATAGAACACCTCTTTCCTCTCTTCGGATGGACTCTTGGAACTCAGCCTGGTGCTTGGCTGTGGATCTCTGCATCTGCTTCCATCAGTTACTGGATGAAGGCTCTGTGATGACAGGGTGTTCACCAATCTGATTACCGGGATAATCAGATAAGGCCTTATCTTTTTGGAGGAGGGAATGGGGGGTGGGTTGGGGGAAAAGGCTGAGGAGGGGAGAGTGGGAGGCGGGAAGAGAGGGGGAACTATGGTTGGTATGTAAAATGAATAAAAAATTTCTTAATAAAGAAAAAAGAAATTAATATTTGAGTCTGAATTGGAATCACTATCTCATTACACAGGCACAACTTTCACTGTATGTATATTTGTCAAATTATTCTGTCTTTGTTCTATATGTACGGGTGTTTTGCCTTTATGTATACTTGTATAAATGTGTGTGTGTGTGTGTGTGTGTGTGTGTGTGTGTGTGTGTGTGTGTGTGTCTGGTGTCTGAAGAGAACAGTAGATGGCATTATGTCTCCTGAACTGGAGCTACAGATGGTTGTGAGCCACCATGTGGATGCTGGGAATTAAACAATGGTCCTCTAGAAGAGCAGCCTGTGCTCTTAGCTACTAGCTAAGTTTCCACCAACTGTACACTTGCTTTTGATGATGAGTGAAATTTTATTCAATTATGCTACTCTGAGCACCCAAATGATTGAACTGACACAAATGAGGAAATAAACTGACTTCTTAATTCCTAGGGAAATTATGCATGGATTAATCATTTACAAGAAGATAACACATCAGCATGCATGGATGTGAGCCAATGAAGGACTACCCTTTTTCCTTGGAAGACTGATCTCCATTAGGTGGTTATGAGCAGTCATATCAGGAAATGAATAGTGTCATGCTTCATTGTCTCTAAGATACCTTTGATGAAAGGACAAAATTCTATTTCATAGTCATATGAAGGACCTTTGTAGCTCTATTTGGACAAAGGCTTTTATTATCCATAAACATTGTTCTAAAAGACAGGAAGATACAGGTGAAGTGAGTTGGTTCAACAACTCCCAGAATCTATTCTAACTTAAAATTTAGTTTCTTTGACTCATTTCTCAGTGCAAAGTTATTGATTTCCATACTTCTTTTCATACCAGCAACATTTCACTACCATTTCTGTGCTAAAGAGTGAGAATTACAATATGTTATTTTGTAGCACCTGCTTTGTATGTATCCCTGCAATTCTCTGAGAGTCTGCTAGTCCCCACACTGTTTTCCTGTTTACTTGGTGACACCATAGGTATTCAGGCAATTGCAATCTAAGTAATGGCCTCTGAATGGTCAGGAATAATGGTAAGGCTGTAGGAAGTGCCGGATGTTTAAAGAAACTGTACCAATAGAGGTAAAGAAATCATCAAACCAAAGAAAAGCAGAGATAATATGAATAGTATTTGGTACATGGACAAAGACACAAAGAATAAAGTGACACAGAGTACTATACTTGTATGTAAACATAATACAAAAGGGGAAATAAAGCATGGATGGAAAAATGGGTGGTGTCTAGCAACACTAGATTGCAAAATATGATAAAAAGTAAAGATTTTAAATAAATACAAAGAAATTTTAACCCCTAACTGACTTTCCTAAAAGTCAATGAACCAAAAATTAATCATATATTTTATTGATAAGCTTAAGGCAAAAACAAAGTTATTATAAAAGTGTATTTTTAAAGACTTGGTACAAATAATGCTCCAGACTCACTTCAGGATGCCATGGCTTTCTCCAGGACTATACAGGAAGCAAGGGGTAGAGAGGGAGAGCATGCCTGTGTGTACAGACTAGTGGAGGGATCTGTGAATGTCCCTGAGAAATGAAGATGAGGGAAATCTAATTAATTATCCAAATTAGTGATATTTACTCTGAAATGACAAGTTAGTACTATGCCTCACTGAAATAAATATTAGCACTCACTTTTAGAGTAAGAAATAGGTTCAGCTAGGTTACACTAATTGTCTCTCATTTAGCCATTGGTACCCTACTTAGCTAATAGACAATAAAGATGTGTTCAAACACAGACTTAAACCTCACGCTGAATCCAGATGGCACCCAATCCATCTCCACTTAATTTATGAGTTTTCCTAAGGTTTCCTTGGCACAGATTGTAACAACAAGCTTGCTACTGTATCAATTTTTTAGGAGCTAACTTTAGACAGTGTTTTGAAATGTGGAACAGATTTCTCATAGTGTGTGTGTGTGTGTGTGTGTGTGTGTGTGTGTGTGTGTGTGTGTGTGTTTCTAGATTGGCACTGCAAAAGACACAAGTCAAAACCAAGATCTATTCTTCCTTTTGTAAACAATAAAGAAAAAAATTGACTGACCTGCTTAAATCCACCAGGGCAACTCCAATGAAAAAACTAACCCCAGCCTCTTTGGTTTCTGCAGGGAATAAAGAGGTCTTTACCTTTCCACATAATATTCCTTTGGCGGGAATGTACATATATGTTATTTATTCATTTATTTTCTCTCATTAAGAGTTTAAAGTTAAGATTATGTGTGTCTTTGTATGAGTCTAATGTCTGTGTGTGTAGTGTCTGTGCATGTGAGTGTGCAGGTTTGTGTTCAGGTGCATGCACCTGGGTGTGGCTTTTCTGCTCTATCCCTCCTCTTCTTACTGCTCTGAGGTAGTATCTCTCACTGAACCTGGAGCTAAGGGAGAGGCCTGTGAGTACCAACAATCTTGCCAACTCCCCTCCCTCTGTTCCATTGTGGTTATGTGTGTAAATGACCACACCTAGCTTTCTGAGTATGTGCTGAAACCAAATTCCGGTATGCATGCCTATGCAGCAAAATGAGTCATCTTTACATCCCTGTTTAAGACCATTTGAATGGAAAAATCATGTGGTACAAAAAAATGGATTTAATAAACTAATTTTTTTCTATGTATCCACTCTCAGTGTTGTAGGGAAAACAAACAAATAAAAAAACACACACAACACACACCCTCCAAAAACCAAAAATAAAACAGAAAACCAAAACACTAACAAACAAAAAGACACCTAAACTTATCTAACCTCTTTAAACTCAGGTTATACATCTCATTTTAAATCTAGTCTGCTTTTGTTTATTTAATTGTAGCTCAGCCAAATTCGATGTTTATTTTGTTGATTTGATCAGCACAAATTCTTGTAACTTGACCTTTCAGCCTCACTCTGTACTATGTATTTCAATATTTTGTTTTTCGACTATTAAGAAAAAAAGAGCCCATGAATTTAAAAGAGAGCAAAGAAAGGTTTGAAGGGAGGAAAGGGAAGGGAGAAATATCATAATTATATTATAATCTCAAAAATAGTAAAATAATTTAATATACACTTGTGATACATAAATTCAAACTAATTAGAAGTAAAACACTAGTACATATTTAATTTTTGATGTACATTATAAACCTTATCGATGTGAAGGCACCCAGTAAACTTGAGGACTTATTACCCATATGAACCAAAAAGGGAAGTTTTCATTGTCACATCCTGAATTGTGCAGAAGCAAGCCTGTGAGATCAGCACTGTCCAGCACCCTGTGCAGAATTACTAATGACATTTGTTTGGCCTTCAGTCACCTCACTGCAATTCTTTGGGATGACCAGGGCACAGGAGAACGCGTCCGTCCAACCAGCATCCCTGGAACAAAGGCAGCTCTGCTGAGCAGAACGACCTGGAATTAATGCACCGTGAATTTCCAGTCCGTTAATTTGCTTTGTGGAAAATCCTTCTGAGCTAGATTAATGGAAATTTTTATACGGAGAATTTGGAGCAGACGGCCATGCTGTGAAAACGCTCACAGTTAGCCCTTTAGACACAGGTTAGACTTGTTGAAACAAGCAAGCTAATAAAGGTGTGAGGAAGGTTATGTGGTTCAAACATTTAGATGCCGAAATGCTGTGATCCTGAGGCAAAGATGCTGTTTTTCATGTGGTGTTGCTTATTGTATAAAAATGTGTTATGTTGCTGGGTGGTGGAGGTGCATGCCTTTAATCCCAGCACTTGGGAGGCAGAGGCAGGTGGATATCTTGAGTTCGAGGCCGGCCTGGTCTACAGTGTTAGTTCCAGGACAGCCAGGGCTACATAGAGAAACTGTCTTGAAAAACCATAAACAAACATATATATATATATATATATATGCTGTGGTACATGTCATATTAATGCTATACAGAATAGGATTACAGGAACTGCTTAGAACCAAGTTGAATGGTTCATTTTCTTTTTCCTTTAATTAGATCATTTTTTCCTTTTGTTGTAGCCTGGCTTTCTTTCACATTTGTGGTCTCTTTTTAAAAGTTAATTCTTCTTGCATTAAATCTTATTGCAAAATTAAGTCATACTGCAGGACTTCTCTCTCTCTCTCTCTCTCTCTCTCTCTCTCTCTCTCTCTCTCTCTTTTCTCTCTCTATATGTACCACATTTTCTTTTTTTCATTTTATAATTTGATTTAATTTTACATATCAGCCACGGCTTCCCCTGTCCTCCCTCCTCCCGCGGCCCCCCCCCCGCCCTTCCCTCAGCCCACCCCCCATTCCCATCTCCTCCAGGGCAAGGACTCCCCTGGGGATTCAGCTCAACTTGGTAGATTCAGTCCAGGCAGGTCCAGTCCCCTCCTCCTAGGCTGATCAAAATGTCCCTGCATAGGCCCTAGGTTCCAAACAGCCAGCACTAAGGACAGGTCCCGGTCCCACTGCCTGGGTGCCTCCCAAACAGTTCAAGCTAATCAACTGTCTCACTTATCCAGAAGGCCTAATCCAGTTGGGGGCTCCTCAGCTAATCAGAGAGAAAGAGAAGGGATTGTATGAGCGAGAATTGTTGATACCAAGATTGGAAAAAGCACAGGGACAAATAGCCAAACTAGTGGAAACACATGAACTATGAACCAACAGCTGAGGACTTCTCTGAACATGTTCAAATACATCCAATTCTTTGCCTCTGCCATAAGAGAAAGTGTGTCTATAGTTTTTTTCTGAGCATCCAACCTTCTGAGTAACTGGCATTCTCAAAAGTCTTTTGTCCACAAATAGTCATTTGGAAAAGATCCAAAGTGAACTAATAACATGAACATTAATTTTCCCTTCCTCTGTTTCAGATCAATCTTTAATTACTATTGATTGCTCAATTGAGTGTAGGTTCTAGACTCACTTGATGAAGTCACAGCTATAGTTTTTTTTTTTTTTTTAAATTTTTCCTATAGAAGGTAAAGAAACAGAGGGAAGAGGAGCTAATTTGATGCACCAAATTTCAACAGGTAACGTAATTTGTATACATAGCTGCAAAAAGTGGGTATTAGCCCCGAGAAAGTTAAGACATTGTATGACAAACAACCACAGAAAAATAGTGTCTGTTATCTGGAATCAGGTATCAATACTGGGTTGTTAATGCAACAGACAGTGTGTATATACAGCCTGTTGTTTAACTATTGTCTGTCTTTTAACATTTAAAGTAGGTTGTTGTTTCTTTTCCTGCTGTTGTGATGAAACACTATGACGAAAGCAGCTCGAGGTATGTAGGGATTCTTTTAGCTCCCAATCCAAGGTGGGGCTCGAAGGAAACAGGATCTTGAAGCAAAGGGTCACAGTCAGAAAGAGAGAGCCTTGGAATGTGTGCAGCTGCTCAGCTCCCTTGCTTCCTCTGTACAGTCCAGGATTCCAGTCAGGGGAGGGTGCCACCCACACTGGGTAGGTCACCTGATAACATGAGACAAAAGTGTACAGGCAAATAAGCAAGGCTGAGAGCAAGACACATAGTCTTCCCCAGGAGTGAGCCCCTAATTGGTTATACTATACCAAATGGTCAGCCTTAACATCATATGCATACATTAACACTAAACAGACGGAGAAGGATATATATATCCTTATCCACGGTTATATATATATTTGTGTGTGTGAACAACAGCAGAGAAATTGAGGCCATGAATTTGGAAGGGTTCAAGTGAGAGCATATGAGGGCTTGGAGAGAGGAAATGGAAGGGGGGATATGATGTAATTATGTTTCAATTAAAAAATAAATTAAAAAAGATAGTCCCCTACAGGCTTGCTCAGAGGCATATCTTCTGGGGGATTCTAGATGTTGCCTTGTTGACAATTATAAAACTAACCATCACAATGTATGAAGTAAAGGAAAATTTAATTACCTCTAACATTGATTTATAGGTTTCTTGAAATGATATACAAAAATAACCTAGCACATGTAAGAAGTTTATAAAAAGTAAACTCAGAATATGTTTTATCTTCCATAGAGGGGGTGATAAAAATCATTGGATTATTCTATTTTGAGTTGAGTAGAACTAAATGAATGTCTGTGACATTTACTGAAATAGCAAAGGAGAGAAGATAAGAGGCTCTGAGTAAACAATGATAAGTTTTCCTTTGATCATGTGCTGCTTAGATGTGGCTTCAAGGTGTGTAGGAAAAAAGAAGTTAATAATGTGGAATGATACAATTGAATAATTTTGGTTAAGGTCTGACCAAATCTTTAAGTGACAGGTAAACTAGAGATTCATATGAACTTCCCAAGCCCCTCTTTTCTAAAAACCAAACAAACCTGGCTTTAAGTTGATATTTAGTATGCAAAAAATCTTTTTCTTTAAGTTTGGTCATAAGATCATGAATAAAAAATGCAATATTTTCAAATGTATTAAATTGCAAGTAGCTATTTATTATAAAAGTTATTTTGATAATGTTACAATTTACTGTATATTTTATATGAAAAATGTAAATTAAAGAATAAAATTATTTCTATTCCTAGTGACTTTCCTTAAATCTCAAGTGTAAACTGCTCTCTGTCCCAGTAGAACAGCTCACACTAACTGTAGGCACAGTGAAGTTGAGAGATGTGACAGGGGACTAACCCTGGACTAGTTTTACTTTGCAGACAAATGTAGAGGTGGCTAGTATGGCCGAGATCTCAAGTGCCTTGGATCCTGTTGTTGTTGTTAATGTAACTCAGAGGCTAAATACTTGGATAGAAAAGGAGCCTCTTGAAATTTAAAATATTTATCTCTCAGATTTTTTTCTGTGTTGTATTGATGTGGAATATGGTCCATTTTGCTCAATAAGTGATCACATTTGACATTTTTTTTCATAATTGAAAAAAATGACAAATGTGTCAAGTGATCACATCATGCCTCAAATAAATCTACAATCCTTCTATCCCTCAACATGGTCCTTGTAGTGGCACTTTATTTGCAAGATGAGAACAGAATTTCAAAATGAAGTCCGCATTGGTGATGTATCACAAAGAACATTATTAAAAAATAAGAAATACTTGGCAATATAAATAGTATTGTGTGAATATAATCCAATGGAAGCAAAAAGATTATTTCATGGACAGTTTTAAATAATCGTTCAGAAACAAAAGGATCACATAAAGGAATAGAAAAAAACATAAAGTCTGAACTGTAGCTGTAGGATATATCTAGATCAGTACCCACCACACCATAGTAGCAAGACTCTTCCAGGTATCAGTAAGTTCTATCCTACCTAGTCTTTTTCTAAAAATGATTAAAGACAACTACTCCTCCATATCTGTGTGTTACTGGTTCCAGGCTTTTAAGGTCTGTGAAAGTTCCTTATCTAAAATGACACAGTATTTGTATATAGTCCATGCTTAACCCTCTGTATAAATATTCTCTAGATTTTTTTTATAATTTCTAATATAGTGTAAATGGTATTTACATAATTGTGATAATGTATTGTTTAGAAAACAATCATGAGCAAAAGTCTGAACATGTTCAATTCAGATGAAATTTTTTTTTTCAAAAAGTTGTTCACTATTTGGTTGGATCCATGAATACAAAACCTGTAAGTCACAGGGGCAATGGTTGAATTAAGACTAATATGGTAAGTGGGCTCTAATCCTTAGTTGATTGTGGCAAACAATATCCAGGGTGACAGAAGGGCATAGTCCCATGAAAAGGTGTAATGTCCCTATGGACTCATTGTCTACTAAAGTCGCATTCAGAACCAACCATAAATTATTATAATGTATATTATGTGATTTAGAGTTTCTCAATCTTAGCACTATGACATTGTTGTCTGGGTTATTTCAATTTTCCTTATGTTAATGCAGATTAAACTCAGCTAGTCATACATGCTAAGCAAGTATTCTATCCATCAACTATTTGCACCCTGTGCTTCGATGACTTTTCCTGAGCTGTCCAGGGCATTGCAGATGTTAACAGTATCTTTAGCCTCAACCCACTAGATACTAATAGAAACTTCCCCATTGGTTACAATCCAGTGTCTTTACATATTGAAAAATATTCCCTGAGAAGCAAAATTTCTTTTGGAACCAGTGTGCTAAATGGGCAAAAATTGTGGTGTCTGTGACAAATGGTGTAGGAATATTGTGCTTTACCATGACATTTCCAATTTGAACAGCCACACATTCCCATTTGTTCTTGAGAAGGACTCGTTTGAAAACAAGTATACTGAGAAGATTGCAGTGAAGCTTGTCCTTCATTCTTCTTCGCCTCATTTACTCAAATGCATCAGCAGAGTTCTTACTTTGTTGTGAAATACTAGTTGAAGATGTGTTATATTCATTCATGCTATGAGATATTTGTTTGATGTTGCAAAGATGTGTTGTATTCTTTTATGTTGCATTTGTTTAACTCTGTGAATCTGTGTTACTTTGCCTGTCTATTGGACCCCTGATTGGTCCAATAAATGGCTGAGTGGTCAATAGCAAGACAGGAGAGAGAAACAGGCATTACTTGCAGGTAGAGAGTATAAATAGAAGGAGAAGGACTTGAGAGGAAGAGTAGAAAAAGGAGAAGGAAAGGAGGACATCAGGGGCCAGCCACCTAGCTACATAGCCAGCCATGGAATAAGAGGTAAAGAAAGGTATATAAAATAGAGAAAGATAAAAGCCTGGAGGCAAGAGGTAGATGGGATAATTTAAGTTAAGAAAAGCTGGCTAGAAACAAGTCAACTTAAGTCTGGGCATTCATAAATAAGAATAAGTCTTCATGTATTTTTGGGGGGAATTGGGTGGCAGACCTATAAAGAGCAAAGACTAAAAACACCAACTACATTTGTCATTCTTGTGGGCCTGTATTTCCATGTAGGGCCTGAGAAAGCTGGAAAAAAAGGGGGAAGGGATATGACTCCTTTAAGAAACTCTGCCATACAGCAGAGGACTTAAACAGCCATTTTCACATTAAATAGAAACAAACAAACAAACAAACAAAAAAAAAACTAAGTAAAAAACACCTGCCACAGTGCAGGGCACCAACATTCCAGAGCTGGAGTTTAACTTCAGTTCTTGGTCACTTACCTTCAAAAGGGCAAGCAAGCTTTCAGGAACCAAGAAGAGGGCACAGCTAGCTACCAAAGCCACAATGGGGGTCCTAGCTGCGCTACTTAGCAGTTTTTTAGTTCATGCAGACAAAAATAAAACTAGAGATATGCAGTAAAGACAGATCCAGATGGAGAAAACTTCTAAACAGGTTATAGTGTGTTTAACAATGTCATAGGCTTATGAAAAGAAAAACAATATAGAATGTCATAGAAAGAAAGAAAGAAAGAAATAGTTTAAAAATAAAGTCTTTAAAGAGAGAGTAAAAGTAATATAAAAGAAAAAGCCACATAATGATGGAAAACACACAGGGAGTCTGGATTCTGTATAGTATTGTATCAATTTTGAATTGTTTGAATACTGATGATGGGTTTGTGAACTGGACTGCTAAATTAAACCAGCCTATATACTTTAGGAATGCCTTTCCTTTAAAATGAAAGTAAAAAAAATGCATTTATAAAATGGAACTCAAAAAATTCATTGCTTTGGAGAAGAGGTTTTGTTTTTATTTTCACAGGAAATGGGAGTTTGTGGATTCCTTCAAGGTCGATATGGATCAGATTTGATCTGTCAAGTCCTCCTGAATCTTGATAGGTAATATATATCAATAAAGGTTACAGCTGGTCTTCCCAGGACTTGGCCATTATCTCAATTGTCTCAGGGACCCCTTAAGATGCTTATTCCCACAGACAACAGGAAGCTGTCTAGAGAAAATGACTCCCACATTCCCAAGAGTTGGAGTGTGCATGGTTTTTAGTTATTTGGAAGGTTATGAATGTTTGTTATCATTTAGGGGAATATAAGAACATAGGATAAAGAAACAACTATTAATCCCAGATATTTTGCATTGGCATGGATTTTGGTATATTGATAAAAATTTAAAGTTATTTTTGTTATACTGTATATATGTTTCTACTCTTGTTTGGGGTATTGTGCTTATGTAGTTCATTTAAAAATACCATGTATAATTAAGAAATAAGTTAGTAGTTAATCTCAAAAAATCAAATTTGTAGTTGCATTAGGTATATTTTCAAAGTTAAACAGGTATATTTTAGGCAGATAGATGATTTCAAGCTCTTCAAAGACCCATAGAATATGGCATTTAAGATATTTAATAACCTAAGGTTTTTCATGACAAAGAGACCCATTTGCTTTTGCCAATACCAATTTACTTCATAAAAGGATGACGGGCATCAAAGAAACTCTTTATAGATTTGCTTTCAATGTGGCAAAAACACAGGGAAAAACTGTTGAACTTTGCCAAGACAAAGCAGGGCAGTCCTTTGAGATTCCTGCTTCACAGGATAATCGCCAGATAGTGTACGCCTGTAGTCCAAAGCTGTGTGCACCAACATTGCAGAGAAATGTTGGGTGACTGTCTAGGCAGCCAGATGTCTCTGTTGTTGGGTAATATTACATCCTTCTGGGGTCTTTGATGGAGTTAAAGACTAAATAGTTAGAATTACAGTTTTTCTTAGTTATAGAAAGTAAACTAGGCATGAAACTTTGGAATCACTGAGATAGGATAGATAATGGAGTATTTTCTCTGAATTTGCTAAATGCAAATGGACTGAATACTATAAATGTAATTCTTACTTGAAAAGTGTTTTTGTTGTGTACACTTTTACTATGTTAAAGTGAAAACCTGTCATTTTTATTTTGACAAAAGGTAGAAATATTGTGGAATATTAGTTGAAGATGTGTTACATTCCTTTATGCTGTGGAATATTTGTTTAATGATACAAAGATGTGTTGTATTCTTTTATGTTGTATTTGTTTAACTCTGTGAAGCTGTGTTACTTTGTCTGTCCAAAACATCTGAATGGTCTAAAAAGAGCTGAACAGCTCATAGGTGGGCAGGAGAGGGATAGATGAGACTACCAGGCAGAGAGAATAAACAGGAGAAGAAGAAAAGGGGGAGTAGTGAGAAAAGGAGAGAGGATTCTGGGGGCAGCCACACAGCCACACAGCCAGGCATAGAGTAAGAAGTAAAGAAAGGTTTATAGAATAGAGAAAGTTCAAATCCCACAGGCAAAAGTAGATGGGATAATTTAAGTTAAAAAAAAAAGCTGGCTAGAAACAAGCCAAGCTAAGGCTGGGCATTCATAAGTAAGAATAAGTCTCAATGTATTTTTTTTGGAGCTGGGTGGTGGGCCCCCAAGGAGCAAAGAGTACAAAAACCAATTACATTGCCTTGATTTCTGTGATCTGCATTGAACATAGAAATATTTTTAATTGTGAAATAGACTTATTAAGAAATGCTCATATAAACATGTTATTAAAATTAGTTAAAATTTATTACCCCTTTCTTATTGATAGAGATGATAATTATAATTTATTTTTGTTTTACTGCATTTCACAACTGCAGCTTCTCTAAGGTACCTGTAAGAACTTGCTCTTGCATAGAGCCATATTCTTAACTTTACTTAAACATTTAGTAAATGTGTGAATTTCAGTATTCTGTTAAGCTAAAATTGACGTTCTGTATCCTTAAGATGACATTAAGGCTCAAAGATGTCAAGTGATGCCTGGTGATGATTATGATGATGATGATGGTGGTGGTAGTATGGTGGTGGTAGTGGTGGTGATAATGATAAGAGATTTATAAGTACATGATATACAGATAGATGATAGATAAATAGATGATAGATTGATAGATGATAAGTTGATAGATAGATAGATAAATAGATAGATAGATAGATAGATAGATAGATAGATAGATAGATAGATAGACAAACAGATGAATGATAGAGATTCAATATGACACAAACTGCAGTTACCTGGGAAGAGGAAATCTCAGCTGGGAAGTTGACTCCAAAATATTAGCCTGTAGGGAATTTTCTTGGTTAATAATTGATGTGTGAGAGCCCATCCCATCATGAGTGGTGCCATCCCTAGGCATGTGGACTTGGGACGGTATGTGAAAGGAAGAAGTGAAGTTTGTTATGCAGCATTTCTCCATGTTTTCTGTTTCAAGCTCCTGAACTGAGTTGTCCCTCTGTATGAACATGGAGGTGTAAGCCAAATAAACTCTTTTCTCCTCTAAGTGGGTTTTTGTCAGTGTACGTGTTATGCATGTAATGATGAAGTGCTATAAACTGAGCCTGATATTCAGACACCCTGTTTATGATAAGAATTAGTGTCAAGGGCACAGTGTGGAGGAATATAATTTCATACCATACATGAGTGACAATAATTAGATTATCAGTTTTCACATAAAGCACACATGCCAAGAGCCTGAAGCTTTTGTTCATAAGAAAATTAAACAAGTCTTTCATAATCTACACAACATATTTTCTATGTATTTTAAGAGCTAAAAGTACCAATTCAATTACGATATGATATTTACATTGAGTTGCAAACATTAGTGGGAGATTTGCCCTGAGATTGCACACTCTTTTTGTTGTTGTTTCAGGTTTAAAGTATTGCATAAAGGTAGAGAAATTAAAAGGGAAAAACAACTTTGCCCTTCAGTTTACATTTCTGGCAACAACACAGTAGCATAGCAGATGTCAAGAACCATAGTCAGCATTTCGGGAAGAAAACATTCTAGTCAGCTGCTCACTGTGGGAAGCAGTGGCAGGGCTTGAAATCTGACCAAATCAGTCCACAGAAGTGTACAGATAATTTCCTGAGACAGACTTGAAGAAGATCGGATTGTTGCAAGATAAAGAGATGATGAATCCATCCCAAATGGAGGCAGTTGTTCTGTATTTGGGCTTCCATGATTGTGATATGTAAGAGGAAAATAATTTAAAAATCTCATGATCTCAAGATATGCAGGACTAGCATATCATAAAAGTGATGTGTGCTATTGGAGTTCGTGTTATTTAATTAGTTGTGTGCATTTAGGGCATATATATTCCCAGAGACAGTACTTATTACTAGAAAAAAGGGTAAAGACAAAGACATTCACCTTGCTGAAGAAGTACAATAAATATCATTTATATTTTCTTCTTTTGGACAATCAGTTGTTTCCACATTCTTTATACTCAATCTGTATCGCCTAAGTGGTTTATAGATTAAGGTAGTAATTGTCATATGATATAAATATCTTGACCTATTATTTGTGTCATTAGAATCCCAGAAGAGAAAAATAAGAGTGGGGTCAAAATTATATTCCAAGAAACTGTGGTTAGAATATGCATCAAATTAGAAAAAAACCCACATAAACTATAGATAGAAGAAATTTAATGAACTAAAAACAGGATTAATTGAAAGAAATCCACAAACTTCTGGTTAATGGCAAAGACAATCTTGAGAGGAGTGAGAAAGAAACCAGAACCTTGCCTACAGAGGGGAAATAAAGGGATTATCACAGACCACAGTGTTCAGAGGAAGTACTACGTTTCTCAGTACTGAGAAAGAGCCATCAACTGGAAATTCTACATCCCATTAAGACGATCTTCCAGAATAAAAGATCAAGAAAGAGAGCCCCAGGAAAAGAAAAGCTAAGAGTATTTGTTTCCAAAAGATTTAAGCACAATGACTAAGAAACTTTTTCAACAGGAAGGAAAATTTAGAAATCATGAGTCTTGCAACATCAGAAATTGTTTCATAACAATATGGTTAGAAAAATATATATTATGTGGTTTCAAGTTTAAATTTGTTTTATTTTGTGTTATGATCTGTCCTGGAGAATGTGGTACCTATTTCTGAGAAGAATGTGTGTTCTATTGCTGATCAATAGAATATTCTGTATTTATTTGTTTGTATCTAGGATTCTAGGTGATCTATCTATTGATAAAACTAGGTTATCTCAATTTTGTTATTTACCACCTTGTGGGATCTGGAAACTGAATCTGGGTCCTCTGCAAGAGCAGTAAGCATGCTTAGTGGCTGAGCCATGTCTCCAGCTCACATTTTCCTTAATTTTGGTATATTATGATGCTGATATCACAGTTTCATCTATTTGTGTTATATGTTTATCAAAAATTATTGTATACAGTAATAATTTTCTTAACTTTGGTATTAGATATAAAATAGATTTGCACATCACCAGTTACTAATAAAACATTCTGAATTTGACTATATACTTACCTTTACCAGTCAGTTTTTTGGTTTTATTTGTTTTCATGTTACTTACCATATTTTTGTTTTAATCTGAAGAACTTTACTGACCCTTGTCAGATGACATTTCCAATGATGATTGAATATTGTATTTCTCCTTCCTTTCTGAAGGATGGCTTGGTTAGGCATAATATTAAATATTGATTGATGATTGATAGATTGATTTTCTTCCTTAGCATTTTGAGATACCATTCTACTCTTTCTTGGCCTGAACGATTTCTGCTGAGAAACCCACCAAAGGTCCTTCCCTTGTAGAAAGGTTTCCTTTTCTTTTCTTTTCTTTTCTTTTCTTTTCTTTTCTTTTCTTTCTTTCTTTTGTTCTTTCTTCCTTCCTTCCTTCCTTCCTTCCTTCCTTTCTTTTTTTTTCTGCTTCTTAGAAGATTCTCTTGCTGTGCCTAGATCTTAACATTTTGGCTATAACATATCTCAGATTTTCTTCTTTTGACTAAGTAATCATTGTTTCTGGTTGATTTAATTCACTAACACAGAGGTCTTTCCTAAGATTTAACAAGTGTGTTCAAGCATTGTGTTTCTCTAAGGTTTCTACTCTTTTCTCATTTTCTTTTCAATTCCATAATTTATGTCTTTGTTCCTATTGTAGCGTCTTACAGGTCTCTTACCTGTCTTCATCTTCCTTCATTTATTTGTATCTTTTCTTCCTCTAACTGGCTAATTTCAAGTAACATATCTTAAAGTTTGCTGGTACCTTTTCCATATTGTCTAGTCTGCTGCTGAAGCACTGTGTTACATTTTGCACTTACAACATCATATTGTTCAACTCTAGAGTTTATTTTTGGTCCTTTTTTGTAATTTCTTAAACTTCTCGCTTTGTCCATTCCTTTGAATTTTTATTTAGTTATTTATCTTTTTTACTCTCGTATCTTAAAGAGAGTCCTACAGACAATTGTTTTTAATTCTTTGTCAGATGATTTTTCAGATGTCCCTTTCCTTGGGGTCACTGCCTGAGACTCCATGGTTTCCATTGGTTATGTTGGGTTTTCTTGTTTTATTTTTTTGTATATGCAGATACATGTTGGTGTCTGTGTATCTGAAAGAGTTAAGATCATTTTAGTGATGCATTCACACATTAATGGATTAGTTCTGTGATCTCAGTTGGGTAGGAGGTAAGCTGGGTCACATTCTGCTGCTGAGCACATAATACAATCTGTTTGGCATGTCTATTTCTAGGGACTTAAGAAAACATGGGGATCTCTTCTATTTCCCTTTCCCATGGCAATCCATGTGTCTCTTTTAGGGTCCTACTTGTTAGCCAACTTCTTTGGAGCTAAACTGGGGATGAGAAGGGTCAATGGAGGGTGGGGGATGGGAGATGAGCATATGAGGGAATGGGATGGTAGAGCTGGAGCAGGGACTGAGTGAGGGAGCGGTGAAGGAGATACCATGATGGAGGGAGACACCATGGAGATGGGGAAAGGCCGGGTGCTAGGGATGTTCCCAGGAATTCACAAGGATGACCCCTGCTTAGACTACTAGCAATAATAGAGAGAGTGCCTGAACTGGCTTACCTCAGTAATCAGATCAGTGAATACCCTGTCATCATAGAGCCTTCATCTAGTAACTGATAGATGCAGATGCAGAGATCCATGGCTGAGCACCAGGCTGAGCTCCAGGAGTCCAATAGAAGAGAGAGAAGAGGGATGACTAGGCAGAAATGACTAAGAGTCTCTCCAGGCCATGTGTGGTCATGGGGGCATGGCTAGAATTCCTATCATCCACAGCTGTTGGTCTAAAGTTCATGAGTTCCTCACTAGTTTGGTTCGGTTGTCTCTGTAGGTTTCCTCATCATGATCTTGATGCCTCTTGCTCATAGAATCCCTCTTCTCTCTCTTCTACTGAATTCCTGGAGCTTGGCCTGAGAGCTGTGGATCTGTGCATCTGCTTCAACGATTAGGTGACTACACAGCTCATGGATTATGTAATCTATGAGCATGCATGGCGTAGCCATGTGGACCCATATGTCCATATGCGGGGGTAGTCCATAAAAAGCGAATCCCATGTACCCTCCCCCATCTCTGCACATGTCTTTCAAATAGGCCTGATCACATCCTTTTCTGTCCCTCCCTTTTCCTAATAAAACTCTCAGTGGGTTTTGTTGTGCCTAGTGACTTTTCCTTGAAGGGTAAAAGCTCGGCATAAAACCAACAATGGAGCCTTCATGGGACTGGACTAGGGTCTCTGCATAAGCAAGACAGTTGTGAAGCTTGATCTGCTTAAGGGGCCCCCTGGCAGTTGAATCAGGATCCATCCCCGGTGTATGAGCTGGATTTTTGGAGCCCACTACCTATGGTGGGACACCTTGAAAATCTTGATGCAGGGGGAGGGGCTTGGACCTGCCTCAACTGAATGTACCAGGCTCTGTGGAGACCCATGGGAGACCTTGCCTTGTTGGAGGAGGGAATGAGGGGTGGGTGGGAGAACGTGGGAGGGGTGGGAAGAGGGAGGAAAGGGAGATCTGAGATTGGTATGTAAAATGAATAAGAAATTCCTTAATTTTAAAAAAAAGAAAGAAAACATGGGTTTTGTCTAGGGACTGAGCATACTGGACTGCCCACTGAACTTAGGTCACTGGGATTAGTGGAGGAAAGGCTTGACAGATTTCAGTCATGTTACCAAGTGCATTATCAGATATGGCTTTCTCTGGGTCTTTGTCAGGGTCCTTACTGTGTCATTCAGTGAGTCTCTGAGCAGGTCACAGTGTCCTTGGGTCACAAATAAGATGAAGTAGAATTTTAGGGGGAGGTAGGAATTACAGCTAATGCTGAGGTCTCTGGATAGTGTCCTAAATTCCTATGTGTGGGAGGAAAGTGAGGTGGGGCTTTTAGCAGTGCTGGCTGTGGGTCACAGTCCAGGAAAGATAAATCAACATTTCACAGTCATTTTGGGATCTGTTTTGGGTCCAAGGTCAGCAAGCCTATGCCATAGGGATGGATGGGCAAGCTACTCATTAAGTCATTTACGAGGCAAAACTGTTTTTAGGCAACAGCTGAGATAGATTAGAGTATAGTTATAGAACTGGAGTCTGCAGTGGAGCAGAGGTCAGCAGGCCTGCCTCCCAGGGTAAGGACAGGCTTAACATCTGATGGGCTCGATGGCAGGTGTGACTGTTCTTATACTATTGCTCAGAGGGGCTAGTGCTGTGTTTAAGAGCTTCTTTGGGAGCTCCCAGGAACAAAATGATTGAGCCTGTCATCCAAAGTGCTGGTAGATATGCCTCATCTCACATCACTTGGTGGAGGATTCTGATTGGAAGAAAGAGCGAAAATGGGGTCCTGATTGAGTCTACAAATGGACAAGACCGTGTGTAGGTTACAAACCCTACCATGGTCAGTAGGCCTGCCACTAAATATCTTCTGAGGCATAGGTACACTATTGCACTTATATAGGATTGCCAGATGAAATTTAAAACTGACAGTTGAACCAGGATCTTGTATAAGCAGGCATCTTTTTGAAACAGGGTCTTTCTGTGTTTTCTAGCCTGGCCTTGAACTTAAGATTCTTTAGTATTATCCTCAAACCTGCTGGCGTGGTGTGAATCAAATAGTATTTTTAGTTTAAGCATGTCCAAAATTTTGCTTAGCACATACTATGAAATTTCATTGTACTTAGAGAGATTCAAATTTAAAGAAGTGTTTTGTAAATTTACTTGCTAGTCCAATAATCTTACACTTGGGGCTTTTTGTTATAAATGATAACACACTTTCAAAACACAGGTATATACTTCAGCTGGGTAAGCACAGCACTTTGCAGTTTACTGATTTTCTATGCAATCAACTTCCCTTCTCACTCATATATACCCTTTAAAGAGAAGTTCAGACCACCTACAAGGAATCATCTGCAGATTATGCAGTGTTAAAAGTGCTCTCTACATTGTTGTTATTCTGTGATTGACTCCCAGAAGACTAATTCTAGAAAACATCACTGAGGATGATTTTTATACACAAGTAAAATTACAAATTATTATACCTAAGAGATGTAGCATAGTGTTTTAGATGTAATGACATCTTAAGTAGAGTGTTGATAAATACAACTGGATGACCACACAATGATAACTCTAAATTTAGTGATGTAAGGTGAAAAGAGACAAGCACATCATGGTAAGTGCCTAGGCTGTCTGCAGTGTCTGCCTTTACACACTTACCTCTTCAAAGCAGGTGCCCCTGAGCTGACATCTATCTGGAACATGGCTTCCAGAAGCTCCAGCTATGACTGCACATGGGGAGGCTTGGTCAGTGGCTGTGAACAACTGTTAGGTCTCTAACCAGTTGTTTAAATCATAAAACAATTTCAGCCTCTCGAACAATAAGCCCATTTTCCAGCCATTCATGTATCCAACTTCTTGCAGTCTTTTCAAAAACGAATTCATTAGTCACTCAGGATGTACTGTTTCATGCTGAGAGTTAAAATGCTGGCCTGGGTAAACTCAGAAAGCAACACGGTATCACTCTCTATTGCTCACCTGGCCAAATTTATTCAGTGCAATTGATGTCATGGTCAAAGCTACAAAAGCAATTTCCAAAAACACTCATGAAAAACTGACTTAGGTGACTCAAATTATGATAATAGAATTGAGACTGTCTAATGATTCATCTCCAAGATTAATGAAACCTGTAAATTTGAGTACTCCTTGAATAGTCTAGATTAGTGTTTCTGAATTTAAGTTCACTGTGGGCCAGAACTTCCTTCCACTTGTTAGTGTTGAACCTATAAGTAAAAAAATGTAAAGAAAAGAAAAATTAGGGAACTCGGAGGACTACAATCATAGAAGCAGAGAATGTGCAGCTGCAAGTGAACACTGCAAAGCTCTCCTCTGGAGTTTCAGATCAGCGTTTCTGTTCTTGTTTAAAGCGTGTCTTCTTTGCATTTTAACCTTGTTTCCTTCATGCCTTAAGACTGTGGAATTCAATTAGGCATATTGTTGTGTAATCTGGATGATGTCTATTCAGTGCCCTAAGATTTTCATTCTTCACCTTACAAAATAAATGATAATATTGAGTATTTTACCTGCGAACACACACAACAAGAAGGATAATGTGATTCTGAATCTATTCGCGGAAACGCTGAGAATCTATTCTGTGCCAGGTGAATCAAGTAGTGGTAAGAATGTTTGTTAGGAAGCTTTTTGGCAGCACACAGCAAAATACTGCTTAAAGGACAAAGAAATTTATTGTTGTCTTAAGGTGATTTGAGAACAGGGTGGGTTTTTCTATTAAGTTTCTTCTTTAAAAATTATATACATGCAAATAATGCTTTTTGATTACTGTCCCCTCCTACCTTCCTTCATTTCTATCCCATGCTTATCATCCCCACCCCCATCCCTACCAGTCTCTTTTACATGCTGAAGACTTCAGGTCCCAGTTAGTTTAACCAGGGCTATCAGTGTGAGCAATGGATTAGAATTATCCACTGGAGCTTGGTGGGGTCATCAGTAGGTAGACAAGTGAAGGGAATGGCTATCCTCAGTTCATCAGTAGCGAAGACTGGATCAGCAAGAGATAGTGCCTGGAACCTCTCTTCTGTCCCTGTCCCACTGTTGACGGACACACTCTCATTCAGATGCAGGGCACAATCCACAGCCCAGGAGATCAGGGCTGTAATGACAGTGTCTTGCCCGGCAGATGACATCTCTCAGCCCTCTCCCTTGCTTAAAGGGCTCTTACATCTTTCTTTCCCCTCTTCCACAATGTTCCTAAGCCTTAGAGAGAATGATATAAATGTGCAAAATAGTTTTTAGAGCTAATATAATGACTGGGTAACATTATCAGGCATTATTTTGTATGTGTAATAATATTTTAAACACAGTCAATAACTACCTTGTATGAAACACAATTATTAACTGTATTAACCATACATTCACAACAGAATACTATTTATCTGTCAAAATAATAGTGTTCTGTTATTAGATGAACCTGAAGGACATTGTATTAAGTGAAATGAATCAACTACAGAAAGACATAAATATCATGATCGAATTCTGTGTGGAATCTGCTCATAAAAATGGAGCAGAATGTAGTCACCAGGGACAGAAGATGGAGGGAATAGGCATTTATGGAAGAATCAAAGGCTTAATTAAATGAATGAAAGTATAATAAATTAAAACACCATGGAACATGGGGAATTTTAATTTGACAAGGGAATAAAAATAAGGAACACTTTTTCTTTTCTGAAGCTTCAAGAAATATATATTAACATGTAGTATTATCGCAGCTTATTAAGATGAAGGTACAGTGACCTTCCACTATGTGGAAATTTGGAGTCTATGAAGTACATGTGCCATTCTTCAGTCTTCACTCCGAAAATGAGGTGTGAAGGTCACCTTTCCATTCATCCACTCATGAATATTTCCCAATCATTAGGGAAACACATTACCTTGGACTTTGATGTAAGTGTCCTTTCAACAAACTCCAGTGAATAAAACACATCAAAGAAACCGTTTCAGGACGTGAGGCCACACAAACAGCACAGCATCTGAAGCTGGGCCTGTTCAGAACCAAAGCTCCATTCCCTGCTGGCTGTAGAACACTCTGTGAATTCCTTATCCAGCCCTCTCAGAGTCCTTTTGGGTTGCTGTGTGGCACGGAATCAAGAGCTACTCTGGGACTGAAAAATGAAGCTTTCCAAGAACATAAAATGTCATATGTAAATGGCAGCTGACGAGTTCTTGACTTACAAAAGCAGAGGTTCTTTTCTTCTGCATTTTTCTTTTTCTTCTTACTTACTCCTTTGTATCAGACAGGAAGCACCAGTTTTGAAAATTGGAGGCTGCACCTTAGTCATTTTACTGTTTTCAAAAATGTTTTAAATGTTCTCTTTGTATTTTATTTAATGTGGTGATAGAGCTATAATACATCCTGTGATTTCCCTGCTGACTATTTGCTTCTTTAGTAAAACACACTGCCCTTTCCTTCCTTACGGATGGAGAAAGTGCTGTGCAGCTCTGTAGTCCGGAGTTAGGACCATCAAGGGCTGTAATATCCTTGAGACTGTGACCAAATGTGAAGATGTCTGACTTTAGCAGCTCATTTCTCATTTTAAATGCTAAGAGGTGACTTTCTTCATTGTTAATGGAGATAGTTAGAAGAAGCAGATGTGCATGATTTCAAGATATAAAATTTTATATAACATAATTTTTTAAATTATTTCTTTAATTTTTTGAGATTAAAATATAATTACATAATTTACCTCTTCCCTTTCTTTCTCTTTTCAAACCTTCCCATTTATCCCCCTTTGCTCTCTTCAAATCCATGGCTTCTTTTTTCATTAATTGTTGTTTTATAAATATTGTGTTTGATTGTGTTATATTTACCATAGGCTCATATATTTGTGTATGTATATGTGTGTGTGTGTGTATGTGTGTGTACACAAATACATCCCACTCTGTCTATAAAATGTTACTTGTATGTTGTTTTCAAGCTGACCATTTGGGGTGCTCCTCCCTGGGGAAGCCTACTTCTCCTGCTTACAACATTCCTTAGTTGCTTGTAATTCTTTGTGTAAGGTTGAGGTCTCATAGGTTTTCCTCAGTCTGCTTCAGCATGTCTATTGCTGTCTTTGTTCAGCTCTCTCACCAACATATTTGGTTTTGTTTTGTTCATTTCCGTAAACCTACATGTCTCATTTTGTCTGGTTTTGGCTCAGACGGGAAGGGAGCATCCTTCAGGGACACTGTTGGGGACAATTTCTCATGTCCTCCTCTGCAGTGAAACAAGGAAGAGGTCAGATCCAATGGCTGGCTGTCCATCTTCAGGACCACAGTTTTCTAAGGACATCCTGGCAATTTAAACAAGTACGTTTCATTCTTGTTGTGGTTTGATTGTGTCATATTCACCGGAGGCTCAGGCTCATGCATTTGAACACCTGGTCCCTGTCTAGCAGCACTGTTTCGGGATCTTCTGCAGGTGTGGCTTATATGGAGGAAATGGGTCACTATTGATGTGCGGCTTTTAGGGTGATAGCCCAGTCTTGTTACAAGCCAGAATCTCTTTGTTTACTGATCCCACAAAAATGTGAGATGCGACCTCATTCTCTTGCTACTGTGCCCTCTCCCACATCATGAACTATACGCTCAAACCATTCTGAAATGAACTCCTCCTGAATCAAGTTGTTTCTTGTCAGAGGTATGATCACAGAAGTGAGAAAAGGAATTTTATTATACTATTATTTGTCAGTATCTGATTATCATGGTTAAGAATAAATACACCCGGAACCACCATCTCTGGGTTTAAAACTGATAGGTATGTTGTTAGGTTGAGCAACAAGTTCACGTAAATAAAAACTTCTCATAGGTGACTTCACAACTAAACGTTAAATATAACTGTATTCCCTATGCACTGATAATAATTTAACATGTAATTTGAGTGTAATAGTCAGTAATTTTGAGATCTGTGTGGAAATTATAGAAAATTTAATTTGCATGTTCTATATTGCTCTCTTGTCATAGTCTGCCCATCCTTTACTATGGCAAGAGCCTCCTACTTACAGCTGTATCCAGACAACAACACCGGGATTTGCCCCTCACTACACAAAAACCCACAAAAGGAAACCCAAGGCTAATGCCATCCGTGTCCGGCAGCAGTGCCAGTGATTTTGTGTGTTATTAGTAACGGTGTCTGCATTTGTGGGTGACTCGGCCTGTTCATACAGACTTGTTACCTTGTCCAGTTTGTATTTGCTTCTTGAGAATTCTTGCATTTTCTGGTATTTTTATCCCTTTTACTCTTGTTGGTCTTGTCTCTTCTCATAAACTCTGGTTGTGATGAGCCGTATTGCTTTGAGCTTAGTGTCTTTGGGGTCTTCTACTCATGTCTAGTTGTACTACTGGTCACATTATCTCCTTAATGACTGTATATGTATACACACACACACACACACACACACACACACACACAGACACACACACACACATATAATATTCTAAAATAAAACTAGAGTGACGAGGGGAAGCGGGCACAGAGTCCCACCCCTAGTCAAGGAACTATTTACAAATTATAGTTGCTATGAAAGGGAACCTAAATTATATTTAGTGGAGTGTCACTGGGTATATCTTTCACACTCCAGGGAAGGTCCCATGCTCAGGAATAGTTGGCCAACAGACTCCATATTTTTCAGTGGCCTTTTTATTCTTTAGTTTTTAAGAAAGAAAAAAATATGAAGTTGGGTGGGTAGGGAGGGGGGAGGATCGATCTAGAAGGAGTTGGGAGATGGGATAAAATAATAATATACTATATGAAATTCTCAAAGAATAATTTTTTAAAAAAATTTTGAGTTACTGACTTGACTTTCAGAAAAAGTTATAAAAAATATTACATTTTTGTTTTGGAATTAGGACAGAATGTTCAACAGTTTCCAAAATGACCAAAAACATATCTCTGCAATTATGTACTACATATTTATGCAAAATGACACTGTCAATCTTGACAGCTATTAAATAAAATTATTAACTCTAAAAAGTGTTGCTGATGATATGGATCCTGAAGTAGCAAATATTCAGCTAAAATTCAATTCTTCTTCCTCTAGCAGCAGATGGGAACAATTGTCGTGACCCCCAGTCAGACATTACGGAGAGAGTCGAAATGGGATGTGTCTCTCAAATCCCTCCCCTCAGAACTCAGGAAACCCTGCAGAAGAGGAGGCAGAAAGACTCTAAGAGGCAGAGGAGATGGAGGACATCAGGAGAGTAAGGCCATTGAAACAACTAAGCAAGGTGCATATGAGCTCACAGAGACCTAGGCTGTAAGTATAGGGCCTACACAGGTCTGCACCATGTCCTGTGAACATACAACTTTTAGCTTAGTATTTTTATGGGACACAAGCAAGTTCCTGATTTCTTGTACCTGCTGCTGGGACTCTTTTCCTTCTGTTTGGTTGCCCTTTCCAACTTCAGTCTGATGTTTTTGTTTTATCCTGTTGTATTTTATTTTGTCGTGTTTGGTTCCTGTTCTTTTCTAATGAGAGACAGAAAGGGAGTAGATCTGGAGAAGAGGGAATGAGAGGAGGAACTTGGAGGAATAGAGGGAGGGGAAACCATAGTCAGGATATATTGTATGAGAAAAAATTCTATTTTCAATAAAGGGAAAAATAAAAAAGATTAAATTCTTCATATAGAAATAAGTAAGTTGCATCATCTAAATTGCTGTTCTTTCTTTTTAAACAAATTGCCAAGTTTTTAAATCGGGGGACATTTTAAAATAAATCTATTCATGGCTTATTACCAAAAAACAAAAACAAAAACTTTATTTACAAAACAAAACTTTATTTATAAAAACAGGCTGTACCATGTTATATCTAGAGTATAGGCTTTATTTTGTTGAGTTGACAGTTTGGTAGCTGTTGCAAGAAGGGAAAAATAAAGCAGCCAGTCTGCACTTATAATGACTTCAGTAGCAGAAACAGGCCTGGAAAACCTCTCAGAGTCATCTAGGAGTTGCATGTGTAGCAAGGGATACAACTCAGCCACAACAGGCTAAAATCTATGCTAAAGGAACTGGAATCCACCATGTCAAAAGAGTCAAGCCAGGTATATCTTGAATGTACTCTCTCATTTGTTGAGATTAGCAGGTCAAGTCTATGTCATAGGTGAGCTGAAGGGACCAGGACTCCCAGTGCTGGTAGATGATGGATCTCAGCTCCATAAGATACATCAAATGGAGGGGGCTTATTTCAGGTTCTTTTTCAGCATGCTTAGATGTGTATCTATCAATAAAGCATATGTTATGCTTCAAAATAACTAGATATTCTCCAAATATTAAAAATAGTATATGAAAAATAGAAATGCTTTTTTGCCTTGATTTGAGGGCTGCTGCTATACACATGTGTAAGTCTGCTGAAATCTACTACATTAGGACATTCAGCTATTACGTCTTTAAAAAAGAAGTTTCAAGCCAGACTTGATGGTGCATAGCAATAGTCCTAGTCAGCTTTAGTTTATTTACCATTTGCAGATTAATATAAATAGTTTGATTGATTGGTCAACTGACAGCTTCAAGATTCCAGTAAAAACACACATAGTACAAATACTTTTAAAAGAATGTTTTTTTTTAATTCTATGGGAATTACAGATAGTCTGTTTTGATCATGTTTTTCTTTCCCTCAACTCCTCCCAGATCTTCCTCCACCTTCCTATCCAACCAGCTTCATGTTCTCCTTTTCTTTCTTTTTAAACCAGCGTTTTAATACTGTGAAGACAGCATTCTAATGACATGGTATCTAAAATTATGCTATCAACGTACCCAAATTTAAAAAAAAATATCACGTGTTATCAAAATTTCCTCACTTTCACACCTTTCAAAGTACTGTCAGGATTGTTTTCTTATATGATCTAATTGACAGACTACATGATGTTCATGTGTGATGGATTACTATTACACCAATAATCTCATGACTTCTTACAGTTTGATTTTTGCCATTTTGAGTGCCTTTCCTGTAGGACAGAGGCTGCTTCTCAGCAGCCTGCATGATCAGCAAGGTATAATAAACATGACAGATTAGTATGGTATTCTTTGAAAACTCTAGTCATGGTATATATAGATATCTTCAGACTATATTCTGATGGAATGGTTGAGGGTAATTTTAGACTTAAGAAACATTTAAAGAGCACTTGTCCATTCTGCATGAGTGCATATTGCTTTTGACACCTTCTAATTAAGTAAAAGAGAACACATTGACCTTATTAGTGGCCTCATCCCACATATCTAAGCCCTCACTTTGAGCTAACCTATCAGCATCATTTTCAGTACAGTAGCTGTGGTTGGAACATTACAAAGTTGAATTTATGGTAATCTACAGTCAATATTAATGACTGATCCAGTTTCTCAAGGGCCAGATTGGTTAATGTAAAGACCCTTCAATCTTTAAATGTAGCACCAATCCCAATAGTCTATGGGACACTACACTGTTCTTGAATTACTACCCTGGTTTGAAGTATTTTAACTGGTGTCAAATTTTATTGTGGTTGTTTCTTTTATTTTGGTAATGCAGTACAATGTTGGAGAATTTTTTCTAGCTCCAAAGGATATAAATTTCAACTATATTAGGTTCAACGCTAGTGAGATGGCCACAGGGTGTGTCTGTGACCCCATGAATATAAAGGATCAGATTTCAGCTAACTACCTGATGCCCCATACTCCCTCCTAACAAGGGAGTCTGATAATGCAGTCTCTGAATGTCATTGTCATCTCAGACCCAATACCCCACCACTCAGCTTGTCTTGACACTCTTCTTTTTTCAGTGAGTCCTTTCATAGGAGGATTAGTGGAATTACACTGCCAACTGAGAGCCAGTCTCATCCTCTTGAGGACAGTCCGTTCCTTAATTACCATATTCAGAGTCAAGGAACAGAGAGATCACAAATGTCTTTGGAATGATATCCTCGAGTCTCTTGTTCCATTCTCATCATTTTAAAGTTGTAAATAAGAGGCTATAGCCTTGTTGGCTCTTTGTCTCTCTTCCCCAACTAGTGATGCCATATGTTATTAACCATCTCCATAACATCCTGTGGGCCAAGACTTCTTGGTTGCTCTTCTGACTTTGATGGTCATTATGATGATTGTGTCTTCCTGCTTTCTGGCAGTTAAATGCCATCACATGCCCTCTATTATTTCAATAATGCATTACTCAATGAATATTAATGGGTCCTGGCTGAGACCATCTTTCTTACCATAATCTCTGGCCTGAAGAGGTGAGCCACCAATCAGTATTGATACCACTCTTCCCAGTACTGTCCACACACATGTGGATTACCTACTTGGGATGTTTAAAGTGTTGCAAAATATATCAAGCTCAGAATTCTACTTCCCTCCGTCTTTCAAATTTCTCACCTGTAATCTTACAGGGAAACACAGATCCTTCTCTGCAGTTCAGAGGGACTATAACTCACAGGCTTCTTATCAGTAAGTTTGCCTCACTCTGTGAGGTCCTAGTTGCTAGGGTGTTAAAATCCTACATAAAAATCCTGGCATAACAAGTCAATAACATTTTGATTTTTCTGTATTTTGTTCTAGTTCACTTGCTCATACAGCTTTAAACCGCAATCTCAGGAAAGGCATTTACTGATGCGTGCTAGTGCGTACTTGGCAGCTGTTTTAATGAACAATCTTTTCTTTCCTCCTCTCTCATATCCAACCAGGTTACCTTAGGGCTTTAACTTAGACACCTGCCTGGCAGCTAGGAGTAAGGTAGATTCTTTCAGATGATCACTGTTTACTTGAGGGAACATGGCATTCCTTGGTATCTTCCAGATGGGGATGAGGGTGCAGTTCTAATGAATATTTAAGTTTTTAGGTCAACAACCAATTGTGCCCACAAAACATTGCATTCTTATAGTCATATACCAATTCTGGCTCTCACAATCTTTCTGTTCTCTCTTCCATGATTATCCCTTAACCTTTGAAAGAGATAGCCTGATATAGACGATCCATTTAGGACTGTCATATTCTTACAAATGATCACTGTTACAATATTTGATTACAGTATTTGAATATAAAATATATGTACATGAATGTTACCATGAAAGCAAAACTCCTGATTGTATATTTACATTTATATTCATTTAGTGTTAGGTAAATATAAAGTGGGACATCTGTAAAATGTCATACTAATTAGACATTAATGACAAATATGCAAAGAAAGTAAAATAAAAAAGAAAAGAAAAACCTCAAAATGTACCATAGCTTACATGAAAAACGTAGTCAGAAGCTGCTGATTTCTCATTTTTAAAATTACATTGATTGATTGATTGATTGATTTATGTGTATCAATGTTCACATACCACAGCACATATGTGCTTGGAGGGCAGAAGACAACTTGTAGGAGTCAATTCTTTCCTTCTTCCTTGTGGGTCTTTATGCTTTGCAGCCAATACCTTTAGTCACTGAGCTATCTACTCAGACCCATGCTCTTGATTGCCTCCTATAAAAAATTGTTGAAGATACCACAATCTTGAGATATTGATTGTGGAGAGATCAAGCTGGGACTCATCTGGAAGTTTCATTCCTGTTGACTAGCATTCGGAATGTTGGAGCATGCATGCATGCTACCAGAGGAAAAAGTAATCAATAACCTTATAGCTTTGAACCTTGCCGACTCTAACAATGATCAGCCTGAAAAGGCATATCTATTGGTATGACAGTGGAATGAATGTTGTGGGAATTATTAACCACTTTCTACTTGGATATAAGACCCAGTCTACCAGCTGAAACCTATATTTGACACTGTAGCTAGACAGGCCCTACAGAAGTACCTACTACTATTACTCTACAAAATGAACATAATGTTATACAAGTCTAATGAATTATCATGGTATCCATAGGCTAGTGTATCAGTTAACCCTCATCAGAGACACTTTTTTTTTTTTGTAGCAGAATGCACGTAACACAGAGACTCATAACTGGTCAAGTTGTAGAGAATAAGAAACTTAAGAGTTCTCAATTCTAAATGGGTCATCTTTTAGGATATGCTGAGGGATAATAATGGAAGAGGGAGCAGAAAGAAATTTAAGAGCCAGAAGTGGTTGACTACAAAGATATAAGGTGTTTATGGGCACAATAGGGCAGTTGCACAATAAGAAAACTCTCACACGCATACACACACACACACACACACACACACACACACACATTAAAAAAGCAGAAAACCCCACTTAACTGTTTGCTGAAATCAGGAAGTGACCTTTTATGACTAGTATAAGCAAATGCAATATATACATTTTTATGATGCCTCGAACTAGCTAATGACTAGGAAAATGGAAACTGACTTCATAATGAGATAACACTACATACCTATCAGACTGGATTAAAATAAGCAATGGATATAATATCAAATATTGGCAGGAGTGGGGAGAACTGAAATCCCTTATGTATTGCTTATGGAAATGTAAGGTGATAAACTCATTCTTGAAATTAATGGTTTCTCATAAAATTAACTGCAGTTATGTCACATGAACCTATGATTACACTATCTGGAATTTCTCCCAAAGAAATAAAAGCGTATGTTCATATAACAACCTCGACCCAAATGGTTATTACGTTCATCTACAGAGGATAGTCTTTTTTAAAGATCAAGTAGTTTTCAATGACTGAATGCTTGAACTGTGAAATGTCCATGCTTATGAAATTGCATGGAATGCTGTGGATGAATCTTTGGGTATTTTTTTTTGTCAGTGAATTAAGCAAATCCCTAAAGGATACATGTTGTCAATTTTCATTTTCTTTGTAATTTTGAAATGACAAGAGATTAGAAGTTTTCTCAGTATTTAAAAGGCCAATGTGAGATATTATTCTAATTACATCTATGCTTTTTATTATAAAAGTTAGTTTACATTATAAAAATTAATGTGTTTATGGCTACATTTCCATATATGCATGTATCATACTTTAATTCAGCCTTCTTTCCCTTCCTCCTATTATCCCTCTGGACTACCTGGACCTGGTGTCTGCTAGGCACCATTCCACAAGCCCAGCCTCAAGAGAATGAATCTTGAAATAAAAATAAACCTTAACAGTTTACATTATAAAATCTCTTTCACCAAAATCTAGACAAGTCCTGAGCTAGGAAATCATAACAGTATCAGTTGAAGTTTGTTTCTTAAAAACCAAAATGTTCCAGGAAGGATGGCCAAATGTAATCCCCAACAGCTGGAAGTGGACATCCTAAATCTCATTCCTTAGGTCAGGGCAAAGATGCAGAATGTCAGTACATGGCAGCATACACTCTTTGTTACCAAATCATAAAGATACCCAAGGACCCTTATGCTGAACCTCTCAGCATCTCAGGCTCCAGAAAGATCTCGGGACCTAGAAACACTGACAAAATCCTATCCATTATCCAAACAGAGAAGAAAGAAAAGCTGCAGGGAAAAGTAGAGAAAGTTTCTAAACCTTCTAAAGAGCAAATGCAGAGGAGGCTTCCGATGGACTGAAGCAAATGAACAGAGACTGCTAAACAGAGTAAACAGGAATCTCTCAACTGTGAAATTAAGATTGCCTCATCCAAAGTGCACCCGCATGAGTACCTTCTGACTGCCACTCAGTGCTTCAGGAAAGTGCAGTCTCGACAAAACCCAATTTCTACCTATGATCATTAGAGTCCAGTCTTCTTTCCATCATTTCCTGAAGGCCTAGAGAGCTGCAGAGGAGAAACACTGTTACTTAAAGATTTTCTAAATTACAAGCTACCAAAGAGCTCTGTCATAAAACCCAGAGACACGAGTGGTGCCTGACAGACTCTGCAGTATGTCTTGTGTTCCTCAAAATCTTAAGGTATAGTCTTTTCCAAAATTCCTTGCACTGAATAATGATTTCATTTGTTTGTATACAAGTGGACAGCAAATGGCTTCTTCATCTTCCACTTGTTTGTAGATTCTCTCTGGCATTCATTAGGCCATGGTGACTCACCCAGTTCAGATGTTGAGGCTAGAAAAGGAATATTTTTCTGTCAGGTTTGAGGATGAGAACATCTTGACACCTTAATGCAGAGGCATCTGCAACCACATAAGGAGCCGCTGTGTGTCTGGTCCCAGGTAGTCACACGTGCTCCATATGCAGAACAGCTTAAAGCTCTGTTCTCACTGTCTTAAAATGTTTAGTAGTTTTTCAACCATGGCCTAGAAATTTTGTGTTCACTGAGTTCTGAAGATTATGTGTTTGGCACTAGTGGAAGATAAAGTCAGGGGTTAAGAATAGCTGTCCCTCTCCAGAATGGCAGAGGCCCACATGTCCTGACCTACCTGGAAACTCAGCTCTGAAGGGTGTGGGAAGCAGGTGAATTCCTGAGTGAATGTGTATTGTTGAAAGGAGCATGGCCTTGCCTCAGACCCCTGGGAATTCGAGGCCTCCAGATGGTCCAACTATGGATGGTGACAAACAATGACCTTCAGCTTCCTCAAACTGGTTGAGCGCAGCCAGAGACTGCTCCCCCATAGAGACCACCAACCAAGATCAGTAGAGTTTATTGCAGAATACAGGGTAGCAAACATTCAATACATTCAAGGGTGGGAATGGGCAGCGGCCAAAGTAAGAACGGGCCATTTTAGACCAGAGCACACACTCTCATGGGGTCAGAGTGTACAACGGCCAAAGGGAACATTGTGCTAATCTACATTTTAGGCAGGCTTTATACTATTTCTAAAGTCTCTTAAACAAGTTGCCATCATAAGGGCCCTTGTGCTGTCCACATGGTTGACAGGCCTGTTGGTTTGGCCCTTACTGGACTGGCCAGTTGAATGGCATTTTTGTTTATCAAAAAGCCTATACATTAATCTTGTAAGATACAGAAGTTCTTGAAACTAGGTAAAGGTAGCTATCAATTAAGCTCAGGATTCCAAATGTCTTCTCAGTGTAAGAAATGACTCAGGTTCTATTCCTCCCAACTGTAATGTGGGTGCTGATGTTGTAGTCCTTGGTTATAACAAGGCATTTATTAGGGGAGAAAAGTCAAACCATGATGTCATGGTGCCATCCAATCCTGATAATATCTAAGGAGCAGTACCAAATTGACAAGGCCAACTTTGAGCTCTTCTAGATTCCAGGCTGACTTTGAACTCTGTAAACCAGGATTTCTTGAATTTACTTTCTTCTTAGCTCAGTTTCTTAAGAAGCACAGGGTTACAGAAGTATTTGTTACCAGGCTCAGCTAAAGATGTCCACTTTAATCAAAAAGACAAGCAGACTGACTTCTGAACAGGAGTTTAATTTGGTAAGAAAAGAGTGTTTGGCCAGAATTTCCCTGGTACATGGAAGAAAGGAAAAGTGTAAAGGGCTTTCCTCATGGAGAAGTAATCCAATAGGAGAAACTCAGTCGAGCGCCGACGCAGAGTGTGAACTAAGAGGAAGCCACCACGGCCTATGAGGGCAGGGTGAGAATAAGTGGTAGGCTAGGAAAGGACTATGGCCTCTGACCTTAACTTTTAACCTCATGCTTTAATGGTTTTAAATGAGGCAGGAATCAGAGGTGAAAAACCTTAGCTGTGTTGTAATGGACCAAGCAAATCCTGTACCATGTCACGTGAGATTACACCAAGGGAAATGAAATTGCTATTTCCCCACGTGCTTGGGTGTACGTTCCAGAGCTTACTTGTCTCCCGGTGGTTTTTTGTCTCCCAAACTCTTTTAAGGTTAACAATCACTTACGTAACTGTCCTTTTAGAGACTTTTGTAAATATCGTTGAAACGCTTTTCTCCAAGTTGAAGAAAATGCCTTGGGTGGCTGCCTAGCCTAGTCTCATTACTATGCATCTGCATTGCCCTCCTGTGACAGGCAGCAGAGAAAACACAGAGACAGGAAGGTAGAGAATTAAATTATGTGAATTTTTCTCTCCTGACAAGGTGATGAATCAAATAACCACACTGTTCTCTGAATATCTTTTTCTTTTTTCCTTCCTCATTCCAGGAATTTCCTTAGCAGGTAAGTGAAACAACTAGAAAGATCTAGAAAATTCACTACCATTAAGGACAATTGGCAGACTTTCAGAGTATGGATTTTATACTTGAGTTTTAAGCAAAAGTATGCATAGTCATAAAGAAGGCAAAATTGTGTGGGTACTTGAATATTAATGTGTTTCTGTCATTGTCTCCGTGTGTAACTGGCCATCTAAGTGATCCCAGCAAGAAATAAAAGGCATTGTTGTTGGAAAATGTTGGATGTTAAGCTCCAGGTTTCACCTATCAGGTTTCTCATTACACCATTTCTCTCAACATACCATGTTTTCTTTCTATAACTTGGGGTTCATAATAGCTTAATCATATTTAAGAGTTTTTGTTGTTGTTGCTAGGTAGAGCTGTTGTTTTCAGAGAGAAAAATCAAAAAGTCACAGGGCTGAAGCTGGTTGAGGAAATAAGGAAGAAAATAGTATGATAAATGAGATTCTTAGAGGCAGAGCAAGGGTTTGTACCTATTGTGCTTACTCAGGACTGCACTAGAGCTCACTTTTAAATAATACTACTTAAAAGAAAGGCTACAGATCCTTAACTGAGGAAATGTAGAAAGAAAAAAAAGTTTGAAAGCATAAGGAGGTCAGGATGTGTGTTCTTTATTCACAGTAATGAGGCATGCTTTTGATACCTGTTTATCAGCTATCAATAATCTCTCATTCTTCTACACATACCACTGGCCTCTTTGCTATTTGTTTTGTTTATCGTCTTGAAGAATCCATAAATACGTCAAAGTTGTAAAGGACAGTATACAAAACTAATCAAAGCAGAACTTTTCTCTTCAACAGAGACCTGTGATCCTGGTGATTTAATCCCCAGCACCCTTTCATTTCAGAAAGAGCATAGAGAAATAGAGACTCTTCTGTAGACGCCACTATGCCATTCTAAGACACAGAAATTTTGAAAGAGTGAAAAAAAGAACAACATAACAAATCTAGGATCCATAAAAGAAAGGAAAACACAGGGCAAACCACTGACCCAGCAGTAAAGGGACTGAATTATGAGAAGTCATGGTTTACTAATGGTTTACTAATGATGAACAAATAGAATTTTAAATTAAAAATCATATAGACATAAATCTGAAAAATCATGCACATGCAAAATCTATGTTAGAAAAGCTATGAACATCTGATGAACAAAATCAAAGAAATAGCATGTTCACAGAGAAGAACACTCAATATCACCAAGAGATCAATTTTTTTCTAGTCAATCTATAGATTTAATGCAATCCGGTCAAAATCCCAGCAAGTTATTTTGTTGAAATCATCTACCTCATTAGAAATTTCTTACAGAGAATTTTAAGAAAAGACCCAGAATAGACAACCCAATATCAAATAACATTGTTGGAGGATTTATACCACTTGACTTTATTAGTTACTATAAACCTGCAGTAATTAGAGTAGTGTGACATTGCTAAAAGAATAGACAGACAGATAAGTCGACTGAATATATCCCAGGAATATACCAAATAAACATGGTAAACTATCTTAGACATAGAAAAAAAGGCTGTATAGTGGAGCAGCGATAATCCTTTCAACAAATGACACTAGAACAATATTCATATACATATAAGAAGATAACTCTAGACATAAGCCTTATATATCTTACAAGAGTTAAATGCTAAATTCTGAAACAGTGCCTATCAATGAGGTTATTTCAGAAAGAGAAATACTTTATAATTATTTGCTGGAAAAGAGAATATTAATTTTTTTGTTAAAATGTATTGACTCTGCAGAAAAGATACTAAAGTGAATGAATTGTGATTTCTATAATTTAGCACCAATTAACATTAATGGTAATAATTTGCATATGTGATGGTTTGTGTGGTGGAGAAAGCTGACAGATAATTTTATTAAATTAACTCTATTTGATTCATGGAAAATGCAAACTGAGAGAGAATCGCCTGACAAATAGTTTGCATAATGATGACTCAAGATTTTGCATTTATATTAGTGTGTATTAGTGAATCAAATAAACCCTAGGAGCTGACAAGATGCAATCTGAAAGCTGTAGTTTGTAAGGAGAATAGCAGACTCACACAGTGAGGTAATCTTCATTGTCCTTATTTCAACCTTCACCAGCAGAGAATGTCTATTCTGTTAATGCTTCCTTCCAAGGGCATGTCTTACCATGACCCAGTTTTACTCAACAGGTCTGCTATTCACTGCCACCTCTAGGGAGTGGCCCTGTCGTGCCCTCTCTGCTGTAATAGACTCTACCCACTATATATAAACCTCTCCTTCCTTCAGTTGATTATGTCAGGTATTTTGTCATAGTTATGACAAAGAAAACTATGACAATATAGATAAAATAAAATCAAAACAACACACAAGCAAACACAGACAAAAACTACTCCTGTGTGCTAGAGCAAGAGACAGTTGAATTGGGTTACATAGTTCCAGGCTAATTTTACAATGATAGATATACTGTTGCCACAACTCCAATCTATACATAAAAGGGGAAGTGAGCTATTTGAGTCAAAAAGTTAATATTTTTTTCTGAAGCATTTTTCAAATAAACAACTGAGATATGAACCTTATAGTTCATATTTCATTGTAATTCAATCTCTAAAAGCAGGCAGTCTCAGAGTTCTTCCTATGATTTCTCCAAATCAACTCAACAAACACAGGTAGACTTTCTTAAGGAAATTAAAAGAGTAGTTACCATGTAGGTCAATGTGAAATCAAAGTCTCTTCTTGACTAGATTTTGAAGGATCTTCTCATAATACACATCATCTTAACTTCCCTGCTTACATCTTAACATTCTATATCTTAACATCACTGCTACAAAGTTTAAAGCAGATAAAATAGTAATGTACAATTTAAATTCCTAGGTGAATAGCCAATTTGCCAACTAATATATATTTGCTTGAAAACCTCAAGTCTGACTGAGCTGGCAAAAGGTGAAGTAACCATTGATGATGCACTTTATATGTAACCTTGAAGCAAATTCTTTAGAAAGATGATAAAATGTCACATATATTTAACTTTTTCTTTTTTTTTTTTTAATGTCAGTTCCCATTCAACTGTAAAAAATGAAGACAGGCTTTGTGAATTCATGTGATGTCGCTGTAGCTGTCAATGTCTAGGACAATATTTTGGGGTTATTGTTGATATAGACAATCATCACTGTATAGTATTACTTACCCCAAAAGTGCACTTTTAATCAATGTGTTCACTGTTTCCATCTCTGTCTGGTGTAATTTTAATGTGAAATGAAACTGATAGACACAGCTGGTTAAACATCTGGACCACAGCTGGCAGTGCTCTTCTGGAAGGTCACAGGGCCTGTGAATGAATAGCTTGGCCCTGTTTCTGGTCTTGCTCTCTGCTCTTTGACTTGCTTTTCCCAACCCTACTGTGTGAGAAGGTCTGATATTCACTGCTACCTCTAGGGAGTGGCCCTGTCGTGCCCTCTCTGCTGTAATAGACTCTACCCACTATATATAAACCTCTCCTTCCTTCAGTTGATTATGTCAGGTATTTTGTCATAGTTATGACAAAGAAAACTATGACAATATAGATAAAATAAAATCAAAACGATAAAACACACAAGCAAACACAGACAAAAACTCACAAAAATTCTAAGAGTACAAGAAAAATGGTCAAGGTAAGCTTAATTTGGAAGAAAAGATGGAGTGTATGTTTTATTTCTCTTATTATAGCTTAACAAGAACTGTGCAATTATTTCATAGCTTTGACAAATAAAAAGAGTCCATTTTCCTTTACTTTTACTATGCTAATCACTATATCCTATTCCCATCTTTATCAAGTACAAAATTATAAATAAAATTTAATAGAAGGTATTTTCACTTGCCACACCAAAAGAAAGAAAATTTAAAGGTCTTGATTATAGAAGCTCTCCTAACTATTGAGATTTATCATTTTTAGTTATTATTTATTCAGTGTTCTGCCTGCATGTATGCCTCCAGGCCAGAAGAGGACACCCGATCTCATGGTAGATGGTTGTGAGCCACCATGTGGTTGCTGGGAATTGAACTCAGAACCTCTGGTAGACCAGCCGGTGCTCTTAACCTCTGAGCCATCTCTCCAGCCTTCGAGATTTATCATTTCAACTATGTGGTTTTTTTTGTTGTTGTTGTTGTTTGTTTGATTGAAGTGTAGTATATGTGAAGAATTGTGTCTTCCCACAAAAAATAACTATATTCACTTTTAGTATCATGGAATAATACATAGTTTAGTAATGGCAAATATGACCCCTGTCTGAGACTTTACCTGTAGCATTGGTGGTATAGTGGTAAGCATAGCTACCTTCCATGTCTGGGATGTCTTTTCTAAACAATATGTGCATAAAATGAATCTTTCTTGTTGCATGAAGCATGTCTTATTTTAGTCTCAATATCTCATAGTGTGTCATTGTGTGAATATGCTACTCTTTGTTATAATCTTGTGTGTGTGTGTGTGTGTGTGTGTGTGTGTGTGTGTGTGTGTGTGTGTATGCTCAGGTGCATGTGTGTGAATGAGTTCATGTTCACATGTCTGTTTGCATGAAGAGATAACAGTGATAATGCTGGGGGTATCATTTGCCAGCTGCTATATACCTCTTTTGCTGCTGTTTGAGATAGTGTTCTGTTTGCCTGAACTTCACCAAGTAGGAGAGGTTAGGTGACCAGTGAGCTTCAGACTTCTATCTCAGCACCACCCACCTCAGCCTTAAGAATACAAGAATACCATTTTATTTTCTAAATGGGTGCTGGGAATTAAACTCAGGGGCTCACGCTTGCAAGGAAGGCATATCGCCAACTGAGCTACCTCCTTAGCACTGTCCATGATAATGTGGATGGGTATCTATCACTTTCAAATTTTTGCTTTCTCAAATAGACTTGCAAATTTCATAAATAAATACATGAAATTATAATGTCATAGAATATGCATGTCCACTTTATTTTATATTATCAAATGCACTATCGTATACACTATAAGCAGTGGCATGAAAGCCTCACTTGAATTCACAGATTAGTACCTCTAATTAGACATTGTTGTTACTAATTGTCAATATTATCTTTAGCTATCCTAATGAGAATACGGTTCTTGGTTATCCAAACTCTATTTCCATTGATTTTGATTGTTGTCTTACATTCTGATCATTTACATACACAACAGACATATCTCAGAAAAGCTTCAAACTCACATTCACAGAAAATACTAGATCCATTTATTTGTTTCACAAAATTTTTGTCTGCCAAGGCTTCAGAACATTCTATTGTGAACTTACTGGTGGAAATGCAAAACCTGCTTCTCGGTGGCTTTAAAAATCTGTGATTGTATGTATAGTAAAATATTTACTTATCTACCCTTTACTGATATCTAAAGAATGGTGTTTCTAGTATATTTTCAATTATGTAGGAACACAATACAACAAATCATAATATAAAATTTAATGATTATTCTGTGAAAGCATTCATGGAATAGTTATTGGGTAGCTATATAAAAAATATACAGTTGGGCGGCGGTGGTGCACACCTTTAACCCCAGCACTCAGTAGGCAGAGGCAGGCGGATCTCTGTGAATTCGAGGCCAGCCTAGTCTACAGAGCGAGATCCAGGAAAGGCACTAAAACTGCACAGAGAAACCCTGCCTCGAAAAAATTAATAATATACATACATGCATTTCATTGTTAAAGCACACATGAAGTACAATTATTATTGCTATGTAATGGCTGTGGAAAATAAAGCAGAGAGCTCTGATACCATGCCCGTCTTGTCGTAGCTCACATATAGCAGGAGGTGGAGTCTTTTGTCTCAGACAACATGGCTTCAGAATTGTGATTATGGCCACCACAACTGAGTACCTCATAGCTTTTCTGTGCTGAAACAGAGAAGCATTAACTTCTACTGATATTTGATAGTCAGCAAATCAACTTTATTCCATATCACTTTTACATGAATTTGTTTGAAGTCCCATGACTTATAAATTAAATCTGAGTTTCACTACTCCCAAGGGTTCTAAGTGGCAACCATGGCTGTTTTTGCCAAGGACAGCATTCTTGCCCAAAGAGAGGAAAGTAATTCTTTTAATCTGGCTCTGATATGTCTCTCAGCTTATCCATAAACTGGCTAGGACAGCAAAACATTCTATTCACCTATTTTTATTTCCATTGGGAAGGTTGCTCACTTCCCAATTTGACTCAGTACCTACTCATTGCAGATCTGTTCCTAGTCACCTGTGCCTCATGATACCAAACATGTTTGTTTCAGATTCTTTGCTGGGAAAGCATTTTATACTTTATATATGATTAGTATTATATTTGGCTTAATCTTTATTTTAACTAGATTGCCAGCAAATTTTCTTCCACAAAAGTTACCAACATTTATGGCATGGAAGTCAAGTGATAAAAGCATTAGCTACAGGAGCACTACATGATCCTAAGGAATTAAAACATAATGTTTCACAAAGCAATAAAATTAGTATTTTTGCTATGATATCAACTCTGGAACAAAGAAAATATTATTCTTGAACTATCAAACACAGATAATTAAAATGAGGATGTTTCTATAATAAATATGCTCTTGTGAGAATGTATGAAAAAGTTCCGCAAAATGGACTTGTCAGTGCTAAGTAACAATTTTCTGTGTTCCTAGGACTATTTGCAAAATCTTCAAATTCAGATTTAGTTTTACATTAAAGACTAGGTTCAGCAAACAATCAGTAATTACTCAGAGTTTAATGCTTAAGTATTAACACTATTGCATATAATTTTGATGCTTATTTTATTTTATTTGAGAATTTCATACATGAGCACTGTGTGTACATCATTCCCACTCCATTTCACATACTTCAGACATAAGGCTTGGAGAAATAGAGCTAAATCTAATTGTATCTGACATGGATGCCTCCTTCTGGAGGACTAGATGTCATATCCAAAGGTGCTGTAAGGGCTGCCAAATGTAGAAAACAATCAGTAGTCCTATCCAGCTGTGAAGCCTTTGGACCAAACAATGGCCAGAATGGCAATATATGCTCAAGAGTGCAATAGTAGCATTTATATCTTGGAGATAACCAAGAGTCATTTAATCGGATCTACAAATATGTAAACTATATATGCCCACTCATGGTGAAGAATATGCCAGCATAGAGTTAAGAAAAGATATGAAACCTTATAAAAGAAGAGCATTCCCAAGGAGAAGCTTTTCCTCTAGTTGTATTCTTTTCTGAAGGGTGATTTTAGAGTCACCACACAATATAGCATCAGGAAGCTTGTGTACCAGGCACTGTACCAGCTAGGACACCTTTCCAACTAACTTCCATGATCTTTAAAAGCCTCAGTAAGACATATTATCATTCTCATGTTCAGTCTAGGATGCTAAAGATGCACTAAAGGGCAGGATAAATTGCTCTCACTGTCTTCTCAGCCTATTTTAATAGACACAGCCTTCTCAGAACATTTTGAAAACCAGTTCATAATTACAAATTTTCCATAAGCTTCTTCATAAGTATTTCTTTTTTCTTTCACTCTAGTCATAGAGAGTGAGCATCAGAAACAGTTTCCAAAACTATGACTGTAAATGTGGCCACTGTCATGTGCTTTGTGGTAGAAACTCAAGTCACTTGATGCTTCCCTAGAACCATGAACAGAAAAATCACATTTCTATTATTCATAAATTTCTCCAGAAAATTTAATGATTTTTTAAATCAATGCAGGAAACTTTACTAGGGTTGAAGTAGGAATCATTGACCAGTGAAAAAGAGCAACAGAAGATGGTTTTAAAGTCATCGATATGTTGCTGCTGGTCAGACTTAGTAAAATTTTGCATTAGTAAGCAAAACATGCATTAAGTGGCAACTTACATAAGCTTACTTAAGGCTTGGATTTTATTTCATCTTACTCCTGCAGTAGAAAATTCTTTTCAGTGGCCACTCTATTAACAGGTAAATAAGATTAAGTGTGAATGTGTACCACACAGATGCCATTTAGAAAGAATCTATTTGGATATATACTGTGCTTATAACTGGAGACAGTGTTGTAACTGATTATCATGTACAACACACTCTGCCTCTTAACTCTCAAGTTGTCAATCTTTACTTTTAATTGTAAATATTTAAACAGCTGGTGACATGGTGATATAGTCTTACAAGTGCTTAGCAACAAGGCCATAATTAGAATCAATATATCTTGATTTCAAGTGGTGATGATGACTCACAGAATTCACATAGCCCACAGAGAGATTTTGCCATGTACTCTGGAGATGAATGCACACAACCTGATCTTGGAGTCTATAGCATATGCTTGATGTGGATCAAGATTAGAGTCTAGCACCTCTCCTCATTCTAGCATCTTATGACCCTGGTCAGAAAGTGCAGCTTCCTTAATCCTAGCTTCCTGAACTGAATATGAATGATAGGATAAAAGGGTAGATTATTGAATCTACTTTTAAAAAGCAACTACTTGTTTTAAATGTTTCAAATTGATGTAGATCTTTGTATATTGATACAAATTTGAGATTGTTTTTCTTAGAACATAGTGTACATACATTTCTACTCATATTCAAGGTATTGTACCCATACAGCTCATTTAACATAATGCAAATTTCTAGTCCTTGAAAGTTATTATTACAAACTAATTAGGATATAAAGAAATGCAGATTAGTAATTAGTCATTTTTACAATCAAACTTGTTATCATATTAAGTATGTTTCCAAGGTCAAACAGAGATACATTTTAGATAGGTAGGCTGTCTTCAAACACTTCAGAGGTCTACAGAATATGGCATTTAAGATGTTTTAATAACATAGGTTCTTTTTTTATGACAATGAGACATGTCTGCTCCTGGCAGCACCAATCTACTTCAGAGAAGATGATGGGCATTGAAGAAACTCCATATGGAGTTTACTTTCTTTGTGGCAAAAGTTAGCCACTGGGCAAGAAAATTCTCTTGCCTTGACTGCTGACAGTATCCTGTAAAAAGGGGACAAGCAGGACACAAAAGAAAGGACAGCTGAACTCTGCCAAGACAAGGTGAGACAGCCCTTCAGAATATTCTGCTTTGCACAAAAATCTGCCAGATATGCTAGGCCAGTAGGCTGAAGATAGATGCCCCAATGCTGCAAAGGAACCTTGGGTCATTGCCCAGAAAGCCAGCTGTTTTTGTCCTTTCTCACATTTTTTTTTTGGAAGTCACTTGCTTGCATTTCCTTCTTACTCAGTTAATATTATTTCCTTCTAGGGTCCTTGAGGGAGTTGAAGACTAGATAGTTATACAGTTAGAGTTTTTCTTGTTTATCAGACTCAGAAAAGAAACTCACTAAAGAGATGTAAAGTGTATAAGGTTGAGAAACATTTAAAGATAGTTTTAGATGGTAATGCAAGTTAGGCTAGAAAGTGAATTAGGTACAAGACTTTGGACTCACCAAGAGATAGCATAGATAATGAAGTATTTTCTCTGAATCTATCAAATGCAAATGTACTGGACATTGTTGATGTGTTTATTGCCTGCATATATTGTGTATAGTTATTTTATTTAATGTATGTAGTTTTTCTTATATTAGTTACAACCTTCTTTTTTATTTTAGACAGAAAAGGGGAAATATGGCGATATTTTGTTTATGATCTAACAAATAAAGCTTGCCTGAAGATCAGAATGCCGAGTTATGCCACTATTTAGCCATAGAGGCCAGGCAGTGATGGCACACACCTTTAATCCCAGGACTCAGGAGGCAGAGGCAGACAAACATCTGTGAGTTCAAGGTCACCCTGGGCTGTACAAGACTGATCCAGTCTAAAAGAGAAATAGAGCCAGGCCGTGGTGGCATGCACCTTTGATCATAGAATTTAGGATCTTAAGCCTTTAATCCCAGCACTAGGGAGATGGAGAAAGGAAGTGATATGGCTAGGTGGAGAGAAGACTATAAGGTGGGAGGAGACAGGAGCTCACTCCTTTTCAGGCTGAGGATTCGGTAGAGGTAAGAAGTCTTCCTACTGGCTGGCTCTTTTACAGATCTTTCAGCATTTACCCTGATATCTGACTCCAGGTTTTTATTATTAAGACCAATTAGGATGTGTGCTACATGTGAAAGTGATGCTATGGATCTCAGAGGCCATTAAAGATCATAAAAGTTAGTTGGAAAGATGTTTCAGTTGGTTCAGTGCTTGGTACACAAGTATGATGTCTTTAGTTCAGATCCTCAGTGACAATGAAAAACTCTGGGCACAGTAACAAATCTCTGTATTATCAATACTAAAGAGGGTGAGGACACAAGGTTCCCTCAGGTTCATCAGCTAACAAATTCATGTAGAATTGGGGAGCTCCAGGTTTAGTTACTTTGTCTCAAAAATTAAGGAACAGTGATTGCTGAAGACACCGAATTTTGACTTCTGGCTATATATATATATATATGCATGTATATATATGTATATATATATGTATCCCACACACAAACAAACATGCTCACCCACCCCTGCCTCCCCCCACATGCATGTATAGGAGCACACAGACAGAGTAGAGATGTTTGTAAAAAATGACTGTAGTATTTGGGTTTAAGAAACTTTGAAAAAGTGTTATTTAATCCCTCTTCTCTCTCAACTGGACGTCTGGAGCTTGGCCTGGTGCTTGACTGTGGATCTCTGCATCTGCTTCCATCAGTTACTGGATGAAGGCTCTATGATGACAGGATATACACCAATCTGATCATCAGAGTAGGCCAGTTCAGGAACCCTCTCCTCCATTGCTAGGCATCTAAGCTGGGGTTGTCTTTGTGGATTCCTGGGAATTTCCCTAGCTCCAGATTTCTCCCTTACCTTATAATGTCTCCCTCTATCAAGATATCTCTTTCATTGCTCTCCCACTCCATCCCTCCCCCAGCTCCACCATCCCATTCCCTCATGTTCTCATCCCCCATCTCCTACCCTCTATCGTAGCCCCCATCCCCAGTTTACTCATGGAGATCTCCTCTGTTTCCCCTTCCCAAGGTGATCCCTGTATCCCTCTTAGGGTCCCCCTTGTTTCCTAGCTTCTCTGGAGCTGTGGGCCATAGTCTGATTATCCTTTACATATAGTATCCACTTCTCATGATGGGAGATTCTACAGAGACAAGTTAACCAAGCTCATAGGAACTCAGGAACTTTAGACTGACAGCTGTGGAACCTGCATGCATGCGACAGTATTAGGCCCTCTGCATGTGGGAGACAGTTGTGTAGCTTGGTCTGTTTGAGGGGCCCCTGGCAGTGGGATCAGGATCTATCCCTGGTGCATGAGCTGACTTTCTGGATCCCATTACCTGTGGCCAGACACCTTGCTCACCCTTGATGTACGGGGGAGGGGCTTGGTCCTGTCTCAACTGAATTTACCAGGCTTTGCTGTTCCCCCATGGGAGGTCTTACCCTTCTGGAGGAGGGGATGGGGGTAGGCCTGGGGTTGGGGAAAGCAGGAGGAAGGATGAGAGGGGGACCTGTGGTTGGTGCATAAAATGAATAAAAAATTTTTTAAACAAAAATAAATAAATAAATAAGAAGCATTATTATTAAATGAATTAGATAAGGAGAGAGGCTAAGATAATTTCAGTTAGAATGAACTAAATAAAATTTAAACTATAAAGTATAATATAGAATTTATGGAGTCTTTGTTTTTATGTCTTAGAATCAGAATTTTAGGATCACACAGCAGTAAATCTAGCCCCATCATGCATCCCTTTCAGGTTTCCACCATTCCTTTAATAAATGAGAACCTTTACTGCCATGTCCCTACTTTATCTTTCTTTATATTTAGTTATAGCATGAAGAATCTCAAAATGCCTCTGTATTATGAAATTCTTTATCTTTCATCATATTTTGTTATAAAATAAGAAATCTCAAAATGTCTTATGTGTTATGAATTCTATCAGCAAAGTCATTTATTTGCACTTTGTAGTTTGATAAATCTTTGCCATGAATACTTGTAGAATTCAGATTTATCAAACTACAAAGTGCAAATAAATGATTTTTTGTACTATGACATGCATAGATTCACTCTAACTCCTATCCAAATATTACTACAACATCACCTCTGCTGCCATACCTACAGAACCATGTTTTCATACAGGTGTTCTACGGTAGGATATCCTTGACCTATGTATGACTTTCGATTCAGTAGCTTCAAGGAATCTCCAAAGAATTACAGACATGAAAATAATGGTTTTTAAAGTGTATCTTCTTAGACAACTGAGGACTTCCTTCTCATTGAGCTCCCTCCAAAGTTGCCTCCAAAAAACATAAACATGGCCAATATGACTGAGTTTCCCTAACCAATCATGTGCCCCAGCATACTCAGAGTCACTCCTCTATGGAGACACTCTTGATTTGTACATAGTCTCTATTATCTATGCTTAATTTATTGTTTCTGGCATACAGCTGCAGTGCATGGCTTATACACACATTCTCATTCCTACAGCCTACCAGCACAATGAGGGCAAGCACCCTATGAATCATTTTCCAACTCAGATCTAGCACAATGCTCAATATATGTTTGCAGGATAAAAACATATAAAAGAGGGATTTGAAGATATTCTATTGTGAGGAAAATACTGAAGTTCTTATTTTATGACACACCCAAAATCACATGGAGAAAGAGAATAGTATTACAAGATCCTTTAATCATCATTTCCTACTAAAACATAAAGTACAAACATCTGAAATTTCTCATCTGTATTGAGCACTCAGCAAAGGCCTATATGACCCTTACATAAGAGTTCATTCAAGGTGATAGAATGCTGCTGAGGTAATAGATAATCTTATGATGTGAAGACAACAGCATTTACATTTTTATGTTATTTTAATGTGGAGAAATATATTCATATCTTATGGATTCATAGGGTTAAATTACTGGCTCACAGAATCTTGGAGCTCAATGTATTTTGAGATTACCTATTCAATACAAAGCTTTATATGTATTAACCTAAATGTGTGATGGCAGATGCTTAAAAGAGAGACCAGTTTCTTTAGTTTGACTATCAAATTATCCACATGTCATGATTAACATTCTGCTTGCTCATTACATAGGATCACTTAGCATCCTTTTAGCCATGAGTTTGACAAATTAGGAGTTACTGGGAGACTTAACATTTCTCCAGAAACGTCATTTTTTATTAGTGCTCAAGATACAACATGTATACAAATTCACTAATTGACCTATTTTTATCAAACTTTAATCAAGCTTTCTCGTCAGCAGCTTCTTCTTAATCAGTCTCTTAGTTCGTTCCATGGCAGAAAGTACACCATTGGTTCCTGGCATCCTCATTATTAGGGATTTAATTTAGGGCTTTATTTAAAATGTTACATTTTTGATGAAAAGAGGAAAATCCTTACAATTGAATAAAAGTTTATAAGTCATGTTTTCCATTTCATGACTTTTAGAAACATGCACAAATCAAAATCTGGAAGATAATCAATACTCCCAAGCAGGCAGGATGCAGCTTTATGCCATTCTACAAATCCCTACGCACTGTAGAAACATGCATCAGTTCTTCAGTACATAGAAATCTCGAGTGTTTTTAGAGCCACAGAGTCTTTACATCAAGCTTTTAGTTTGAATACTGAAACCAGTTAATTTTTCAAAATCTTTTAGCCCTGTTCCCCTAGCCATTTCCACAAAACATGAGTGCAACAGCTTGTTTTCTCTCACACCATCCTCTGTATCATTCTCTTCTCTCTTTACCTCCCTTCACAGTTTACCTCGGATATTGATTCTATCTCTTTTAAACAGGATCAGATCTTCATTATACTCAGTCCTCTTCTTTGAACTTTATTTCCCTTTAACTAAAATTTTGGTTTCCACTGGAGGAAAAAAGTGGAGTCAGCCAAGAAAAGGGCACAAAACCTTCTGAACTCCAATCATGCAGGCTTGTAGGAAACATCACTGTTTTATATATATATATATATATATATATATATATAATTATTATTGTTTTGTGCTGTAGTTCTTTGTGTGTATGTGGGTGTGCGAATGTGTGAAGGTACCATGTAGGTCAGAGGCATTGGATACCTATAGATATAGATTTACAGGAAGTTGTAAGCTTCCTGGGTGGGTCCTGAGAATTGAACTCTGGTCCTCTGGAAGAGCAGTACATGCTCTTAACTGCTGAGCCATTTTTTTCATCCTGGCTTGATGTCTTTACTTCTACTATTGCAGACCACATTTTCCTCCTTACAGGAGCAAATCTTCAACTTTAAATTCGAGGCAAATGCAAAAATGACTTCTGACTTCATTGCTATTTTCTCCAGGCCTTCCATTATATCTGCTTCTGTCTCCAACCTATCCAGGATAAGCCTTAAAATGACACATCTTAACCACACAATGACAGCTCTGCTGCACCATCCAGGTTCCCACAATTACATCAATGATATAACGTCAAGGGTGAAACTCATCATTTGGCACCTCACTTATCATTCCTGGGTGGCTTATGTACAAGTTGGGAAGAGATACATAGTATCCTGTTCTATTTCAGATACCATTGATCACTTTTTCATCTGTTTCTCAATACAAATTTCTAAAACCCATTCTCAGGTCCAAACATTTTTTTTCCTCATACAGAGTACACTTAGTCAAATGTGCATATTACTTGACTTCCTGAAGGGGAACATCATACTACTTTTTCTTCTTTTCCAAAACTTTCATCTTGGCACCTAAATTCTCAAACAATAGCCACCCCAAAATGACAAAGAAATTTACTTATCATTCAAAGTGACACAACAATTTTATTATAATTAACGTAACATGTAACACAAAACCTCAACACAAAGTCCTATAATTCATTAGACAATAGCATATTATTTCTAAGATATAATTTTATATCTTAAGGTGTGGTGACAGGCTTTTACAAATAAATTATACTCAGACATATTTTAAAATTAACCTCTGTGGTATTTTGAAAGAAAATGGCTCCCAAAGGGAGTGGCACAATAATTCCACTATTAGGAGGTATGGCCTTGTTGGAGGAAGTGTGTCACTGTGGAGTGTTGTTGGTTGTTTTTGCTCTTATGGGGGACTTGCCACCCAGCTCCCAAATAAATCACACATGGAGGCTAATTATTACTTATAAATGATCAGCCTTCTTGGATTGCTACTTGCCAGCTTTCCTTAACTTAAATTAACCCATCTGCCTTTTGCTTCTGGAATTTTACCTTTCTCTATTTTTGTATACCTTTTTTTTTTCTTACTCCATTGCTGGTTGTGCAGCTGGGTGGCTGGCCCCTGATATCCTCCTCCTTCTCTGGTTACTTCCTTTTTACCTCCAGATTTCTTCTTAAATATATTCTCTCTGCCTGCCAGCTCCTCCTATCCTTTCTCCTGCCAGTTCTTTATTAGACCATCAGGTGTTTTAGACAGACACAATAACACATCTTCACAGTGTTAAACAAATCCAACATAAACATAAATATCATACCTTAAAATAATATTCCCCAACATTTCCCCCACTTTTTTTCTAAACAAATTTGAAAGGTTTTAACTTTAGCATAGTAAGACTGTATGCAGTACGAACAATTATCAAGTAAAGATTACATTTACAATGTACTGTATTCCAATTCATTTGTGTCTGGTAAATTTAAAGAAAATACTACATAATCTCTCCTATCCTAGTAAATCCATAATTTTATACCTAATTTACTTTCTATTATATCTAATGAAAACTGCAACAATAACTATCTAGTCTTCAACTCCATCAAAGGCCTTAGAAGGATATAATATTATTTAAGAAAACAAAAAGTGCATTGCAAACAACTTCCAAAAACTTTAGAAATGACAGAGACTGCCTGGACAGTCACCTAAAGTTCCTCTGCAATGTTGGGGCATCCATCTTCAGCCTATAGTTTTCTCTAAACTGCTTTCTGCTGGCTGTGGGAAAAGGGATCTTTTATAGGGGTCCCTGGAAAACTTTTGAGATAATGACCAAGTCCTGGAAGACCAGCAGTAACCTTTGTTGATAGATACTACCTGTCAAGGTTCAGGAGCTATCCCTTGATCACACTTCATCAATACATTCCTGACGGAGTCCATAGCCTCTCCTCTCCTGTGGGAACAAAACTCAAAAGCATTTCTAATTTCCATTTAACAAATATATTTTTTGACTTCTTGTTTAAAATTAAGACATTCCTAAGGTATCTAGATTGGTTCAATTTAACAATCCAGTTTATAATCCCATGTCTCTTAGCAGCTGTTGTTTGCTTCTCAACAATTAAAAGAAAAAAAAAAAAAACCTTCAAAATCAACACAATTACATGCAGGATTCAGACTCCTTGCGCATTTTCCATCTCTATAAGTCTTATGATTTTTTTATTATATTACTTCTCTCTTTAAAGACTTTTTTAACTATTCATTTTTCCTATTACTATACCCTTTTTCTTTTCTTAAGCTTATGCACATTGTTAAACATACTATAACCTGTTTAGAGGCTTTTTCTGTCTGGATCTATTTTACTGTACCTTTTAGCCTTTTTTGACCACATGAGCAAACTTTAGACTGCTAACCTACACCTGGATCTTCCACACAGTTCCTAGGCTGGCTCCAATGGCTTCTTGGGCATGAAAGGTAAGCTTAAAACTTGCAGCTCAGGTGGAGGTAGGTGACCAAGATCAACCTTCCTAGAGCGCTAGAATGCTGGTTCTTTCACTGTGGCAGGTATTTTTTACTTAGTTTTTTGTTTCTATTTAATGTACTGACTGCTCAAGGGGTTGCCAGCAGGCAGAAACTCTTAAAGAAGCCATTACTCTCCCCCCACCCCCAAAGCTTTCTCAGGGCCTATGGAAATACAAGCCTCACACTGGGCACCAATTGTTGTCTTTCTTTAAAACTGTTGCTGTCTTTGAAGCAATGGCTGTCCTAATCAGCAACTGCAACTCTGCCACTACCAGCAGTGGTTCAGCAGTAAGGCCCACAGCCTGGGGGATTCTGTTCTCTCAGGCACTGACTCTTTCAAAGCTACAAAGGGAACTTACCTGAATCTCTGTCCCTCTAAAGAACTCAAGATTCAAATGTTGAGATGGAATTCTGCTCCTCAGAGAGGCTGAATAGCAAGTAGCTCACCTCCTCTCCTTGATTGTGTCTCCCCAAAAGCCCTCACCAATCTCTTATGCCCCACTTAAAAGCCCTTATCCCCCTGGCTCCTCCCTACCACTTCCTGTCAGCTAGTTGCTGACTCAGCCTCTTGACCACAGGTGAATTTTATTTAATCAAACAAAAGTAACACATCTTGGCATCATTAAACAAATGTTTCAGAGCATAAGCAAAAACAACACACCTTAAAATAATCTTCTACAGCAGTGGAGGTGGGCTTTGAGGACTCTTTTTCTCAAGCTTCACTCAGTGTGACAGTGAGACAACTCCTGTTGCCTCTGAGTCAAGATGTAAGGAGTGTCAGATCCAGCACCACATCTGCCTGCATGCTGTCATTCTCCCCTGCCATAATGGTAATGGACGGAACCTCTGAAAGTGTAAGTGAGCCACCCCAATTAAATGTTTCTTTGTAAGAGTTGCTGTGTCTCTTCACAGCAATGAAAATTCCAATTAAGACAGAAGTTGGTACCAGAGACTGGGGTATTGTTGTGATAGGCCTGACCATGCTTTTGTTTGGAGTAATACAGACTTTGGTACTTTGGATTAGGAAAGCAGTGGAATGCTTTAAGCACTACTTAATGAGGAATATTAATAGGAGCATGGAAGATAATTGTGCTAATAATGATTTGAAATATTGGGAACTGGCTCAAGAGGTTTCAGAGAATAATTCTATTATGTTGCATAGAAATAATTCTTTTGATATTTTGATGAAGGAAGTGGCTGCTTTTGCTCTTCTCTGAAGAGTCCGCCTTAGGCTAAAGTAAAGAATTTTAGATTAATGCCATTGGCATAAGGATTCTCAAAATAGCCTAATACAGACTCTGTTGTGCAGATAATAGTGGTAACTTTAATGAAGATTTATAATACAGGGGAGCAAGCTGTGTAGGGTAAATTACAAAACGTAAATTTTGAAGAGAAAAAGAGTACAAGAAAGTGGAATGGAGCTAAATCCTATGTTCAAAGAGATAAATGGATTAAGAAATGGAATAAAGGTGACCTCAGTGAAGTTGCCAACAAGTGAAAAGAAACTAAAGAAAAGCTTAGATCCAGATGTGGTGGAGCACACTTTGCTGAGCTGCAAACAGGGAGTGGAACCAGCCCAAGAGAAATAAGTGTGTTCCAGTCAACAAAGCTGAACAGAATTGGAGATGTGGAGAGCATTTTGAGATCAGACATGGAGATGAAGAGTTTGGAGTATGCCTAGCTGGTTTTTGGTTTTGCTTTGGTTCAGCATTTCCTCATTATGCATCCTTCTCTGTGTTTTGGGATGGTAATGTATATCCTGAACTATATGTATGTGATCTGCTTTTTTATTTTTATTTTTACAGGGGGATTACAGGTAAGAGATTGCCATGCATCTCAGAAGAGATTTTGGACTTTGGACTTTTAAGCATTGTTGAGACTGTGATAGACTATGGAGTTTTTGAAGTTGGACTGAATGCATTTTTTTCGCATTATAATATGGCTGTAAGCCTTTGGGGGGCAGGGAGTAGAATGTGGCAGTTTGAAGGAAAATGGCCCCCAAAGGAAGTGGCACTATTTGGAGGTGTGGCCTTGTTGGGGGAAATGTGTAACTGTGGAGGTGGGCTTTGAGGTCTCCTTTTCTCAAGCTTCACTCAGTGTGACAGCCAGTCAACTCCCTGTTGCCTCTGAGTCAAGATGTAAGGACTGTCAGCTCCAGCACCATACCTGCCTGTATGCCTTCATACTCCCTGCCATGATGATAATGGACTGAACCTCTGAAAGTGTAAGTGAGCCACCCCAATTAAATGTTTCCTTGTAATAGTTGCTGTGATCATGGAGTGTCTTTACAGCAATGTAAACCCTAAGACAACCTCATGCTATAGATAGAGTCCTTTCCTTGTTTGTTTTCCATGAGCACCAGGCAAACATTATACACATAGCCTGCAACCAAACCTTATTCTAACCCAGGATTTAACACCAAGCATTTCCTCTATTTTACTGCAAACCTACTTCTCACACATTTGTGTGTAGTCATGTGTTTACAACTGCTGTCTAAGAATTATTAGTTCCAACATCTTTTCTTTTCTCAATCCAGGTTCTTAAGCACATCGAATTGAATATTCACCTGTACATTAGTATCTCCACCTGGATGATTCATGAGTGTTTAACACTATACTTTTTTCGATCTCTCTTTCTTTCCTCTTTTAATAAACTGACACTTAAAAATACTTTTTAACATTTCTTTTTGTTAAATTAAAAATAGTTCTTTGAGAATTTCATACAATGTGCTATCTTAGTGACCTCCCCTCTCCCAACTCTTCCCAGTTCTGTTCCTGATTCCCTTCCCACACAACTTTGTATCTTTTTTTCCCCCAGCAAAGACAATAGTGTTGCCCACACAACCTTGGATATGTATCTTTCCACTGGAGTGTTTTTTTTTTTACTCACCAGGGGATACACTTTTTACCAAAAACTGACAATTATTCTCACAGCTCTTTGACTACAGGTGTAATTTCCTGACCAACATCCTTGTCCATCCTGGGATGTGCTCTGCCATAGGCTTGCACTAGTCTTTTGCATGTTGTCACAACCGCTATGAGTTCATATAAGCAGCTACACTGCTGTGTCTAGAAGATACTGTTTCTTGGTAGTCATCCACTGTTCTGGCTCTTATACTCTTTCATCCCCCTCTTCTACAATTATCCTGAGCCTTTGGATAAAGGGGTGCAGTATATATGTTCTATTTAGAGCTGAGTATTCCATGTTCTCTTATTCTCTGCACCTTGTCTAGCTATGGGTTTCTGTTTGGATCACCATCAACTACAAATAGAAGCTACCCTGGTGAAGGTTAAGAGAGATCTTAATCTATGTGTGTAATTTTAAGTCATTGACAGTTGATTTAATCCTTGTCAATTTATAGGAATAATAGTAGCTATCCTATAGGTCCTGGAACAGTTATGATGCCAGGTATGTGTTTCATCTCATAAGGTGGGTCGTAAATACAATCAGAAACTGGCTGGCTATTCCTAGGACATTCCTGCTACAATTGCACCAGTGAGCATGTCTTGTTAAGCTGTTATAGTATCTCACAGAGTTCACAACTGGGAAAGGTGGATGATTATTTTTCTCTCCTCTGTGTGAGTGTGAATGTGGTAACACGTGTGTGTCATGGCACAGGCATGAAGGTCAGAGCTCAACTTTACAAAATTCAGTTCTTGCTTTTGGTGAATTATAATCAGATAAAGTAAAAACAGAAGCCAACAGGGCTGCACTAGGAGTTTAGTACACATCCTTTCCCCATTAATGAGATTCATAGAAATCTTACACAGTGGAATTCCTGTTCCTCTGCTTGCCAGATGCCTTAATCAAATACTTGGATGAGGGGCTCTGCTCCCATCTCCTGCCCTGTCCCCCATTGTTCCCTGTCTTTCCATACTGATTCATTATGAACTGGTCCTTTTTAAATATTTTGGAAAGTCTAAAGCAGATGGACTATCACTAGTTGTCTCGCACTCAGCCATAGGTACAAGTCTTGGTGCATAAAGGCCTGGGATTTGAAAGCCCAATAAAGAAAGTATTTAGGAGATAGACCTGGTTGCCCACTAGAGAAAGGGAACTAATTGGTCTTTTCTAGTACTTAAAATAACAATTTAACTTAGATACATATGTATATACATGTATACATATGTATGCATGATCCCTAAGAAAAGTATAACATCAAATGACATGTCCCTGCCATGCCTCTAGCTAAGTTCAGGGAGGAATGGATGTGGGCCAGGTAGAATCAAGTCCTAAATGCTCAGAATTAAATCACTAACACACTGGGAAGGGAGCAAGGTAATATCGATGAAAGGGCCTGCTCTTTAGGTCCCCAGCTGTTCATGGGGATGACAGTCATAAAAAGACAAAGCAAGCTGAGCTAATGGTGCTGCTGCTTATGTGTTCCAATTTCAGAAGCCATGGTTACTTCAGCCAGAGAACATAAAGAAGAGCTATGACGAGAGGGAGTGCTCTTGGTCCATCTGGCAGTCCTTGAGTGACTCTAGTATAGAGTGCAAGTGTTATTGATGAAGCATCATGAGGGACATAGATATTTCTTGCTCAGCTTGTCCCACCAGACCAGCAGGAAGAGTGCTATTATAGTTGGAGCTGTGAGTTGTCTAGTCTGGCTTTGACCTTATTATCAGTTTATCTTGCTTGTTAACTTCCATTTAGTAAAGTTACACCCTATTGGCTTCCCTATCAGTAAGTTTCAATGAACCTTATGTCTCATATCTCACCCCTGAGCATTTTCTACAGTTCACATGAGACTCCTTCAGTGGACTAGCACTGCTGTAGCTTTACTGTTTCATATAAAACCATGGTTTCATTGGTTTTACTTTCGAAATACAAGTTCATGTTTTCAGCTCACTGTTTCTGAGTTCAGCTTCTTTGCTTAGCTTCTTCAGATGCCTCTTCATACTGTTAGCATCGTAAACCTAACTTCATAAAAACAAACATATCCTTCCTGTGTTAAAAATTATTTCCTGACTTGATAACATAACAGATAAAATCTCAACCCATCATCATTCCAGACTGAGTTGTGTGTTTACCTCTGTAGCTTGTCCTCACTTGACAATTTGTCTACCTTGTGTTATGAAATAGAAAAAGAGACCAACGAAGAGTTAGACCAGTAAATAAATAGAGTTCAGTGTGGCAATAATGATATATCTTGGAAGATCTGTGTCAAATATGTATATCTTTTCTTCTTCCTCCTATTAGGGAAAGAAGCAACAGGACAGGAGAAAAAATACACTTTGGGACAAGGCCTGAAAATAAAAGTATATGTAGATGGGATCAAATTAACTACATTCACAGACACATTTTGGTAAAAATATTGAAGTTGCATTCACATGACCCATGCTCAATGCAATGACATCCAAATGCATTTATTGGTGATTGACTTATTTTCAGCACATCGCTCCCACTTTCACTTGTTCTTCATATCTGCACTCATTTTTAGGAAGCTTTCCTCACTGGGACTAGAAGGAGTTGCAACTAAAACAAGCCCTGTCCCCTCCATGCAAGAGTTCTCTACCCAACTTCCTCATTTTAATTTTTTAAACTCTTTTTATTTATTCTTTGTGTCTTTCACATCATGCATCTTGATCCCACTCATTTCCTGTCCATTTGTATCCACCCTCTACTCTTACAACTCCCCCAAATAAAATAAAATAAAATTTAAGAGAAAAAAAGAAGAAAAAAGGAAAAACATTTCATCATGAAAGATGTAGTGCGACATAGTGAGTCACATAGTAAACCCTTTTATTCATATATCTTTATGCGCAAGTGTTCACTGCACAGTCATTGGTCTGGTTTGAGGCCTCTGGTTTCTGCTACACTATGGGTGCTGGACCCTCTCTGAGACTCTACTTGGATATCTTCTGGTAACCCTGTGTTGTGGAGATCTTGGCTTTGGGTCTGCAGTACCAGTCCTTTCACATGCTCCTGTAGATCATAGATGGGGTGAGTATTGGGGTGGGTTATCTCATAACCCTGGCTCTGGACCTGAGTAGTTGTAGGGTTGGTCAGCCCACCAGCTCTCTCCCAGTCTTTCCCACCAGGGTGAGCTCTCCAGCATTGCCCTTGCTAGTTCACCCCTTGCAGTGATGAGCAAGTGGTAGGTCCATTTCTCCTGTTTTCACATTCTCAGAGTTGGCTCTCCCATACCTATACCTTTAGGGCTAGTTCTATTGTATTGCCCAAGTGAGGTGTAGGGGCCACTTTCCGAAGTGCTGGAGCTGGTGAGCAGACAGCTCTCCCACCTGCTACAGGTTTTGCTTCATCTTTTCTTAGTTGAATAGTTTCTAGTATTTTGTGCTGTTAACCCATCTTTTACTTTAACCCATATTTCCTCATTCCTTAAAGCCCTTTCAATTTATTTTCCCTACTCACCAGTTAATACATTGTTTATGCAATCTAGATTGCCTCATGGTGCTCAAAGGACACATTGACTAGCACTACATACAAAGCAATTTTTTTTCCATTTTCTACTTTCCCTAGTTCCTTAGAAAAGATAACCAACTGATAACACATTTTCTGCACCTTGTCCTTATCAAACCTGGTCTTTCACGATCTACTCATATTGGTTGCTGTTACCATGATCATCAACCTGTGTTTATTAGATGTTTCTGTTCACATACACAACAGGTTCAAATTAACTTGCAGGAAATTCAGAGGTTAGCATCTCAAGAAAATATGTCTTAATAGGAAAAATAAGTCACTAGCATGGAGAGTATGTCTATACAATATCAAAAGAATGGGCATAAGAGCAGGGATGGCTACACAGTGTAGGAGAAGATTGTGAAGGGAAGAAGAACTCAGGACAGAATTCAAATGCACATCCATGTTAAGGAGGGTGAGCACAGAATTCTTACAGGGTAGAAAGCTGTGAAGGGTAGTTAAGATATTAAATTAATGCCACCTGATGGTACTTGAGGGCGGAGGAACTGGACATGAGGCTACAGTTTGGCAAAGTAGAATTGAACATAATTAAAATGAAAGATCAGTGTTCAAATTTCTTTTCTGGTAAACAAAATGATAAGTTGCTTATGTCTATTTGCTTTTATTGTCTTATCTGTAAAATAAGGATACTTACTACCTCTGTCTGCTGGGTTTCCAGTGAGAATTAAAATGCCTAGCAAAATAGACTGGCCTAAGGTGAGTCTTAGCTAGCTGTATTAACTGTGTTATTTCTGAAAGGAGAAATGATGGACATTTTCTAGCTATTTTGATGTTTTACTGTAATTCAAAACAGTAGCTCAAGATATATAAAAAAGTGGTTGATTGTAGGACTGGGGCGGACAGTATATAAAATGAGTTATATGGTATTTCTATAAACTCAGAAAGTGGCATGAAAAGTTATAAGGGTGCTGAGGAGCTATGGAAGCCAGCGGAAACAATCCCCACAGGTCAAAGTTAGAATACTTGTGGTAACACATTATAATAATGTGTTAAACATATTGTGGTACTGGATCATAAATCTAAGCGTAACTCTAATTTCCATTAGCCAGTACTGGCATACATAAAGGCTGATACATGTATAGAGAAGAATAGGTGAATCTTGTGCAATCTCAGATAATTTATAAAGATGTCCTGCTTTCAAAATCTGGCATTACTTCCTAGTTCTGTAAGGGTGTGCTGTACATGGAAACTCCACCGCTAGAATACAATATAGAAAGAGCAGGGGTAACTTTATGAGAGAAGGCAAACACCACCTATACCATATCAGTAATGTCCACATCAATGATGAGTTGTAAGTCATGATGATGGCATGTATTTTTATACAATATGATACCAATTTTATTTCATCTCTGTTGATTCCTCACAAATGCCTATCACACTGACATAAACATGAGAAACACACACACAAAGAAAATACTCATAAAATTTCATTTTGGAGTGTTTTACAAAATGTCTCACCAAAACAGTCAAGATCATCAAAAACAAATCTGAGAGACTGTCATAGCTAAGAAGAATCTATTTAGACATGGTACCTGTATACAACATGGGTTTTAGTGAGTGGCCTGAAACATAAAAGGTAATCAGGAAGAAACTAAGGAACTCTAAAGAGTATGTGGATATTGGTAATGATTCTTCAGTGTGATATTTTTAATTGTGATGAGCATTTTGTGCCAAATACATCGATAACAGGACAGAAAACAACATAGGCATGGGAAAATTCTATCTTTGCAATTTTTTCTTTCAGTTATATGCATTCAATGAGTTTTTGTGTAAAATTCACATACAATCCTTAAAACTGAATTTGAATTTCATGCATTAAGTTTCATTGCCTTTCCCCCAGACTGCATAATAATGCAATCAAAGAATCCACTTTGTTGGGGCTATCATATCAGTAGGGCTATTTAAACAGGAAAAAAAACCATAAAATACAACAAACTTCAGTGAGTTTGTCTGCGCTCTGTCATTAGTTATATTCTTTTCTATCACAAATATATTTATGCTTTTAATTATAAAAAATAAAATCATTGCTTGATGGAGTAAATTTGATACTGTTCTATAGCACTGACTAGAAAGTTACTCACTTGCTGAGAACAGTGAAGAATGCTAGATGCAATAATGGAATGATTTCTTATTATCACCTGGTATTTGTTTTTGTTTTGGCATCATAAGTTTGTAGATACTGTTATCCATATTTGTAAATGGACTCAGTGGAAGTTGGCCTAATTATTGCTTGTTCAAATATCAAAAGAATCATAATATTTTTTGATCAAGCTAAACAGCATTGCGATGTTAATTATTATCTAATTTCTTCAATTTGAAAACATTGACCAGAGTAGTATTTTTCTTCTTTCTCTAAATATATAGAAATATTGTTCCCGGCTAACCAAGTGTGCATTTTCATTTACATTTACAAGGTTCTTTCTGTGAAACCAGAGGAAACTTGGACCTGAGCTGAATATGCTGAAGCTGCAAATGCAAGAAAATGTATGATATTGACTCTTAATAAGATAAAGGGTTGGTGGAGAAAAGCATCTTCTATCTTTAAAGCAACTGTGAAAATTCTAATAGGCATGTTCGCAGGCACAAGTATGTTTGCAGACTGAGATTGCGATTGGAAAGGACAATATTTCTTTACTAATGTTAGTTCAACAACATCAGGGCTTTAAAAAAGGCTCTGAGGAAAGGGGGAAAATGCTTGACAAGAGGAATAAAAAGCCACATTAGGCATCAGTGAAATATATCATCAGGAAAGACTATATACAGAGGCTGGAGGAGAAGAAAGTGAACTGTGTGGCGAGGTATAATAGTTACAGCCTCTACGTGATAGAATTGCACGTGTGATCCATCATGCTAATTCTGCCTCCAATCTTCTCAGTCAGATTGTGTCTCCTAGTGCCCATTATTTGTGGTCTTCATTCTGCCTTTCAGGTTACAAAGATCCAACCAGGGGCAGACCACTAACATGACCATTCTCTAACAACTAGGATTCTTTTCTTATAATAGACTTGAGTTAAGGGCTTTCTTCCACTAGACCTTCTACAAAAGATTTTCATCTTTCAGAAGATAAGTATTACATAACACTTTATATGGAACCCAATTAAAAGTCTAAATAGGTGCACCAAGCACATTCTACAACTGCAATAAAGTATTAAACTTACATAAGGTAGCACCGTCCCCCTTTGTTGTTAGGGTAGAAAAAAAAAGAGGCCATGGATTTGAAATAGAGCAGGAAGTGTTCTGGGAGCATTTGGAGGGAGGAAAGGGGAGAGAGAAATGATATAATTATGCTATAACCTCGAAAATAAATTTAAAAAGTGTTGAAAAAAAAAACCCTAGCCTTCCATGAGGTCTATGTTCCAATCCTTGGAAATTAGGAGATCCAAGGAAGACCAGAGCATTGAAGAATAGATCCGGAGGCATAGGCCGTACTTCATTTCCTCAGGATGAATGTCCCATACGCAGGTATATGCTGACAGGTGCCCAGGCATGTATTCCCATACATGAACCTCACCCAACCAGTCATGGACACACAAGTAGACCAGCACACGTTGCACAGATGTGACACACACAGGCAGGTTGGTGAAGTTGGAGGCTGAGACCTCTGACCTCATGGCCATCTCCATACAGAATCACATCACAGTACCATTATGGCAAAAACAGTTATACAACAGATTCTATTGCTTTTGCCTTGTGGTTCCTCAGATTTCCTGTGAGGTATCTTGTGCTGACTCACACCCACCCCCATGGATGTGTCATCATGTTTTAATGGATTCACGCCTGCTGTTCCTGCCAATGCCATGTTGTGTCCTTGTCAACTGGCCCAGTGGCCTTTCTTCCCAACACTTTCTCTTTACTTGAAATTCTTTAGAAATTCTGCAATTACTATGTTTCTGTTTATTTTTTTGGAAATCATTCCAAGAGATACACATACAAAGAGTTTAAGAAAGGCATCCTTATGTAAAATTATTTTGTAAATTTACAGCTGGTTCTAATAAATGATTAGAATAATGATCCTATCTTTCTCAATTAAAGTTTTTCTTCTATAATGAGGCACCTATTTGAGGGATAAATTGCTTAAAATTTTTTTTCTTCATTTTATATTTCACAAATATGTATTAGAAAATTCTGTTTCTTACAGTTTCACTTGAAGAAAAACATAGGTTCCTGTATCTGTTCCCACTACACTCCTTTATTTTTCTTGACTTTATGGTTTAATTAAAAATTTCATTTACTTTTTTAAGTTTTTATTACATTTTTATTTTGTGTTTGTGTATGTAGTGGGTCTGTGTACATGTATATATACATGAGTGTGTGTGTGTGTGCTCGCGCGCTCGCGCACCAACTATGGCATACATTTGGAAGTTTATAGGACAATTTGCAGGAGTTTACTCTCTTCTGCCACATTGCAACCCAGAAATCAAACTCAAGTTGTTCGTCTTAGAGGTTCTTATCTGCATCTTGCTGGACATTTCTTGATTTCTTCCAAGAAAACTTTAGCTGTTGCGTTAATTTTTCCTTTGATAAATTAGAACTTTGCTTAAGGCAGAAAGATATCCTAGCATGGAGAGTGAGTACTAAGCACCTCCCCCAACTGAGGAGCTATTGGCAATGAATGGATGTTGGGAGAAAGAGTCAGTTCTCTTCAAGGGCGTGGCTCTGTCAGATCCATCAGTGGTAGGTCACATGTTCAAGTGTATGTCTGGAGCAAACCTGAACTGAATAGGTATAAAAGCAGACATAAATTTGGGGGTGTAAGAAAGGAGAGTGGGGTCTGGGAGGAGTTGGGAAAGAGTGACTGTGATCAAAATATCTTGTACAAAATTCTCAAAGAACTAATAAGGAAAACATTAAAATAAAAATAGGCATTTGTTATAAGACCACTCAAGATTGAAGTTAATCTTGTTCCTTATATCTCTCATTTAATGCCACATTTATCACTTTTTTATTTTATAATTACTGTGTGCACAGGAACTAATATGTTTCTTCTTCAGAAAAAGATTTGTAATAGCAAAAAATTATATGAATGTACCCAACTCCAAAGGGGAGCATTGGGGGTGGCCACTGTAAAATAAGACTACTCTAAAGTCCTATAACCTGGCAACTAGTGCTATGAGAGAATGAGGTATCCTGGATTCAGCAAAGATGACATCGTGAGCCTGGAAATGACTTTTTTTTTATTCGTGATAAAGAACCATTTGTGCCAGCAAATCAATGACTTTTTCAGAAACCAGTAGTTTATTTGTCAGTAATAAAGTCAGGTCATGGGGGTAAGGTGCTGATTTAAGAGAGAAAATGGCAGCAACAGCCATGACAAATGACCACTACAAATAACAACTTTGTCTATTCATTCTAAGCACCAATTAGTCAACATGTCAATCAAAACAAAATGAGAATGTCAATCAACACTTATAATGACTTACAGTTTGTTTTCTATGACACTGTTTTTATTACCTTAGGATTTAATTTTCAAAGACTTCATAACAATCAAATGTAAACATAAATACTGCACACAGGTATGGGAAAGATACAAATTATATAGAATTGATATCATATGAATTTATATAAGTATGAAAGCATCTTAACAAACAATTGCTCTCATGTCTAAAGTTTACTTTGTGAAAAACAATAAGCAATCCCTGACAAGATGACCAGCAAACTTAGAACTCTGATGAAAAAGGCTTGGCTGATTCTCACATTTCAGAAGTATCAGACACTAATTTTCTCACATGTTTATATGTAGGGGTATTTATACAAGTCAACATCATTTTATCATCCATATGTGACTATTAGGAATGTCTTATTAACTGAATTTAAATAAAGCTGAAGAGTCAAACAATTCATAATTAAAAAAATAGCTTGGTGTTTTTTAATTACCTAAAACTTCCCTTTTCTTTTCATATTAATTGATTCTCTAAGGCTCAATGAGAAGGACAGAGAAGGTGGCTTCCATTTGAGTTTTAGTTTGTTGAGTTTTAGTGCATATGACTTGGTAAAAATCCATGGTTTCTTCTGAATCCCTGATATTCATACTCTGTACTGTCACTTTAAACATTTTTTTTTGTTTCACACTAAATGCTTGTGAGCAATGATTCAATGCTTTAATTCCTACATAACCCAAGGAGCCTTGGGAAGCAGAATGACTCACAAACAAATGAGTTCCATCCACCATTTGTGTGGGATATGAGATGAACAGTGACTCACTTTAATAAAATTCCCCAACATAAACAAAGCTAGAAACTCGAGAGTTAGAGAACAAAATTCAAAATCATTTTATAAGTATCTGAAGTTTGTGTTGTATTTCTCATATTGCTTTACCTCAGCTCAACTCCCCATTTAACTTGTTATCCTTGCTTCCAGGATGCATTCACACAGCAGTAGAAGTACAACAAGAACTAGCAGAGGAAACTCCCTCAGTCACTTTAATCTAAACACAGACGTTTAAAGCTCCAAGCAGGTGTTCTGTATGATTCATTTTCTAAAGTTTTCTCTTGTAATAATAACATTTATTGACCACATCATGTGCACTAACTAATGTGAGGAATATTTCACCTCCCATATAATTGACGTTAGCAGCTATTCTTCAAGGGACCTTTTAATATAATGTTTTATTTACTGTTTGAGAATTTCATAATACACGGTTTCAAAGATACATATGGTTTTATCACATTTACCTCTCACTCCTCCCCCTAAATTCTCCTGTATCTACTGTCACCCCCCCCCCACTCCTTCCAACTTCATGTCATCACTTTTTATTTACTATAACCTACTGATTCTAAATTGTGCTGACCGTATACACATGGGTATAGGAGTCAACCTACCAGAGACCACATCCTTAAAACCGACAACCATCAACTTTCAATAACTTCTCAGCTAAGGCGGGAGGAGCCAGAGTCCCTCCCATCCAAGATGGAATGTTGACAGGCTTAATCATGTAATCATGTGCTGTTTTTTTTTTTTTTTTGTAGGCAACTGCTACTGATATGAAAACCAGTTCATTGGTTCTGTCATGGCTAGAAGACACAGGTAATCTAGATATACCATGTTTTATAAATATTTATTAGCACTTTGAGAATTTTATATAGTGCGTTGATCACATTCACCCAGCTGCCAACTCTTCCCAGATCTATTGTTCCCTTCCATCTACCTAATGTTGTGTACTTCTTTCCCCATCAAGACAAATATGTGCTACCCAAATATTCTTAGATATATGGCCTTCCACTGGAGTGTGGTTGACTTACTAGGGACTAGACTTTTAGAGAAACTCATGTCACAGGAGTAACCAATTGTTTTCTAATTAATTCCTGCTATGCAAGATGAAACCTATACTTGGTATTATTATTGGTCCAAGAACCACTAGCTACACATGTCATAGGCTATAGTGTTAAACTGATTTCTAGTTACTTATCACTATACCCATAGATTAATGCCTCTCTCAATCCTCATTAGAGAACCTTCTATTTGCAGTTGATGGTTATATACACAGAGACCCACATCTAACAAGGAATGCAAAGTAAGAGACTATAGATTTCTTAGCCCTAAGTGAGAAGGACATGTTGCACCCCCTCCTCCAAAAGTGCAGGGATCATTGTGAACGAGAGGTATTAAGAGTTTAAGAGCCAGATGTGGTGGCAATTACAATCAAACATTGTCCTCCTATACATAGGGAAGCTGCACATAAGAATTTACAAGGGTTGTTACAACGTGCACAGGACCTGTGCAAGCCTAAGCTATAAAGCATAGAGAAAGGAATTGAGCATAAAATTCCACTCCCAGAAGTGTAGATAATGACAAATATTAGCTTCTGGGAGAGGGAGAGACAGTTTTCTTTAATACTTCAGTTTTACCAATAAAAAAACTTCAGTTACAAGACTCAGCAAATTGCTATTAATATATGTCTGTCTCATTGTAAATTCCATGCATTTCCTATGTTCTGACAATAGCTACTTAGTCCCATTCACATATGAAGGCATCTATTCTATTCTTGAGCATGCCCTTCAGCAAACAGGCAGACAGTGCCTCTCCAAGTACCAATTAAATGCATCCATTTAGCTTGTCAGCAGTTCACTTGGAATTGTTGTTTCTCTTGTTGGTTCATTATGAAGCAATTAGGTCTTTGGCAAATGACAGAGGTAAAGATGACTGAATTGACTCCTATGTACCGTATTGCCAGTATTTCACCTTTGAGATCTTGCTCATCTACTATTGAGATCATATTGAAATATGATATTAATAATAATATTATTATTAATTAAAATATTATTTTTTAATTATTAAAATTATTTTTCTGGAAAAGTACTTTATAAAATGTTTAAGAGAATGGATCTCAATACAAGGTAGGTTGTTGTTTAAAATCCTCTGATATTAAAATAGGCCTGATGAAAATCATACTGACATGAACTCTGGGTAGTCTCATTTAGATAACTCTCTTGTTTCCATTTTTACCTGTACGAGTTACAGTCTATTGAGAAAGCTAAGCTTAAATCACCAGCTGTTTTTGTTCCAGCAGGTGGAATCTTCTTATTCAGGTCACATACAAAAAAATTCACAGTAAACACTAGCATAACAGAGACATCCCAACCCTTGAAAGATTATGTCGTAACTAAGCAAAACAGTAAAGAGAGGGAAGCTCCTATGTGAGGGTGATTCATAGAAGAGGCAGCCTGGCAAAGAGCACAATTCTTGTCATCGGAATATATATTAAAGAAGGAAGTGAGCTGCCACAAAGAGAGGCCAGCCAGAGAAAGGGGTTTGAAGGGAATCCAATTTTAGGAAAGTTTCTGCCAAAGAGCATCACGATGTACTCTTGACTGCTTTGTCTCTAGAGTGAAAACAACATGGCAATTGGAATGTGCCTAAGGGACTTTTATCCACAAAACCTGCAATCTTAACTGAGAAACTTAAAACACAGTTTTTATAGGATAAAATCTAACACACATGATGGGTAAATAGAAGAGTGAGACATATGGATGGAGATGGCCAATCTCTTGGTATTTGATTTTACCAATTATTTTTGCAGCCTTGGTGGTTATAAATTTTTAGTACTTTATTAGCCATAGACATACAGTCAGGAAATGATACAGGCAACCGTTTTATAGATATTTCTTTTCTGGCATATGTTAAATTCTCAAATTTCTGTCTTCTTTGGATACACCCAATGAACAGACATGTTAGAATGTAAAGCCGAAGTTTTAGAGAGAAAGATATAGCCCAGATTTGTTTCATTAATTTATTTATTTTCAACTTGGCTCACAGTTCCAAGTTTCTTACCAAGGCACTGTATCTTTGCAACAAGAAATTAAGCTAAAATAGAAGGTATGTTCTGCTGTCTTTTTTTTCTTGGCTCACTCTTTTTTTTTTTCCTCTGCTTTGAGCTGTAGAGGTGAGACCAGGAGGCAGGGCCTTGAACCTTCCTGAATACTGACAAACTCATTTAGGTAGTTGCATAGAACACTGAGAAATCAGTGGTGTTTACTTTAAGCCTGGATCTGAGACTTAATTCCTTAAGCCATCATATAAACGCTATAACCAGTGTCCCTTGTGTGGGCATATAGGTAAAGCATATAAGAGAGTAAAGCTCTCTCAGCGTCCATCCTGAGGACTGATGCAGCTTTGGACTAGCCATATCGGCATTCAGTGCCTCTTTCTTTGGCATTTAACCTGGCCCCAACTCAGTGCAGTTTGAAAGAATCCTTTGTGAAAACTCCTCTACTACCATTTTGAAGACAACTTTAAAAAGGTATTCAGCTGGTCAAAGTAATCTTGCTGTTTTTTTGTTTGTTTGTTTGTTTGTTTTTCTGCTTGGCTCCTAATGAGAAATAGTTTCTCTTTCTGTCCTTGTTGCATTAAATCTGAACTTAATGTGGAATTTTAGTCAAGAAAAATCAATAATCTGTTATCAGTTGTCACTGATGCTTCTCCAGCATCACTAACAGTAATGGATATTTTGTCTCTTTCCCAGGACAGGATAATTTCCCAACTCTCCTCCTACAAGTTAAGGGTTTGGTCTCTAATGCTTCTTAGAGCATGAGATTAAAATAGATTAATGTCCTTTTGTCTTACTTAGGGTTACTCTTGCTCTGATGAAATACAATGGCCAAAAGCAACTTGGGGAGGAGTTTATTTGGCTTATGCTTCTTTATCACTGTTCATCACTGGAGGAAATCAGGATGGGTGCTCAAGGAGAGCAGGACCCTGTAAACAAGAGCTGATGCAGAGGCCATTGAGGAGTGTGGTTTACTGGCTTGTTCCTCATGGCTTGCTCAGCCTGCTGTCTTGTAGAACCTAGAACCACCAGCCCAAGAATGGCCGTACCCATAATAGACTGGTCCTTACCGCATCAATCACTAACAAGAAAAATTCCCTACAGGCTTACCTGCAGCTCAGTCTTAAGGAGGTATTTTCTTTCTCAGGTGAGGATCCTCCCTCTCAGATGACTATAACCTATGCCAAGTTGACATAAAACTAGCCAGAATACCTTTAACCATAGTTACGAAGATTCAAGGTACAAGCTAGACTTTAGTGCTTAGCCGGACAATGTGCCCCTATTTATCCATGCCACTGAGTCCTGAGCACTCTTCCCTTTCCTGTCTCCTGGCACTTTTGTGACCCCTGATAAAGGCTATGGGGAAAGATTTACAAGAATGTCCTAATCTTTTTGTGTCTGTCACCTCAATTTTTTTTTTCTACTTGACTTCTTGGACCCACTCAGCCAGGTAAAATTTTAGCTGAATCCTTAAACTGCTAAGATGTAGGATATACATCTTTCTTCTCTTGAGTGTTTTGAGGAGCACAAAACAGTTAATGTGTAAGTTTACATACTTTCCTTTAATTTTTTTTTTATTTTCTTTAGAAAAAGTCTCACTGTGTTGCCCAGCCTGGTCTCAAACTTCTGAGCATCCTGTACCAGCCTAAGTGCTGGGATGATAAGAATGTGCCATCGTGCCAGGTACGCTGAAATGCTGTTAAGATGTTTTTTAAAATGATTGGTAGGTTGAAAATGACTTTCTGTTTGTTTCCATTTATCCATTTTCAGATTTACTTCCAGCCGTGTATCTCAGATCATATTTCCAAAAACAGGATGGAAAATGTTTGCTGTTTGTTTTCTAACACAGAGGGCGGTAAATGCTGTGTCATGGAAACAACCTTTTGCAAATGCAAAGATTGGCTGATGTGCCATTCTTTGCAGATTCAAAGCACTCAGATTCAGTTAGACATGATTTTTGCTTTCAGAAAAAAAAATGTCATCACATTTAACACTATAGATTTAGAATAGGTTGGCCTACTAATGTACTTATAAACAATTCTCTGTTGGATTCATCTTAGGCATGCAGTTTTATGTTTTTATGTAGGAACATTTTTTTTTTCATACAGATGGAGCATTCATGCCTGATCACTGCATGCCATGAGTCTGCTAATGTCTTTGAGTGAGATCTTGTTCTTTTTTATGAGAATGGACTTAAATCCTGCCACTAGAAGAGTGAGAACAGTGAGTATGTTTTAGAAGGACAGATTTTACCCAGAATATAAAATATTTGAGCTCTGAATGTAAGATAAATTCAAAACCCTAGCAAATGTATTAGGACATTTGTTTCAGAGAGGGGAGGGAGGAGGTAGTGAGGGAGGACAAGAAGTTGGGGAGGGAAGATTAGAAATTCAAATATAGAGTGATGATGCCACCCCTGATAGTCATGCAAAAACCCCAGTGCCAGGCATGAGTTTACCATGATAATTTAGGTTATTGACACTGTTGCCTTCTAGAACTTGAAGGTAAGACCCTATTGTTGGTGACACCATAGACACACAGGACATGGAGGAATTGAACTGGAATTGACTTGGAGGCCTATTCCTTGAGGGCTAGCTCTCATAGTATCCAAAGGTGCTATGTAAGCTGCCCAGGGAGATGAGCATTTGATGGTTCTAGCCAGATGTAAAGTCTATCAACCATAAAAATGACTTGATTGGTGAGACATCTCCAATATAATGGTTCTTTTATCTTGGAGTAGGCAATCACTGTCTGTTTGGACTTAAGGCATTCTTTGTTGGAGGAAATTCACATCTGGTACTGTAAGCCTATGTAGCTATCCACAGCTGGGGAAGTCAGAGGAGAACCTGTTACTGCCATTTTCCTAAAGCAATATAATTTCTAACTGTGTTCTAAATACTCTCTTTACTGCCTCAGATAAGTGCAGCTCTCATCCCTCATTAAAGAAGCTTTGATTCCAAAATCAGTGGAGACTATTACAGAGATCCGGGACTACCAAAAATGAAGAGAAATGAAGCCAACCCCAACTGACACATCTGCAATGCAATTCCTACACCTAAGGCTCAGGGAAAAGGAAAAAAAAGAGGGGAAGAAAGCCTGTGAGATCCAGGGGCCTCCTACGCCCATTGCTAGGCAGTGTTCCCTAGGTAAGATAAGGGAAATGCATCCGTGGAAGCTAAGCAATATGGTTCCCTGAACAAGATCAGCATGGCAACAGCAACTGGCGTGTCAACAGTGACGGGAGTAAATTACACGCCTCCCACCCCTAGATGAAAAGCTGTAACACACCTCATAACAAAGCCCCAGGTAGATCAATGGCTGCTGAGAAGAGCAGTAGTTTCCTCCAAGATCAAGCTCCCACACAGTAAGCTCTATCCCAAATGGTTAGTGCCACACACATGTACATATGCATAAGGATAAATGGACTCAGAGGTTGTATATGTATATGTTTTATTATTATTACTAACAATAATAAAGAAAAGACTGAATTTGGGAAAGAATGGCACCAGAGGAGTTTGATGGTGGGGGAAGAGTAGGAATGATATAGTTCCTGTGTTTGTGTATGAAGTTCTAAATAAAAGAAAAATAATGTGGCAAATCAGTGTCAGGTAATGGAAGGGCAGTCTTTCTTGAACAGTTGTTGAGGAGACTGATTTATAAAGGCCACTGCTCATCTGTCAGTACTGTTGTAATGCGGCAATGGGATTTCTGAAAATAACTATATTCTAAGAGACTGGAACTTGAACCTCACAGTCCAAGTTAATATTATATCTTGATGTCCCTTAAGACTGGTATGCTACTGTATACTAAAACTGTTTGCTTAAGCACCTTTTAGGAGAACAATGTAACAACAAATCCTACTTGCATTGGATTTTCTGTATAATCAACTCTACAACCTAAGCTAATGCATAGCTACAGTCTTAATTTATGTACTCTTCCATGCCTCTGACTCAAAGTAATCCATGTGTATTATTTGCTGAAAGCTGAAAATACAAAAGTTGAAAAGGGCTTCCTAAAATCTGCTACAAAGGTCAAAAGCAACAATTTATGACATTTGGTTGATAAACAGTGATGTCTGTTATCTGGGTCAGTTTGAACTGGTGACTTAATCCCTTGTAAAATTCTGTTAGAGATGTCTGTAAAGAATCCCACTTCTTTCCATGTGATGCTTTCTATGCTGTTCAATAAATCCAGAGTTAAGCCCTTTGTTAGGGACAGACATAAACAACTCATACAACAGATAAACAGAGAGCTCATCCAACAGCTCACACCACACATATAGATTCACAAGATAGCCTTCACTCAGGCACAGATTTAGACTCACACAACAGCCTACAATATGGAAGACACAGTAAGCAAGAAGTAGAGAATTCAAATCTGGACTGGCTTGTGTTTAAAAACTTCTAAGGGGAAGTGCTATCTATTTCTTTAATTTGACACTGATGCATTATTGGATAGTGCTAACAGACTTTGTACTAGACAGATAAGCCAACTCTCTAAGACAGTTCACACAGCAGACACCACTCATACACAGACACGCAGACAAAACCAGATATACACAGAGACAGGCACAGACACAGGAACAAACAATTTCACAGGCCAGACTTAAGCACAGATTCAGACTCACACAACAGACAGGCAGAGGGCAGAAGACACACAGAGCACAGATTTGACAATTCAAATCTGGATTTGCTGTTGGCTAAATGACTCCATGGAGAAGCACTTTTATTGTTATTTTTAAATGTTACATCAGGGAGTTACTGTTGTCAGAGTTAATCACTAATATGCACGATTCTTGCATGGTGAGTTTTCCTTATCATATCTGGGCAGAGAGCGGCTCCCTGTGATTTTCTCACTTCCCACTGGATGTTTCCCCCAGCCAAACAGAAGTCTGGATAGGTAAAAGTCTTGTCAAAATTATGTTGAAAACTCACCACATTTCATATTCTTTTAAGAGTCCAATAACCGAAGTAGTTAGACACAAATTCTAGTCACTTTAAAGGGCGTCATTAACTGTTTTGAAGCAACTCATTGTGTCTTAACTTCTTTTATGTTATTCTAAAATATGTCCCCCAGAAAAGCAACAGAGAGGAGGAAGGGATTTATTTGGCACACATGGAGATTGAGCCAGGTGGTTATAACACATCTACAGACATGAGTAGTGAAACTAACGCTCCCAAGCCACCTATGCTAAGATAGCTGTGTAGCTGGAGTTTTCCTGCCTGGCCCACAGTCAGGACAAATCTCTGTCACCTGCCAGTCCCACAGCCGTCAGACCCAACCAAGTAAACACAGAGACTTATATCGGTTACAAACTGTATGGCCGTGGCAGGCTTCTTGCTAACTGTTCTTATAGCTTAAATTAATCCATTTCCATTAATCTATACCTTGCCACATGGCTCGTGGCTTACCGGTATCTTCACATTCTGTTTCTCATCGTGGCGGCTGGCAGCGTCTCTCTGACTCAGCCTTCCACTTCCCAGCTTTATTCTCCTCCTTGTCCCGCCTACACTTCCTGCCTAGCCAATGGCCAATCAGTGTTTTAATTATTGACTAATCAGCAACACATTTGACATACAGAACATCCCACAGCACTTCCCCCTCTTTTTTTTTTCAAAAAGGAAGGTTTTAACCTTAAAGTAAAATTACATATAATTTGGGAATTTGGGCGTAGTTTCTCTTACTACTTCCTGCTGGAGGGGGGCGCTGTATCTTATGGGGACACAAAGAAAATTTTAGGATCATGGAAAAGTCCATGAGGGTGTATCATCTGAGCCAGTTGCCTTCAAACCATTCTGGATGTTGGATCATCTGGGCCATGGTGTCATCGGAGACCTTTCAGGGGGTCTTGGCTGGTCAAACCTGATGTATCTTAATCTGGAACAAATCCATAGCCTCTGGCTTTCTGTGGGAACAAAAGCAGAGTCTCCTTTCCAAAGTAACATATCCTTATATTCAAATTTTGAAGTCAAGGTACCTTTAAAATATACATTTTGGCATAACTCAACAGCTTTTACAATCAAATATTTTTCTGCAGTTAAAAGTCCCAAAGACAACACAATGCAGATTCTCTGTGTAATATCCATTTTTACGTGGCTTATTTTTTATACTACCTTTACTGTCTCTTTAAAGACTTTATTTTTTAAAACTATGTATTTATTTCTATAACTCTATATATCATCTTTTTTGTCTCTTTCAAGCCTACGTATCTTTTACACACATTGTAAACTATTACATCTGAATCTGTCTTATTGTGAATCTATTGCCTTAAACTGCAGCAGCTGTGGCTGCTGGATCCACCCACCTCAGCTTCCCAACATGGCCATGGTTTACCGCCAGCTCTGGGAGCTATCGGGGGTCTATGCTTTTAGCCAAGCAGCGTGTAGCCCAGAAACCTCCCCTTTTGCTCTGCACCAGCAAAGGCTAAATCCACTATGCAGCTCAAAGTGCCACTTGCAAAGGCCTCATTCCCGCCATAGGCAGGTCGAGCACGCACGCTAGGAACCCACCAGTAGCTCAAACCAGCAGCTGCCGCTCATTTGAGAGAGACAATTAGGAACTGTTTTTAGCTCCGTTTTAGAATCTTTTCTCAGGTTTTTAGGTGGAAACTTTTGCCACCACGTTGGACGCCATTTGTAGCTGGAGTTTTCCTGCCTGGCCCACAGTCAGGACAAATCTCTGTCACCTGCCAGTCCCACAGCCGTCAGACCCAACCAAGTAAACACAGAGACTTATATCGGTTACAAACTGTATGGCCGTGGCAGGCTTCTTGCTAACTGTTCTTATAGCTTAAATTAATCCATTTCCATTAATCTATACCTTGCCACATGGCTCGTGGCTTACCGGTATCTTCACATTCTGTTTCTCATCGTGGCGGCTGGCAGCGTCTCTCTGACTCAGCCTTCCACTTCCCAGCTTTATTCTCCTCCTTGTCCCGCCTACACTTCCTGCCTAGCCAATGGCCAATCAGTGTTTTAATTATTGACTAATCAGCAACACATTTGACATACAGAACATCCCACAGCATAGCTGTCTTCATTCCCATACAGTTCAGGGATCAGCCCACGAACTAGTTGCACCCACATTTGGGTGAGCTTTTGTTTTTTTTTTTAAAGATTCTTTTATTTATTATGTATACAGAAGAGGGCGCCAGATCTCATTACAGATGGTTGTGAGTCACCATGTGGTTGCTGGGAATTGAACTCAGGACCTCTGGAAGAGCAGTTGGTGCTCTTAACCGCTGAGCCATCTCTCCAGCCCTTGGGTGAGCTTTTACATACCAATTAACAATCAAGACAATCCCCTATAGACCTATCCACAGGCCTACCTCACCTAGGCAGTTCATTAAGGAAAACTTTCTTCGTGATTCTAAATTTTAGTGAGTTGATATTTAATGCATACAAGTAACATTGTAACGTTATACAGTCTGAGTGGGTTATATTTAAGAATATGTTATATATATATATATATATATATATATATATATTACCTAGCTAGAACATATTTACCCTGAAGTATAGTATTACCAAGGCTTTAATGTTCTCATTTAACCCATAGATGCTTACCTAGAAATTGTCAGACACACCCTGAGAATAAAACCTTTGGAGTTGCTAGGGCCATGCCTCTGTTTAATGGTAAAGTAATGTCTTTAGTGTTTTTTATCTTTGAATTCCCCTCTGTAGGCTTGGTAAGAGTAAATGAACTGTAAATATTTAAACAATGTTTAATAAAACAACAACAACCACAAAACACCAGGCCTGTAAGATGCTAGCTTCAGCAGGCTAAGTTGGGGCCACTAAGAGTGATAATGACCCGAGGTCCATCCTCAGAAGCCACATAGTAAAAGGGGTAATCAGCTCCTGAATGTTGTCCTCTGACTTTCACATGCATGTCATGGCACATGCACAATCACATGAGCACGTGCACACACGTACACACACACACACACACACACACACACACACACACACACACACACACACACAGGCACAAATCTCATCTAAACCATTATTTTATAATTAGAGTGACTCCAGGAAAAAACTAAAAGTTTGTGATTAATGACAGGCATATTTTATTACATTGACAACTTGAAGTCATTATCTCCCTCTTTTAGCTTTATTTGTATTAGTTGTTGTTTATTTGTTTCAAGACTCCTTGGCATGGTGTCACAGCTGGAAACAATAACCCAGACTATGAATGAGCTCTTCGTGTAACAAAAGTTCTGAAATTTCTCTAAGTTGCTGAAATTTAGTTGATATTTCTGGTTGCTAATAGCAAACTACTCAAGATTTTAGACACTCTAAGAGGAAAACACTAGAATACTTTTTCCCTTTTTTTAAGTTAGTGTTTGACTTTCACTCATAATTGATTGCTACCAGCTTTTCCTTGAGCAACAGAAGAATGAGAAATCAAAACAATGGCTCACACAGAGAAAATGACCACATTTTAATATTTCAGCAATGAGAGAAACCTTCGGGACGTAAGCTGACTTCTATGCACTGATCTATAGGGAGGCCCCTTTCTCTCCCCTTACTTCCCCCCTGGGGAATTATTTTCCTGCCACTCCCACACAGATGCATTTGTTATGTAGATTGACTCATGCCTTCTACCGATCCTCACCAAATGACTCTTCTCTGCTCTTGGTTTTTCATCTTTTTTTTTGTTTCTAGCCATTTCCCTTCTCTGACCACATATCTCTCCCACATCTTTAATTATTTACATGTTGATTACTTTTAAAACCATAACTTCAGGTGTTATTTATCCCCAATCTTTAGAGTCCAAAATGCTTACTTACATTTGCACCTATCTGGTTGTAGATAATAAAATAAAATCATTTCTTGGCCTGATACATTCTTTCTTATGTTAGTAATGTTACCGTCACCTTGTCTGCTTCAGAGTGCAAAGGTATCTCTGGGTTGTCAGTTCTACATACTCATTTGGACAGAGAGCTGCTTGTTTAGCTTCAAAACTGTACTCAGGATCCTGCTCATCATTTATCAGCTATGGATGGAACAAAACATTTCCTGACTAGTAGCTGTAGGTATAAGCCAATTAAGACCAGGAGAAAGCCGGGCGTTGGTAGCACATGCCTTTAATCCCAGCACTCAGGAGGCAGAGGCAGGTGGATCTCTGTGAGTTTGAGGCCAGCCTGACCTACAAAGCAAGTTCTAGGAAAGGCACAAAGCTACACAGAGAAACCCTGTCTCGAAAAAACATAAAAAAAAAAATCAGAAGAAAAAGTAGCTTTAAAAATTAAGTGTTGCCCCTTTCTGAATGGAGATGGAGGGTAAGTGGATGGGGAGAGAGGTAGATGGGAGTCAAGGGAGGGAAAAGGAAGAGAGGAGGGAGGGGAAACTGTGGTTGGTATGTAAAAAAATGTTAATTAAATAAAATAAATAAGTTTTTCAACCATCATATTGTTTGTGTTTCAGGAAATGGAGACTCACATATGTAAAATACTCTAAGATCAAATCATTAAGTTCTAAAGCTTCTGAGTATCTATGGACAGACCAGGCCAAGCTTCTAGACTGAACACCACCATCTTTAGGGAATGAAACCACAGCAAGTGAACTTCTTCCCAAAGCCATAGAAGAGCTGAAAAATTCATGCAGTAGTTATCAAAGTCCCAGAAACCGTACATCTAACTTGTGCATACCATCCTTTGATTAAAGCAAGGCACCTCATTTATTTCCCCAAGCTTGTGTCCCTGAGTCTACAGTAGCCATCCAAACCTGGACTTCACGGGTTAATAAATGGGGTAACGTGAGAGCACAGTGTAGCATGAATCTTAAAGAGTCTTACTAATAAAAACAAACCCAGGGCCAGTTATTTCTGCCTCTGGAATGCTAGGATTAAAGGTGTGTGCTACTACTGCCTATCCTAAGTATCTAGTGGCTTTTCTGTTCTCTGACCCCAGATAAGTTTATTAGGATACACAATATTTTGGGGAACACAATATCACCACATTTCCTCTCTTTTGTCTAAAATTAAAAAAAGCTTATAACTAATACAAGAAAAATTATATCCAATAAGTATTTACAACATACACAGTCAAAATTACATTAACGATTGTCTAGTCCATTAACATTTGACAGATTCAGACAAAAAACTCAATTATATATATTAACAATGTCCAGTCCAGTAACATTTGATAAACTCAGATAAAAAATTTTCATTACTTATCTTATTTAAAACAAGTAGTTCCTTTTTAAAAGTATTTTTTCTTTTCATAATAGATTCAGTAATCTACCTTTTGTCATTTTTATATCTTCCCCTTTTTCGTTTTAGTGTAGATTCAGTGATCTACCCATTTATCCTATTATTTCTTTATCTTTTTCCCCAGAGTAGATTCGATGATCTACCTCATATCTATATTCTCTTTTTCTTTTTGCTTTCTAGGGGTGAATATATCTTTAGGGAATCCTGAAAGGAAATTTTTTTGGGTTAATTGTCAAGTCCTGTATCATTTGTTAAATCTCTGCATATTGAGAAAGTGCAGGGCTTGTCTCAAGTCTTTGTTCAAGTAGTCTGTCAGGCTGGATCATCTCAGCTAGCCATCTTGAAATTGTCCTGAACAGTTTGTAGTTCAAAGTCGATCTTTTGGTGGTGTTAATCAGCTTAATGGCTTTATCATAGTCCATGTGGAATCATCACTGTGGAGTCCTGTCATCTTTTTGAAGATTTCAAAGTCACTGTTAGGCGTGGTCATGATTCCCTTTAGAATTTTTTTTTTTTTGTGCCTCCTCTGTCATCTGGAGTAATCACAGTCTGATAAATGTCTGTCTCTCTGAACCATGAACATTCTTCCCTAGAACAGAAAATCTTCACCGCATTTTCTCCCCACCATTTGTCTTGCCAAACTTTTCCAAACTGACCTTTGTCGATGCTTTCTTGTAACACGATGGTCCTGGCAATTCTCTGAACAAGCAGCAATAAACCTTTCTTTCCAGGTAGCAACATCACTGCAGTCATCAACATGATGAGAAGAAGCCAGCAACTCGGAGTAGCAGCCGCTGCCTCCATGGTCCCACCGCTGTTTGTGGCTCAGCCCTGGCCGAAGCTTCTCCCAAGCCTGCTAGGCCGGCCTCAAACTCGGGATTCTCCTACCAGCTGAGTGTAGCTTGGGCCTGAGCTGGGGCCCACAAGGCCACAGGCAAGTAGCTCTTTCATGAATTCGTACCATGAACGTTGGGCGCCAGATGTAGCATGAATTTTAAAGAGTCTTATTAATAAAAACAAACCCGGGGCCAGTTATTGGGGTGAAATGCTGGATGGTCAGAGAGACAGAACAAGCCACAGCTAACCTCACTTGGCCATCTTCTCAGCTGATCTTGTTTCCTCAGACTGGAAGCCTCTGTGTCCTCATATCCAAATGGCTCTCAGCTGAACTGTGCTGCTCAAAACCTAAAAGCTTAACCAGTCAAATTGCTTTTAGTTTCTGGTCCTCACGCCTTATATAGCTTTCTGCTTTCTACCATCACTCCCTGGGATTAAAGGCTTGCTTTCTGGGATTAAAGGCGTGAGTCACCATGCTTGGCTGTATCCTTGAACAGATGAATTTCTGCCTCTGGAATGCTAGGATTAAAGGCATGTGCTACTACTGCCTATCCTAAGTATCTAGTGGCTTTTCTGTTCTCTGACCCCAGATAAGTTTATTAGGGTACACAATATTTTGGGGAACACAATATCACCACAGCGCAGCAGAAGACACTCCAGTGTTTTATGAGCAGGAATAATTGAAGCATATTTTGGACACAAGTAGATTTGCTCTAATTATTATCTGCTAACATGACATTAAATATGTCTTTTGGGGAAGAAAAAAAGGAACAGAGGCATCTGGGAGAACATTGGTGTCCTGAGGAGTAAACTTTACCTTTTCAAGTTCTTCCTGCTTACTGTGAATGCACACTTTGGAAGCCAGCTCGCACATACATGCATGAGTAAAGCCAGACCTGTAAGTGATCTAATCTCAGAACAATGATCCCTGAGCCGTAGGTGTAGGAGCTGTATTGTAGATGTATTAGTTGAGACCCGGCTCCTGAGATCTGAATTTTGGTCAGTTGTGGTTTGGGTTAATGGTCTTAGTTTGTTCTAATGAGAAGTTTCCTTTATAAGGGGTGAGAACTGCATTTATCTATAGGAATAATAGTAAATATTTAGAATGTAGTTAGTGACTGGGCTGGTTTAGTAAAGCGGTGATTGTAGGTTCACCTTTAAGATTCATGACTTTAGCACCCCTGGGTAGTTGACTAGGTTTCTAGTACTAGGCATAATTTCCCTCTTCCTGAGTTAGAGTGCTGTTGGTTACTACCAAGGTATGTGTGCGACTACTGCACTGTTAACAGTTATCCTGACAGGCTGGTCATTGTTGTGATTCGTAGGCATCACAGCTGGGTGCAATTATTGTTTGCCTCCTTCCCTTTGAGTCTTGCCTTGGTGCCTTATGGTACCATAAAAGTTAGTCCTCAGGGAGGATCATTCAGGTCAGATCGAACTCAGGTTCTCTGGGTCCTGTATCTGAAGTGCATGGTGTCTTCAGCAATTAGGACTTATCTCCCATCTCTGGAGGAGAGGGCAACCAAGAACAACAGCAATAGACTGTTATGTTTTAGGAGTCTATTGGGTACCCTCGGCCAACCACTCAAAAGAGATGCTTTTTATGTCTTGTGCTGGGGTTTCTATTAGATAATCTATGGCTCTGTGTCAAATAAAATGAGGCCATGAATTTGAAAGAAAGCAAGGGGGATGGGTATATGGGAGATGTTGGAGGGAGGAAACGGAATGGAAAAGTTATGTAATTATGTTATAATCTCAAAATATAAGAAATAAATAAAAAGAACATATAGAGGTAGTTGTCTGTGCTTCACCCCTTAAGCACTGCTCCTAGTAGGCAGCAGGTAACTGACAGGTACCTGCCCCCACCTGGGGTGTGGCTGAGACAGAGACCCCCTAAGACCTGAGATGTGTAATGCTCACTCTCTCTTGGCTACCTCGTGATCCTGGATGCTGGATACTTGATGCTGGACTGCAGACCAAGTCAGAGTTCTCCAGGGAACCACGTTGGACTGCGCCTCACCTCTCCTAGATTCCTTAACTGACTCCAAAATTCCTTAACTGACTCTTTTGACTATCAGATAAACTACCTCACCTCTCCTAGATTCCTTAACTGACTCTTTTGACTATCAGATAAACTACCTGGAATTGCCTCATTAATTTCCACAATAAGAACAAGCTCCAAAGTCACTCAAACAAACCAACAAACCAATAAACAAACAAACAAACCAAAACCCAAGCAAATGTCAGTGCAGAGAAGAGGGCTAAATCTCAGTTTAAGAATACTTTCCTATTATGCCTGTGGCTTGAGTAAGACCCACAGCACACTAAAAAGAGAAAGAAACAACCCAATTCATTAAAGATTTTGTTCTTGTTCAGTGAATTTTTAGCACCTGTTTCCAAAATACTGACAAAAGACATACCGAAACTGCTGATGTCTAGTTTCAGGACCCTTGAATGATAACTGCATGAATGTTTGTGTTTCTTTGAACCTGGTTCAAAGAATTTAGTCAGTACAGTCTTTCAGGAAATTTTTTAAAAGAATTTTACATTCAAAGAGATTGTCAATGACATTAAGCAAAAGTTTCTATTCCAGGTCCAGTTTGGGATACTTCTTTCCCCATCACCATAATTTATATATTTTTGTGTCAATAAATATTGTAATTGAGGAGAAAGACTTTTATTGTTGGGGATTCCAACATGAAATATATGAAACACTGGAAGCCAATATTTTAACTTTATTATAATTAATAACATGTATGTGGAAAATCACAGACTCAATAGAATGCCTCACTGCAGAGAGTATCTCAGACAAATTTCTGCCCTGGCTATTGGTACATGTCACTGCTGATTCAGCAACCAAAGCTTTAGTAACCATCTTTGTAATTTCTTGTCTTGAAGTCATAAAGTGTATTACACCCAGTCAATGAGACACCAAGGAAGAGAAGGCATATGGATTCCATTTCCTTAATTGGCTATCTTTGTTTTAATGTTTTCTGTTTCTTGAGTTTGGGGTTTTATATAAAATTCAAGTGACCTATAAATTCCCAGACCATCACCATATAAGCAATTAGGGTCATTGGCTATAGATGTAAATTAGAGCATTCTAGGGTATTAAGTCCTCACCAGGGAAACTGATGCAACATGGCTCTCTTCCCACTCTGTCCCTAAATTCTACTCTAAGTTTGATGTTAGTGTTTTTCAGAGGTGCTGGATAACCATCTCTCCAAGCCCAGGTACCTTGTAGCTTCAGCTCCATAACTATTACTTTTATTATTATATATTTAAGTAAATGCAAAACCACTTAAAGAACCTATCCCATGACCCATTCTGTTCATGTGAATGTGCTTTCTTCACCTTATTTCAGTGTTCATCTTCAGCACACCAAGGATATGCTCGGTTAAATGTTATAAGCGGAATATTGCCTTTTAGCTAACTCTTTGCCACATTATTTCCTAAGCCATAACCTCTTTGCTTGTGTCCAAAGTCTTTGTTTGCTCTAGGATTTTTATTTTCCTTTCCCTTCCATGACCACATTCCTTTATCCCAGTGGCTCTCAACCTTGCTAATGCTGCAACCCTTTAATACAGTAGTTCATGTTGTGGTGACCCCCAACCAGAAAATTATTTTGTTGCTAATTTCATAACTGTAACTTTGCTACTGTTATGAATCATAGTATAAATATCTGATATGCAACCCCTGTGAAAGGGTCATTTGACCCCCAAAGGGGTCACAAACCACAGTTGAGAACCACAGCTTTATCTATGTCATCAATTATTTACACATTGATTATGTTTAAAACCATAACTTTAAGTACTATTTATTTCAAGCTTCAGTGACTATAGTGTTAACTAAACACTTACACCTAGCTACACTATGTGTACACCCATATTCCACCCCCTATTTTCCTTTTGAAATAATAGGACAGGAAAACCATTTCTTTTCCTCCCTTTCAAGGAACAAATGTTTCCCCATGCACAAATGTCCTTGTGTGTGCATATACAACCTAGGGAGAGTATTTTTCTGTCACTCCTATCTGTGCTCTTATTTAATCTAGTCAAAATTGCTATTTAATATTCATATCTATAAAGAATCACAGATAACCATTTACTCATTAGGAGATGGTCATATGAGAGAAGGACATAAAGAGGTAAAGATTTTTGATGTCCTGAAATACTTCCATAACCACATAAACCCCAATACCTGGGAGTGGGAGCTTCATGGGAACAGCAGCAAAAGACTCACTGTTCCAAAAGAACTTCCTAGTTTGTAGGAGAATCTTTTGAAATTCTCATTATTTCTTCATAAGTCCTTGCAGGCAAAATTTCAGACTCATATTTCCTAACTGTATGAGTGTTTGAAGAGAGCTACTATGCACAGGGGAATAAATGTACCATTCAAGGCATTATTAGATGAAATTGTAGTGATAATGTCCCTCTATGTAGAGGTGCCAGATGGGTTTCACAAAATTAGTGACACACTTACTAAAATTTAATACACTGCATCTCGATATGAAGATTCTATCATACTTATCCCAGTCACCCACCTTTCTTGCTCATTTTGTTTTGTTTTAGACACTCCTTATGTAGCATGGTTGGTTTCAAACTTAGAGAAACTCTCTGCTTTACCTCCAAGTGCTGAGATTTCATATGTACAGAGAGGCATTTACTGAGAAATAAGAGTTGCTTGTGAGGGATGGGCCTGTCCTTGAGTGGGTGGCTATGCTTGACTGAATAATTTTCTTTACAAAAAAGAAATGGAGCATAAGAGACTTATGAAACCAGGAGGTTGGAGATGGAAATTAAACAGTGTTTAGAGTAGCTACCCGGGAAAGCTGAAGAAATCACTTCCATTAATACTCAGTCCTCTGGTGACCAGAAGGTTCAAGAGTGCAGCATGCATGGTGTACACAACTTTTTACAAAATTTCTGCTATCTTCTTAGTGACGTTTCTCCAATGATGCTTTTGTTTGAATGGATCATTTCTGGGTAATATGAAAATGCAATGAGCTCTGTGTTTGACTTGTACAAAGTGAAGATAGAAGCTTACACATAGGGATGTATTGTGTGGTGAACAATGAATTGGCAGAAATTTACATTTATCTTTTATTTTTTTACAGCATGAACTTGATATTTCCTAACTTATGTCTTCATCTTCTAACAAAAAAAAAGTTTGAATACTGTCATTATTTTTACAATATATGTTTGAAAATACACCCCAAGGTACACCTCTAACTTTTAAACAAAATGTCAGAGATCCTTTCAGTTGCAATTCAGAGGATTCAGTCTTTTTTTTTTTTTTTTTTTTTTTTTTTTTTTTTTTTTTTTTTAGTTTTTCGAGACAGGGTTTCTCTGTGTAGCTTTGCGCCTTTCCTGGAACTCGCTTTGGAGACCAGGCTGGCCTCGAACTCACAGAGATCCGCCTGGCTCTGCCTCCCGAGTGCTGGGATTAAAGGCGTGCGCCACCACCGCCCGGCTCAGTCTTTTCTTTTTTAAATCAACTTGTCCTTCCATAACTCATAACATTGAGCTATGCTGCAAAAACAAAGGTTAAAATTGAAAGTTATTTTTAACAAAGTTGGAGCAGAATTTATTTTACTAAAAAAATTATGAGGAAATGATATTTTATTTAAAAAAAAATGCTTGCCAGAGAATAACCTCTGCTTGAAGGAAAAGAGGCAGGGTGTATCTGGGAAAGGTTCCAATTTCATTAGAATTTTAAACAAAAAAATGTGTGTGCATGAGTATATAATTTACAATATAATTATATAAATGTGCATTTCATGGTCTAACTATTGCTATTCCTATATTATGAGTGAAGAAACTAAGATTCAGGGAGCTTGAGAGTGGTACCCAAGGTCACACAGCTAATTAGCCTCAACCAGGCTACACAAAACTCTAGGCAAATTGGAAAAAATTATTCTTTCCAGATACCCGCAGGTTGGCTTTTGGCAGGATTTCTGCTCCATACCCCTTCAGGCCTGTTTTCCTTGCCCAAGACAAACATCACTCAATTTTCCTTGACTGCATATACCTTTGAGACCCTTGCAATGCTTCCATTTTTTTTGCCAATGAAGGAAATTATGAGATCTATTTATAACCATGTTGGCACCTGGGCTGGAGCCAAATTATCATTGTACCTTGACCTCCAAACAGAAGCCAATGTTTTGACTAAATGATGATGACTTTGGAGAGCCAAAAGTAATTTTGTGGTGAGCAGCCCGTGTCTTGATAAAAGATGAAAATTAGACCGGCAAACACGTGTGTAAATTACATCACCAGCTAGAGGAATGTTTTCTGTAGCAACTACAAGACAAGCAGGATTTGCTTCCAGCATGGTCTTGCCTTCCACAGAAACCAAGTTTCAAAATCAAGCACTAGTTCTGTATTTCATTACCATCTGAACAGCTAGGAAAATGTGAAGATTGAGCAGTTTTAGATAGTTTATTTTTCTTGCCATAAAATGAATACGATTTTATTGTCACAAACTTTAGTTTTTCCTTCTCTTCAACAAACCAATATGAATAACAAGAGATATTTAATACAAAACAGCTTCCCTCATAACTAGAGCTTTCCATTTCAAAACTGAAATACATTTTTTTTCTAAATTTATTTACTTATGTTTAGGAGGACATGAAGGTGAGGTAATATTAAAAAAAAGATGGGACCTGACAGAAAAACAGAAATTGTTAATATTTTTTATGTTTTTGGAAGTATTTGTTTATTGCGTATTTTAAGACATGTTATTTCCCTACCTAAATTTATATTCAGTTGTTTGCATTGTTGTTGAGACAAAGAACAAAATGATTTTATGTCATATGAAGCTCTAAAAACAGGCCCTTGGTGGTTTTTGCTTGTCTTTCTTTCCCCATACTTCCTTCGTTGTCTTTCACTTGACACATGTTTATTAATGATGTACCCTGCGCATTGATGCAAAGGATAATCTAGGTAACAGTGTTCATAACAGCCACCTCAGTCATAGCAGCTATATTCTAGATGAGCAAAAAATGCAGACTCATACTGGAAGGAAAAGTACTGGATAAGTAACCCCAAGACCAAGTTTTATCCCAAAAGATATTTATTTGTCCCAGAGGGACAGAGAGCAGGGAATAAGAGATGAAGACAGGAGAGAGAGGAAGAGGGAGAAGGCGAAGGGAGCAGGGAAAGGGGACAGGGATGTTTGTTCCAGGGAAGGAGAGACAAAAGACTGCCTCTGGATAGAGAAAAGATAGATGTAGCAAATAGGAAAATGGCACAAGGTACAAGGGGAAAGGATGAGGTGTTTAATTTTAATTCGGCATGTTAATTAGGTGAGCCAAAAGGGGGTTTTTGATTGCTGTGCTTCAATACAAGCTGGACCTTGATAGTCTGCCACAGGAGGAGGAAGTGTCCAAATAAGAGGAGAGACCTTGGTGGCTAGCTTAGCAATGCAATCTAATGGTTTGTAGCAAAGCAGAGGGAATCAGAGAGAAGGGCAAGGTCTGCCGGAGCCATGCCTGCCATGCTCGAGCGGGCTAGAGTCCCCTCACATACAGTATGCTTGAGATAGTAACTGACAATAGAGAAGAGTGAGGTTCTAAAGGTCTGAGGGCTTTCACTTTTAACTGTATGGGCAATTAGACATTGCTGAAAAGATACACTCTAAACCAAGCACTGGATAAAAAAAAAAAAAAAAAAAAAAGAAAGAAAAACGAACACTAAGAGCATCCAGCTGGGAAAGGTGGTCATAAAATATCCAAGGCTTTGTTCTAGTTTGCTTTCATGTTGCTGTGATAAACCATTTCAACTAGAAGAAACTTGGGGAGGAAAGAGTTTATCCCATAGTTGAAGGATTCCATGGCAGGAACCCAAGCAAAGGTAGCTGCAGAAACTAAAGCAGAGACCATGGAAGAAGGCTGCTGGCTGGCTTGCTCTCTGGCTCTTGTTTAGCTAGACTTTTATACAGCTCATGTCCATCTGCCCAAGGATGTCAGTGCTCACAGTGGGCTGAGCGCCCCTACATAAATTAGTAATCAAGAAAATGACCCACAGATTGTCCTGTAGTTTAATCTGATGAAGACGATCCTCATGTTAGAACTCCCTCAGACTGTTTCAAATTGAGAGCTATAGCTAATTAAGAGAGATCGTCCCATGTAGTAATCTCATACTGAACTTTCACATTCTAGAATATTCCATAAACTTATATTTCTTTCTACTACCTTAGATTTAGACCTCTCCAGGATGACTTTTATTTTATTTTCTACTGTCTTCCAGTCTCATCTTAAACACTATTTTGTCATAGATTATTTCCATGCTCTGTAAGACATTTTAGGCTAGTATCCTTAATTTAAAGAGCACTTTGCAATTTCCTTTACAAATTTTCTTATGTTCTCAGTAATTTTTTCATTGTTTATCTTTGTTAAACTAGTAGAGGCTAAAGCCTTTCTCCTTGTTGAATGTCATAATTCCAGCCACTTATGCAAATGATTGCCTATCATATAAATGCATAAACAGAAGATTGGATACCATTTGCAATAATCTTCCATCTAAGTTATGTGAATTTATGATGAGGAGCATTGTACATCATATTCACTTTTCAATCCTCAGGTTTTCCATACAAAATATGGAAGTAACAAGATATGCCTGCTGTGTATATGTGTGTATGTGTATTGAAAGAGAGAAAGAGAAAGAGACAGAGAGAGAGAGAGAGAGAGAGAGAGAGAGAGAGAGAGAGAGAGAGAGAGAGAGATCACTTTGAAATATTTCAAATATGTTCTATTACTTGGAATAAGGAACAGAGCCAACAATTACTTTAACATTATTTATGAACAAGAATTCATTAAGTGAAGCCACTTTATTTAAGACAAGCAATTATTTACTATTTTTAGAGAAGAGACTATTGGCTATATTAATAATAATCACAGCTCTCCACTGAGGCCTGCTCTCTGGAAGGGAAGAGAACAGCTTGTGTATAATATAGGGTTTCTTAATATTTGTAAATATATTAGTTGAAGGATTTATACTAACTCATGAAAAGAACAACTGGGAGATTAGAAGCTGCTGGAAGTTTCTGGTCCCTAGCATGAGTCCTTTAAAGCAGTGGTTCTCAACCCATTTGGTGTTGTGTATCAGATATTGACATTAAGATTCATAACAGTAGCAAAATTAGAGTTATGAAATAACAGTGAAATAATTTTATAATCGGGGTCATCACAATGCAAGGAACTGTATTGAAGGCTTGCAGCATTAGGAAGGTTGGGAACCACTTCATCAAAGTCTATCTTTCGTGTAAAACTACATAGTAATTCTATCTGTGACCCTTCACAATTTGCAAAAAAAAATAAAGTTTTCAGCTTTGCAGTATATTATCCCATACTGTTTCAATTTGTTTAATTAGTTTTTTAAAAATAAGATGATTATTATTTTTTTATTATTTTTACTTCTTTGTGGAGCTGGAAATCAAATACAAGGCCTCATTTATGCTAGGTATGTGTTCTACCCCTGACTTATATACAGAGATGCACATGAGTGCTTTTGAAGGTATTTTAAACTGTTTTATGAACATAAACATTGTATATAGTGTTTCACTTATCATGAGCATCATTTGTTATAAGCCTGTCATTTTTACAAAAAGACCTACTTTGTCACTACTCTATTTCAGCATATTATATTCTTGTGTGCTCTTAAATATTTGACTTAGAACACTTCTATCTGTTGAGAAAGAGAATCCTTGCCAAACATTAATCCTCATTACTATCTGTAATTTACATTATATTAGTAAATTGTCATGTGCTATTTTAGCATATTAAAAGTGGGCTCTTAGATGGAGGATGCCCTCTCTGAGGCATGCTCTCCACCAAATCCATAACAAAGAGAAAGAAAAATAACAAGCAGCTTCAGGTGCTAGAAAAATCATGTTCTTGAGAAAAGATGGAAGATCGATTTCCCACAGAGGTAGTTACGGTAGTTTACCCTATGGACTAAAACTGTCTGCAGTAGGAAAGGGAAGTCCTGTTCGACCTTAAACTTTTGATCAAGAAAATCCAGCAAGACTGCTCCAGCAGGGCTCCTCTGGTTACCTTCTGCTGGATGGTTGAAAGCATCTCTTTTGTTGATAATATTTATTTATTTGTTTGTTTATTTATTGCTATTTGTTCTTTGTCTTAGAAATCTCACCCAAGAGTAGGCTCTGCTCTGCTATGACCCACTTAACTCAACTGACTTCATGGGGATTCTCCAGTCAATTTCTGCTGAATGTTGTAAGCCCCTGACTTGATGATGTTACTTTTGTTTGGTTTCTGTCAGGCTACCCAAGTTGTCCTTGATGTTGGAGGCACCTGGTGTGTTTTGCTCTCTCGACTGCTTCTGCCAATCTGCTTCTTCTTTTTGCTGCTTTAGTTTTGCCTTTTACATGCTTAATAAAGTCATTCAAAACAGAAAGCATGGCTATTGTATATCATTCTCTGGATCTTAAAGATCAATATATGAGAAAATTTGAAGAATATTTGATTTTCTTGTGGAGAATGACTTTTCTTGTTTGGACCAGAATGATAAAACTGCATTTATCTACAAAAGGATAAAGTTGTAATATTTAAATGTCACATAATACGGATTTACACAATAATATTGTGAATTTGTAGAGAATTCTATGAAGTCTAGCAGCAAAGTCTGTAATACAATACTCATTGATGGACCACATTCATCCTGTACAAGGGCACTTCTCCATGCTATTGTTATCTTCCTTTCAATCTTCTACACATACAACACCACAAATGTTAACATTTGGATTGAATGGAAGGGAAAGGAAGTATAAAAATTCAAGACATTCATGTTGCCTTCACGATGGTTATAGTAGCATGTGGGGCATTGGTTAAGTGGATAGAAAAATAGAAACACTCATTACATAGAAAAGTCATTAAATTTGACTATTAAGCCAAATATCAGTCTATAAAGTACAGAATTACCAGGGTTGAAGTTTGAGACTTTTGTGGTTTAGATGTGAACACATGTCTAAAGTTTCAGGTATTTGAACACTTGTTCCCCATCTGGTAGTCCTGTGTTGGAAGCTTATCAGACCTTTAAGAAGTTGGTTCTGCCAAAAGGAAGTAAGTTATTGGAGGCAAGCCTTACGATTTAATAGCTCATCTCACTTCCCGTCCAGTCTCTGCTTCCTGAATGCATTTGCACTTCTATTACCAGGCTTTCCCACCTTGGTGGACTGCTTCCTCTCAGCTGTAAGACTAATTAAACCTTTCCTCCCACATGGTGTTTCTCCTCAGGTTACAACAAAATATAGCTAAATTAGTCATAAGTATAGAGTATAGCCAAACTTAGTAGTAATGCTTTAAGTGTATGACTTAAGTATCATGATATCTATCTCCCAAACCCACATCTCTGTGATTCCAGTGAGATGATCAGAAAGAATGGCTCTACAGTATGTTATGACTGAGTTCTTTTTAGCTCCTTTAGCCTGGTTTCTTAATTTTTTTCTTTGATCCTGAGAAATTTTTGCCCAACCCAGGTATATAGGTCTACAGAGCAGGTGCACAATTCAAATATATACTGATGATAAGTCACAAAGAACACCTTAGAACAATTCCTGGATATACATAAAATTTTATTATTTATTAAAGGCAAAAGCAAATTTGTAAACTGGCAAGATGGATGTGCTTGTTTCTTTAACATAGTAAAGTCCAAAAGTATATTGATTTAATACATTCTGATTAATGATGGTAGGAAAATATTAAAAGTTTATTGTTGGAAATATTAAATCATTTCATTTCTATTAGAGCAGAAACCTTTGTAGGTACAATAAAAACACTGCAGTGCACAACATAAACTAATCTTGAGTTTGAGCCAAGGTGTTTTTGGCAGTATTCACTGGCACTATTTTACATTACAGTGTAGGCTGTACATATTGTGAACTATGTACACTCAGAAGGAAGTTTACTGTGAAGTCCTGTAATACAACACAAGTGAGTGCTGCTAGAATTACCTCTGATCTGGCACATATTTAATTTTGAATTATCTTTTGGTTCAGGATCCTTTTATTGTAAAGGAACCCCTTGCTATTGCTGATTATGTATACTAATCATATATAGGCATTTACCTGGAGGAGTGGAATAGTCATTTCAGGTGGGATTTTTCAAGCAGATGCAAAGTATAGTATGTTCCTCAGGAAAGCTGTTCCATATCCTTCACAAGGCAGTCCTTCTGCACTGTACCGGTTTATTGCTAAAAAGAATTATGGGAAGCTGAAACAATACCATTCAAAAGCTAAATTGCTAAGTGAAACACTCAAGAAAAAAACTTTCAGGGCAACTGTCATCATTATTTGTTTGCTTGTGGCTGTCTCACTATGTTGTCCAGGTGGGTGTTAAATGCCTAGACTTAAGGTATCCTTTTGACTCAGCCTCCTAGTAACTGCAACCATGAGATCGTCCCTGATGTAGACGTGATTTTGAAATATGTAAGACACACCTATGGATGCTGCCAAATTTCCTGGTACATCTCTTTTCCAGTTTCCTCCTCGCATCCAGAGAGTAATTCCCAATACCTTTCAGTATAAATGACATTTTCTCTAACAAAAGAAGACAATTGTTTCCCACCTTGATCCTTCATCTGTAATTTGATAATAGTTTGGTATGTAACAAAGAAACCTTCAAATATTTTCTTTTCTGCATCACTCTTTCATGTTCTGAAGTAGGAGGTAAATTATACCCCAGGAGCTCAAGTTAAATGAATTTTGTATGGTCCAGTGAGAGAATCAGAGGATTTTTCTACTGGAAAGATTAGCATATCTTACTGAGAGGGATACATAAAACAACAACAACAGCAAATAATCATATTGATTTTCTCTTTAGCTTGTAGTTAATTTAAGTTGGATCAAGTATATTTGCAATAGTTGTACACCAATCTAAATTATTCTTTCACTTTAGAAAATGAAGTCTCTACATTATATAGTAACTCTACATCTCCCCTCTCCTTAGTATTGATAAGCATCCCTATATTGTCTGTCCTTATAATGTTGAGTAGTCTAGTTAGTATATAGAAGTAGGCCCACATTCTCTGTTCCTCCATCAGACCCAATCCCTCAGGCTTATCCCAACTGCATTCTCCCTTCCCCCTGTCCATGCCTCTTGTGAATCCCACAGACCATTCCCTCCTGAACTCCCAGAGATTAGCACCTAGACTTATAACCATACCAATACCAGATATCTAGACACCAGTGTAAGAATACAATCAATAACAGCCAGGACAGTATGTTTCCACTAGAGCCCAGCTATCCTACCATAGCAGGCCCTGAGTATTCCAACATAACTGAAGCACAAGAAAAAGACCTTGAAATCACCTATATGAAGATGATAGAGGAACTTAAGGGGGAAATTAATAAAATCTTTAAAGAAATACAGGAAACCACAAAGAATTGGAGGAAGTGAGTAAACCCCTTAAAGAAAGCCAAGGAAAAAGCAAACAAACAGTTGAAGGAAAATGAATAAAACTTTTTTTTTTTGGTTTTTCGAGACAGGGTTTCTCTGTGTAGCTTTGCGCCTTTCCTGGGACTCACTTGGTAGTCCAGGCTGGCCTCGAACTCACAGAGATCCGCCTGGCTCTGCCTCCCGAGTGCTGGGATTAAAGGCGTGCGCCACCACCGCCCGGCGAATAAAACTTTTTAAGATATGAAAATGAGAATAAAAGCAATGAAAAAATACAAACTGAGAGAATTCTGGAAACGAAATATTTAAGCGGCAAACAGGAACTACAGAGGCAAACTTCACCAACAGAATACAAGAGATGGAAGACAGAAGTTCAGTCATTGAAGATATGATAGAAGAAATGGATACATGGGCCAAATAAAATGTTAAATTAAAAAAATTCCTGACATGAAACATGTAGGAAATCTGGGCCACTATGAAAAGACCAAACCTCAGAATAATAGGAATAGAGGAAGAAGAAGAAACCCAGGTTAAAATCCCAGAAACTATTTTCAACAAAATCATAGAATAAAATTATTCTAACCTAAAGAAGGAGATGCCTATAAAGATGAAGCATACAGGACACCAAATAGGTTTGAACAGAAAAGAAAGTCCCCTTACCACATAATAATAAAAAACTAAATATACAGAAAAAATAAAGAGTATTAAAAGTTGTAAGAAAAAAGAGCCATAACATATAGTGCCTGACTTATTAGCATTATATCTGATGCCTTAACAGAGACTCTAAATGCCAGAAAGTCTTGGGAAAATGTGCTGCATACTCTAAGAGACCACAGATGCCAGCAAAGACTACCATACCCAGCAAAAGGTTCAATCATCATAGATGGAGAAAATAAAATAGTCAAAGATAAAGTCAAATTTCTATATGTACATGGGTGTGACTGTGTGTGCATATATATATATATATATATATATAATATATTAAATAACTATTTCATCACATTAGGGGAAAAATAGACTGAACGTGCTATAAAATAGCACCAGATTTCCTTTTAAATTAAATTCTAAGTATTTCCACAAGTAAACTATGTTTAAAGTAAAATTTTAAATTAACTAAGGGTATAGTTGTAAAAAGCCAGTATAGTAAATGCATAAATCTATAAATGAAATAGCATTATAGCTATTTCTTGGAAATTTAATTATGTGTAATATAAACAAGAAAATGCTTTATATAATAGAGAATAAGACAAACATTAGGAGAATATTGGTATTGTCTTTACATTTAGGAGTAGTGTAGAATAAGAATATAACACTGGGGAGATTAAAATTCATAAACATGTTTGTATTACAGAGTTATACTCAGCATAAAGAAACATGAAAAAGCCACTGGATACAAAACCAGAGCACTAAGGATTTAATATATCGGTATGAAATTATTGGAGTTGTCAAAGTTGAAAGTTTTGCTTTTGGCTTACTGCGTAAGACAGCACTCACAGACAGGGCATGTCCTGAAATCATCAGAGCGTGCAATTGAGGAGAGTTGGGGACCAGGATGAGCATTGAGACAGCCTAGCACTGGGATAGACAGATGACACATAACAAAAAAGTGAAGGTAATGGAGCAGTGGGAGAGGAAACTGAGCAAGAAGGACAGGCAGAGGGGACAGCAGCATAGAAATTAACAAATTAATTAACGAAAGCTTCGAAAAGAGGAAGACCTACCAGCAATAAGTAAAACATGACTCAAATAAAGATAATGGATCAAAAGAAGCCTGCAGGTCCTTCTTAATTCAGATAAAACTCATTTCCATTAAGTCTGGCCATAATTAACATTCTCTGAATAGGTTGAATTTAGCTGCCTGGAAGTCTGGCTCCTAAGCCACTACCCAAGGGAAACTCAGAGAAGACTTCTCAGGAGCGAAGATTATAAAGGTTTCTATAGTAATTTCACACACAATCTGAGGTCATATTTTTTATTATTCTGTCTGTTCTTCTATCCTCTCATTCTCTTTCTGCAGCTCCAATTCTCCCCTGCTTCTTTGTTCACCTAGCTTAAATACATGTTTTTTTTTTTGTTTGTTTGTTTTTTTTTTTTTTTTTTTTTTTTTGCTTACAAATTGTATGGCCGTGGCAGGCTTCTTGGTAACTGTTTTTTTTTTTTTTTTTAATTTTTTATTTTTATTTTGCAGTACAATTCAGTTCTACATATCAGCCACGGATTCCCTTGTTCTCCCCCCTCCCGCCCCCCCTCACCTTCCCCCCCAAGCCCACCCCTCATTCCCACCTCCTCCAGGACAAAGCCTCCCCCAAGGACTGAGATCAACCTGGTAGACTCAGTCCAGGTAGGTCCAGTCCCCTCCTCCCAGGCCGAGCCAAGCGATCCTGCATAGGCCCCAGGTTTCAAACAGCCAACTCATGCAATGAGCACAGGACCCGGTCCCACTGCCTGGATGCCTCCCAAACAGATCAAGCCAATCAACCGTCTCACCCATTCAGATGGCCTGATCCAGTTGGTGACCCCTCAGCCATTGGTTCATAGTTCATGTGTTTCCATTCGTTTGGCTATTTGTCCCTGTGCTTTATCCAACCTTGGTCTCAACAATTCTCGCTCATATAAACCCTCCTCATTCTCGCTAATTGGACTCCCAGAGATCCACCTGGGGCCTAGCCATGGATCTCTGCATCCAGAGTACTACTCAGCAGAGAAAAACATTGACATCATGAGGTTTGCAGACAAATGGATGGATCTAGAAAAAATCATCCTGAGTGAGGTAACCCAGACTCAGAAAGACAAACATGATATGTACTCACTTAAATACATTTTTTTTTTTACATGAGGCTTGAGGCAATAAAAAAAAAATTACAAGGATTACCTCTCATTGGTCATAGCACATTCCTTGGGTAAATGATAAGGACAGAGCCATTTGCCATGGCAATGCAAGGTTTCAAGGTTTCTGATGTAAGACTGTGACCAGAGACCAGGGGTATAGTGCTCCATGAGACAAGCTGTGAGACATAGATCTTTTATCAGCTAGACTTGGAAAGCAAAGAATTGACATGATTTTTTATGTTGCTTTGTGTTAATAACCTTGGTCAGATATCTGCAACTGTAACCTTGTGCATATCTGTAAAGTTTTTAACTTATGATCTGTTTACAGAAACATTTAGTCTAGTTTTAACTTTCTCTGAGGTAAAAATGAGCTAATTGTGTGCAGTTTGAGTAAAAGGAACAAAGCAGGCTTTTAAGTGTCTTACAGTCCTCATGGGACAATAGATCTAGTTACGAAGCATATCCTAGTATATTTTCTATATATCAAAATTATGCAGCTTAATGAGAAGTCATCTTCCTGACCATCCACAGATATCTGTGCCCCTAAGATTGAGATGCAATCATGAGATTACATATACACATCATGAGATTACACACTACAACACAGGTATTGGGGAGACACTGTAGCTGCTTTTGAGCATGTGAAATTACAGGCAGAAGCAACCGTTTCCAGTCGGTTGTCCTGCAGGTGGGTTGACATCTGAACACTAGTTGTCACCTGCTGTATACGTCTATGGCCTCCAACAATTGAGAAGAAATGGCATGTTACCACTTGTTGTAGAGAGTCTAATAAATATAATTGATTTTATTACAGAGTTCCCAGATGAAAAATTAATAGCAGAAAGATAGAAGGGTGAACATGGAATTATTCTTTGCTTGCTTTTCTAAATTTTAAAAATATTTAATGAAGGATACTTTATTTGGTGATAAGAAGCATTTAAAAGGGAAGGAAGCCACTGGTGAGTTATTTGTGCTCCTGTCAACAGCTTCATATCCATCCTGTCTGAGCAGTTCCACTTAAACCCAGTGGGTCAAAAGGCAAAAGAACAGAAACAAATTCATAAAGTGTGATGTGGACTTGGTGGGGCAGGACTGGTAGGGGTGGAGGATAAGAGGGTAGAGGGATGATTATGCTCAGGATACATTATGCATGTTATGAAACTGTCAAAGAATAAATCAACAAAAATAAAATGATGGCCCAGGAGAAAGAACTGATTATTTTTGCAATGATTTTTTAAGAAGACAAAGGGAAATAGATAGACAAGGTTTATACTTTGGAAAAGTTCTGGGGTTTAGAGAAGAGCTGTGTGAGGTTTAATAGATTTGGTGCTAAGGCCATATAGGAATACACTACCAATTATTTAAATTTTTTTAATGAAATGTAAGGCAAGAGTATGTGAATAAAGGATGCCTAAATAGGACAAAACTTTACATGAAATGGTATTATAGTCATGTTCATAAAACAGAACACTTAAAATTCAAAATTCAGTGGTTGTGCAGTTGTGGAAATGACACAGCAAAACAGTGTTTATGGCTGTGGGTGATTGACATGAGATAGAAAAGGACTTTCATTTGCAAAATCGAGCTTTAGACTCTGTCTTTCAGGATCTGTCACACTCCAGATTTCAGAAACAGAAACAGTAAACTGCAAATGTTGATCTGTGAAAATCAGACCTATTATCTTTCTCTGTTGTTCCCATATCTCGTCTCACTTGCATTTGATTTCTCCAATCAGCCTTAGCATATCTTGTTCACTTCATTTTTTTAGCGCAAATTTTACTCGCAGAATAAATGGCATAAAAAAAAGCATTTTTTTCTTGTCTCTGATCCTAGTACTTGTTAGGAAGGTGTTCTTTTTTAGCTGACAGAATGTCTGTATTTAAAGGTATGGGGACATAGCTTAAACATGCTTGCTTCATTTTAGCTGAAGGAAAAAGACTAACAAAGCTCTAAATGCTGTGGATGTATCTTGAGTGGAAAGATGGGTAGAACAATATACTAAGAACTTTTTAGGATAGAATAAGAATCGTGGGGAAACTAGTGGTAGAGAAAGAAGAATGCAAAAAATAATAATAAAAGGTAAAGACAGATTAAGGAAGACCAACCTCTTCAAGTTCATTTTTCATTAATCTTATTTTGTTTGGCAGTTCTTTAGTATTAAAACACTTTCACAAATGGATTAAAATATAGTGATTATCCCTATATTTATAATTACTTTTTTCTTATGATGTTTAAAACATTTTCCCCAACAAATTTCATTTTTATTGCATCATTTCTCCATGCCTTTATCTAAGAGAGTCTGGTCAGGAATGTTGCACACCCATGCCTGCATTTTGAGAGTTTTGTTAGTTTCTATTTTTCGTAGACACACTGTCACTCTCTGTTGCTTTAGGTTTGAAAAATAATATATTCTAAAAAAAATAAAGCCACTAAAACTGTGGGGTTGCCATGGAAATATAATGGTGGCAGGTTAACTTCAACTCCCTGTACTCTAAGCAAGAATGTCCAAGACAACAGTGTGGCAAAGAAAGCTGACATGATTGTCTGTCAGCAGTTGGGTGTATTTTCTTCTGTGAACTAAGAAATGCCCTGGGTTTTCTCTTACGTTGCTTTGCATAGTCTTTGGAAAAATTCAGCCCCAGGCATATTTCTGTGAATGTGGATAGCAAACAATGAAAATATTTGACACTGTCTCATGCAATTCCTACATTCAAAAGCTGTAGGATAACCCTACTGTTATTTCCAGACCTGCTTTCAGAAAGAGAGAGACATGTACACTCAGGCTTCTGATTATCCAAAATGTGAGGTTTTATATAAATATAATACCTTCTAGACTATGTGAAACATTTTATTTGACTTTGAAATTTTTCCACTTATTTGAATCTACTCATTTTTTATTTAGGTTATCCTCAAATGGCCTATCTTCTTTTGCATTAATCTACACAGAATGTCTAAAGTACAAACTGTATTGAGGATAATATATTTAGTATAAAAACAGTTCAAGTTCTAAGAAAATTGTAGCACTGTCTATCATTGTGGGCAGACAATAGATTCAGTTGTCATCTGCATGGAAGAGACATGTGTGTTCATTTTCTTCAACTAACTGTATCTGTCATCAAGCCTGATGTTAATGTCTAAGCTGTGGTGCATAATAGGCAAGTGTCCGTGGAAAATTTGAAGATGTAGTGATTACTGGTGACTAGCTTATAAACCTTTTGTTTCTTACATTTAAGTTAACTCCAAAAATATCTGTTTTTTTAAGTCGCTGACTCAATCGTATAGATAGTGAGGAAGAAAGATCATCCCTTTCTGTACATGAATAATTATAAATAATAATTTTCCAAATTATAGAGCATCATCAACATTCATAATATGATTGTATGAATTTAGCATTTATTTAAAATTTATCTTGATTTCAATATTTGCTACAAAGAACATTTGATAAATGGACAGATTAGTGTACCAATGCTCCACTTATTTCTGTGTCTGACAATTACTACTGCACTACTACATCCTTTTCATGTTCCCCCTCATGTAAATGTAACTATGTTTCCTAATTAAGTTTGCATTTCATTCATTTTAATTTCATTCAATATAGAAATATTTATCTAGCTGAAATAGTACAATGGTATAGACTGAAACACTGTTGGAAGTGTGCAACTCTAACTAATTTGAATTAGTAAATATAAAAAATTCAAGTGAACATGCTGCTTAAAATGAAAGAGAAATGTAAGTCAGTGGAACAATCAGGAAATTTCAAGAAAGATGCAAAGCCACAAAAGGTCATGTTTCCAGAAGGTGGTTCTAGGACAATTATCCATATGCTAAAACAGTCATCACTGATACTTAGCCATGGACAGAAGAGAAAAATGGCATTTTATGTTTAAGACATGATGCTTTAATCTATGTAAGTTTCAGTCTCTGTTTGCTTTTAAGATTTTTAGGATAATTTCATGATAGTTTTCAGTTATTACTAATTCAGATTCCACTTCTAAAGCCACCATGCAGTTTCAGGTATAATTAGCTAGTATTTTATCTCCTGAGCCGTTTCTCAGCTCTGATACTGCAGTTACACACTTAGTAAAAACTCCTTGAGGAGTTTTTGGCTTCCCAGTACAGTGGCATTTATGTTTAAATCAGGACTCAGGAGAAGAGTCTAGAAGAAGCCTTTAAAACCTCTGGCAATTTCTTCTTTGTAGTTTTTTTGTCTGAGACATTCTGCCCTGCAAAATTTTGTAGCCTGACCTCTTTGACCTTCACCTTCTATCGATATTCTTGAATTAGCAAGCTAGCTGCACCTTTTTTTCTATATTTAAAATTTTTATTCATGTGTGTGAATCTCTGTGAAGGAATGTGCACACTCATGCAGGTGCCTGTGGAGGCCAAAGGATGCTAGATTTCTTGGAGCTGGAGTTACAGGAGACTGTGAGTAGCCAGATGTGGATGTTGAGAACCAAATTCCAGTCTACTGAAAGAAGAAAATGCTCTTTACTGCTGAGCCTTCTCTCCTGTTCCAACACTGCCTGAATCTTGGTTAGTTTTTACTTGCCTTTGCTTTGGTATGGAAGCTACCTCTATGCAGTATGGTGGGGGAAACACAAATTCACTGTATGTCTGTTTTCTCAGATGTTTATCTTATCTATTTCCCAAACCCAAAGAAGTCGACTGTTTATAGTAAGTTATTTTATCCATAAATGTGGTGGAGAAAACCTAGTTTCCATTTCTTCTAACGAGAGTCAGATATGCTGTACAACTTTCATCAGACATGTTATGAGTTTGAAATCATCGCTGACATTACTGAACTATATGAAAACCTGAGTCAATTAAATAAGCAATTGTCTACTGTCTTGCCAATGTGTTTTCTCCCCTTTTTATGTGTGATGACGTTCTACTAGACATTCTGCTATAAATGGATATTGTTCCTTAAGATAGGTAGAGAACTGATTGTAGGAGAAATACAACAGACTGTAGTATGGGAAACATAGAAGACAGGTGAGGGGTGAATAGAGAGAAAAGAACATTTTTATTGATGCAGGTTGGCATATGTCATTGGGATGGGAGGGGAAGCACTGAGCTGGAAGTTGACTGGGAGGCTCTGGGTTAGGCAATTTATGAGACCCTTGCATTTTTTTTTAATCTTCCTTATCACATCACCAAGATGCTTGCCCCCGAACTGGCCTTTTCTTCCTGCTGTCTCTCCCAAGAGAGGAGTCCAGGTGTTTGTCCTCAAGCTGACCTTTCCCTCCATTGGCCTTCCCCATAAGAAAGGAAATAGAACACTGTTTGCTTTCCCTATTTGCATATATACATCTTATAACTTTCCTTCAATACAGTATATATGTACTCAGAGATTACAACATATTCAGAGATATAAAAAATATTAAACAGTTAATAAAGTATTTATGCAGTTATCAGTATTTCTGTATGTATATATTCTATGTGTACACACACGTGCATGGAGTAAGGATTGAAAAAAGTGTGTGTGTGTGTGTGTGTGTGTGTGTGTGTGTGTGTGTAAACCACAACAGTTTGATGATAGGAGTCTTCCAACACTGTTCTTTACCTCATCCTAGGACACATGGTCTCTCACTGAGCTCACTGATTGGCTACACTATTTAGTGAGGAACCTCCCAAGATATGCCTTCCTCTGTCCCCCAGAGCTAGAGTTAGAGATGTACATGATCACATTTTGCTTCTCTTTGGATGGATGTTAGGAATATGAACTCTGGTCATCATGCTTTCACAGCAAGCAACTTACTCACTGAGCTATCTCCTTAGCTCACAAATCAGTTTTATTTTTTTCTATTGCTGCATTATACCAACTTTTTTAAATAAATATTTTTTATTTTATAATTAATTTAATTTTACGTATCAGCCACAGATTCCCCTGTGCTCCTTCCTCCCACCCCCAGTCTTCTCCCCCAATCCACCCCCCATTCCCAAGTCAAGGTCTCCCATGGGGATTCAGCCCAGCCTGATAGATTCAGTTGAGGCAGGTCCAGTCCCCTCCTCCCTGCACCAGAGCTGAGCAAAGTGTCTCAGCACAGGCCCTAGTTTCCAAAAAGTCAGCTCATGCGCCAAGGACAGGTCCCAGTCCCACTGCCTGGAGGTCTCCTAAACAGTTCAAGCTAATCAACTGTCTCACTTATCCAGAGGGCCTGGTCCAGTTCCATGGGGGCTCCTCAGCTATTGGTTCACACAAGTGGATACTAGATGTAAAGCAAAGGATAACCAGACTGCAACTCACAACTCCAGGGAGACTACCTAGTAAAGAGGACCCTAAGAAAGACACAGGAATCGCTCAGCAACAGAGAAATGAATGAGATCTACATGAACAAACTGGGGGTGGGGGGGAAATGGAGGACGAGGGTCAGGGGAAAGTGAGCTTAGGGCAGTGGGAGATCCCAGCTGGATCAAGAACAGAGAGGGAGAACAAGGAAAGAGACACCATGAAAAATGAAGACCCCATGAGAATAGGAAGAAGCAGAGTGCTAGAGAGGTCCCCAGAAATCCACAAAGATACCTCCACAACAGACTACTGGCAGTGGTCGAGAGAGTGCCTGAGCTGACCTACTCTGGTGATCAGATGGCCGAAAACCCTAACTGTCATGATAGAACTCTCATCCAGTGACTGGTGGAAGCAGATGCAGAGATCCACGGGCAAACTCCAGGTGGAGCTCCAGGAGTCCAATTGGTGAGAGAGAGAGAGGAGGGATTATATGAGCAAGAGATATGGAGACTATGATTGGAAAAAGCACAGGGACAAATAGCCAAACTAGCAGAAACACATGAACTGTGAACAAATCAGTTTTATACAACTCCAGAGTTAACAGTGGCTCAGGGGAGGGGATAAGAGTATAGATAGAACAACTGAGGCTTTAGAAGCAAAACAGAATGTCAATCAGACTGAACTGTAGAGACATATGAGAGCAAAATAAAGGCCTGGAAATGTGGTGGTGGTGGTGGTGGTGAGTGTTTGAATGTGGATGTGGTTGTTTGACTGTAATTGGCCCCTATAAGCTCATAGGGAATAGCATTTTTGGAGGTATAGCCTTGTTGAAGGAAGTGTGTCATTGTGGGGGTAGACTTTGAGGTATCTTATGTTCAAGCTACACCCAGTGTCTCAAATCATTTCCTCTGTCTTTGGGGCAAGATGTAGGACTCTCAGCTCCTTCTCCACCACCACATCTTCCTGCGTGCCACCATGTTACACCATGATGATAAAGGACTAAACCTCTGAAAATGTAAGCCACCCCAATGAAATGTTTTTCTTTTATAAAAGTTGCCATGGTTATGGTGTCTCTTCACAGCAGTAGAAACCGTAACTAAGACAGTGGATGTGGCAGAAGCCTTGAGAAGACCCACTCAGTAGAAGAATGTATTGTTAATAACAAAAGAAAAGACATTTCAAAAGAAAAGTCAGACTTCAAATTATGAGTATTTCCTGTATTGTGCAATCATGGGGGAATTATGTAACACTCTGAAATTGTAAAGCATAATCTGCAGATATACCATCTCTTTTTCCACATCAAACATGACCACAGCATTGCCTCTAAGCAATGCTTAATGGGCACCCTTTTGTCTGTGGTTATAAATTACTTAGAATCCTATCCCTTGGTACCCACTCTCAAGCACGCGCATTGATGCCAAGATGAGGTTTGTTTCAAGCATTGTTCTATAGCTGCAGTAAGTCCTTCACCTTCAAGGCACATTCCTCTTTAGGCAGAGATCCTTGCTGTTTATGTTTCCATACTTAGGTGGACTTATTCCTGAATATTTGAAAAACATAGAACCAAATGTTAAATGCTTTGCCTTTTCCCTATCCACTCTTAATTGTGTTCCCTTACCATACTCTAGAATAAAAGTGTGTCTGTACAAAAATGGCTGCAACAATTTAGAAGTTGACACCAAAATAGTAACGTAATACATAGATGTGAAGTGTCCAAAACAATAATTTGATCATTTTCATTACTTGTGTAAAGGAAGCTATAACACCAGAATACCATATGCAAGTGAAAAGGTTCTGAATTACTATTTATACTAGTATTGGCTAATTTAAGTTGTTACCTAGAAAGAGTAGGTTTTAGTTGTAGCTTTACCATACACAAAGGAGTTAGAGTTTAGTCATTTCTCTGTCCAGCCGTTCCAGCTCTTCCTTGTTGAAATATGGATTTCAGCATCAGCAGGATCCTCCAGTGTCAGTTATCATACCGAGTCTTCCAACATTCACATATTCAAGAACTCCATTTCTCTTTCCTCATTCTTACGTTGCCAGTATGCATTGATTTATAATGACTCAACAAGAAAGACAGATTTATGCATCAACAAAGTCATTTGTTATTTATAGTTTACTGCATTCTTGAAAAATATTAAGAGAGATTTGAAGTGTCCCCAATACACTGACACATATACATCAAAAATTAAGTATACATGTTGGAGTATATGTTTACTTAGCTTGGTGCAGCCATTCCATGATAAACACTTGTTTTAAAGCAGTGAAAATGAGAGTTTACATGATACATACGTTTATGAATTCTTTGCCGTTTAAAAGTAATTATTTCAAAGATGCTAGGCTCTTCTTATTTTCTTTGAAAGTAACAAAGCAACTAGATACAGTGACTCACACCTGCAGTCCCAGTACTTGGAAGGTGAAGGCAGGAGGTCATAGTGAATTGAACTTCTGCTATACAGTGAATTTGAGACCACCATGGAGTACATGAGACTATGTCTAAGAAAAAGTGAAGAAAATACTAAAAACAGGCAATTATTATAAAAAATAGGGACATTACTCAATATTGTACAATTTATATTTATAACATGGAGATCACTATAATTTGTTATAGTCCCTGTTCTTACTCATTTTTCTTTTGACTATGATGACCATACTATTTAACTCACTTCAAATACAGTCTTTAGCTTAAAGAATCATGGTCATTCAGTGAATAATTTATAGCTATAATCCCACACCTTAGGAGTCTGAGGCAGGAGGATTGCTGAAAGTTTAAGGCTATGTTGGACTACAGTGGAATATGATATTTAATAAATAGATAGAGAACCTTGATCTTACATCTAATGGAGTTTTATATACTCATGGTGTTGCATCCCAGTCTCACACTATGTCAACTCGCAGTCATTGCTATTGCCAGCAGGTGAATTCAGGGACTCTCCTAATATCATCCACTATGCACAACCCTCCTCTGTTTTCTCCTGGTTTTTTATTAAGCCATGAGTTCCTCCTCAGCTCCAACCCACAGTCTCCAGAAGCAGACCAGTGGGGGAGTGTTCTCACTTGGCGATAATCCTCATCCAGGGAGCGTTAGCCACTATGGCTGATCTCTGCCCACTCATACCTGGAGGCGTCTTGCACATCAATTATCACCCCTAGGAAATGAATACAGCAGAACAATTATTGCCAATTTATATTAAATTGCCTTCTTCTGAGATCACTCACTCTTCCTTTTTGCTTATTCCTACTCAAAGAATTTAATCTCCCCATGCTACTAGCAGCTAAGTTTATGTGCCAAAGCGTGTTTTTAAGAGGAATCAAATTGGAAAAGACAAACTTAGAGTGATTTGATGCAATTCGTTCAATTTACAGTTGGGGAGATAAACAGCCAGAAAATCCAAGTTGCCTGGCTGAAGACACAAAATGAAATAAAGACTCACTCTGGAGCTTTACTTCTTTGAGTTATTATCACATGTGTCTCTGTAAATAAGGCCCAGAGAAAAAGGTTATTCATTGTCTCATTCATATTCACACACAGCCATACACACACACACACACACACACACACACACACACACACACACACACACACACAAGCACTCCTTTATCTCTCCCCGAAGACAAATCTAAAATAGAGGACTATGCTTTTAACAGGCTTAGAGATATACAGTGATGTTTATTCTTGCTCCTGTTTGTAGTTAATATTAAATATGTAAATGTTTTAGTCTCTGCATTAGAAATGCCAATTATATCTACTGTGAATTCCTGTGGTCTTTTCTGGTAGGCCTGAAAAAAGGAAGTTGAGAAGAATTTTTATAAATTTTGAAGTAAATTGAATACTTGGATGTGAGAAACTTGAGAGGAAAAATTATTCAGACATAAAACTGTTTCAGCAGTTAAAGAAATCAGTAATTTTCTTTCAATAATAAAAATCTTTCTGTGTCAGATAGCTACAGGCCAAAATTACTGAGACATAAAGTAAGGCACATATATTTGAGATAAATCAAGTCTGTGTGCATGGAACAACAAAAATAAATTGATTGAAACATCAGAAGTAGCAGAGGGAATAGATTCTCTCAACAATGATAATGTTCATTTTAACATGTTAAAAATTCACTTTGATTTTGTTTTCTTATGTAGGCATGAGTTTAGGTATTAAAGAGCAAAGTTTGCATATTTATCTACCAGTTATTAGTTATACCAGTCTCTACTTTTTAAATGGACATTATAATTTTTATTATGAACAACTAACATTATGATTTTATCTTTATTTTCAACCTTTTAAAACATGGCTGTTTATTGTCATAGAAAGGTGATCCTGGCAAATTATAATAATGTTATTTTTTACTAGTATTAATTTTTAGGCTAAAAATTTTGATTTCCAAGTAATAACTTCCTGTACATCTGGTAATTTAAAAAATGATCACAATTTTGCCAGTACCATCTTCTTCCCAGATACATGTTTTTTTAAGAATAGCAGGTTTTTTTGAACATAGTTGTTTTGATAAATCACCAGGGTTTCCAAAGACAATTGACTTGAGTTTTCTTTGACATCCTGAGATATTTTGCAATGTTCACTTTTGCTAAAGTCCTGTTGACATCAGTGGGTTATTGTTTCATGATCCCTTTGTCACTTCCTGTTCAAACCTATGAGATCAGAGGCTGGAGAACTGGCCCAATAGTTCAAAACAGTTGCTGCTCTTTCATAGGATCTGGGTTGGTTCTCAGTACCCATACGTTGGCTCACAACTGTCCATAGCTCCAATGTCAGGGTATATGATGACATCTCTGTTGTTATCAGGCACAAGGCACACAGGCTGTGCACATACACTCATGCACATAAAATTAAACATTAAATTAAATTAAAATAAATAAATCTTTAAAAAAGAAGAGAGGACTCAAAATGTTTGCTGGGTGAATTTCTACCTCTTTAGTACTGATTTTTACAATCCTTAAATAAATTAATATACAATTAGCATGCACAAAATTCAGCTTCCTACAGATCTAGTTCTCTGAGTGAGGTTTAACAACAATGAATAGTTATAAAGTAGAGAACAGTTTCAACATTTCTAAAGCCTTCTCAAGACTTCAGATCTGCATTTTGGCCTTAGAATTTACATTTGCTTTAATGTCACATAAGTGAAATTATGTAGACTTGTTTTTTGTTGTTATAGTTTTAAAATTTGGAGGCACTGGAAATAAAATACAGGCAGAGACAGGCAGATCTCTGTGAGCTTGAGGCTAGCCTGGTTATTAGAGCTAGTTCCAGGACAGTCAAGACTACACAAAAAAAACCCTGTCTTGAAAAACTAAAAGAAAAAAAATCCAGAGCACTATTCATGCTAGGCAAACATTCAATTGGTGAGCTAGATTCTTAGTCCAGAATGAACACCCATCTCCTCCAATGGTACTTATTTTAATTAGCACACTGTATATGACACCATTCATGCTGCACAGGAATTACCTTTTTAAAAATGTAAACTGGTCATGACCTATGGCAGGGCTGTGGACATCAGATTTTTATAGTTAACTCACATAATGAAGACAAATATTAATTTTGATTCCTTTCTAAGGATAGGCTGCCTGTGGAGGGCTCCTTTGTCTGAAGGGTGTGGCCACCAGTAGGTTGCTAATGGTCCAGAGAATACAACCCCCCCTACCTCCCCACCCCACACCCCACACACCCAACCCCACCCCCACACCACACAATCTGCACATGCACTTAGCAGTAATTAGACTAAGTGGATGATAAAACAAAAGAACTGAAATTGTCAAAGAGTTGTGTTGGGAGATTTCCAGGGAACTGAAGGAGAGAAGACAGGCTAAACATAATGGAGATACACTGTATTTGTGTGTAGAATTGTAAAAGAATTAAAATGTTACACAGAAACCCACAACTGGATAACATGCAGAGAATAAGAGACTTTGGAATTCTCAACCCTAAATGAGATGTCACACCCCTCCCCAAAGCCTCACAGATCTATGAGAACAGCATTCTTAATACACACAGGGCAAATGAACTTCGAAACAGATGTTAAGTGTGACGGCATGCACAAGTTCAAGCCAGACAAAAATCCAAGCAAGGAGGAATGTCAAAAACCCCACTGAGGTTGTTGATCCTGAATTTACAGTGATCTCACTGTCTGGGTTGTTGAATTTTTAGAGTAATTTATATCTCTGCAGCTTTAGTTTGAATCTTAGAATGTCCAAGAATAGTTGTCAATAACCTATATATAGGGTTATATAGTGTTTCTGTCATGTTTTTTAATGGAACTGCCAAACACACGTACACACAACTGTTTTTTATTTTATTTTAATATGATTTGTGTGTGTATGTGTGTTTTGCCTGCATGTGTGTTTGTGCTCTACTTGTGTGATTGGTGCCCACGGAGGTCAGAAGATGGAGTCAGATCCCTTGGAAGTGGAGTTACAAATGCCTGTGAGCCACAATTTGGGTGCTGCAATTCAACCCAGGTCCTCTGGAACAGCAACTCCTAACCAGTGCTCTTAACTGCTGAGATGTTTCTCCAGTCCCCACACAACTGGTTTTAATTTCATTTCAGTGAAATAATAAATGGCTCAATGCTATTTTATTATTAGCCTTTCTGCTGCCTATTTATCTGTTTCTGTGAGGATGTAGCATTAAAAAGTTTTAATATAATATCTTATTAATTTTTTTAAAATTTCATGCATGTATAGAATGTATTTTGATCATATTTCACTCTTATCTTCCCCATTCAGGATTCCTCCTGGATCCAACTCTGCATGTCCCAAACCCTCCCAATGCCATGTCTTATTGACATTTTTCTTTTTTTTTTTTTTACAATTTTTTTCTTTACTAGGAGACATGATCATAAAGTCACCAGCAGGACTGTCAAGCCGTGAGCTGAACAAAGATGACACCTCTAGACATGTCAAAATGAACAGGAGGAAGACCATGAGGCCTCAGACCTGCACAAAGAACTACAGGCAACTAAGGAATATGGAGAATGAGAGAAATAATCTTCCCCAGGCAAGAGCACATCAATTGGCTACCCAATGCTAAGTGGTCAGCCTTGACAATATACGTATGGGTAACATTAGATAAACTGAAAAGATTATATACACATATGAACATTGTACATATGTGCATATGATTGCAATTAATTAAAAACAGATGCCATGAGTTCGAAAAGGGGCAAGCAGGAGCATTTGTGAGAGTTTGGAGGGAGGAAAGGGAAGGGCGAAAAATGATAAAATTATATTGTAATCTTCAAAATAGAATAGAAATCATTGTTTTGTGCAGGCATCCACAGCCGCTGGGAGTTAAGGAGTGCAGTGGTCCTGTCATATCTAAAAGATGACATTTGTCCTGCTTCTCCTGAACTCTGGCCCTTGCAATCTTTCTGTTCCCTTTTCTCAGTGGATCCCGAGCCTTAGGGGCATGATTTAACATAAATGTTCCATTTGCAGCTGAGCTCTTTGAAGAAACTTATTCTCTGCAGTTTGACCACTTCTGAGTTTTTGGGTTAAGTGCACAAAGAAACATCTCTGATGAGGTCTGAAAGCTACAAGTAGTTTTGGACTTTGTTTTAAAAGACCAGGAACTATTATTCTTTTATGTACTATTTTACTTCCTCAAAAATGTACTTTGGGAATCATTATGTCAGCTGTTTGAATTTTTTCCTGTCTTTATAATGAATATAAAATAGTCTATGGAATAGGTGTGCCTTTATTTATTCATCATTCAACAGAATTATTGTCAAGCCAATTGTCTTTTTATTTTATTTCACTGCTTTAGGACTGGCTATAACAAAGATCTTTGTGCATATATATCTCAAGGACCAGAACAGTTTCTCTTGTATTTAGGAATATATTCTTGTAACTTTAGAAAACAATTGAGCAAATATTAAACAGCTATATTTTTCCTAATATTTAAAATTTTAGTCCATAAACAATTTACTGTGCAAATGATGAAGTGTAAATATCTGATGTTTTTTTTGTTTGTTTGTTTTGTTTTTCGAGGCAGGGTTTCTCTGTGTAGTTTTTCACCTTTCCTGGAACTCACTTGGTAGTCCAGGCTGGCCTCGAACTCACAGAGATCCTCCTGCCTCTGCCTCCCGAGTGCTGGGATTAAAGGCGTGCACCACCACCGCCCGGCATATCTGATGTTTTTTAAAGAAGAGGTATTTCAGAATAATTTACCTAAAATGTTCCTCATTAAAATTAAAGAGCAGCTTTGTGACACATTAGATTAAACTATGATTTTTGACATTTGATTAAATCTAGATGTTTTCTATGTCAACAATGTATTAATCTAAGTTTAAAAATTATTTTACTTCAGTAAGGAAGTGTCTTCTCTTGTTGTTGGCCTTCACATACAGTTCTTAGGGTAGAGGGGCATCCTCCTTCCTTCATATGGAACTTTATTTATTAATAGCAGGATTTATCCTGAATATTAATCAAAGTGCTTTCTGGGGTTGAGTGTAAATTATCAGTGTCTTGGTTATTTCAGGTCAGGTGTTGTATAGCAGTTTTATACTTCAAATATTTTTATTATTTTATTTTTACTTTTAGGAAATATGTGATAACATTTGATTGTCATTTTCCAAAGAGGGAAGTTGAATGTTAAATATTTCCTAAATTCTAGGGGGCTTACAGTTCTTCAGATAGCTGTCCTTTCTTTTTCTTTTTCTTTTTTTTTGGGAAACTCTACAACTAGCAAAAGTATGGTAACTGCTCTTTTGTCATGAATATGGGCATGAAGCCACTGTGTGGAGTTTTACCTACTGAATTCAATAAAGTGATTCATTTTTGACATTACACAGGAGATGGAAGAGGTGACAGACAAATTTTAAAAATGGTGAAGTAACTGCAAGATTGGCGTAAGCAGGAAATTTATATAATCTCTGGAATTGGAGAGCACAGATTGATCTGAAGTCTAAAGCTGAGCAATGAGTCACAATGTGGAAGTTTCCCAGTAAGAAAGGAGGATGCAGTCACCTGCTATTGCCAAGGATGCTATGAGTCACTGGGAGACTCACAGGGAAAGCAGGAACCACACTGGCACTTCCTCACCCTTCATCACTGAATGCATGTATGCACCCCAGCTCCTTCAGTCTCCTGAGGAGTGAGCATGGGAGGCACATTCTGTAGGAGAAAGTTTAAATAGAATTTACTGCAGACAAGTTTCTCTGTTATTGCTGTGAGTGTGGAGAAATCAATTTCATGCATTAGATTTATATTTAATTGTCTTTGCATAAAATATAACTTACTCAATTTGCTAGTCCACTTATTTAGTTAGTGTGTATTTTGGAGATTTCACACATGCATATTTTTATAAAAATATGTAACTTACTTAGGTAACTTTAGGCTGATAATTTCCCCCCAAAGAAAGGTTAGACATTTCTTTCTATTATTTTTAAGTATTTTCTAATGTAAAACTTTATTAAATTTTGTGCTTTCTCTAGAGTTAAATTTTGGTATCACCTTATTCAATTGACATAATAATTTATCAAGGAGTTACTTTAGATTATCTATATAGATGGTTACTTTTAAAATAATAAGAATTGCATGTCTATCCTTCTAATTCTTGTATCTCTATCTACTTTTTGTCTTGGGAGTATTGATTAGGAATTTAAGCAAAATGATAAATGTGACTCAACTAAAGCTTCATATTTTTCTTCTTCTAGATTTTGCTAAGAGTATCAACTTTGTGGAACATTACACTTTTGTTTGCAAACTCAGCTCTGAGTTTATTCATTCACTCCTAAAACTAAGGATTTGGTGCCAGAAGGGATAAATTGCAGAATGCATTTATTTTGACACCTTGAAAAGATATCAAAAGTTGAAATGAAATTTCCAACTAAATTATGCAGCCTAAGCATAGAGAATTAGCATCACATAAAAAAGTGTGTTCTTTCAGAAAAATCACCCGGCAAATTGTAAAATGACACAAAAGAAAAGAAACAAGGAAACTCTTTTTATTTAAACAAATTGCCACTGTATCCTGCTCTATCCTTCCTCCCCCCACCCCTCAAAATGGCCCCCTTAGTGTAGCTAGAGTTTTTTTGGTCCTGCCTGGCCCATGGTCAGGACAAACCTCTCTCACCTGCCAGTCCCGCAGCTGCTCAGACCCAACCAAGTAAACACACAGAGACTTATATTGCTTACAAACTGTATGGCTGCAGCAGGCTTCTTGTTATCTAGTTTTTATATCTTAAATTAACCCATTTTTATTAGTCTATAAGTTGCCACATGGCTTGTGGCTTACCAGTATGTTTACATGTTTCTTGTCATGGCGGCGGCTGGCAGCATCTTTCTGACTCAGCCTTTTACTTTTCATAATTTTCCTCTCTTTTCATCCCGCCTATACTTCTTGCCTGGCTACTGGCCAATCAGTGTTTCATTTATTAACCATTCAGCGCAACACATTTAATGTACAGAACATCCCATAGCACCTTAGTGTTCTGGTTCATAAGGTTACTCCAGGTTAATGTATATATCTGAGGCCCAGGGATCATTTGGGAAGTGGGAGACAGAAATAGTCTAAGAGCCAGGAAATAAGGGATTTTGTTGTGAAATTCTATCTTCTAGAAATGTTAGAAGCTACATCCATGAAGTGTCACCAACATTGCTACTTAAACTTGACCTGAACAAGGAGTGCACCAATAGACATGCTAACACTTGAGAAGGAAAGGCCTCGTGACCTCAAACCTAGACAAAGAACTGTATGCCACTCAGACATGCTGAAAGCTAGTTATAATCTTCCCCAGGGAAGAGGATACCAGTTAAGTATCCTATACCAAATGGTCAACCCTGAAACCATAAATGTACAAGTAATATTGTACCCACTGGGCAAGTTGTATTTATATATTTAGGAAGAGACTCACACACATATAGACAGTTAAAGTAAAACACACACACACACACACACACACACACACACACACACACACACACACACACACATTATTAAAGTAAAAGAGACCATGAATTTAAAAGAGAACATGGAGAGGTACATGGGGAGGGTTCAGAGGAAGGAAATGAAAGGGAAAATGATATAATTATAATATAATGTAAAAACAACTAGTAAGTAGAATCCTTACAGCTAGAGCTTCTCTCAGATGTTTTCCAAGCCATGTATTACTTTCTGTCCTTTTGTGAGTTTAGACAAAGAATGTCTGTGATGAAGTACCATATGCACTCACTTGAGTAGCTCTTGAGCAGCTAACTTCTCTGGTCTTTTCTAATAGTCCCATGGCATAAAAGAGTTTTTGACTCTGGTATATATCCAAGTATGTCAAGTTCGTCATAAGTCACACTGGTTGTATGATAGTTATAATAATCTAATCATTGATACATACTATGTAAACAAATGTAAGGGACATTTTTTTAAGAATTTTGCTTAAATACGTATTAACAGGAATTGGATGAGCTCAAACTTCTCATCCACAACCCAGAGCTACTCTTTGCTTTGGGTCGGCCATCTTATTTTGCTGACAATTTGCTGTTTTAGAGACATTGCCATGATTGAGCCAAATAGGGAACTTAGTGCTCCCTGTTTTGTTTTGTTTGATCATTTGATTTTTCTTCCTACGTTAACCTTCTTATAGCAGCTTGTACAACTGAGAGAGTTTGGGAGATTCTGTGATCCTAAATGTAATGAGACTGAATAATGAAAAGAACGAAAACGTTTACCTACACAAGGTATGTGGTGAAGACATTCTCTGTTCATTGTACCAACTGAGGAATTGCGAAATTCAGAATTTTAATCTTGTTATTTGTACAGAAGTTCACTGAGATGTATAGAGTTGGAGACTGAGCAAGTATTTATGGGAAGTCAATTTGTTCAAACAAAAATAATGTTATGCACTATGCTAATATTTTACAGGAAATTCATAATTTTCACTTATAGTACAGGATAAGACATTTGTTTACAGACATATCACTTAGCGAAATGTCAACGATGAGAATTAAAATGAGAAGAAGCATTTTAAAGTGACTTTTCCAATACTTTCTGTAGCAAATTCTGTTTTTTAGATGCTTGATCATTTCAACAAGAATTTTTGTTTTGTTTATTGACTCTTCATTTGTTTAATTTTTTAGAATTATGACTGTTTTCGCACTATAGTCGAAGACTTTATAGATTCTTCTTTTCACTGCCTTTATACTGTATCAGCTCATTATTGATAAAATACTTCTAATTATTTATTTTCCCCTCAATTCCAGCGTCAAGAAGTCTCTCTCTCTCTCTCTCTCTCTCTCTCTCTCTCTCTCTCTCTCTCTCTCTCTCTCTCTCTCTCTGTGCCTGTTTCTCTTTGTCTTCCTTTGTTTCTCTCTCTCACTTTCATTTGCTTTGTCTTTCTGTCTTTTTAACTTTCTGTGAAAACTGATAGTTAAGCCTAGCTGTCACTGGTCTGACTGAGTAGTTTTGATTTCTTTTTTTAAAATATTGAGTTTAAAAATTGCTCTTTTTTCTATGCTCAATATATTGGTAGGAAATAAGCAGCTTCCACTTTCAAGTCTGAGTATGCTTGTTAAATGCCGATGTAGAAGTCTAGTATTCTGTATAAGTAACGATGTTGAATTTATGCCCCAGAGGAAGGAGTTGGGCTTAGTTCCAGTTCTCAGAATGAGAGTATGAATTCTCATGTTAAACCATCCTTAAATTATGTTGAAGGATTTGTGCAATTTCTTGGGGAATAATAAAAATTTATGTATAGAAATTAGACAAGTTTGTTCAGTTCTGGGGGAATCCTAATTAATTCAGCTATTCAATTTAGAAAAATGACATACCAAGTTCTACCTTAATTTTCTTTCTTGCACATAATGTATTTCTCCCAGTTTCTAAGAGCTGATGACTTATACACTTGTCACATTTTGATAACATTGAGATACCAGGAACATCCCTATCCATTCACCAGTTACTTTGTGGGCACATATTTCCTCAGGGTTATCTTTGCTGGAGAGGCAACAGAGAAGTAGAGCATAAAACATAAAAATAAAACACAGATTTAAAAAGAAATATGACTATTAAGTATATAACTACTTTCCTGTATATCATGTTATGTACCAAATAGGTATCTTTGCAATTTTAATCTTATTGTTTGTAAATCTGTCTCATAACTACAAAGTAAAACTGTTTTTGTCTTTTATTTTTTCACTACAACTCCATAGGCTCTTTATGTGGATAAAAAGATACTCGGGTTTCATGAGGTAGTATTGTGCAGAAAAAAATGCTAAGGAAGAAGGCTGTCCCAATGAAATAACAGTATTGGAGCATAGGATAGCATATCATGGCTAAGTGAACTTGGGAACGTAATGAATAATTAAAGTTCTTGGCGTGCCTTGTTGCTCTTCAGTGAGGAAGTTTGCTGATGTTCACTACAAGTGCTCAGCTGTTATTGAATCTTTTCTTCTATACCTGCTACAGTGAATGCTTCCAGGTAGGCATGAAATTAGTTTGCCATTTGACAGTAGTCCTGCTATTACCTGATGGTCACTTCGTTGAGAACAGCAGTTTAAGGAAAGAAGGAAGGTTTTTGTTTGTTGTTGTTTTTTTGCTAACATTTCCAAAGAATCTAGTCTACCATGATAAGGAAGGCATGACAAAAAGAGGTGGCTGGTCACATTTCCTGTACACACAGGAGCAGAAACTCTTAAATGCTTATGATCAACCCTTTCTCTCTTTTATATTCAGTTTGGAATCTCAGACCATGGAATGGAATCACATTTAAGATGTGTCTTTCCAACTCAGTTAACTATCTATGTAATCCCTCACAGATAGATCTGGAGACATGTTTCCCTGATGATTGGAAGTCTCTTCAAGTTGACAACCATCAAAACTAGCCATCATAGCTCCTGTTTTGCACTTCCATACTATTTTCGATAGAGAACTGATGTACAGCTACATCTTAGTTAGGATTGCTACTGCTGTGAAGAGACACCATGACCACAACAACTCTTATAAAGGAAAACATTTAATTGTGGTGGCTTGTTTAAAATTCAGGGGTTCCTTTCATTATCATTATGGTGGTATATGGAGGCATGCAGGCAGACATGGTTTTGGAGAAGTAGCTGAGTTTCCTACATCTTGTAGGCAGCAGGAATTGGTGTAAGAATTTGGGTGGTATCTTCAGCATATATGAGACCTCAAAGCCTTCTTCCACAGTGATACACTTCCACCAACAAGACCACACCAATTCCAACAAGTCCACACCTCCTAATCGTACCACTCTCTTTGGGGACCATTGTCTTTCACATCACCACAAGCTTTAGCATTTTTACTAAAAGTTCTTAAACTTTAGAGAACTAGTTTCTAGGATCAACTGATGTGTCTTGTTTGAGAAGGATCTGAATTTCCTATGTCATTTAAAGATAATTATGAGCTAAATTGTTGTATTGTTATACTTGGGTAAGTACCCGTAAATATTGTCAAATTTGACTGAAAATTTGTTTAAAAAAGTCTACAGAAAAATAATTTTCAGTGAGTACACAAGGGCATGTTCCCAAGGGACATTTAGGCTTGTAGTTCTGCTAGGATTCTGCATGGAAAGTTGTACTTAGGGCACAGGAGTTTTTATGTATTACACAAAGTTGTGACTTTCCTGGGACAATGTGAACAAATGTCTGCTTAACCTAGAATAAAAAACTGACAACACACCAGTGAAATTATTCTACCTAAATCTAGCTTAGTGAACCAGCGAGTTAATTAGGATTACTTAAAGGTGGATGTGTAAGAGTTACAGGAAAACCAGTGACAGCTGTATCACCAAGAAGGCCAGCACAGTATGTGTAATAACTCAAGAAATGTGCATCCCTGAAGACCTCTGTATATCTTGCAGATAGATCAGCTTCTCAGAGAGTCTCCTTTCTCTTGAAATTTTTATTGCTTTTATAATCTTAGGAATAGAATTTATAAGTCTTAGGAACTACCTGATACTTGTATGCTTTGTTTACTTCCTGAGATCTACTGGGATATTTTGACTTGCAGAAAATAGCTATGTAAAACCTTACCCTTTCTTTGGCCCCTTACATTCTTCCTGTCCCCTCTTCAGCAATGTGCCCTATGCCCTGCAAAGAGTGATATAGATGACTGATTATTTTTCTTGATCTATGGCAGAGTATTTTGCCACTTTGTCACAGCAACACTCATTTATTTCAGAAACATGATTATAAGTTTCTACAGTTCATATCCCATTGCAAGTGAGAAGATGCATCCATGGTCAATTAAGACGGACAGCAGAAGTAATACAAGCATGTGAACATGAATGTTCAGAAGGCTGTTGGATAAACATACAAAGTATATTTAATAAGAAGATATCAGTGGCCTCTTCACTTATGGGCTCCCCATCTTCAGGCTTTTGTTCTGACTCACAGTACAAGATGTACTTTCTTTCCTATAGACTGTGCCTTAGATCCAATAGGTTAGGTTACATGCGAAACAATCATTCCACTGTTGCATCATTCAACACACCTTACTTGTCATGGTGGTACTAGAGCACACATGGTCCATGGGATCCTAGTATTGTTGGTAACAATTTTTCCCTGCATGGTACCATCTGGCACTATGAATATCAGCCAATAGTGAAGGAACTTCCAGTTCTGCCCCAGCTTTATTTCTCTACATCCTGCAACCAAAGCATGTGGCATCTTCACCAGTACAGACCTACCATGTTGGTCATCCAATTGAAGGAACAATATCCTTTATGTTGGTGGGGCTTCAGAGGCCTCCTTGGCTAACAACTCATAGGTATACATACATAACAGAGTTGGATGAGACTTTCTTTTTTTAAACATTTTTATTGACTCTTTGTGAATTTCCCATCATGCACCCCAATCCCACTCATTCTCTCTGTCCCTCCACACCTGCCCTCTGCCCTTTCAACCTCTCCCACAAAAGCAAACAAAAATAAATAAATAAGAATTAAAATAAATCTTGCCATGGTGGCTGGGGTGTGTCACTGGTGGACATTGGCCCAGACCTGTGATACTGCAGGCACTCTTGATAGCAGCTTTGCCTGTTTTTATATCTCATGAAAATGTTTCCAAGAGGCCTGAGGCTGTGCTGCACAGGTAAAGCATATTTGTATCCCTCACCACCAAGCATGGGACCTATGTAGTACACCTGCCAGTCTCACATGAGACAGGTTGACTAATTAACTTGCTTAATTACTGTATCAATCCATGGAATCTTTAATTTAGAACAAGCCTCGTGTGTTTAGACAGTTTGCAAAATATTGGAATATTTCGCACATACGCTAGTGACCTTATTTATCTTCCAGCATTTATATAATTTTTACATAAGCCTGGTAAGAAGTTTTCAGAGGGACCTGAGGGCAGATATCTCTTGTTTTAGTGAGTGAATCTGCCTTTTAATTTCCAAGAAGATGAAATGGGCTCTGGGCATCCATATGGAACCATGTGTTTTGATTGCTAATGAACACATATATTTCCTTCACATCTGCTATCCACACTGTGGCCAATCAGGCACTTGCTAGTTCTCCTTTCCATACTGGGCCATTTTTATATTCAGGCTCTGATTATAGCCCTATCCAATGTAGACTGTCACAGGCCAAATCCCAGTAATAACATCATCACTATTTTCAAACCTCTTCTCCCTGGTTTCTCCAGATACATGGTATCTGTGTTCACATGTATTCCTGCAGCCGAATGTTCCTGTCTGCTAAACCTGTGCCCATTAACGTTCCAGGATCCACAGGGAGTGGGTGACATTCCTTCTAGTGCTTTATCTGCTGTGGTTCTTGTTTCAATTACTGGATGATGCTCAATGACTTGAAAGAACACTCTTTCCAATAAGGCCTGGATGGCATTGGTAACAGGTCTGCAGATACCACAAAATAGTGCTGTTAATATGTATGTCACCTTTACAGAGTTTGGTTCTATGCCATCCCCCAAATGGGATCCTCCAAAGGCCCTTCATTCCAATCTTTATTAAATTAGCTGCTGCCATTATGACTCCAGTGGAACAAGGGATAAATTCCTCCCTCTGTCTCTGCCAAAGAGACTTTTCATGTTACTACGGGAGTATTTGCACATTCATGTTCCTTGTTGCTCTATTCATAATAGCCAGGCAATGAAAACAGCCCAGAGATCCATCAACTGATGTATGGATAATGAAATTGCTATGCAAATACACATTATAATTTTATTCAACTTAAAACATGAAATTCTTATGTTTTCAGGAAAATGGAAGGAACTGAACAACTATATACGAAGTAAGGTAACTCTACCCCAGGAAGACAAATATCATATGTTATCTCTCATAAAGAGCTCTCAGAGGCTGGAGAGATGGCTCAGTGGCTAAGAGCACTGGCTGCTCTTCCAGAGGTCCTGAGTTCAATTCCCAGCAAACACATGGGTGGCTCACAACCATCTGTAATGAGATCTGGTGCCCTCTTCTGGCCTGCAGACATACACGCCAGCAGAACACTGTATACATGATAAATAAATAAATAAATAAATAAGTAAATAAGTAAATAAATAAATAAATAAATCTTAAAATGTAAAAAAAAAAGATAAAAAAGAGCTCTCAGCTTTGAATTTGTAGATTAATGTGTTTAACTCGGAGTGTCTTTAAGCTATGAAAGAGACATTGGATAAGTAGGGGAGAATGGGAATAGAACAGAAGGAACGTGTGGGGGATTGGTGAAGATGGCCTACAAAGGCTCCTTTACTTGAACACGTGATCTCCAGTGGGTGCAGTTGCTTGGGAAGGATTCGGAGGTATGCCTTTGTTAGACGAGATATGTCATTGGAGGTGGAATTTGAGGTTTCAAAAGAGTCCTGTGATTTCCAGCTCTCCGTCTCTCTTTGTCTCTCTGTCTCTCTCTCGGTTTCCCTCTTCTCTCTGCTTTGTGGTTGTAAGTCAAGATATGAGCCCTCAGCTGTTCTTGCTGCCATGTTCTGTCCTGCCATCCTAGATTCCAACCCTCTGAAAGCTCAGTTAAATGCTTTCTTTTAAAAGTTTCCTTCCTCATGGTGTTTTGTTACGTCAAAAGAAAAGTAAGCAAGACAAAACATGACAGTAGGGTGAGGGCAGATTTGGTGTTGAAAAGCTTGAACAGACTTGAAAATGAGGAAATGCAGGAGGAAGAAGGGGAGGAGGGGACTGAGCAAAGCTAAGGATGTACATAAAAGCATATAAATTCTGTTACTTAGTGCAATTATAAAGCATATGATTTTAAAATTCATTCTGAATGGAGGTAATGTACATTGGTGGATCCCAGTCTTGAGTATGATTGTGCTCTATGAATTGTTTGCTTTGCTGGGTATGTTGCTGGACTTTTATGGTGACATTAGCATCCATCTTTAGAAAAAGACTTTTTAAAAAAGCATACGTCAGAAAGGAAGGAGAATTTATGTTTCTTCAAAATATGATAACTTATGTAAAAATCGATTGAAATACCCAACTCTTCTGAGTATAATAAATGAGCTTATACAATTTACTAAATACAAACTGAATATAGCAAAATCAATCGCATTTCCATATGCGATAAAAAAAATTAATCAGAAATTAATGCACATGGAGCATACCAGATTACAACAGAATGAAATTACAATGGGATGAAAAGTGGGAAAGTCTTGTGTACCATGAGCTCCAAAATATACAAGACATGTCATAAAAAATTAAAGAGGACACAACTTCACAGCAAACTCTGTGGCCTCTGGCTCTTAGAATCTTCCCACCACCTCTTCCGTGATGTTCCCTGAGCCTTAGATGGGAAAAGGCTTTGTAGATACAGCTATTGGCACTAGGCTCCATAACTCTGCATTTCGATTGGGTGTGGTTTTCTGTAATGTTCTGCATTTGCCGCAAAGGGAAGCTTCCTTGACGAGGGCTGACAAGGATGACAGCAGTAAACATGCCAAAGTGGACAGGAGAAAGCCCATGAGGACTCAACTTGCAGGCAACTAAGGAAATCTGGGAGTGGGAGGGGTAGTCTTCCCTGGGGAAAAGCTCACCAACGGGCTGAGCAGTGCCAAATTGTCATCCCAGGAAACATAATTTTAATTAAGCTGTGGACTGGGTAGATTATATTTAGGAATATAAATGTATGTACATATACATATATGCAAGCAATAACATTTAGTGGAAAAAAGAGGCAGTGGATTTGAAGGAGAATGGGGGTTGAATATGGAAGGATTTGAAGGGAATAAAGGGAAAGGAGAAATGTTGTAACAATATTTTAATATCAAAATTAAAGAAAAAACAAAGGAAAGTTCACAATAAAGACTTAAAATATTGGGTCCAAAGACATAAAAAATTTAAAGCTATATTTTTTTTGAAAGCCTGGTCTAAACTATATGAAAGCGCAAAGAAAGTAGAGTTTCTGACGGTTGTGAAAATGAGCAAAGTTGAATATGAATACCCCAACAGTCAGAACAGACAGATTGAAGGGTAAAGAATACATGATCCAGAAATAATTTACATGTGTAGATAATTGAGCTCAATAATGGAATATAATCAAAGAATAGCTCTTCTACACATTTTTCTGAAGCACTTAGTTACCAAATAAAATTTATAATGATAATAGTCCAGATCTATTATTTTTATCACATACAGAAATTAATTCAAATATGTCATAGACCTAAAAACAACTAAGAGAAGCAGAAGTCCCTAGGAGAAAATAATTGTCAATTAAAACTGGAACTTTCTTCACCACAATACTGAACTCATAATAGATAAAGGAGCAAAGCATGATTACACCTCATCTAATTACCTAAAAAAATTCTGTTCCAAAACAATTATTCTTGAAAATACAGAGATTTGAAAATTTCTAAGAATTTCTCATTAAATATCAATTATACACACATGCATCCATGCTTATATAAACAATGTATGCATATATACTTATATATTTATATGTATTCATATAGGAACTAAATAATGAAACAAACTCACAAATTTTTGAATGATTAGAATTTTGAATTGAGACTTTGCCAAGTGACTATAATGGAAAGCAAACATTGTCAGGTCATTATTAATTAGGGAATTGCTAAACACACACCAAAAGACACAACACTATAATCAAACACAATGAAGAAAAGTCTGAAGTCTCATGGTATCTAGAGTTGGTAAAGAAAAGGAGAAAGGCAGAGTTCTCATGATCTCTTAGCCTATATATATTCTTTGGAAAGAACTTTGGACACTTCAGTATTAATTAATTATATGCTACTTTCAAATAAAATTTCTTCTCTTTAACAAGAATTTTAGTGTATACAAATACTTTTATAAAATATGCATAGAAGACAGTTTTGCAATAATCTGAAATCCTAGATACAGCTTCAAAGCACATATGCAGATGAATAGATAAAAGAACAGGATATCATAAAGCTTTCAAATAAAATTAAGTAGTGATGCATATGTGATATGCATAAATGAATTGACATAAAATGAATACAATAATTTGAGGAAATTATACAAAAGCATATTAAGCGTATATATGATTTTTCTGCTTATAATATTGTAGAGTAGGAAATCTTACTATTTATTTGGTATATGGGACGAATTATACAAAGCAGTGGGAAACTTTGATTAATGGGTGTGTTCTTTAACTTTGGGTAGCGATGATAATAATTTCTCATAATATACATATGTGTACCAAAACTAATCAACTGAACACATTAAATGTTTATATTTTATCTCCATAAAACTTCAAAAACTAGGATGAACAAATGCAATCTTACCAGTAGATAAAGATGGAATATGTGGAGATAAATTTTAGATATCTCATCAAAGAAAATTTTACCATATCAATCAAATGAGAATTTTTCTTTGCATGCTTTTAACCAAAAAAGAGCCCAAGAATAGATTCATAAAATCACCTTTTAATGAACCTATCATATAGCATACTAAATGCACATGTCCATCAAAGCCATGTAATATCTCATATAATATAATAAATATGATACATTTTATCATTGGAACCCCTGGAAAGGAAATAAATATGTACATTAGCAGGTGAATAATTGTACATCAGGAAAGCATCAGAGAAGACACCTCATCCTCAATGCTATTATAATGACACATTGTGCTTTATGACTTTATTCCAACAGTTACATTGCCCAACACTTCTCATGCTATTTTCTGACCTACAGACAATAGATTAATTCACATGCTATTTTCTGACCTACAGACATCAGATTAATTCACCCAAGTGATTATCCCTTCACAGAAACCTTAGTGTATCCCCAAGTGTTAGAATGTCAGTTGACTGTATCTCTCCCATTTGTTTCTCTCTTCCTCTGAATCCTTGACATATTTTATTTTAAGAATTGTCTTTCCTCTACCATGTCTTCTTAACTCATCCAGATACAAGGAAAGGAAACATTCTTGATGAGTGTTAATTACCTTGCAGATTCAAAGAAAAATCTACAATATGTATAGTGTCATCATTTATATTTTAAAAATTCTTCTGAAAAAAACATAAGTGATGGGGGCTGAAAGGAAAAAAGGTATGAACTGAACATACCTGTTTAACTAAAGCTATAAGAATCACGGAAAAATGTTAAAACTTTCATCTTTTTCTATTAAAATAGATTGCTCAAAATATAATAGGACAGACCCTGAGGGGATGACACAATCATTTGTGAGGAATGTAAACCTCAAGGAAAGAGAAACTCCTCTGTCTACTAAAAGAAACTGTTTTCACCTGCTTAAGTGTATGCATTAAAAGTCCTCTATGAAATATTCATTAATTCCTTTTTATTATCCTCCTTGTAATTGGAGCATTATAGAAATGAGGTACAAAGAAGAGCTTGGAATGACCTAGCAGTTCTACAAGATAAATAATTTTGGATAAATTGGTCTGTGTTGGAACAGAACGTGCTCTTTGGGAATCTGACCTCAGAGAAAAAGAGGTCCACAGCTAGTGCTGGAAAATGGAATGCTACCTATGGAAGGAGCAAGAAGCACAATGGTTGTGTTGACATAATGGAGAGATTTAGAATATCATCTGTAATGCCTGTTAAAGAGTAAAATAAATAACACTTTTGCTATTTGCCAATTTGTTTAGTGGCTTAGTCTGAGCTATTGCTATGAAGAGACACCATGATCACAGCAACTCTTAAAAAGAAAAGCATTAATTGGAGTTTGCCTACATTTTCAGAGACTTAGTCCATTATCATCATGGTGAGGAGCTTGGCAGCATACAGGCTGAAATGGTGCTGGAAAAGAGGCTGAGAGTTACACATCTGGATCTGTAGGCAACAAGAAAAGAAAACCTCTGGACTTAGAATGGATGTTTGGAAAACGTAAAGCCCACTTGAAGTGACATACTTCCTCTAACAAGACCACACCCTCTAATTCTTTCAAATAGCATTACTCCCTGATCACCAAGTATTCAAATCTATGAGTTTATGGGGACCATTCTCATTTAAACCATCACATTTAGCCTAGTAAAACTGTGGCTATCTTGAATTAATTTTCATTAGATCTTATGTTAGGAAAATAGCACAAAGGAGTCCTCTGATTTTCATTGGCATGGCTTCAGTAATATTTACTTTACATCATGGAAGAAAAGGATACTGCTTATGGGGAAATATTGTAAAAGTGACATATGTCTTTAACTATATCCAGAATTTTAATTTATTATTTACATTTTGTGCATATATCCCCATGGTATAAATTATGCCATACCTTTAAGAAAACACTAAAATTTTGTTGCTAATAGATTCCCAACTCCTATGGAAATTCTGTGTTTAATTAAATCAGGGATCCCTGCCATTGCCATATGGGACTGGGTATCTCTGAAGAAGGGATGCTCTGGACATGCATGATGCTTAGCAGAGTACCCACCTGTTGCTGAGTCTTAACAGCTCCTAAGCATTCTATGCGCTCAAAGCCATGTCATCTGAAAATTACATTGATGTTTCACAAGGGTTTTGTAAAGTTTGGGCTTCACAATAAAGTGGAGTTTGAACTTCTTGTCTGTTATGTGTATCTCTGTTAATTTGAGGGAATTATGTAATTACTAAAAGCCTCATTTCCTTTTTTGAATTTTTTTCTTCTTTTCTTTTCTTTTTTTTCTTTTTCTTTCTTTTTTTGGAGACAATGTTTCTCTGTGTAGTTTTGTTGCTTGTCCTCAATTTCCCTCTGTATACTAGGCTGGCCTCGAACTTACAGAGATCTGCCTGGCTCTGCCTCCTGAGTACTGGGATTAAAGGCATGCACCACCACCGCCAGGTCTTCCTTTTATTGAAATTTAGAAGTGATATACCCTTAAGTAAATTACCCTTAAATGCATAGTATAAAATGGTCACTTAAAATTACATTGGCCTTATTTTAATTGATTGAAAAAAGGGTTTGAAAATGTTGCCCAAGCTGGCCTCAAAGGCTCAATCTGTACTCTCACATCAGCTTCCCCAGGTAGTTGAACTGAGGTGTACAAACAGATGAAGCTTCCATTGGTTTCAGATTTAGTAGTGTTTATTTTAATTAGCATGCTAGGACTAAAACACTGGTTTAGAAATTCAAATAGTTTTGCCATATACTTTAATATCTACTTAAACCAGCAAAACACAAATGAAAAACAAATTAAAAGTTATGTCTAAAAATAAACACAAATTATGTCTGCAGTGAAAGGGAAACAGAAATGTAACTATTACTTGAAAAAGCTCAAAAAGCACCCCAGTAACCCTAAGAGAGAGGGAATAATGACTGAGGTGAATAAAACAGTCTTCAGGCTAAAAGGCAAGATTTTTCAAAATGTAAAAGATAAATCCTGACTCACCTCTATTCACATATCAATTAACAAATGTTATGCATACATTTGTACATTTCTTTATCATAGTTACCACTCCTTGTTGCTTTGTGTTTAAATATGAAATGAAACTTATAAAATATTGGAGTAATGTTTGAGAAGAAGCAAAGAAAATAATAAATGTCAAAATCAATGCAGCAGTTTTCCTGTCTCCTGGAGATAGGCTCAGTATCTCCCATATGCTAGTTAGCTGAACCTATTTTTCCTACTCAATATGGTATTCTTAATTTCCAGTTTATGAGAAATAGTAAGAGAAAATCTCAGAAAAAAATAATGCATTTAGTATGTCATCCTGAGTACAGTTATGAAATCTCACATTCTTTGACTCCCTCACATGTGGAATGCAAATTCTTCAAACCAATGTATCTATAGGGTATATACTACCCGCCTATTTGTCATTTCATAACCACCTTGGTTGTATGACTGTCAAAGCATCAAAATACCTAAGCTCAGATAACCTTTTACATGGTAGCTTGAGATAATGTTACATTGACTACATAAATCATCTCATCAAACTTCGTCTCACAGTTACTGCATCAACCTCTATCATCATATAAAGATTGAGTACAAAGAAGTAAGATAGTTTTAAGAGACAAGGATACCATGTTACTTTCACTCTTATTAAGTATAGTGTTACTGTTATTTTAATCTTATTGTATCTAACATAAAGTTAACATTTTATATAGCTATTTATATATAGGAAAGAACCTATTACATGCATTGTTTGGTACTAGACACAGTTTCTAGAATCTATGAGGAGTCTTGGAAAGCATCATTAATGCTTTAGGAAGGGATACTGAAAAATATTTTCAATGACCACAAAGATAAATAAACTAAACAATTGAAAAATATTTGCACAAAGAAAGTCTACTCTTCTACTTATGTTCATATATTATGAACAAAATAATACGATTACATTGAGCAACCAATTGTCAATTTCAGAATTTGAAATCTATTTCAAAAATAAAGGAATTCTGTGTAAGAATATAAAGATAATATAGAAGAAATATTTAAGAAAACAGAATTTCTACTTTAATTTTAATTACTTTACAAAAAATGCCTGCCAATGTTACAGAGATTAACAAATAAAAAAAAGAAATAAAGAAGAAAAAAGGATAAAGAAAAATGAAGATATTATCCATAATCCTGTTCTTATTTTCATACACAAATAGGTCTTCAGTGTTAAATACTCTTCTGCATATGAGCATTTTCACGATTATAAACATTAAAATTACATTTTATTTTATAAATGCATAATATATCTTATTATAGATATAAGTATTATAGTAATTTGACGAACAATTTTAATCTTTTTAAATTAAATAAAATTGAAGAAGTGTGTATCATATAAAACATCTGTCAATTATTGGAAATTTTAGTTTTTTTCTAAGATTTGTTAATGTAAATAATACCACAATAAATATATTTGAGCAAATGCTATTTGATTGTTATAGTCATGAATTTCCTGGAGACAAAAATAACAATACAACAAAATTTATTTACCTAGGAGCAGTTTTGTGGTTTTTGATGTGTATATGAAATTGCTCTTTAATAAGGTTATGCCAACTGATAATAATATGAATCATTATTAAAGTCCTTCATAATGTCATAGACTATAATTAAAGAAAAATTTTATTGTGGGGATAGTATGTTATTATTTATGACTACACTGATTATTATCCTTTTTCCCCAAATACTTGAAATTAGAGAAAAGTTCGTCACATCTCTCAGATCATTTCCTCCACCAAACAACACAGGTTATTACCGAGACTATAGGTTGCTTTCCACAAATTGACAGCAAGGCTCCATTGCTAAAAAACTCATTGAACATGGAGAAGTTGAGCTGGTGCCTACTAAGAGCCTCCACCCCTACATGCTAGAGTCTTTGGTACAGGAAGGTACTTTGCGTACTACCAAAAGAATAAGCACCAAAAACCATGTAAATACCAAATCAGCCACAAAGGCTTTGATCCACAATGCTGTCCTGTCTGTAAAATATGCAAGGGCAATGGTGGCATAATACTTATGGTAGTAAACAACCGATAACTGATTTAACTTAAGGCCCACTTCATGAGCTGGAACCTAGCAATGCTTGGTTGATGAAGAACCAGAGACTAGATAGCCTAGGGATGTAGGATAAAACCAAATACTACTGGTCTAAAAAAACCAGTAATGATAAAATGACATCTAATGATATTCTGCTACACTTATAGATCAGTGCCTTGTTCAGTCATCATCAGAGAAACTTCCTCCTGCAGCAGATGGGAAGAAATACAGACACCCACAGTCATACATTACATATAGAGAGAGACCTTGGAACACTCAGTCCTGAATGGGATGTCTCCATCAAATCCCTCTCCTCAGAGCTCAGGAAACCCTGTGGAAGAGGAGCAGAAAGTATAGGAGTGAGAGGGAGGAGAACACCAAGAAAACAGGCACTTAAAATCAGCATGATCAAAGCTCTTACGAACCTACAGAGACTGAGTCTGCATGTGCAGAGCCTGCATAAGTCTGCACCAGGTCCTCTGCATTGGTATTATGGTTTAGTGTTGTTATGGGATTCCTAGGTGTTTGAATGAGTGGGTCTCTGACTCTTGTGCTTACTCTTGGGCTCTTTTTCATCTGCTGGTTTGTCTTGTCCAACTTCAATGTGATAGTCTTTATCTTATCTTATTATCTTTTATTTTGTTATGTTTTATTATTATGTCTTAGAAGTCTGTTCTTTTCTTTTTTTTTTTTTATTAATTTATTTTGCAATACAATTCAGTTCTACATATCAGCCACGGATTCCCTTGTTCTCCCCCCTCCCGTCCCCCTCACCTTCCCCCCAACCCCCCCCCCCATTCCCATCTCCTCCAGGGCAAAGCCTTCCCCACAGACTGAGGTCAACCTGGTAGACTCAGTCCAGGTAGGTCTAGTCCCCTCCTCCCAGGCCGAGCCAAACAATCCTGCATAGGCCCCAGGTTTCAAACAGCCAACTCATGCAATGAGCACAAGATCTGGTCCCACTGCCTGGATGCCTCCCAAACAGATCAAGCCAATCAACTGTCTCATCCATTCAGAGGGCCTGATCCAGTGGGGACCCCTCAGCCATTGGTTCATAGTTCATGTGTTTCCATTCATTTGGCTATTTGTCCCTGTGCTTTATCCAACCTTGGTCTCAACAATTCTTGCTCATATAAACCCTCCTCATTCTCGCTAATTGGACTCCCAGAGATACACCCGGGGCCTAGTCATGGATCTCTGCATCCAGATCCCTCAGTAGTTGGATGAGGTTTCTAGCACAACAATTAGGGTGTTTGGCCATCCCATCACCAGAGTAGGTCAGTTCGGGCTGTCTCTCGACCATTGCCGGCAGTCTGTGGTGGGGGTATCTTTGTGGATTTCTGTGGGCCTCTCTAGCACTTTGCTTCTTCCTATTCTCATGTGGTCTTTGTTCTTTTCTTATTAGAGGCAGAAAGAGAGTGGATTTGATGAAAGGGAAATGATTAGGAACTGGGAGGAATATAAGGAGGGGAAACCATAATCAGGATATTTTATGTGAGAAATTTATTTTCAATAAAAGGAAAAAAAGAAAATATACAGACACAGATAACATACTTAAATAAGAATTCAAAGGCAGAGTATTCCCAGCATCTGATAAACAAGAAAACAAAATATGAAGGCAACAGAGAAAAGGACATGTTATCATGTAAACAAAGTTGAAAAAACTCTCTAGAGCCAAATATTTTTTCAAATTTCAAAATTTCACCAGTTAAACAATTAGTTTGATACTGCATTCTTAGACATATTCTTATAAGGGGGAAAATACTGCTTTAAGTTCATAAACAGGCAAGGAAAAGGAGACATCTACAGAAAGCCAAATATATAGCATCAAGCGTGCTGCTGACAGTCTGGAACATTTTAAGAGAATTCAAGGCCTGTCTCCAGATGCCCACCCTGCAAAATATGCATTGGTATCAGACTCTTCATAAGTTATGATAAGATCTAAGGGTGAATTCAGCAATACAGTAAACCTTTTAAGCACCTGTGACAAATGATAGTAGCAGGTCATTCTATATTTAGTCAATTTTTCCCATGTGAATGAGGGCCAAACTGAAATACTTTATGCAATGGCTACTTTTGAGTTACTGGACAGTGAACCTCAGAAGGAATTTTAGAGGAAACATGCATTTAAATGTCTTAGAGTTGTAAAACAATTAAATAGAAACAGGAATTGTAGAAAGGCAGCAAACAATGAACCTTACAGTAAGGTCAGAATGTTTTGCGGGGGAACGGAGGAAAGTGGGGAATGTCATCATGGACTACCTAAATATGCATTATGAAAAGATTATACCATACTTACATTGATAAATAAGAAAGTGATAGAAAAATGAATATTGAAGTATCTTAAGAAGTATTTGAAATGATAACTATTAGCTGTATTAAGTAGAGATAAACAGGTATATGATGTAAAGCTGCAGATTTTCTTTAGAAGTCATATTATATTATCTCAACACAATTACATATGGATTCCATGATGCTAGCATGGTTTAGAAGTTGTGGTCTCTAAATTGGCATGTTTATTTAAAGAAAATGGTATGAATGATGTGAAACTCCATACTTGGAACAGTTTCAGAATCTAAGTGTATTCTAAGGGTTTTGTTGATCTTCTAGTACAAGTGTGAAAACATCATCACCATGTGTCCCACCCCTACCTCCCAGCAGAAGATTCATACTTAGGCTTTGTATTATATCTGGTATCTACCTAGCTGTGTATGCATCTATCTTTGTTGTCTAGCCATTCATTATCTTTGTAAGTTCATCTTTCCTTTACTCCTCCACTCTTCCTTTCACTCTATTGAAGAGCAACAACAGTACTTAGGGTGTCAGTGCCTCCTTAACACTCACAGACTGAAATACCTGCTATTTTTCTTGTGGAATTAAAGATGATGTCAGGTCATACACAGACTCGGAGAGTTAGGATGTGGTTACAAGAATAATAGTTACTGTCAAAATAATGTCATTCATTAACAATTAATAATAATAAATTAATGTCAAAATATCACGGGGCACTTTACATCCCAAATCTGACTCATCTCTAAAGATACATACTCAAGTATTGTTACCTTTCTCTGCTTTATAGATAGACATACCAGGGCTTTTGGGTATTGATAAAATATTTCTGTGGGTGATAGAGCTCAGATTTGACTGTAAATGATGTTTAAGTCCAAAGATCATAGCCTTACATACAATTGTTAAAATAAATAAAATGCTTGGTTTTATGATTTGATCACAAAGTAAGATTTTTATTTGATCACCCATTCATGATTAAAAAAAAGTAATTTTAAAATAAAATATACCAAGGTAAAATAAAAAAGGTTTGTGATGCTGCCGTGTATCCATTCTTCATATGCTCATCTCATATTGAATTCTTCCCCTTAACTCCAAGTAGGTATTTGCTTTTTTTATTTACTCATAATCTGGGTCTGACCACTCTGTTTCCCTAATGTCATTTGTTTAGGCCAACAATGTAAAGATTCCTCAGGGGCAAACATCAATGTATATGACTGGGAAGGCAAAAATGACATGCAGAGTAAATATCAGCAGAAATAATAAGATTAGGGAAAGTCAATAAGAGATGCTGAGATAGCAAAGCCACATTTAGAGATTAGATGCCCCTGAGGAAGCAAAGCAAACAGCCATAAATATGGATGGCACTGATAAGCGGTAGGAGGTCAAGTGGGATAAAACACCAGCGTGGTGCTCACTTTTCACCCTGTGCTATAAAGCAGGAACTAGAAGGACTCGAAGTTTCTGATATGTTTTCATTTCTAATTTGGATTCATGTCAACTTCTTGTTTAAAGGAATAAAGAAGAAAACAAAACAAACTTGTGAGATTAGAAATATCCACTATCATATTAGGTAATAAACACATGTGAAGTTTAAAGGTCATGTCTGATGAAGCTAGATCATATAAAACTCTACTTCAGGGAGGCTGCTTTAGTAATATGCTTCCTTACATGTGAAAATTACTTTATAGGAAAAGTTTTCTGAATTGTAGTGTGGTAAGTAACAGTGTTCTAAATTTCAGGTTTGAATATAGACACAGACAATGATTTTCCAAAATGGGAATGATACCAAGAATTTATGAATAGGATTGAATGAAACTAAAATTTTTCTGTAGCAACCAACTGAGTGAAAAGACAATCTACAGAATAGAAGAAAATCTTTAGCATCTAACAATCTAAACATCTAAACAATCCATTAACCTAGCCCAAAATCCCCCCAACTACACCCTCTCCCCTGAGCTCCATAACTCAGCCCACAACCTGGGCAGAAAGCTTCTACTGTACTGGAGACCATGCCATACTAGGAATCTCAGAGGACAATCTTTAGCATCTAGTCATCTGACAGTGGAACAGAACCCAGAATATATCAAGAATTCAAAACATTAAATGCCAACAACACAAATAATACAGCCAATAAATGGGCAAATGAATTAGATATGACAGCACACAGAAAAAGTACAAGTAGCTAATGAATGTGTAAGAAAAAATGTTCAGGGTTGGAGAGATGGCTCAATGCTCAAAAGCACTGGATGAGGACCAGGCTTCAATTTCCAACACACATATAGTTCCTCATAATCATCCATAACTCTATTTCCAGAAGATTTGATACCCTCTTCTGGGTTCCACAGACACTAGGTAGACACATAGCACAAAATGCACATGCAGGCAAAACACTCATACACATAATTAAAAAAAAAGAAAAAAGAAAAATGTTCAACATTAGGGAAATGCAAATCAAAACTATATTGAGAATCCATCTCGTATCAGTTAAAATGTCTATCAGACGACTGGTTGAGAGGAACTGGCAAATATCATGACAGCCTGCCCTGATAACAAAATTAAGAACTAGGCCTCAGTCCCTGCTTCTTGGAACTGAGCAGGCAGTTTCGGAGGAAGCCATGAACAAAAGACAATCAATCTTCAATGTCCCTGACAGCATTAACAAGGGTGATAGGACATACCAAGCCAGGACCACTGAGCAAGCCCCAACAGTCAGCAGCTCAAGGTGATAAGCAAATAAGGACAAAGCTGGAGACTTGTCCAGGTCTGCTTAAAAATCGAAAAGCTGTAGCCTTAACCAGCCCCTGATTAGCCCTAGTCAACTAGAATGTACTAATATGATTGCCTCTTACTTAAGCCAACCGTATTTAAAATGACCTAACTGCCCCAGGAACTCCCTTTAGCTGTGCCTAAAAGGAGCCTGTGAGTTTCTTTCTGGGTCATTGCCATTTTGCCTTTGTGTAGGATAGATGGCCCCAGCATGCTGGTAATAAATGTTCTTGTTGATTGCATACATGGATGGTGTTATTTTGTGGGACTTTTTCAGGACCCTAACAGTACTAAGGATGCAGTGTCAAAAAGAACTCTTAGATACTGAAGGTATGAATGCAAACTTATATAGACATGGTGGAAATCAGTATAGAGGTTCCTCAAAAAACCTATTTAGAATGTTACCATATGACCCAGTTATACCATACATGCCAGGGTATGTACCTGAAGGAATCTAAGTCTATATACAAAAGAAGTTTCTACATATCTATGGTATTTTTTTTTCTGTTTTCTTTCCTTTTTTTGGCAGTGTTAAGAAAAGCAAAGAGTGCACAATTGCAACTGCCTTACCAGAGGCCAGGCTGGTCCTAAAGATTCCACGTAAGACATCCTCTACCACCAGCTATCACTCCTTAAAAACCCCAGACTGCACCCTCTCCCCTCTGCTCCATATTCTGGCCCACAACATTGGCAGAAGACTTCTGCTTTACCTGAGGATAGGCTAATTCTAGGGATCCAAAGTAACACATACCTATAGCCAGCTAACAATCCATTAACCTAGCCCAAAATCCCCCCAACTACACCCTCTCCCCTGAGCTCCATAACTCAGCCCACAACCTGGGCAGAAAGCTTCTACTGTACTGGAGACCATGCCATACTAGGAATCTCAGAGGACAAGCAGGTTCCCAGAATCCCAGAAGCCACACAGGTACTTGGAAACACAGAGGCAACATTGGCACCCAAAACCCTAGAGGTCTTGCAGGTTATAAAAACCCCAGTGGAGACACCCTACTTGACCTGAAGACTCACTCGTCACTATAACCACTGGCCACTTAGGCCACAAGACCAGAGAGGAAACAGAAACCAAGGAATAAAGTACCCATCCAACAAAGATAAATTTAGGAATAACACCTAGCCCTGTAATCATCCCAAACCCAGATGCTTAAATGCCAGTGTAAGAACACCATCGACAATGGAAAGGGCAATATGGCACCACCAGAGCCCAGCTATCCTACAATAGCAATATCTGAGCATTCCAATGTATCTGAAACACAAGAAAATGACATTAAAACCAACTTTGTGAAGATGATGAAGGTCCTTAAAGAGGAAACGAAAAAATCCCTTAAAGGAATTGAGGAAAAGACAAAAAATTGGATGGAATCAACAAATCCCTTAAAGAAAGCCAAGGGAAAAAAGCAGATGAAGAAAACTGTTCAAGACCTGAAAATGGAAATAGAAGCAACAAAGAAAACACAGAGGAAATTCTGCATATGAAAATTCTGGATAAGCAAACGGGAACTACAGATGCAAGCATCACCAACAGAATACAAGAGATGGAAGAGAGAATCTCAGGGGTTGAAGATACAACAGAAAAAATAGAATCATCAGCCAAAGAAAATGTTAAATCTAAAAAAAAGTTCTAACACAAATGTCCAGAAAATCTGGGATACCATGCAAAGACCAAATTTAAGAATACTAGGAATAGAAGAAGGAGAAAAATCCCAGCTCAAAGACCCAGAAAATATATTCAACAAAATCATCGAAGAAAATTTTCCTAACCTGAAGAGGGACATGGCTATAAAGGTACAAGAAGCTTACAGAAAACCAAATAGATTGGAATAGATAAAAAAAATTCCCCATGCCACATAATAATCAAAACACTAAGCACACAGAGCAAAGAAAGAATATTAAAGGCTGCAAAGGAAAAAAGGCCAAGTAACATATAAAGTTAGAACTATTAGAATTATACCTGACTTCTCAATGGAGACTCTAAAAGCCAGAAGGGCCTGAACTGATGTCTATCAGACTCTAAGAGACCACAGATATCAGACCAAACTACTATACCCAAAAAAACTTTCAATCACCATAGATAGAGAAAACAAGATATTTCATGACAAAGTCAAACTTAAAATCTATTCAAAAATCCAGCCCTACAGAAGGTACTAGAAGGAAAGCTCCACCCCCAGGTTAACTACACCCATGAAAACACAGGAAATAATCTCATACTGGCAAAACCCAAAGAAGGAAGCATAGGCACAGAGAAAGAGAGAGACAGACAGAGAGATACACACACACACCACCACCACCACCACCAACAACAACAACAACAACAAAACAACAGAAATTAACAATCATTGATCATTAATATCGCTCAATATCAATGGACTCAATTCCACAATAAAAAGACACAGGCTAACAGAATGGAAAAAAAGAAAAACATGATCCATCCTGCTGCTGCATACAAGAAACACACCTCAACACCAAAGATAGACATTAATTAACTTCATATAGAAAATCCAAAAATTTCTTTTTTTACTCAAGTTTAACAATACCTATAGAAAAACTGATGGAACTGGTGAGAGTATGGTAAGTGATGTACATCAGGCTATAAATACAAATACCATATACTTTCCTTCATATGCCGAATATAGATTTAAAAAATAATATATCTACATACATATGACACAATGCAAATTGGTGACTTATTTGTGAAGGGTGCTAGTGGGAATGGGATGAGGAACAAAAGAAGGTGATGTGAGTGTGAACACAGTGGAGGTAGCATATTCTCTCTAACCCTGATCAGAACCCAGCATTAAAAGAGATATGATTAATTCTTTTTTTTTCTAGTAAAGCATAATTTTGTTGTTCTGTCCCCATTCTGTGCAAACTCTATTGCACTACATTTGTTCACTGTGTCTTTGGAAAACAGATACTTTATTATGACCTCCAATATAGCAAATAATACTATGAAATGAAATCCATTTGCACCACACTTGAGAAGCAGCCAGTTCTATGGTTATAAACACAAATATTTAGAAGGCTTTTGAGAGCTTGGCCTTTTAGCAAAGCAACAGTAAGTTCCCATGTATGGTATAAAACTTCCCAAATAATGTACTTTTGGCTTGGTTTACAGTTCCAGACATGAAATCTCTTTTATGAAGTAAGTCCCATATTCAATCAATGGGATTCCCACATAAGTATCATGCCATCACTGCACCAGTGGGCATAGTCTTTCAGACAGGACAGCATTTTAGCATGCAGGGTCTAGTGCTGACTAAGACCATTGATGTCTGCTCTCCTAGTAGCCTGCATAGAACCTACTGGAACTGTGGAAGCTAGAGTGCAGGGAGAGACATTCTTGTTCAGGTGAGGTTGATTTTTTTTGTGTCCTGCATCCAAAGCAAGTGGTTGTCTTCAGCAATCAGGGTTTACCTCATTGTTACGGTGGATAACTGAGTACAATGGCAATAGTTTGTGCTGTTTTGGGTGTCTATGAAGTTTCCATGAGGTACCCTGTGCCTGACACAGAGACTTTCATTTACTAACTCTTGTTTTCTGGCCTAAGTGTCTTTTTGTTTTTAACATGGGTTTATTAATCTGAGTTTCAGCCATTCAACTAAATATGGCACTATTCATAACAGGCTTTGTCACTTCAAAGAATTGTTGTAATACTTAAAATATTGTATGTCAATGTAAATTTTAACACAAATTGTAACTGTCCTATGCATGTTGACATTTTTCTTAGTTACCATAAAGAAATATTAATAGACATGGTACAGCAGTTGAACACAGAGAGAATATGAAAGCATAAAACCTCAATGATATTAATGTAAAATCTTAGGACTTGTGCTTTGAAGTGTCAGTTATTTCCAAATTACACAAAATCTCTTCACGGTCATTGGAACTTAGAGTTGATGAGGATCTTTTCAAGGGTGGTGCAAAACTGGCTACCTTTTCATAAAGGGTACTTGATGCAGATCAATACATCTAATAGAATCACTTCACACTGTACTGTCGTAATTATCCCTGTTATTTGATTGTACTTTTGGTGGGATCTTAGAGTTTCACTCTACTTTGATTCCCCTGTATTTTGTACTGGACTGAGGTACAGCTGTGCAAGACAGCTATTGTTTTTCTGTCACCACAGACACAGTCCTTTAATCTGCTGCTGTTTTAGCCAGCAAATGCGGCTTTGCAGTTACAGGCTTGCTTGCCTGGCAGCCTCCGTAGTGCTCAGGCTGCGGCTTCAACTCTGTTCACTATGTCACTGCTGTCAAATACAGCTTTTAATTAAATCTCTATCATTCTGTTTATCAATAAGACTCAAGAGTCAAGGCTGGGGTGGAAACCTGTTAGCTCAGAGAGGTTGAGTAGCCACTAACTGACTTCGCTTCGTTGGCTTCTGCTCCACCCAAACAAAAGAACCCATGCTGCACTAAGTCCCTCCCTACTATTTCCTGTGCATCTCTCTCAATCATCTTACAGAAACCGTTATAACTCTATGATTACTTTCCATCAACTAGTTTCTAACTTGGCCTCCTGACCCAGGGTGGATGTTATTTAATTAATGCAAATGCAAACTGATGTGTGTGTGTGATCAAATATCCTGCAACAGACAGTGAGGTTTTAGGTTTTTGCTCTGCTTGTCTGAATTGATGATATTAGCTTTCCATTCATTTAGATTTCTGAAAAATGTTTCCAGTGCACAGTTCTAAGAGGGCAGGAGTACAATCATTACATTGACTTCTTTTGTGATTGAACTGAAGGAATTCTGAATACAATGATTTAACATAAAAATTAGCACATAGAAAAATCAAGAAAAATATTAAATTTTTTTTTTGACTTGCAGATTGTAGACTGTGATCTCAGATGCTGAGAAAGAAGACAATGAGCAGGACTGCCAGTCATTGTTATAAAAAAATTCATATAATTATAGTTCTTCAGACAAACAAAGCATATGCAATTGTCACAATTATTGCAATGCCTTATTAGATACACATGGTTATACAGTTTATGATAAGGTATTGGGCAATGTAGCTATGGAAGCTAAGAAATTTCACCACCTGAAGATGCAGGACAACTAACTATGCCTGCTTAAGTCTTGCCAACCAAAGGCTGTGGCTCTGGGTTCTGCCCATGTGTGAAAGCTTGAGATCAAGAACTGAAGGCAGCTTTTCATTGTCCCAACTCAAGCAGCGAAGAACAGTTACTTCAATTTACCTACTCAATGGACTGGGTGACTCCCACTCACACTGAAGAGGATCAGTTGCTTTATTCAGTTATCAACTAAAATGATAATTTATTCTTCAGACAGACAGAGAAATATTGGTATAACTATTAAGGCCACTCCACGTAGTTAAAAGGGAGGTTTATTTAGTGGCATAACTTACAAATGAAGGGATAGGTAGCTTGCAGGGTCTGGGAAAGATGTATCACAGTCTGGTGGTGTTCTCGGTCTACCTCCAGCATCCAGGGTCCAGGAACCAAGAGAGGTGGTGCATCTGGATCTCGGGTCTTCAGGGTCCTCTCTTGGCCCCGCCTTGTAGGTGTGACAGTTACTGAAGCCTCAATGGGGGTTGGAACTTCCAGATCAAGGTTGGAGAAATAGTGCTTAAACAGCCATTTGGTTTTTTCATGGATCAATCAAATTGATATATTCTATTAATCATTACAAGTACACAAAACCTTTGACCATATGTAAATATTCATTCCTTGGACTCATATAATTGAAAATTTTAAAAAATACATGATTTAAAAAATGTTAAATCCTTTAGTGGCATTTTTATTTCTTTTTCCTTTCTCTGGAAAGCCAGGCCACATTCTATTCGGCATCCATCTCCCTGGGGAACGGTAAAGGTCTCCGACATAGTGTGTAATAGTAGTGAGAGAAGTGGGTCATAATCTTTGAGGAGTTTGCAAAATGAAAGGTAAGACTATCTGGATTCTATCTGAAATAAATGAATCAATACTGAATGAGCAAATATGCTCATGTAGTTTATCATTATCATTACTTATCTGTAAATATTTCAGAAACGTCAGGGTTTTAGCAGTACTCCATGAAAGCCTACATTTGTTTATGAAACTGTCAGTAGTAAAAATTAAAATGTTGGTTGGGAATGAATCATGATCATTAATTAACTCTTTGAAAGGTTATGATTTTAGGTCTCTTTTCCAATTGGATCTAGTGTCCTTGGCCCTTTAGGCTGGCTAAGATGCTGATGGATATTGTGTCTCTCAATTGCCTTCTTTATAAGCTGGGACACTAACAGTATCTATAGTTTTATTGCTTTGATAAAAATGTTTGGATAACTTAGGTACTGGGAATTGTCCTCAGAAAACACACACACACACAATGTATGCTTCTTTATATGCATTAAACAGCATACTATCTGACAGAGAAAGCACATGCTTCTTTTATGATGACTACTTCTTTCAAGCCAACACACTTGAGATTATTTCATTTTTTCAGTTATTATTTCACAAAATATGATACCAGGAAGTACTGAATAAATTTCTTCATTTCATTAACGGTTTTATCACAGGATCCCATTATAAGTATACTATATTATTTTATTACTGCTATGGTTTTCACTGACTTCCTTAACAGTCTGTAGAAAAAGACTTTTCCTCATCAAAAGTTGCTACACAATTGGGATTTCAGCAGCAATTTTCTTCCACATCTTGCTGAGTTATACCAAATACATATAATTACACTTTGGGGGATTTGCCTATTCAAACCTTCACTAACCTAAATTAAAACATGACCAACATTAATTGGTACTCTGTATTAAGTTTTCACACTTTCTCTAAATTGAGTTCTATTGATCTATATAGCATATAATTACTTAAATTCAGATAACATGTATGAGAGGCAAAGTTTTTATCAGCATAAAATCTACCATGTTTTAAAGTGTGGTGATTTATGTACTTAGTAAGAAGGTTTTTTTTCATTCTATAGTTGTGATTGGCACACTATTGCAATGTATGTAACAGAATGTTCAAAAGCTACAAAAATAATGCTTATAAAAGTGATACTTGTTAGCTCTCTTCTGAATTGTGCTGTTTCTGTCAATAAATACTACTGTATGTCTATATGAAAGATGCTGCAAGGAATATTATACTCAATACCCCCCACTGTGTGTGATGTATTTGTGTGGGTGTATTCAACTTCTTTACTGACTGAGCCTTGATTGACTTAACTTCTATTCAAGATAGGACAGTAAGTATCTGAGAGAGAGAGAGAGAGAGAGAGAGAGAGAGAGAGAGAGAGAGAAGAAAGAAAGAAATGCATCCTGTTGGTAAAACTGTTTCAAGAGAAATAATTGAAGAAAGAGAGACACTCAAGGGTATAATAAAGCTTTGCAGTAGAGGGGTGAAAGTTTCATATGGACTGAACCCTGAATATCCATGCAGAAGTGTATTTACTGATTGTCACACAAAAGTTATTTTTAGAGTACAACAAATTCTCCATACCAGAGCTTCTGAGCTGATCTGTGTGCTGCCTTCTCAGTAATTATTTTGCACTATTTGCAGTACTCAATAATTCAAGAAGTCCAGGTTTGCCAGGAATGGCTTATGACTGAAGTCACGTGATGGCCATAAAGTTCCTTCAGAAATTAGGCTCCACAAATTGCAGAAGAATATCACTAATCAGATACAAAACATCTCTTCTGGGCTTAGTTGAGCCTAAAAACAATCCCAACACCCTTGTGTTCATGCCAGATACAATGGTTTTACTAATTTTTCTATTACAGCATTCAAACTGTAAAGGACAAGTGACAATATATAAAATTTACACTAAAACTAATGCTTCTACACACCAGTAAAACTTGTGCAAAAATAAAAATAAAAATAGTCACCAAGGCTGGAGATACAGGATGATGGTAGCTGCTTGTCTAATGTGCTTGAAGGTCCAGGCAAGCCCCAGCACCTCCTTAAAATGAAGTAAAATAGCAGGGAGGTAATAAACACTAACAACTTTGACAATGTTGGTGAACTATCTACTTATTATAAATGAGAAGCAAATATGAAGGAAACTGGAGCTATAAAACATGGAGGTATTTGTTGTTCTTGAGTTAGTTTCTTTGACAGTTCACAGTACTGAGAGCTGGATGAAGAAGTCTCAGGATACAGAGAGATGAGAGGTGACTCCTAAGGAGACATTTTTCATGTTTCTCTTTAAAGGTCGATTGCTGAGTTGACAGATTCAGAGGGACGAGAAAGCCCCTGAGTAAGAATGAGAAATTATACCTACCCTTACCTACTCTGTCCTTCAGACAATAGGGACCTTCTGCAGCACTTGAAAATATAAGATTAAAAATATGTATTCCCAGCACTCGGGAGGCAGAGCCAGGCGGATCTCTGTGAGTTCGAGGCCAGCCTGGGCTACCAAGTGAGTTCCAGGACAGGCGCAAAGCTACACAGAGAAACCCTGTCTCGAAAAAGCAAAAAAAAAAAAAAAAAAAAAAAAAATATGTATTCCTAAATGTAGAATTACAACCTGCTTAGTTCATATATTGTTACTTCTATGTATTTTATTTCCGAACAGATGACTTGATATTAGATAACCAACTGTGGGACTCTTCCCAGGAGAAAGCTATTTTCTCTCACTTTTAGCATTTCTTAGTTGCCTGTAACTCTTTGTCTAGAATCAGGGCCCCACCAGGAACTTGAGAGAGCAAGGCGGTGTGTAAATGAGAGGGGTTGTTAGGATGAAAGGAAAACATTATTAAATTACATATTAACTTAAAAAACAATAATAAAGAAAAAATATATGTGCTAAATTTTAACAAAAAAAGCATAGGAAAAATCATCTGTAGTTTTTAATCTTCTGCAGCATAATAGCAAAAATAGTTTCCAGATTTGCACCTTGTCACATTGTGACAGGAATGTAGTAATGATTATCCGCACACATGGCTATTTTTAAAAGCATTTAAAAGCAAATCCCAACTTGTTACCGCATGTCTCTGGAACTTACTGTCCCATTGTATCTAACTTCCAGTTTTCTGTACTCAACCTTTCCAAATAGTTCAGATCAACCTTAACTCCCCCTGGTTTTGTAGACAGGTAGGAAATCTGATATACTCCAAAATCCCCATTCTTTAACTCATTGACATGTTTTGAGATTTATGTTAAAAATGGTAAGAACTAAAATTCTTATTGTAAAAAAAAACTCTTGGGTTTTTACGTATGACATGACAGATTTGCTGTTAAGATGTTTCTGCCACTGACATAACTCCTCTCTTCAAATAGTGAGATGAAACTTCATTTGCTTGGAAATTGAGTAAAGTCCTGCCAGGGAAGCTGTGAATAGCTGTGATACAAGGAAAGATTTCATAGAGATAGACAGACAGATAAGCAGAACTTACCTGCCCTAACCACAGTCCCACCAACAGTCAAGTAGTCTCACTGATTGTTTCTTTGAATAATTTATTTTACTGGAATCTTTTGGAAGAGAAAAATGTGTTCAAAGACTCCAACATGCTTTAGCTTTAATAAAGTCAGAACAAAAGTCATAGAGTTTTCTGCAGGGTAAGTAAATACTTAGTATTCTTAACAACCCACTGCATATTTCAAACTTATTCTTTCCTTTACATTTTTCCCAACTGCCTCATGAATAAAGTAAAACCTTGAGAATTTTATTCAGTATGGAGTTATTTTTATTCCAGAAAGACTGTCACATCTGTGATTGTTCATTTTCAGGCACATGCTGTATATAAATACAGCCTTTCGTTACTTAAGTGGGCCTGAGATGAAAACTTCCATACCAAAATATTGTACTTTTATACCTGCTTTTTATTCTTTTGCTTTGGGGGTTTTTCTGTAGTCCAAGGTGTCCTGGAACTCACTGTGTAGCACATGCCCAAATAAGACTACTAAAACTGGTTTAGTCATGTAGTATGTGTTTGTGTGTATATGTACATATATAGGTATATATGAATATACATAAATGTGTTACTAAAGTGAGAAAAATCAGAGTACTATTTTAATCCTCCTTATTCATCATTACCATTTGAAAGAATTTATAAAAACTGGTACTTCATTTGCCTATCATTATGTTCCAGAGTTTTCACAAAATTTACTAGCAATATAGAAATTAGACATGAGGCAAATGCAGTTATTAAGAAATGGGAGAGATACCATTTAAAACAGAAAATTCCCAATAGATGTTATAGAAAAGGCTCTTGGCAGAAGTAATGTAAATAAACAGGCTGAAACTTTTATTGAAAACTAAACCTCTCATTTATAATATTCCCATTGACAAGACACATTCTCGAGAGTCTGCAGAGATAGACTGGGACCAGAATGTATTTCAAGTGGACTCCTTCAATCTCCGTGACATAGATAAAACTAAATTTGGGGGAAAATAGAGTGTAGAAGACTGTCAGAAAGCCCCAACATAAGAAGCTTGGTAAAAATAGAGTTCACAAATCCTCAAACACATCGTAGACCACTGATCATCAAATGAGGCCTTGGAGAAGCATTGAAAAGGCAGTGAAGACAGATCTGAAAGGCAAAGCCATGCTTAAAGGCAGAGAAGAAGCCACAAATAAATCAAATTGATTTTTTGATCTCTCACCTACTGTTCGATTCAAGGTTCACAAGATGATCTATTTTAATTGTAATATTAAAATGGTTGACAGTTTCATTGCAGGTTAAGGACAAAATCTCAATACGATTTGCAAATTAATTAAATAAATACACAGCAATGCTAATGGCAAATTAAAATGGCAGCCAGAAAAGGCTATGTTATATGAGCTATTGATTTTTACAGAGACTATTGAAAACACATTTAAAATGTCTATACTCCATCTCATAAATTAAAAATGAATGTCAAGTCAGGAAAACTTATCATCCTTCCATTTTGTGGAACCACTAAAATTCATGATATGACTCTCCAAACGATTTTGTCTAGTACATGTTTCTTAGATGACAGATATGTTCCATGTGTACACTTACTCTGTTTGGATATCACTACTCAACTACAGAACACACAGCAACTGAACTTTACAGCAGTGGGATATTTTAAATGCCAGACAGCTGTGCACATATTAAGTGACAATGTAACCTTCAGTGAATGAGGCAAAGGTCAAACAAATGAAGCATTCCATGCACATGCCCACTGTCTCTCATGAGCTATGCAATCTTCCAGAGGCATTGTTTGTGACAGCATCCATGAGCTGGTTGGTCCGACCTTTGAGTAAATGCAGTGAGGCTTCAACACACGTGTGCTGCAAGGCTACCAAAACAGAAAAGGGACATCAAAATATTTTACACTTTGGAATGACATTTTGGCAGTCGAGTCAAGTAAATATATTATTACATGTAACCACCAATAGGTAGTTTCACTTTTCAGTGTGATTTGTGGAAAATTGAAAATCAATTAAGAAGCACACTCTTTTTCACAGGAGTAGCCCTGACTTAGAGGCTCCTTGTCTGATGGTGTCTGTCTTCCTCTGCCTGACCTTGATCAGGCTCTGCTGACTGTGCAGAGCCCTAAAAAGAACTACCGAGTTCCTTTCCATGCCCTAGGCAGATACATAGCTGCTTTGGATGTGAAGAGATTTGCTTCAGCTCAAGTATATATTTCACATTTCCCAAAACTTCTTCCACAGGCACCGTCTCCCCTAAACCACTCTGCAAGTGAGAGGAGTCAGGGTAAAAGGGAGGATTGTATTCTGGGGAAAGGAAGATGAAGTTCAGCAAGAAGCAAGAGGAGACAAGAAATTGCATCAATTAAATACTGTCCTGCCCTCTGACAATTCTGCAGCATTTGGCATCTCTGGTATTTATGACTGACTTTTTCTTATTATAAATGGAGAATAATAATACATGTGGGGACCTCAATGGTAATTTAAAATGGATAGTTTATAAAGTAGGTATTACAGTGACTCTTCTATAATAGGGATTTGATATCACCAGCTGCATCTGGTGCTGTCCCCACAGCGAATGAGCTGTCACTTGTTCTCAGTGCACATGAATGTGTTAATGAATTATTCCATCTATCTCTACCCCATGTAGGATTCTGCCATGTAACTATTGTTCACAAAGCACATTGGATATGGCTTTCATTTGTGCTGATGATATTGTGGCTTTAGTTATCTCTCTGCCTTGTATCAACTAAGAAGCCCAGTGGACAGGATATATTCCAATTATTTAGGCAATAGGCGCTGCTTTACCTTTTCTGACATTGTTGCTCCTTTAAAAGTCTATAGCATCACCAACTTACATCCTTCCAGGACAGTGAGAAATGGTGTTACAACTGCGAGGAATGGAAGGGAAGACAATCTTTACTTTCCTGTAGAGTTTGCAGTATTCCACAGACATAAGTTTGGTGCTACATGGTGAGTTTGTATTCCTTTTAGATTTAGTTAATAAATACATGATATTTGTCTTTATTAGCACTTATTGCTTATAGAATATGGTGTTTTACTGTGAATGTTTATGTATGTCAATGTGTGTGTGTGTGTGTGTGTGTGTGTGTGTGTGTGTGTGTGTGTGTGTGTGTGAGTGGAGGCATACATGAGACATGCCATGGTGTGAGTATGGAGATCAGAAGGCTCCACCTTCCACCTTGGTCTCTGTCTCATTGGTTTGTGGCTGCATATATCAGGTTAGCTGGACTATGAGCATCCAGAAATTCCCATCTTATCTTAAGAGCATTGTTGCTTTACAGGGATCCAAACTTAGAAGTTCCTGCTTTTGGGGACTGTGCTTTACCCACTGAACCATCCCCCAGCCTCAAGAAGATTGCTAACTTAATGGCTCTAATTTTGGCTGTATTTCCTGTTATTTTAAATGTTTTATCCTCCTAACTCCTGCCATTCTAATGCCCTAAACCATCCCGCCTATTTTTGCCTAACAGTTTCATAATTGCAAGTCTTTCGTTAAGCATTTATTCATGCATAATGATTTTCATTTATCTGAAATACAAAGTAGAAATGGGTGACAAATCAGTGAGAAACCACTCTGGGTGACATTTAATTAAGATGCTGATAATTTATTGACATTGTACAACATACTGAATTTAAAGGGGTAGTAAGACAATAGGTAATGCATGTTTTCTGAAGCAGACGAGTAAAACCAATCATTAGAGAAGCTTCCTTCTGCAATCGATGGATATAACACAGAGACTGACACAATATGTAGAAAGTGACTTTGGAACATTCAGTACTGAATGAGATGACTACATCAAACTCCTCCCATTAAGACCCAGGTAACTCTACTCAAGAGGAGGTGCATGTAGGAACTCACAGAAGCTTTGGCATCTTGTCTGGGGACTATACAGGTCTAAGCCAGATGGACTCCAGTGCAGAGAGGGGAGCTTAACATGAGCCCTCATCCCTAGCTCAGAAGCTGTCTCCAGCTCACAACCACTCAAAGGAAGAATTAGTTTTCTTCAGTGGAGTCTCACTGGGTATACAAACCACACTTAGGCAGTAGATGGTCAACACAAAAGGAACTCAATGGTATTATTGGAGAGTTTTCTCTCATAATACTCTGGGGATATATTTTTACCTTACTTGTATTTTTCTTATCTATTACAGTTTCTGATTTTGTGTTTTTATGGTGTGTGTGTGTGTGTGTGTGTGTGTGTGTGTGTGTGTGTGTGTGTGTGGTGAAGCAGTTGGTTTTATTCAACATATGTAGTGAGCAGAGAACAGAGTGATCAGAGTAGGATATTGATCCTCAGCACCTTCTAACTTTCTTATTTTCTTTTTGAAATTAGAATATAATTACATCATTTCTCCCTTCATTCTTTCCTCTAAACTATCATATACTCTTTGGTTCTCTTTCAAATTATATCCTCTTTGTTAATTCATTGTTGTGCTACACACACACACACACACACACACACACACACACACACACACACACACACGCACGCACGCACACGCACACACACACACGCACATGCACACGTACACGCACATATTCTTAAATATAACCTGTTCTCCCTGTATAATGTTTTTGTATTTATGATATGTTTTCAAGGCTGATAGTTTGGTATTGGATAGCCAATTGGTGTGTTCTCTGGAGAAGACTATTTCCCAACCTGTGGTCTTTCTAGTTAGCATATTTTATTTAGCATAATGTCCCCCAAATTGATCTCCTTCGTTGCAAATGTCGAATTTCTCATTCAGTCTCTTTTCATTCTATGGCTAAATAATATGTGTATGTCTGTCTGCATGGCACATAATTCTTTCATTAATTAACCCTTAGGCCACTTTTCTAACTTGGTCTGTGAATTAAAACCACAGCAAACATGAATGTAAAAATGTGTGTTTCAAAGCATTTTTTTATTACCTTTGACCTTGTGGCCTGAAATTGGCTTGCTGGATCAGATGATTGTTCTACCTATTAATATTTTGTAGAGTCTGTATGCCATTTTTTAATGATTATATGAACTTGCATGTCCTCTAGATAAAAAGTATTCTTTTCTGGGACAAAGTTGTCAAAATTAACCTCTTCTTATTTGATAATAGCTATTCTAGCAGGAAGGAGGTATTATCAAGCTACCATTTATTTGTTTTTGTTTTCTATTGTGATTCATAAATTTAAATATATTTTCATTTACTTGTTAATCCTTTGTTTATTGTGATGGTTTGAAAGAAAGTGGCTCCCAAAGGGAGTGGCACTATTAGGAGGTGTGTCCTTGTTAGAGGAAGTGTGTCACTGTGGGGTGGGCTGAGGTCTCTTTTGCTCAAGCATCCCTCAACATGACAGTCAGTCCACTTCTGGTTGCCTGGGAGATGTAGCACTCTCAGCTCAAGTACCATGTCTGTCTGCATGCTGCTATGTTCCCCATCATGATGATAAGGGACTGAACCTCTGAAATTTAAGTGGGCCACCCCAAGTGTCTTTTTACAGCTATAAAAACCCTAACTAACACATTTACCTTCTTAAAAAATCCACTTATCTATTTTTTTTTTGGGTGGGGGGTTGAGACAGGGTTTTTCTGCATAACTCTGGTTATCCTGGAACTCACTCTGTAGACCAGGCTTGGATCAAGTGGAGAAAAGGAGGGAAAGAGTCACAAAAAGGAAATTAGGCAAGAGACAGATAAAATTAAGGTCCTGCAGTGATATTTTAATTGTGCTGAACTGTGATTTTATTTGTATAATAATAAATAAAATTTGCCTGGCGATCAGAGGTCATTAGCGAGCCAGGAATAGAAGCCAGGTAGTGGTAGCCCATGCCCTTAATCTGATCACATGGCAGCCAGAATCTCTGTGTGGTCAAGGACACAGCCAAGCACGGTGATCCTTGAGTCTTTAATCCCAGTATCAACCATAGAGACCAGGAGGTCTGTATAGACAGGCAATGATGAGGAAGTCATGTGGCTGGGCTTAGAGCCAATGAGAAGGCAGAACAGGAAACTAATAAAACACAAGACACACAGGAAGAAGGTCTCTTTCTCTGAGGGGAAGGATGACAGTGAATGGTAAGCTGAAGGGAGTCGTGGCTCTTGCTCTGATCTCTTAGTCTTTAACTCTGTATTTGGCTCCGTGTTTCTTATTTAATGAGACCATTTAGAAATTTGTCTACAAGGGTCATGTGAGGGAGAGTAGGGAAACCCAATACAATAGAAGCTTCTTAAATATATACATATACGAAGGATATTTAAATGAAATCACCAAATAATTGGGGAGAAACAGCCCCAACTGGACATCTCTTGTCAACAAATGAAGCTTAGTTCCCAGAATGAGTTATATTTAACTGAGATTTTGGCCTAAAGGGTCCCATGCTAATCCCCAAATAGCCCAGGCGATTGCAAAGCTCTAAGTTGCTCCCCACAAACTGATAGCAAAGCCCCATTACTGCAGACAGCACCTACACAGCTCATTGAACATGGAGAAGTCGAGCCAGTGCCTACATAGAACTGTCACCCCTACATTCTAGTGTCTTTGATATAGGAAGGTACTCTGTACGCTACTGAAAGAGAAATAAACACCAACCTAGCCACAGCCCTTTGATCTACAATTTTGTCCTGTCTGCAAGATATGCTAGTGCAATGGTGGCACAAAGCTTGTGGGTATAACCAACTAATAATCTCTTTGACTTATGGCCCACTCCATGAGATGGAGCCAATAGGCAACACTATTTGGGTTACCAAGAACCTGAGACTAGATAGCTCAGGGGCCGAGGGTAAAATCAAACATTACCGGTTTAAAACAACAACAAAAACAAAATGTGGGAGTGAAATTACTCTAAAGAACATTCTGCTAAGCTGGGCGGTGGTGGTGCATGCCTTTAATCCCAGCACTCAGGAGGCAGAGCCAGGTGCATCTCTATGAGTTCGAGGCCAGCCTGGGCTACAGAGTGACTTAACATTCTGCTATTCTCCTGCATCAGTGCTTTGCTCAGCCATTGCTAAAGAAGCACCCTCTTGAAGCAGATGGGGACAAATTCAGAGACCCACACTGCCAGAGTGATGTGAGACACCAAATCAACATGATCAACCCACATATATATTTATATTTTGTTTTATATTATTTTATTTTTACTCCCATAGAATCCTTTTTGTTTTCTAATGAGAGACACAAAGGTACTGGATCTTAGTGGGAGGGGTACTGGGAAGGACCTGGGGGGATCAAAAGGATGTGAGAAAAAAATCTATTTTAATAAAAGGAAAAAAAAAACCCCTAGAATTTCTGCATCTACTCTTCTTTTCTGTGTAAATAGTATTCAACAACATACACTGAAAAGAATCTTCTCTATGCTTCAGAAGCAGCTCAGGTATGAGCTGAGCTAATACATGCCTGCATCTGCTTCTACTCCCTACATTATATTAAATTACTATAGCTGTTTATCTTTGTGTCAAAACACTCTCTTAATTACCATGAATGTCATATGGTAGAGAAGTCTAACTACATCGATTTTCTCACTCAGGACTACATTTTCTGTTCTGCCTCTCGTGTTGTTAAAACTGCAGAGTCTGCTCTCCTTTACCTTGCATTTTCTTGGAATGCACTTTCTTGTCCTTTCATTCCTTTTAGTTCTGAGATTATAATATAATCACACAATTTCCCCTCCAAACCCTCCCATGTACCCCTCCTTGCTCTGTCTCAAATTCATGGATTTTTGTTACCTGTAATAAGCATATACACAGATATTCCTGAGTATAATCTGCTCGGTCTGTATAGTGTTACTTTGAATGTATATGTCTTCAGGCTAACCATCTGATATTGGATAACTAATTGGAGTACTCTTCCCTGGGGAAGACTGTTTCTCCTTCTCTCAGCATCTTGTAGCTGCCTGTAGTTCTTTGTGTGGGGTTCAGCCTTCATGTTTTCCCCTAGTACCTGTTGACTTTGGCATGTCTATTGCCCTTGTTCAGCTCACATTTAGGCAGCCCTGTTGGTGAGACTTTATGGGTGTAACTTCTGACATTCCTAGTAGACACAGACACAAAGCCAACTCCTCTTCTTTTTTTGCAAGATCTCTGCCAAATTTTCTGCAATAATCTAGAGCTTTAGGTGTGGGAATGTCTTTTAGGTGTATCCATTGGGATTGGTCTCCACAACTGCATCTTGATTGGTTGTGGTTTTCTGTAACGATGAGGAGTGAGGACTACCCTTGCCCGGGGATTCAAAGACAAATATTTAGAAAATAGTTATCACTCGCACTGCTTAATGAACTTTGATTTTTGTTTTCTACCTTTTATTGCTTATGTGGAGAGGAAGGGATACGTGCCAGGACATTCGTATGGGGATCAGAGGAATCTTGCTGGACTCTGTTTTCTGTTTTCCCTTGTAGATCCTAGGGCTCAGACTCAGGTCCACAGCCTCGGAGTCAAGAGGCTTTACCCACTATGTTACCTCTGTGCCCCTGAGTTGTATTCTTGGTGTAATTTTTAAATGAAGTGGTAGTCCCTTTGGTATTATATGATATGGTAATTGAGGTTTATGTCCTATTTTTTATTAGGTTTGGATTATTTTTCTTCAGTGCGGTTCATATTGGGTGGGTATGTACCTCAGGACCTACACATGTGTTTATCTTATGTTCAAGAAAGTAATTTTATTATCAGTAGAAGTTAGCATTTTAATTACCTTTATATTGTATATAACAATGCGTATGCAGTATTTAATGCTGATATTTAAGTATAGTATACATTATATTTTTAAGAAAATTGCATATAGTACAAAGTATAATGAATAATAAATGCATTATTCTTAATCTATTGTAGTTGTGAAGATTAACTTATTAGATCAATGATACAATCAGCATAATTTCTTTTATCTACTTCCTTAATCATCAAAACTTAATGTTAGTCACTGAAATTATAATTTAAAATTTCCTTTTGTAATCAAGTCAGTGAATATTTACCTATTAATTATTCACTATTGGATGATATTTTATTCCCTTTTTATAGATGAAACTTCTCTTTTTGTTCATCTACAATCATAGAAAAATTAATTGATTTAGTTTTTCTATTAGCCTTAGGTTTACAGAAAAAATGAAGAGCGAATATAGTTACCACATTTATCCTATCATAAATATTTGCATTTGAAAGTTATATTTGTTACAGATGATCAGACAATATCAGTATAATGTAGCTAAGGAAAGTTTCTAATTTATATTATGTTTGATTCCTTATGCTGTATAGTTCTAGGGGTTTTGACAAATGTACAATGTCACATATCCATCATTACAATATCATGTACAATAGTGTAAAGTGACCTCTAATCTCTGAAATCTGACATTCTATTTCCCCTCCTTGGACTTGATCCCCTGGAAACCTCAATGTCCTACTGCTTTTATTGTCTTTCTTTTTTAGGTTTTATCTTTCTAAATTAAAAAAAAAATCATGTTTTAAGATTATTATATAATTGTATAATTTCCTCCTTCCCTTTCCTCCCGCCAAACACTCCCATATGCCCATCTTTTCTCACTACTAAATCGTGATATTTTTTGCACTAATTGTGACCATCATAGAGTTATAATCATGTGCTGTGCCCTCGGTTTGGCTACTTTTTTCAGTAGTACTCCTTAGTGGTTTTCTAGGGCTTTTGTGATTATTTGCACTTCTTTTGTGATGAACAACATCACATTGTGAGGATGTGTAATTACCCATTTCTATGCTAAAACATACCAATTATCACTCCAGCCAGGGAAGCAAATCAGTCCCTTGCTCAGCCATCATCAGAGAAGCTTTCTTCTGCATCAGATGGGAACAAATAGAGAGACCCACAATTAGACATTATGTAGAGTGAGAGATCTTGGAACACTTAGCCCTAAATGGGTTGTCTCAATCAAATCCCTTCTCTCAGGGCTCAGGGAACCCTGAAGAAAAGCAGGCAGATAGATTGTTAAAAGCCCGGGGCAAAGAATGACACCCAGGAAATAAGGCTTTCTAAGTCAACAGGATCCGTGCACACATGAACTCACAGAGACCGAGACTGCATGCACAGGGGCTGCACCTGTCTGCACTGTAGGGTCCATGAATATAGGAATAAGATAGCAATATTGGAATCAGATATGAGTATAGGAAAAAGATAGGAATACAGGAATAAGATAGGAAAATAGGAATAAGGTAGTAATATGGGAATAAGCTTAAGGGATGGAAACTGACAGCCATCAGCTTGGCCAGCAAAAGAGGATTAACCTTTAACTGGGCTCTTTAGTGTTTTACGTTGGGCAGCTCTGTTGACAACCCAAATGGTAGTTTTCTTTTACTAAAGATTGCCCTTTGTAGCCCTGGGGTTAGCTGTTGTTGAATAACCCACTACCACTCACTACTAAAACCAAAGTTAACTTTTAATGAGTTATATGTGACAATCTGCCTTGCATTGTTTTGTATTCCTCCACTATGGGAACCCAGCTATGTAAAGGGAAGTTGCAGGTTTGGGCAAACATCAATTAACTGATTCAGGAAGGGCTGCAGGGATATACAAATTAACCTTGTTAATGGAAAATTGTAAAAACCTAAAGACAATTTGTCTCTAAAAGTTTGACTTAAAAATTGTAAAAATTCCTTTTTCCATGTCTAATGCTTACCTCTTACTATGTAAAGGGGTTCATAACCCCTCTCCAACTGCCACAGCCTCAGAATTTCAAACATTGGCTGTGGTCTCAGCTGGCAGTCTTGTGCCCTGCAATGATTATTTCCCCTTTTTCATTAGTTTTTGGAATAAAGTCTGTTTCTAGGTTAACAGACTTTGGAAGTCTGTCCCCCATTATTGAGTGACTCTGGACCCAACATGCACAAGGTGGGCCCCTAGAACTGAGAGGAGACATGGACACATGCCCCTATCCCTAATCCAGAAGTTATCGCCAATCACTTGGAAATGAAAATTTAGTTTTTGGCAAGGGAATCTCACTGGTGAGACAAACTACTCTTAAAGATAGGCCTCATGGCCAAGAAAAAATAAAAAGTGATAATATAAAAATTTTTTAAAAAGAAGATCTGGCACAATGTTGTGAGATAAGAGACCCCCAAAGATGCTGTTGATTTCATATCTATCTATCTATCTATCTATCTATCTATCTATCTATCTATCTATCTTTTAAACCTATAGGTGCTTAGCATATGTATTACAGTTTCCAGTTTAGTGTTTCCACGGAATTCTTGAGTGTGCAAATGAATCTGTCTCTTGTTTCCTGAACTTTATTTCATTTTTTTTTTTGAGTCAGGGTTTCTCCGTGTCTCTCTGGCTGTCTTGAAACTCACTTTGAGACCAGGCTGGCTTGGAACTTACAGAAATCCACCTGCCTCTGCCTCCAGAGGGCTGGGATTAAAGGCATGTGCTACCACTGCCCGGCTTTCTTGTGCTTTCTCTTGGGTTATTTTCCTTGTGTTTATTTGCTTTATCCAGGTCTAATGTGCTAGCTTTGTTTTATCTTATATATTTTATTTTATTACAATACGTTTTATTTCATTATTATCCCCTAGAAGCCTGTTTATTTTCTAATGAGACAGAAAGGAGGTAGATCTCTATGGTTTCAGAGAAGAATTTTAATATGTTGCCTAGAGATCATTCTTGTGATATTTTGGTAAAAGAAGTGACTGCCTTTTGCCCTTGTCTATAGAGTCTGCCTGAGGCTAAGGTGAAGAGTTTTAGATTAATTCCATTGGCAGAAGAAATCTCAAAATACCCTAGTGTAGATGCTGTCCTGTGGTTTTTAATGGTAACTCTAATGAAGATTTATGATGGAAAGGAGCAAGCTGAGCAGAGTAAACTACAAAATGAAAATGTTGAGGATGAAAAGAGCACCAGGAAGTAGAGTAGAACTAAATTCTGTGTTCAGGGAGATAAATGGATTAAGAAATGGAATATAGGAAGTGGTGACCTGTAGTAGGACAGGCCCATAGGGTATAGGAAATTGGCTCAAACCTGTTGCCAAGGCATACACATAACATACTTCCTTATGAGCAGACCTGAAGTCTGCCTGAAGGCCTAGCACCAGGCTTTGTCAGAGTTCCTGATCATATCCAGCCAATGAGGGACAACCACACAATGGCATCAGATGGTGACACAGACTGGGTATTGGGAGGAGGCCTTCCCTGTTACTGAATAAATGAGTTTGTTGTTTGCCTTCAACTGACTCCCAGTGTCTGTGCCATTGACATGGCGCCTTCTCGCCCCCTCCTTTAAGGGAGCCTAGGATCCAGCAACACTGACCTTAGGGCAAAACCCTAGCCAGCTAAGTTTCTAACTTGTGAAAAGGAACTAAAGAAAAGTTTAAAGCCAGGTGTGGTGGTGCATGCCTTTAATCTCAGCACTGGGAAGGCAGAGGCTAGCAGATCTCTGAATTTGAGACCAGCCTGGTCTAAAGATCAAGTTCAAGGACAGCCAAGCTTAGGCAGTGAAGGAAAATGGATAGCTGGTGAAGATGTAATTAAACAAGGGGGTCTATATTCCAGCCCCAGCAAGCCCCAGACCTTGGCAGCTTTGGCTACATGGTTCTGGTCTTAGAGTTAAGAAGAAAAGAGTTATGGAATAAAGCTCCTGAGGCCAGGCGTGTGTCTGTGGTGTTCCTGAATAGAGGCCTAGTAGAAACACCCTTGGGTGAAGCTGTGAAGTTGAAGCCTGGATTGCCTTGGAGACCTCAAGATTTTAGAGATACCAGAGTCATAGGATACCTGCTGTGGAGAGTTGTTAATAGGGAGTGGAACTAACCCAAAAGAATGAAGTATGTTTCAGCCAACAAAGCTGAACAGATTTGGAGATCTGAAGAGTGTTTTGACATCAGATATGAAGATACAATATTGGGGTTTGCCCAGCTGATTTGGGGTTTGCCCAGCTGATTTTTGGTCTTACTTTGGTCCAGTATTTCCTGGCTATGCTCCCTTCCCTGAGTTTTGGAATGGTAATGTGCATCCTGTTTTATAATATGCTAGAAGTGTATGATCTGCTTTTTGATTTTGATTTTACAGGGGATTACAACTAAGAGATTGCCGCTTGTCTCAGAATAGACTTTTGACTTTGAACTTTGAAACCAATTTGAGACTGTTATAGACGATGAGGACTTTTGAAGTTGGACTATGCATTTTTGAGTTATGATATGGCTATAACCCTTTCAGGGTAGGGGAGTGGAAGGTGGTGTTTTGAAAGAAAACAGTCCCTAAAGGGAGTGGCACTACTAGGAAGTGTGTCACTGTGGGGGTGGGTTTTGAGGTTTCTTTTGCTCAAGCTTCTGAGTCAAGATGTAGGACTCTCAGCTTTAGTACTACGCTGCCTGCACAGCACCATGCTTCTTGCCATGATGATAATGGGCTGAATCTCTGAAACTGTAAGCTAGCCCCCTCAGTTAAATTTTTTCATTGATAAGAGTTGCCGTGGTCATGGTGTCTCTTCATGGCAATAAAAAAACAAAAACAAAAACAAAAACAAAAAAACCTATAACTAAGACACCAAGTAATGTGTTTTTGTATTTCATGAAACATGGCATACAGCCTTGAAATAAGTTTGGCAAACATCCTTCCAAAATGACTGAACCATTTGCATTTCTACCAGAAGTGGATGATGGTCTTGTTGCTTTACACTTTTAATGGTATCTGATGCTGCCAGTGTTTTGTATTTGGGCAATTTAAATAAGAATTAATATCACACTGATGTTTTAACTTGAAATTTCTTACTATATATAATGATGAACATCTGATACGATTGTCATCTACACATCCTCTTTGTTAACTACTCAGGTATTTTCCTCTTAATTGCTGTCTTTGTGTGTGTGTCTATCTCTCCATCTCTGTCTCTCTATGTCTCTGTCTCTCTCTGTCTCTTTGTGTAGATTATGGGTATGTGGTATCCTTATGTGGTGTGTTTGTGGTGTATGCTCAAGATGCATGTCACCATGCACGGAAGTAGGCAGGCACCCAGACACCAGAAAAAGATATTGGGTATCCATCCCACTCAATCATTTTTCTTATTCATTTGTAACAGACAATCCTGTCTCTACTGCAACATAGCTACAGTTACAGGTGTTACTGGGCAGCCATGACCAGTATTTATGTGGTTGCTGAAGATTCTAACTCAAGCCCTTGTGTTTGAGCAGCAAGAACTCTTAACCCTGGAATCATCTCCAACCCTTGGATTACTTTACTGTTGTATCCTTCCTGTTTATTCTCTCTCTATATATGTATATAAACATACATATATACATATATATACACACATGTAATATTCTTGCAATATATGTGCTTGCAAAGTTTTTTGGTTACCTTTTCATTGCCCTTCAAGTGACTTTTTTTTAATTTTGATGGAGTTCTATTTATTATTGATCTCTGTAATAGATTTGAGGATTTCCTCTAAAAAGACATCATCACATCTACAGTTTTGTCTTAATAGGAATTTTATGGGTCCATATTTTGTATTTATATCTCTGATAAATGCTGATTAACTTGGCAGAAATGTAGAATATCTACATTTACATAAATTTTATCTTGAATATGAAGTTCTAATTCTTCCAACACTGTTTGTTGAAAGACCTGTCCTTTCTTTGTACTGTGCTACATTTTTTTTCCAATTTGACATAGGTTTACCAGCTTAGAGTAGGAATTTATGAGGCTCCCAATGTATTTCCATTGATTCTCTTATTACACCACAATACTATGTATTAATTACTATAGATATTTTAGTAAGCCTTAACCTTGGATAGTGTCAATACTTTGTTTTGTTTTTAGCTTTGGGTTGTAATTGTGGGGTCTTTGTCCTTCCTATTTAATCTTTAGGATTGCTTTGTCTATATCCAGAAAGTAACCTTTTATTGGTATTTCTCTTGATTAGGTTAACTTGATGTTATGGCTAATAATGATAGTCATTTAGCACAAGGTAGAACTACAAGGGAAAAAAATCCTCTGGGCATGTCAGTAAAGGGGTTTCTACATTTGGTTAATTGAAGAACCACCTTGAACATGAGTAACAGCAGCCTTAGGACTTGATAGGATCTCAGACTGATTAAAGGGAGGAAACAAACACAGCACCAACATTTATCTCTCTGCTTCATAACTGTGGACTCAGTGTGTCCAGCAGCTTCCCTTCCCCATGATGGACTCTATGCCCTCTGTCAGCTAAAAAAAATCCTCCCTCTCTTACTTCAAGCTGCGTCTTAAAATATTTGGTCATACCAGTGAGAAAGGGAGGTTGGGAAGAACTCACATATAGCCAACATTGGTTATTACTATCTGAACAATTCTTTTACTTTCATCAAAACGTGTGATTTTCTTTACAGCTCATGTACGTATTTGTTACATCAATACCTACGTGTTTATTTTTGACTGCTAATGTAATCTTCACTGCATCTTTACTATAAAATTGTAATAGTTCATTGAAAGTAAATTAGGAATATAATTGACTTGCGTGCTATCCCTCCTTCTTTTTATACTTGGTGGTTAGTCCCATGCTGAATGAATATTCACTTTCACACTGGTGTAATTATTTGTGTTTATGTATGTGTGCTGGAGTATTGTTTGGGTTCTGATTTTGTGTGCAGACAAACTATTTACTCTATATTATCTTATCCAGGATTATTAGGGAATTTCATGAAAGAGTAAGATATTTCATTGGAATTAATCACTATCACACCAAAATACTAATATTGTAGTATTAGTACAAAATACTTAAACATTAAGTATTTTCTCCACCATTCAATGTATTCACCTTATTAACTCTTTTGCCTATGATTTTGTTTCTCCCTGGGGAAAACATTCTCACTGTAATAAGTCAGCCAAAAATTAAATAAATAAATAAATACAAATAAATATGAAAGGATCAAACATTTTTGCATATAAAATGGTGATTAATTTCATTGCAGTATGCCTGAATTAAGTAGAATACTTTCCTTTGAAATATGCAAACTTATCCCTCCATTAGCAAAACTAATCCGAAACTGTTATTAGGCAGGAGGTGACCTAGAAGAAATATGAATGTTCATTTGTGCAAGGGGATTCTTTGAAAGTCTATATCCTTTCATTAATGGAAACATAAGTAGCTGGTCTTTTTGGCTTAGTTAATAGCACTTGGTTGTCTCAATAAGTCTTTAAACATCCATAGAAACATATTTTAATTCTGAGAATTTTTTTCTGTTAAAATTTTCCATTAATGATTTAGATTAGTAGTTCATTTGTATAATAGCTAGGATAAATTTATTTTCCACTGATCTTCTGATGACCTTGTTAAAACAGGATCTGTTTTGGAGCATGTTTTCTTTGGATGACACCAGTGGAGATTTTTCAGGGGAGGTATATTATCAAAATGAATATTTCTTTATGGGAATCGAGTGCCTATGGTCAGGGCAGCTCTAGTAATAGACTAAGTTTCCATATAGATTCATGAATACTATGGTAAATTAAGCAGTAGCAAAGACAATGAAACCTAAATAAACTTTCAATTGAAACTATCATATTACAGGAGGAAGTTACTAAGCATTTTGGTAAAGAGACATTTTGAATGCATGAAAATTTGAACATATTCATTTGAATAAGTCCCTCAATGCAATCCCTCAGTTGAGAAATTCCCTTCAATCTGCAGTGCTTTGAGTACTGAATTTTAATACAAGATGTTAAGAAATTTGAGAGATGTAGAATTGGCCTCTTTCTAGGATGACCTCTAATTGGTTATCCAGTACAAAGTGGTCAGCCCTGAAATCATATAAACACAAATAATGAAAACAGACTCAGGAGGTTTTACTTATATAGTTGCACCTATGAATCTGTCTATTTGTCTGCCTATATGTCTGTCTTTCTATATGTAACAATAATAATCAGAACAAAAGAGGCTAAGGAATTGACAGGAAGAAAGGGGCCTGAGGGAAGAAAGGAAAGAGGGGATGTGATGGGGTGATATTTCAGTTAAAACAAATTTTGAAAGAAATCTGAAGAAAATATATACTATAGAAAGATACAAATAGTTATGCCATACAGGCAAACATGAGTCACTTTACCCAGATAGCGTAGGAAGCTTGTCATTCCTTTACCCATTTGCATCTAATGGAGATTTAGTGTATTGTTCAAGACTCAGTTACGTTACCAAGGCTTTCGGCTTCCAGTGCTGATTACAAAACAGCATTCCTAATTCTTCTCAGCTCATGTTATTTGAGTGTATAAGTGTGTGAATGTATGGATATATAAATATACATAGAACTATGCTAAAATGATTTACCAGCAGGAATTATAGGTGATTTATTTTTAATATCTTCTCCATGCTCAGTATTGGACAGATTAAATAATCATGAAATTGTCTACTTGTGCGTTCACAAAGGATTGAAGCCTAAACAGAGCTTTATTTAAAATGTATGGTGACAGGGCTCAACCAGGTAACAGCAAAATTCCCTGAGTATGGCATGTATAGAAATACAGAAGAATACAAATAGAACATTTACCGTCTGTATCAAATGATTCTATCTCCTTTATTGATTCCTATTTCTTTCACATTAAATTTGACCTTTGAATGCCCAGAATCTTTTACTACAACTGTGCTTTAAATTAAACGAAAATTTTCTCAGACATGGACTACTTTTCAGCCCAGAGATCTAAGAAGATTCTCTAATTTTTAAAAGTGTAACAAAATATAGTAAGATGCAACAAAAACTATAGCATCAGAGTTAGACAAGACAAACAAAAAGAAAAGGGCCCAAGATAAGGCACAAGAATCAGAGACTCACTTGTTTACACACTCAGGAATACCCTCCCCGCAAAAAAACCCCACTAAATTGGAGGCCATAATATGTATGCAGAGGATCTGGTGCATGCTATCTCGGTTTCTGTGGGTTCATATGTGCTTTGCTAATGTTGATTTAATGGGTCTTGTTTTCTTGATGTCCTCTAACCCCTGTGGCTCTTACACCTAAGAAGCATTTTATGCCTGATTCTTTCTCTTACTTTCTATCTGTCATCTGTTACTGAGTTTCATGATTTTCTTGTCTAAATCCTGGATATATTTCCACTGCATATTTTGCCTATAGAATACATACGCTCTTTTATCTTATTATTATCAGACCAGACCTTGGTCTAGGTTCCTTATACACAATTGCTTCCTTGTGTATTGCTTACCTTTGACTCCTTTGGAATCTCAACCATACTTGTGAGTATGCTCCCAAGGCACATATATGCTAGTGCTTTGCCTTCAACTCCATCCCCACAACGCCCCACTTCCTTGCTTCTCCCACTGTTGAGTAACTGAGGGTCTTCCCCTTAATTATTTCTTAACACTCATACACCAAAGGGCCTTGGAAATCATAATATACTCTGTCCGGATTATTCCCCCACTTCTTCATCTGCTTATGACTATTTTCACCTGAGCTCAGCTATCACTTTCTCTAGGAAGGCTTTTCTTTGACAGCAGATGGGGATTTTAGAGTCAGAAGATCAGAGAAGGCAGGTCACAATTGAGTGCAAACGTAAGGAGACTTCTGAGAGTATTTTCTTTCTCTGTGTAACTAAGTAGTAATTATTAAATATTGATGATGGTAGAAAGGTAGGGAACTGATTATCTAATTGTCTAGTTTTCATCGTATAAAGGAGAGTAAAAAACAACTACAAAGACTGAGTTAATAACATATAAAGGAAGAAATTAGAAAAACAATAGGGAAAGGTGTGGAACAGACAGGAATAGAGAGTAGGGGAAGGAATGAGAACAGAAGAGAAGAAGAAATGAGGAATTAAAACACCGAGAAAGTAAGTACAGAGGGTCCTAACATTGGAATGTAATGAGTGCAGAGCAATGCACCAAACACGATCAAGAATCATCGGTAAAGATCATGAACACTCAAAAGTTCCTGTAGGTCTGAGGGGCATGGAGAGGGAGACTGCCACAGCATGGTGACCTGCAGCACACAGCCTTGCCCTCTGCCTCCCTGTTGCAGCCACCTGATCCCATGGTCCTCCTCCAGTGCTCACCGTGAGCCTGCTCTCCTTCCCTTGCTGCCTTCACCATGGTGTGTGTGTGTGTGTGTGTGTGTGTGTGTGTGTGTGTGTGTGTGTGTGTGTGTGTCACGGGACCAGGCACACTGCTGTCCTTCCCATGTGCCCAGACCCTGGGACAGTGAAAGACTTGAAGCTGCAGTTCCCACAATGCAAAGATGACACCCAGGAGTAGACTTAACCTATGAGACAAGAGATGCAGGAAGTTATGCCTGAATTGCTCTTGGGCCCATACTCTTCTGCTATAAAAAGCCAGCTACTTGTATTACAGAAACATGAGAAAACTCATATACTTTGCATACTGCAAAATATATTTTTTTAATTTTATAATTAATTTAATTTTACATTTCAGCCATGGATTCCTCTGTTCTCCCTCCTCCCACCCCCACCTCCGCCCTCCTCCAATCCACCCCTCATTCCCACCTCCTTCAAGGCACGGATTGCCCTGGGGATTCAGCTTAGCCCGGTAGATTCAGTTGAGGCAGGTCCAGTCCCCTCCTCCCTTTACCTAGGCTGAGCAAAGTGTCCCAGCATAGGCCCTAGGTTCCAAAAAGCTAGATCATGCACTAAGGACAGGTCCCGGTCCTACTGCCTGGGGGCCTCCTAAATAGTTCAAGCTAATCAACTGTCTGACTTATCCAGAGGGCCTGATCCAGTTCCATGGGGGCTCCTCAGCTATTGGTTCATAGTTCATGTGTTTCCACTAGTCTGGCTACTTGTCCCTGTGCTTTTTCCAATCACGGTCTCAATATCTCTTGCTCATATAATACCTCCTCTCTCTCGCCGATTGGACTCCTGGACCTCCACCGGGGGCTTGGCCATGGATCTCTGCATCTGCTTTCATCAGTAACTGGATGAGGGTTCTATCATGACAGTTAGGGTGTTGGGTCATCCAATCATCAGAGTAGGTCAGTTCAGGCACTCTCTTGACCATTGCCAGCAGTCTATTGTGGAGGTATCTTTGTGGATTTCTGGGGACCTCTCTAGTACTTTGCCTCTTCCTATTCCCATGGGGTCTTCATTTATTATGGTATCTCTTTCCTCTCTGTTCTTGATCCAGCTGGGATCTCCCACTCCCCTAAGATCTCTTTTCCCCGACCTTGCCCTTCATTACCCCCCCCCCCCCGACCTCACATCCAGTTTGTTCATGTAGGTCTTATCCATTTCTCTGTCATTGGGCAATCCCTGTGCTTTCTTAGGGCCCTCTTTACTAGGTAGCCTCCCTGGAGTTGTGAGTAGCAGTCTACTCATCCTTTGCTTTACATCTAGTATTCACCTATGAGTGAGTACATACCATGTTTGTCTTTCTGAGTCTGGATTACCTCACTCAGGATGATTTTTTTCTAGATTCATCCAAGCATACTGCAAAATATTGAAGCAAACTTTATTAAACTAAAGTTTCAACAATTGATTAGATATTTAGTTTTAGATACTGCAGATAATCCAATTGAAATCAGAATACATTTTCCCTTATGACTAAAATTTTTACTGATGGAAGCTTACAAAATGGAGGAATGTTCCTGTCTGTGAGAATGCGGATATCTCCAGAAGTGTTGTCTTTGTTATTGAGTACATTATGGAGACATTTGGAACGAAGCACGCTCATAATTGATTAGACAAAGCTGGAAAACTACTTGACAGTAGGGAATTGGTTAGTTTCAGTTTAAAAAACTCTGGATACAAATGTTGGTGCTTACTTTATTTCACTATACTCTACTATTAAGACTTAAAGGATAAATGATACACTTTAGATCTTTTTAATGTTTTCAATTTAACATTTCATTGATTTATTACTCATCTTTAGTCATCTATATTCATAGCTATGTCTTTATTTTATCAACAGTTGTCTGAGACATATCTTATGGCAAGACTCACTGTAAACATTATAAGAGAAACACATACACCCACACACCTGATTTTATTCATTTTCACTCAATCATTTCCTTCTTTAGTAATTACATAACTAACAATTTGAATGGTATTTCACTTTGATTGTGTTATTTCAAATGTCTATCACTAAATCTAATGACAAATAATGAAATCAAAAGATATCCAAAAATCAGAAATGTTTATAAAGCAGCTAATATTTTTTGTAGTTCTGCTACCCAGTAAAAAACCACACACAGGATTCCTGTACAACATAATGGAGAAGAAAATACTTATGGTATAGGAATTTGTTGAAGCATTTTTTTTTTGAAAAAATGGTAATTTTCTTGTTCTCATATTTGATGTGGTTAGCTATAATATTTGAGTAAGAGAAAGAGCCATTTTAAACACTGAGTCCTACATAATCATTATTAACAACCCCTGATGGAAAAACTTAGGTCTAGGATAAGTTTAGAAAATGAAAAGTCCATCTGAAGTCCATTTGAGTTGTTAACTTTAACTTCAAGACTTATATTTGATAGTGACACCTTGTCACTAGTGAAGTCTTTGTTGATTTAGATTTGTTCATGTTTCGATATTTTATTCTACCAAAATCTATACTGAAATTCAATCCAATAAATCAGTATTGGGACTTGAGCCTTGATGAGATGTACTCAGCTCCTAGCCGTCCTGACATCATGAATGTATCACTGTTGCTACAGAAATGTCAACAGGCATGAGTTCTGCCTCATCATTCTATCCTCTGCAGAATAGTTTCTCTCTCTCTCTCTCTCTCTCTCTCTCTCTCTCTCTCTCTCTCTCTCTCTCTCTCTCTCTCTCTTTCAGCATTCATGTGCCATCTTGGAAATGGAGGCTGAGCCCATCACGAACACCCAAAAATTCAATATCTTGGAATTTTTAAACCGCTAATATATGTAAAATCAGTTCTAACATCCTGCTATAATAGTCCAAAAATAACTAGAGCAAAGGTATATTCCAGATATTTGGATTTTAAACATTCCCTTCAAATAAAAAAGTACAGCCTAATTGAATGATTTGACAAATATTTGGCCTAAGAATTCCTAAGAAAATACAAAGCAACCACTCCATGGGCCAAGTTATGTACCAACATCCTAAATATTGAGGCCTCCAGTAGCAAGTCTGTCTGGGTTGCATTCATTTGAATTGTTGGCAAAGGGGGGTCACATGGAAATTCCCAAGCAGCCCAGGCTGTTGCTAAGGCAAAGGATGCCCCATTACTGAGGACAACACCCACAGAACCAATCGAACATGGAGAAGTAAAACTGAGGCCTACATGGAGCCTTCATCCTTAGGTTCTAGTCTCTTTGTTTCAGGGAGGTACTCTGCAGGCTTTCAAAAGAGCAAAACATACAAACCCAGCAATAAAACTTTGACCTACAATCTGTCCTGCCTTGGAGATGTGCTAGGGCAAGGGTGGCACAGAACTTGTGGAAGTAGTCAACCAATGTCTGATTTGACTTAAGGCCCACTTCACTATCAGGAATCCAGACCCAATACGGCTTGGGTAACCAAGAACAAGAGACTAGATAGCTTGGAAACCAGACAAAACACTACTTGTCAAAAAAAATTCAGTAAAAAAGACTGCTAATGATATTCTGCTATGCTCATAGATCAGTGCCTAATTCAGTCATCATCAGAGAAACTTTCTCTGGCAGCAAATGGCAACAGATGCAGAGAACTACAACAAGACATGTGCAGAGAAAGTCTAAATTGGAAGTCTCCATCAACCCCCCGCCTAGTTTAGAACTCAGGGAACCCCATGGAAGATGAGGCAGAACGAGAGGGGATAGAGGATACCAGAAATACAATACCCTCTGAATCAACTAAGCAAGGTGCATATAAACTCACGGAGACTGATGCAGCAAACACAGAGCCTACATGGGTCTGCATTAGGTCCTCTGCATATATATCATAGCTTATATTTTTTCTGGAATTTTTTTAGCTTAGTTTTTAGCTTAGCATTTTTTATGGAACTCCTGAATGTGAGGACGAGTGGGTCCCTGACTCTTGTGCCTGCTCTTGAGACTCTTCCCACTGTTGGGCTGCTGTTTCCAACTTCAATATGATAATGTTTGCTTTATCTTACTATATTTTATTTTGTCATGTTCTGTTATTACCTCTTAGAAGCCTGTTTTTTTTCTAAGGAGAGACGGAAAGGGAGTGGATCTTGAAAGGAGGGCAGGTGGGGAGGAACTGCGAAAAGTGGAGGGAGGGGAAACCATAACCAGGATATATTGTATGAGAAAAGAATCTGTTTTCAATAAAAGAAAAAAAAAGAAAGAAAAAAATAATAAAAAAGAATTCCAGTGCTGAACCACTTGTGCAAACCTTTTAATAAGACTGTTTTAATTTTGATGAAGTGGTTATTCAACCAATAACCTACTGTCAGGGGCAAAGCTTTAATAACATCAAAACCCTATCTATCAAGACAGTCCCTTGGACAATTTTTATTTTCATAACAAAACTTTATTGGATCCAGCATAGATTAGGGTAGGATAATTCAGGTTCATAGTTTTATATTTTGTTCATTACAATTTCTGTATTAATTTTGAGTTTTAAAAGTTGTAATAAATCTTATGTTTGTGTATCACTGAGTTATGAGTCTTTTAAAAATTATGCACCTACAGAGAATACCTGACTTTTCCCCATGTTCTAACCCAGTTCTAAAAGATTTTTTTTATATGTATTAATGTTTTTGCCTCCATGTATTTCTGTGCACCATATGGGTGCACTGTCTGTAGAGGCCAGAAGAAGGTGTTGAGCCCCTGGAACTGAAGTTACAGATACTATTTTATCATCATGTAGGAATTGGGACCTGACACTGGGTCCTCTGAATGAGAAGCAATTACTCTTAACTTCTAAACCATGTTTCTAGCACCCCACTTTTGACTTAGCCTTTTTATTCATGTTTTGTTCTTTCAAATGTAGTTTGGGTTAACATATTTAAACCTCATTTACATAATTCCTGTAGACTTGATATCATTATTCATGTATACATAATAATCTGGCAAAACATGTTAATGGGTAATCACAGATATTATGACCTGTTCCATATTATATGACAGTTTTATATTGCTTCAACAATTTCTTTGTTGCAGTTCTTGAGTGAAAGATTCCCAATGTGCTAAAATCATAGTTTCTCCCTTGAAAAGTTTAGCTGTTAATTAGCATGCTCTGTGATTTCCTTTCTGTGTTGTGATAAGATATGTTAGAAAATCCCAGATACATGTTTTTTTGATACTTGTATTTACTGGTTTTGACCTTTGCAAGGGTAAAGTTCTTGCTATTTAACTTCTTTGCACTTTATGTTTAATTGATTTTTCATATATTCACTGGTGTTTAAAAATACTTAATGAATTTTGAGTCCACAAATAAGGAAAGGATTTTTGATTTTCATTTGAAAGGTCTTATACTTTGTTACTTACATACAAATAATATATTTAATAAATGCTTTTGCCTTATATGGTTAATGTTCATTCTGTGCCAACAAATGATTAGCACGATAAAGTGCCAGGTGCATCTATGGAGTAACCGAATTTTTTTCTTGGGTGAATTTTATGGTAAAGTTACCATGATCATTGCATGGCTAAAAAGAAAATATATATGAGTAAATGTTGGTATGGCAGCCTTAGTAAAGGGGCAACAGTGGACTATGACAACTCAAGGTCACTGACCACCTTGAAGAAGAAAAGGAGATCCCATGCTCACTTGCCTGGTGGATTCCATTATTTCCTCTGGCTGATTTCTTGCAAAGTGTGACTCCTCCTCTAGAGAACAACCTCTTGGAGAAATTGTGGCTTTTATGTGATGTAAATCAAGAACATTAATATTATCATTTCTTGTTTGGTTAGCTGTAACTGCCAATTTGCCGCAAACTAGAATAATCTGGGAAGAAACTTTCAACCGAGGAATTGCCAGATCATATTGGTCTGTGTCATGTCTGTGGGGGAGTATCTTGTTAATTAACGTAAGAGGGTCCAACCCACTGTGGGTTGTGCCTTTCCCTAGGCAGGTGGGTCTGAACTATATAAGAAAGCTTGCAAAGCATGAGTTTCTTGCCAGTTAACAATGAGCATTCTCTGTAGTTTTTTGCAGTTCTTGCTTTGCTGTGAAATGACTTGACTTCCTAGGTGGTGGACAATGCTGTGAGAGATACCAAGCAAGTCTCCCTCTAGGTTCCTGTGGAGTTTCTGCCTTGACTTTCCTGACTAATGAGCTGTGTCCTAGAATTATCAGCCTAATAAACCCTTTCCTCCAGCCGAATGGCTTCCTCTGTTGAATATATTTTATTAGAGCAACAGAAAGCAAACTAGAGCATTTCTTTTTCCTGAATGCAGAGAAAAAACTCAGATCGATAGGTGGATGAGAACAATTATATGAGAATAGGCAATGTGAATTTAATTCTGGTGTTGACTGAAAAAGGGACGTGTAGGCACCATACTGCAGAGATGGACTCTGTATATCTCAGGAAGATCACACCTCCAAAAAACAAACCATGAATTTTCCCAGTGTTTCCCAGAATGACACAGAGATATTTACAACAGGGGTTTATTATAGTGGTTGGATATCAGGAAGTCAAATTCATAAACCAGAACTTCTAATGGCAATAAAAAGAGGTTAAAATATTATTCTAAAATCCTGTGCTCTGAATATTGAACCTCTAACTACCTGGACCCCTTTCTTAACGCTCAGTTCGCCTTCACTTCTATTAACAATCCACTTGAAATACCAGAGATGCTCCATGTAGCTGTATCTTAGAGTCGAACTTTAGCTTTTTCTAACCATTAAAACAAAGGTTTCTGCTTCAATGCCAAGTAGCATTGTACATGCCCTGGGACTTAAGGCACCCATAGACACTCCTCTGAAGACATGTCCCAATTTAAAGGTTTCTCAAGTTTTGAGAGGAACATTTGGAAATCTAAGCCATGGCCATCTTAATTGCAGTAATGCATTCCATATTTCTTAAATATTTTACTAAACTTTGACAAAATAAGAGCATTGTCTGTGTTCAGTTGTAATCTAATTTTCCATAGACTTCCAGTTTTAGGAAAAAGGCATTTTTGCTGAATAGTTGATAAGAATGACTATTTTAAAATTTCTATTTGGAAAAAAATTATTTCATATAGAATATTTTTGCCACATTTACAATTAATTTACTTACTACATACAAAATAATATCTCAGTCTGACATGTACATAGGTAAGACTTGAAAGCTCCTAAATTTAACATGAATAGTGGTATCTGACTGACTCAGTGATTCATAAAGAGGTTGGCTAAATAATAGGATAAGAGCAAGCTACAAAGGCAAATGCCCAGTGTTTCTACTGAGTCCAGAGACAGAACAGAAAAAAAAATATTATTTTTGTTTAAGATACTTAAAAAGATTGGCATTTGAATATAAGACAAATAGTTAAGGTCAAGATAGTTGTCTGGGGTCTATTCTACGCTATATCCTTCTATCAAGAACTATCAGAGTTGAGGATTTACTAAAGGAAGGATAAAGATATGACATATAATTTGAATAATAATCTTCCACTTGAATTCTCATACCCCTTATTAGAATTCAGAGCTATAAAATATGTTACAATATAGAACAGCTGGGTTATAATTTATTTTTGAAAGGAGATATGCATGGTTTTCCAAATTTATAGTTGATGTGTTTATTTACCAAGTAGATGTCTTTATTATCCCACATTTAATCCATAGATAATAATTTTTAGATGAAATAATAAATATTACCTGCTTTGGGTAGCAAAAGCTGCATAAAAAAAAGCATCTGGAATGAAGCTGCATATGGATGCTGCAAAGATTTATTTTGCTCACAGTTCTTTATTTGGGGCAGTATTCAAGAGAAGACATTCTTTGGCATATATATCAGCTGGTATGTTTGAACTGCGGCTGGTAAGTTATTGTATAGTGGAATGACTCATCTGACGGCAAGCTCACTCATTTAGCAGTGGTTACTTATAACAGTTGACTGATGCATCAAGAGGAGCTTCTTCATTTGGCCTCTGAACATGACTCTAACAAGTTCTAGCCGTGGGAATCTCAGGAGGAAAAGGTAGGGTTGGAGAGCTGACCTGGGGACCAATGTTCTTGCTGCCAAGCTTAACGACCTTAGTTAAATCTCCTGATAATTTTGTACAGGGTCAAACTGATAAACTGTATATATTATATAAGTATAATGTGAAAATAGTTTGATTCACATACATGCAAGGATTGAAATCCAAATGGTGACAGTATTTTCGGCCAGTTTAAATCAACTCTTTAAAAGTTAACACAAGGTTACTTAAAAGATGTTTCTTAAGTGGAGAGGAGCTTAGTCCTACCTCAACTTGATAGGCCATGCTTGGTTGGTACCCATAGAGGCCTGCCCCATTCTGAAGAGAGGTAGAGGAGGGGTGGATTGTAGAGGAGAGGCCAGGAGGAGGGAAAGGGAAGGGATGGGAGGAGTGAGGAGAGGAAGCTATGGTCAGGATGTAAAATAAATAAAAACTTAATTTATAAAAATAAATTTCAAAGAAAAAAAAAGAATCCTCCACCAACAAGAGACAAAAACTTTTAAATCTTAATTCATCAGCCATGTACATATTGCTTAGGACAATGGAATTGTCTATATTTTACAACTCATTATTTTAAAAGGAATACTCAGAGGCTCTTTTCTAAGCAATCTATTTTCAATCACCTTTATGTTATATATCAAAATGCCTGACAGTAATTGAAAGGAGGAGAGGTTGATTTTGGAACATCGTTAGAGAATTTTCAGTTTGCCTTCATAGGGCATCCTTACTTTGGTTCTTGTTGTAGGACAACATAGTATATGATGTTGGTAGCATGTGACAGAGTTTTCACCTCCCAGGAGCTAGGAAGCAAAAAGAGGGAGCAGTGGCTAGGGTTCCAGTATCCACACGAAGGAAATCTCCTTTAGGCTCCATCTCATATAGCATCCTTCATTTCTTACTAATGTCACAAGCTGGAGACTTGATGCATGTGGAAACATACAGTCTTTAGGAAACATCCCATACACAAACCATAGCAGTCAAAAATTATCACTTAATGACAATCAAATTTAAAAACTAAAAGTGATATGGCAACATGCAATGTAACCTTTCACTAAACTATCAAGAACATAAGAAGATAGAAAAAAAATACCTACAACTAAAGCCGAATACATTCTCAAACAAGGTGGCTTCCTAGTCACCAGTGTTAAGAAGACAGAGTGGTTATCTATATAAGTGATCTTTTTACAAATATCTAACTGGAAGCCATTTTTCGTCTTATTGACTTTCAAACGCATTCATGTTTTATGACCAGGAAGAGAATTGGGATATTTGAAAAGAGTAGAAACTCAATAAGTGGAAAATACTGTTTTCTTTTGCTTTCATCTATCATCTATTAATCCTATACTTCCAAGAATATTTCTGAAGAAAGGCCATCAGGCTGGAGTAAACAACACAGTCACAGCATCCATTCTGTTGGCTTTTGTCCTGTAGTTGGGAGAACGGATAGATCAACAGAAACATCCATTGTCATAAAAGCAGACCACTCATTGTAATTCAGGAGACTATCATGAACACACAAATGAAGCAAAAATCTTAAAGGATATTCTCAAATTCAAACTTTCCAACCTGCCACTGATGCACAGCTGTTGGACGGGTGAGCAATTGTAACATCCAGAGCAGTGCTTTGGAGAGAGGGAGAACACCTTTCAGGAAGGTAGTTCCTATGAGTGTAGTACCATAAATGTTTGGCCAAACACAATAACAAGGAGAACACTTTAAAAGATAGTAAGCTGGTATTCAAACACCTAGTGTTTAATTCAAATTACCTTAAAAATACCCTCGTGAGTTTATATCTGAGTAGGAAGAGGAGGAATAGTTACAGAGCAACCGAGAAGACACACCATCCATCTTTTATCCCTTTGCACAACTTTGAAGAATAATGTTTACCATGTGTGGTAAGTTCAATCCATAAATCTAGCCACACCAGTCCAATGTTTAGCAAAACTGAATGTTCATGTCAGCTTCCCTCAAGAAGTCACCCACACATCTAAGTCAGCCACCTTCAACTTTGCTGTATTCCCAGTCATGCTGGCTGAATTCCTGGACTTTGGAGAACAGATGCAAACCATAACTAACAGAGCCAGAGATGGCAATAAATCAGAACTGTTTAAAGTCACCAAATGGAGTAGGTTTGTTAGGCATCTGCAACAGTAGGAGGAGCATACAGGTGGGAGGTCATTAGCTGTAGCTGAGTGGGCAGTGGGCAAATTTAACAGTGGGTGCAAACTTCCCCTTGAATCCTACCTTTCAGTTAAACGAGCTCGTCCTGAGAGAAAGGGAAGTAAGAACAAGAATAGCTTCCCTTGCTTCCAAAGATAGATTCTGAATTTAAAAACTAAGCATGGGTTTGGGAGGGGGAAGAGCATTTATATAAATGAGGAGAGAGGAGACAAGCACGTCCTAGAAGTTCTGGAGTTTTCTAATGTTAGCCATTCTTAAGAGATGTTAACTGAGAGGCCAATCACTGCCATGCAGTGCAGGTGGGCAGAAGACAGCAGTCAGAGTCAGAGCCAGATGCCACTACGAGGAGTAAACCTGTGGTGGAGAAATGAGAGAGAAAAAGAAGCAGAGAGGTTCATGTGTTGTGGAGAGAGACAGAACTGGAGATTCCACAGCAGTGACGACCAGGCTGAGGTCCACACCTGTGCTGCTGACAAGGGCCAAATCTGGACCCATGCCCTATTGCAGCCAGGGTCTGTGTTGATGTCCATGGCCAGTGTGACCATCGAAGGCCATGTGGACGCCCATTGTCTGGACTACTGCCTAAAGTCATGTTGACGTCCCAGAGCTGTGATGAGCTGGTCCCACACCCTGCTGACACTGAGAGAGAACTAGCCCCTCCACTCACCATCCCTTGCTGTGGGATGGTCTGTATGTCAAATGTGTTGCTGATTGGTCAATAAATAAATCACTGATTGGCCCATGGCCAGGCAGGAAGTATAGGCGGGACAAGGAGGAGAATAGAGCTGGGAAGTGGAAGGCTGAGTCAGGGAGACACTGCCAGCCGCCATGATGAGAAACAGCATGTAAAGATGCCGGTAAGCCATGAGCCATGTGGCAAGGTATAGATTAATGGAAATGGATTAATTTAAGCTATAAGAACAGTTAGCAAGAAGCCTGCCACGGCCATACAGTTTGTAACCAATATAAGTCTCTGTGTTTACTTGATCGGGTTTGAGCAGCTGTGGGACTGGTGGGTGAGAGATTCGTCCTGACTGTGGGCCAGGCAGGAAAACTCTAGCCACAAATGGTGTCCAACGTGGTGGCAAGAGTTTCCACCTAAAAACTGAGAAAAAAAGATTCTAAAATGGAGCTAAAAACAGTTCCTAATTGTCTCTCTCAAATGAGCGGCAGCTGCGGACTGGTGGGTTCCTGGCGTGCGTGCTCGACCTGCAGTACGGTGGGAATGAGGCCTCTGCAAGTGGCACATTAAGCTGCTTGGTGGATTTAGCCTTTGCTAGTACAAAACAAAAAAAAGAGGTTTCTGGGCTACATGCTGCTTGGATAAAAGCATAGACCCACGATGGTTCCCAGAGCTGGCAGTAAGCATACCGCCACCATGTTGGGAAGCTGAGGTGGGCGGAGCCAGCAGCCACAGTTGCTGCAGCTTAAAGTAATAGATTCACAATAAGACAGATTCAGATGTAATAGTTTAAAATATGTGTAAAATATACGTAGGCTTGAAAGAGACAAAAAAGGTGATACATACAGTTATATAAACAAATACATAGTTTTAAAAAATAAAGTCTTTAAAGAGACAGTAAAATTAATATAAAAAATAAGCCACGTAAAGATGAATATCACACAGAAAATCTGGATTGTGTTGTCTTTGGGATTTTTAACTGCAGAAAAACATTTGATTGTAAAAGCTGTTGAGTTATGCCAAAATGTATATTTTAAAGGTACCTTGACTTCAAAATTTGGATATAAGGATATGTTTTTTTGGAAAAGAGTCTCTTTTGTTCCCACAGAAAGCCAAAGGCTATGGATTTGTTCCAGATTAAGATACATCAGGTTTGACCAGCCAAGACCCCCTGAAAGGTCTCCGATGACACCATGGCCCAGATGATCCAACATCCAGAACGATTTGAAGGCAACTGGCTCAGACAATACACCCTCATGGACTATTCCATATTTCTAAAATTTTTTTTGTATCCCCATAAGATACAGCATCCCCCTCTAGCAGGAAGTAGTAAGAGAAGCTATGCCCAAATTCCCAAATTATATGTAATTTTACTTTGTTAAGGTTAAAACCTTCCTTTTTGAAAAAAAAAAAAAAGCGGGGGGAAGTGCTGTGGGATGGTCTGTATGTCAAATGTGTTGCTGATTGGTCAATAAATAAATCACTGATTGGCCCATGGCCAGGCAGGAAGTATAGGCGGGACAAGGAGGAGAATAGAGCTGGGAAGTGGAAGGCTGAGTCAGGGAGACACTGCCAGCCGCCATGATGAGAAACAGCATGTAAAGATGCCGGTAAGCCATGAGCCATGTGGCAAGGTATAGATTAATGGAAATGGATTAATTTAAGCTATGAGAACAGTTAGCAAGAAGCCTGCCACGGCCATACAGTTTGTAACCAATATAAGTCTCTGTGTTTACTTGATCGGGTTTGAGCAGCTGTGGGACTGGTGGGTGAGAAATTCGTCCTGACTGTGGGCCAGGCAGGAAAACTCTAGCTACAATCCCTTGTGGCATGGGTGTAGGAGAGCTGGCCCTGGAGGCCTGGACACAGGGCAGGTGGCTCCCAATATCACTATTGTGAACAGATATGTGATGGATAGCTGGGCAAGAAGGAGGAGTAAAGTTGGTATTATTATTATTATTATTATTATTATTACATTCTTTCCTTTAGGGAGGAGGCTACAAGGGTGGAGGGCAGATGTGGAATGACTGGAAAATGAGTGGGATTGGGGTGCATGATGTGAAATTCCCAAAGAATCAATAAAAACTGATGTCAAACTTGAAAAAAAAGATGTTGACTATCTTATAAAATGAAAATCACAGCATTGGCATTTATTCCCTAGTTCAGAGAGTGATTATCACACTAGCCACATGTTTTATCATATGAGTAGGAGGTTTATGATGAGGACAGAGAGAATGCTATGAAGAACCACAGCTGGTAAGATGCAGAGAATAAGGTACCATGAGGTGTGTAGCCCCAGTTAGTATATATACAATATTGCTCCTACACCAAAGGCTCAGGGAACATCACAGAAGAGAACCAAGACATCTTCTGTGAGGAAAAATACACTCATGGAATCTCAGCAATATGGTAACATAAACAAGATCTACATAAGGACACCACCAGTCAACATACCATTGTGGAGGGGAAAAATTCCACAGTTCCCTATCCCCCAATGAAGAACTACATGCAATCAGTGGGTGCTGAGAGAGAATCAGTATCCTCCAGGGTCAATCCAGATGATATACTATCCAATCCCAAGTGGTTGACTCTAACCACAAGCACATATGAGCAGTGTTTAAAGAAGAATCAGTAGGCTATACACTTACACACACACACACACACACACACACACACACACACACACACGTAACAATGATAAATATACATATGTAATAATAATAGATGTTGGTTGCATTTGAGACAGAGTTGGGGAAATGTGAGGATTTGGAGGGAGAGAGGGAGAAGTGTAAGTGATACGAACAAAGTAATGATATATAAAATTCTCAAAAAAATTAAAACTGGGGAAAAATCTTAAAAAAGCAAAGCATTTGGGCAGATGTATGCCTAGGGAAGTACTTAAGAAGTTTCACACAGAGGTGTGTGTTTATACCTTGCCATGAGTTTTTCACCAGCAAATGTGGACTTTGGTTATTTTTTGAGAAATAAAGTTCTTCCTACTTACACAACACAGATACATCCTTACAGATGAAATGGATCACAGCAGTGAGATTTTATTGGCTTTTTAAGGACAAACAAACGTCTTAACAGAAATCTTGCAGACCAGAACACAACAAGGTAAGGAAAAAAGTCATGCTTTGCTTTTCATGGAGTTATCCAACCCATGATCTCTAGTCCTTTCACAGGCTGGTTTCTCAGCTACATTGAAGTCATTCTCATGAACTACTGCTACAATAGCTTAACAGTCCTGTGAAAATTAAGCCAGGTGCTCTTCTGTGACCAGTTAAAGCTCATATTTCATCATTGTTACTTCACTGTAAACCATATTTTCCCAAACCAAACACACTAATGAACGGGAAAAGTCAAAGTTAAATGTTGACAACCAAAAGAATTTCTCTTGAAATTTGTTAGATTTTTAAAAAATTTCAAGTTACATGATGAGTATCACTTTAAAAAATACAAACATGTTTTGAAAATACAGTATAAACAAATTGTTGATCTATGGTTTTAATATTATTTGATCTGCAAAGTCTAAGATGATATATACCATCATGTTATAGATAAGGAACTGGGGTTCACTGGTGATAAGACAATCAAATTCTCAAGGATAAGTAAAAGTGACAAAGCCAGGTTTCAAACTTAGGCATCCCAAGAAGAAAATTAGTGGTGTTAATTAACTATCGTGTAATAGCTCAGTGTGCCAAAGAATTAAAAATGCTATAAACTGAATAATACAAAGATATCATATAAATATATGAACGTGCATGTGATCTATCTAATATCTATCTACATGCCGTCTATCTATCTATCTATCTATCTATCTATCTATCTATCTATCTATCTATCTCAATGTATTTATTTTTATTACTATTCTTTTGGAGCAAAGCAAAACATAAAAGACACCAGCAGGGTGTTAATATTTGATTTATATGGGCTCTATAATATTATTCTTAAAAATTAAAATAATTTCTTAGCCTAACAAGATTCTTTGCTGGCAGTTATTTGAAGTGCTTATGGCTGGGAATTTGGAAATTACACAGTGGGATAATCACAAAATAACAATTTAATGTTTCATTTCATTATATATATGCTTCATGTAAAGACTTTAAGCAGCATAGGAAAACTACAAGATCCTTAATATTCTCAAGGCAGTCTTTTATAAAGTACATACTCCACCTTTATAAATACTTATACCTCTATTTAAAAGATTATTCTGACATTTCTTCAGATCAGAAAAACATAGGATGAAGTCAGACACTATTACAATCTATAGATAACAGTATAATTAGAGAGTTTAAGGGATTCCAGAAGTGAACGTCACATTCAGAAAATTAAGCATGTAAGCCACCAGAGCGGCTCCCTTCTCCTCATGCAATGCTAACAAATCTCTGCACAAAATTAAATAATCTAGATAGGGGGTTAATATTAAAAACAGTTCCAGGAAAGTTTTTTTCTCTAGAATTGAGAGGGAACTTAATTATCTGATGGAATTAAAAGTAAGATAGATAGGTAACTGTTTAGGGAAGAAAGAGGAAGAGGTATGTAAAAGCCATCTCCGAGACAAGTATCTCTGAAAGCAGCACGTTAGAGGCAGGAAAATGCCTGGGTCTCTGCATCCAGAACTTGGGGGAAAGATGAGTGTTTATTCTTAACCTGATGACATTGAGAAAATCAGCACCTACTTGACATGACTTGAGAACCATTGCTGTATTGTCTGAAGCACAGAGAGGGAGAACCGTGATGGGGAGAAAGGGCAAAAGGGAGGCAAAGTTAAAGACAAGCACATCACTGGAGTGGAGTACCAAAAGCCTTAATTAAATCCAGTTGCCTGAAGAAGGTTTCTATTTGTTTGCACTAATTCCTAATCAATTTCAGGAATTCAAATTCATTTGGAAGTATAAGCAAGGAGATTTTTTTTTCTATTTAAAGGAACTTTGTTCCTTTACATAGAAGCTACTGCAAATCAATGGCTATTTCAGAACAACCCTACAAGCTGTTATCTTAGGTGCTAACACACACACACACACACACACACAGAGAGAGAGAGAGAGAGAGAGAGAGAGAGAGAGAGAGAGAGAGAGAGAGAGAGAGAGAGAGAGAGGAAGGCTCTGATTGTATGGTTCATAAACTATTCTAGACAATTTTCTGAGATTCATTTAAATATCCATATTTTATAGTGAATTTTAAAACTATATTTTTAATTGAAATAGAATTCTTTCTTCCCTTCCCTTTCCTCCTTCCAGCACCTCCTGGGTACCTATGATCCAACTCCTCCTATGTCCATCCATTTTCAAGTTGATAGCCTCTTTTTCTTTGACTTCTTATACTTATGTGAGTACACATGCACGTATGCATGTGTCTGAACAAATATATATTGAAAACCTGCTGTGTCATTTTTTGTTGTGTGTGTGTGTATGATTTCATGGCTGAGTATCATGATAAAGGAACTCATCCTGGGAGAGGTTTAATTCCCTTTCTTCTAACGGTCATTAGTTGTCTGAAGTTCTTTATTCATATGTGCTACTCTATGAAGTTTTCCCCCCTTCCACATTACCATGGTCACTAATAAATCACTATTATTTATGTCTTCATTATGTAGCCATTTCTAGGAAAGACTATTTCACAGCAGGCTTCCTGGTGTTCTGGTTCTTATGACACTGAGTTACCACAGAAACCAAGTAATTGTACTGCCATCCTTCAAAGAAGACACTCTTTTCAACAAACAGTATATTAAGTACTTTTATTTTTGGTCAAAAAAAAAAAACCAACAAATTTTGAGCTAGCTTTGTATTTGGGACTACAATTCCCATTGCTACTCTTTGTAACAAATTTTTGAGACATGATCTCATGTAGCACAGATTTACTTCCAACTCATTGTGAAGCAGTCTGGCTTGCAATTTCAGATCCATCTTGCCCCCTGTTTCCCAATTTCTGGGATTACAAGTATGTGCCACTCTTCCTGGTGTTGTCGTTTGTAACTGATAGAAAAAAAAGTATACTTTAAAAAAGAAAACCAGAAAGTATTATTACATGATATTTTTAGAAAAACGTCAAGCACATGCTTTAAAATAATTTTTTTTTTTGCCGGGGTCTTAAAATGAAGTAATGGTTTTGTTTGAGTCATTTCCACATTCCACTACTGTTATTCATGGGATTAGATACTTGCCAAGGATATCAATGAGTCGGAGGGAGTGATGTTCTCCTCATCCCAACTCCTATCAGTAGCCAATGTAAACTTGTTTTTACTTTTATTGGTATCTGTTCACTATTTGTAGTGTTGCATTTCATACAGACAATATCCTTCAAGTGTACGCTGTACTCTGGCCATGCTCATCCCCTCCCTTAGTCTCCCTTTACCCATCTCCCTTTACCTCTCCCAGTCCTCTGCTCCCTTTGACTTCTCACTATTCTGCTTTCATGTGTGTTTTTATGTATAAAAAAATTCTAGGATACGAAAATGACAGAAATCATACACTACTATCTTCCTGCATCTGTCTTATTTCATTTAACATGATGACATACAGCTGTATACATTGTCCAGCAAATATGCCATTTGTCCTTGTGGCTTAATAAAACTCCATTATGCACTCTTTACAGCATAAGAATAAAGGATCACCTGATGCTATTTTAGCCATTGAGATGTTTACATGTCAACGATGATACAAGAATTTCAGATGTGTAGTCCTCAATTTCAAAGTATTTTAAAACCTTACAAGAAACATCCAACATCCTAAAAACATAGATAAGACATAGTATACAATCATCTGTAAGTTAAACTCAATGTCTTTAGCTAAGAAACAATAAATAGCCTAAGTACAGGGGAATTTGTCACGTTCTCAAATGCTGAGTGGACTTGGGAGAAAGGTCATATTCTGCACAGTTGATGAACAAATCCATAATGGTGGGGAAAAGCAAAAGCAAAGATACACGACTGGAAATAGGTGAGTTATATTTATGGTGTCATGGATAGGATATCTGCCGTAAGAATTGTGTGTTGGTGTTGGTAAACTATACATTTCTAGAATTAAAGATGGATTGATAACAGTATTGAATTTAGCTCTTCAAGTTTCAGATAATGAATAAATATCTAATTCCCTTAGTAGTGTCTTAATCCTATAGGAGAGTAACCTAACTATAAAGAGGGTGGTTTAATTCTGTCTATCCGCCTGTCTGTTTCTGACTCTGTCTCTCTCTCTCTCCCTCCCTCCCTCTCACACCCTCTCTTCAATTTCTCTTAATATTGTAGGTTAAGGGGCCATCTACCATGACTGAGGTTCAAACTGTAGAAAGTAGGCTAAATAAAATGAATTAAGTCACTAAAATGCAGCTGTCACCCGAAGGGGTCTGAAGACATGGGCTATTTCTTTCTGGCTTTCCCTGAATGACCTGTTGTGTGCTCCGGGTCCTTTCAGAATGAAGGGAAAATTGAAGGAGGCGAGTAAAAGCCCACCCTGGGTTACAGACTCTGCAGGGCTTCCCCTCTGTAAATCACATTACCGACCTCAGACCTATGGTGATTTTCCACAGCTCTCGGGCAACATTCCGTCCAACTCCTTACACAGTAAGCTGTTAGATTTAGGGACGTCAGATTCTCCTCTATTAACCAGGAGTGCAGATAGATTGATTGTCAACTGGCTCTGATCACCTGTAGTGAAGCAGAATCCCTTACACTGCCAACCTGTAATTCTGGTGATTGCTCAAAAGCTTGGTTACAAAGACAGGGAATAATTATGTGAAGCTGTTGAACAAAATTTTCCTTGAAACATTATCCTCCTTATAAATGTCTCATTGTAATTCTAAACACAGTGAAGCTACCAGTATTAGTTGCTGAAGCTCTTCGTATGAAGAACAAACATTAATAATCATTTACATCACCAGCGACTGTACAGCATGTTCTGGCTCTTCTAATCATTTAATGTCTTTAATTTCATTTTAAATAAGCTCATCCAGGGCCTTAAAAATTGCTACCAGGAAGATCATTAGAGGAGCTTCAGAAGTGAAAATCATTAAAGTGTTGGCCAGGTATATCAGTTTGAAATTTTCATAATACGACGACCCACACAGTGAATCAGTCATTACCACATCTGTGACCAGACATGGATGCTGTCTTATAAACTACCATTGCTGTAATGGAAATTCTTTATAAAACATTGGCTTTCCCAATCTTCATAGAGTGCATACTTGTGAAAGAAAGTTAATCTTATTAAAATCACTTCGTGTTCTAATTAAAATACCAATGTGATGAAAGATGACAGACCCTTACATCACATTTTTAGATATTTCTGAAACCTGGGTGTCTGAGCAGTTGCTTTATAAAAGGCTACAGTTTGGATTCCTAGGCTTATGTGTTGCAAGCTTGGTTCTCAGTCTAAGGCATTATGGAGAGGTGGCTGAAAATTAAAGGTAGAGTGTAGTTAGGCCACTTGGGAACATCCTTAAAATGTATTTGAACCACAACCATTTCTGCTCTCTTTCTTTCTGGAAGCCATGAGGTGAGCAGCTTGCCCTTCTATGCACATCCTGCCATGATGTCTTCATTCAGGCCTACTCAAGCATGGCTGAGACCTCAGGTATCAAAAAATACCCCTCTTCCCCCTGTAAGTATGCTATGTCAGTGTTTTGTTTTATTAACACTGAAAAAATTGCAGAGCAAATATTCTTAGCATAAAATTTTTTAAAATGATGGAAATATAAAGAGAATTTTTTTATTTCATCTTAATTAGGATTCCTATTAGATGTGTACCATTTGCATATAGGCTCAAGTGTATTTTATAGAAACAGGACAGCTAGCATATAAAGTGGGAATTTTAGAGTTGTAAATTAAAGAAAAATGTATGAAGAATACCTCTTTCCAAATAACTAACATGCATTTATATTGAGTTTAAACATCAATCAACTGTATTGTAATTCATTTCTGAAACTAAACACCAAAATTAGCATGAACATTGCAGATTAATCAGTCAAGTTGCCCATGCTTCCATGAAAGCCATATATAATGTATTTCCTACAGAATCTTAATTCCTAACCCCTTCAGATGTAATAATATACTAAATAACTAGAGCACAGGAAAAAGCTACTTACAAATGTAGGTTGGCTATAAAGTCTGGAGGTTCACACAAATGAATCCATGTATGAGGTAGGCTCTGAGGAGTACTGTACAGCTTCCTTCCCCGTCTCTGTAGGATCAGGTGATCACTTCCAAGAACATTAATTTTTTATCAGTACAAACTTGTTCTTTGTTATCTAGTGGCATATAGAAACAGTTACAGGCTATGGTCAAGGGAATTCTGTCCATGGGATCCAATCATGGCAGGTACCAGCTGCTGAAAATTTTTATTAAACTTTACTATTTGATTGAGGAAAATCAAATAAAATAGAGAAAAACCATTTTGAAGAAGCCAACTTGCTGAAAAGCAAGCTTCAAAATTCTCCCTAAATATTACGTTGGGATTCCGGTAGTTTTCTATGTGTAGAAGTATTCATTTTCTTAAGGACCTTGACAACAGAGTAACTATATTCCTATTTTCTTGGGGTTGTTTATTTACTGATAACTGTTTACTGATAACTTTTACAATATGGCTCTGGTATATTGATTTTTAAAATTTCAAAACTGCTTGTCAAAATAGGATATTGATTTTTTTCTAAGAGACATTATGTTATTACTCATTTAAATGTAAATGAAATTATTGAGCATTATTTTTTAAATTTAAAGTATAACCTTAAATACAATTACCATATCTTATTCCTCAAATTTCCAACGGTTCTTCAGAACCAGTTATGTACATTGTTTATTTACCTCAGAATATGTCTAAAATGTTATATAATATGTTCACTTTTATTTTTTACATCAATGGATAGCAACTTATCTGACATTAGATATTTTTCAATAACTGGAATACCTCCAAGCTTACAATCTGTTCTTCCTTTAAAAAGAAAGTAAGGGACAAAATAAAGCATCAGTTCGTGTCATTTGATAACAAAATATAGCTTTTATTGAATCTTGAGCTTAATTGAATTGTTGGCATTACTGAACTCCGATTAAATGTATTTGGATCAATGTTAATTGGCTTAGCAAGGAAGTTCATATCATTGAGTCACTCATAGCTCTATGAATTACATCCTTTGATGTTTCTTTTTGGGGAGAGTAATAAATTTTTTCTTGGATCATTGAATTATATGAAATTTGTTATTGCTGAAAGGACAGGTGAATTGAACTCAAACAATTTATACACTGGAAACCATATAGCCAGTTACTTACATATGATAAATGACCATGTAGACAAGAAAAAAATGTTGATTCACTAGCTGTGTTTATTCTTTTTATTATTGTTTAAATTTTCTATTTTATTTAGTTTCTGGCAGAACTTCTAATGAGAACTCTTGAATATCTGTCTTTTATCTTCCCTGAACAAGAGAAAATTCTGGAATCCATGTCAATCATTGCTTAAGAGGAATTACAGCCAACCTTTTCTTACAAGATTTCACAGAGAAAAGGTATGCATTCATTGACTATGTTCTTTCAAATTAGTGAGCCAAAGAAGCATTTCATAAACATCTATGGACCAAATAAAATATGTAGCTAATTCAACCTTGATTTACCCCATTCTTTCTTTTTTTTTTTTTTTTTTTTTGGTTTTTCGAGACAGGGTTTCTCTGTGTAGCTTTGCGCCTTTCCTGGATCTCGCTCTGTAGACCAGGCTGGCCTCAAACTCACAGAGATCCGCCTGCCTCTGCCTCCCGAGTGCTGGGATTAAAGGCATGCGCCACCACCGCCCAGCTCGATTTACCCCATTCTTGATGCTATTCTAGTCTCTTTACATATTTCATATCTAATATATACCAATTCATTTGTTCTGGCTAGTTTTATGTCAGTGTGACACAGTCAGAGTCATTTGGAAAGATGGAATGCTAATTGAAATATTGCTCCCACAAAATTGGTCTTCAGGAAATCCTATGATGTATCTTGATTGATGCTGGATGTAGGAGGGTCCAGTTCACTGTGATCAGTGCCACCCCTTGGCAGGTGGTCCTGGACGGTATAAGAAATCAGGCTGAACAAACCATGAAGAACAATTCATTAAGCAGTTTCCTCCATGCCTTTCATGCCTTTTTTCATCCTGCCTCTAGTTTCTTGCCCTGATTTTCTGTCTTGATTTCCATCCATGATGGACAGTGATGAAGTTATATCAGCATGAAACAAAATCTTTCCTCCCCAAGTTTTCTTCTGGTCATAATGTTTACCATAGTACCAAAACTCTTAGCTAAGACACATATTTAGTATCACAAACACATACACATACACACACAGCTCTTTCTCCATATATATATATATATATATATATATATATATTATAGATATTATATATGAATATATATAGAATATTTATTAGAGTAATTATCATAAAATAGCATTCAATTCATCCTCTATCTTGTCCTCAAAAATAACTGCTAATCTCATTTAGAAGATCAAATGAAATTATCTCCCTCTATCTTAACCATTAAGAGATTGATGATAATACTGGTTCACCAGGACTAATTTTATTACAAAAACACAGGCAGGATACTTTATATTCTCAAAGATACAGTCAGCAAAAGCAAAAAATAAGCATAGAATGTATTTCAATATCACAAAATTTATGTTGGACAAAATTTTATGCTATCTAAAGTATTTCCTTATACAAAATAGTTATGCGGTACCAAATACTCCGTTCTTGCTAAGGCTGTTGTAAGTTGTTTCGTTTTTGATGAATGAGCTGTAAAAATAATTTTCAATTTGAGGAATGCTTTATTTTCAAAACTTTAACACAAGACATGTAGAATTAAAGAAAAACCCCTTAAGCCATCTGGAACAGAAGGTAAATGTATGCCCTCTGGCCCCGGACTCTCCTATACTCTTGGAAGCAAAGGCAATTGCTTGTCCTGCATGGCATGTGGCTCACCATCTGTCACAAAATAACACCACACAAAAGTTCTACCTAAAGAAAAAGAAAGCTTTATAACAGCAGCAAATTGTTTTTTAAAGGCCTAGTTTCTGATTTCTGATGAGATCACTTTTTGTGGGTTTGCATTTTATTTTGTAAAGTGTGCACTATCTCCTTCTGATCCTCAGCCTTGAAGATGATGGGAGGGATCTCTGAGCTTCTTGAACACATAGCGGAAGAATGACATTCTCTCTGGTTTTAAGCTGCTGGATTCATTTGTTCATCATAACACATTGCCTTAATACTTAACTCAAGTGTCTCAAACAAGCAAAGAAATTGTTAGTCAGAGACCTCTGGCTAGAGGGAAGCACACAGCTACTAGACTTATGTCACTCACACTAGAGAAGTGTTCAGAAGTCATTTTCTATGGAGACATTAACTTGGCAATGACAACACAGATAACAGAGGCTGAAGAAAGTGTCGTTTGTTTTCAGTTGCATCTACTTCCCTGTAGACGAATTTCTAAATGGTCCTATTAAATAAAAAAACACAGAGCCAAATAAAAGAGTGAGAGCCTTAGAGAAATAAGGGAAATAGGGAGAGCCACCAGCCAACCTTACCTCACCAACTCTGCAGCTTCCAAATGCAAGCTACTTCCTGTCTACTCATGCCTTTATGTGCCTTGCTTTTCTGCCTTCTCATTGGCTCTTAGCCTAGCTACCTCACTTCCTTGTCACTGCCTGTCTGTATAGACCTCCAGGTCTCTATGGTTGGTACTGGGATTAAAGGCCTGTGTCACCATGCTTGCCTGTTCTGTAGTATGGCCTTGAACACACAGAGACCCTGCCTGATAAGTGATCGGATTAAAGGCGTGTGCTGCCTGACTTTGTTTACTTAATATGGCTGGCCTTTTCCCCCTGATCTCCAGAAAAACTTTATTTATCAAAGCACAAATAAAATATCACCACATTTCCTTGCCTAAGGCAATTACTTACTGTAGTCGTTACTGGTTCAAGAGTGTCTGGGGAGCCTCAAGCATCAAGTCTAAGAGGAAACATTTTGTTTATATTATCTTATTATATTATTTTATTAAAATAGTTTCCTTGCAACTAGTTACTCATCTTATTTTCTATATAGGACTAAGTGCAATATTAAGTGTATGTAAGAAAGAATAGTAAATAAATATTTGTGGGATAAATGTTTCAAGTGACTTTACCACAAAGATCACAATGAAAATTAAAAACATGGAAGTATAGGTGGGATAAGCAGACAAGGAGAATTCTGGGAAAACAAGACTGAGCCAGGAGTCACCAGTCAGACACAGAGGAGGCAAGATGACAAGGCAAAACTGAGAAAAGGTACCAAGCCATGTGGCTAAACGTAAATAAGATTATGGGTTAATTTAAGTGTAAGAACTAGTCGGTAATAAGCCTGAGCTAATGGCTGAGCAGTTATAAATAGAAGTCTCTGTGTATTTACTTGGGGGACACGAGTGGGAGATATTTGTCCCAACTGCCGGCCAGCCAGGACTCAGGAAATCTTCCGACTACACCTGTGGGAAAAATAAAGTTACTAAACCAATATTTTTCTGTTTTCTCGTGTGTGTGTGTGTGTGTGTGTGTGTGTGTGTGTGTGTGTCCTGAGTCCATTTAATATTGCTTACATGTACAGAGATTTAAGGCTAAACACTTGTGATGAGATAACTTATCAGGGGACTTGTTCCTGAAGAAAATTCGCTATATTTCCCTTAGCAGCCACTGACTACCTGTGGTTTTTCATTTAATGGTGGGGCCTTGTGAAATTTCTCCCAAGCCTGCTGGCATGTTGGCTGGTGTTATCATTATTCAGAAATTGCTGAAATTTCATGAGTGCAGATTGCCTGTCATGTCTAGAAGATATTATCTTTTATCAGGATCATGTTTTTCTGTCTTTTACAGTTTTCTGCCCCTTTGCTTGTTCCATGAGCCGTTAGTGTGAAGGTTGTGTTGTAGATGTACCAGTTGGGGCTGTGAATTTCACAATTCTTTATTCTCTGAAGACTGACCAGTTGTGATCTCAGGAGTGAACTCTAGTTGCTCCAAAAGTAAGGTTCTGTGAGACAGGGATGTTTAGAATGTAGTGAGATGCTACATCAGTTTAGGAAAATGGTAGTCATGGGATCTCCCCTAAGGTCTATAACCTCAAGTCATGGATAGTTAGGTTAACAGCACCAGGAACAAATTCTGCAGTATAAAGTTGGCCTCAAGTCTGATTAAACAATGTTGGTTGTGATCATGGTATAAGTGCCACTACTTGTAAATGGAAGTTTTCCTGTGTCCTGTAGCCACTCTCAAATAATCACTCAGAGGCTTGAGGTAAGTTATAAATGCTCAGCCAGTAGCTCAGATTTGTTATTATCTAACTCTTGCATTTAATTTCACCTATATTTCTATTTATGCTCTGCCATGTGGCAGTACCTTCTTCAGTATGGCAAGTTCATCTCCTGCTCCCTCTGCATCTGGCTGGTGACTCCCGACTCTGCCCTTCTTCCCATTACCCTAAGTTTGGTTACCCTGTCTATACTTCCTGCCTGGCTACTGGCCAATCAATGTTTTATTACACCAATTCGAGTGACTAATCTTTACAGTGGACCAGAGGCTTATTCCACAGCAACTACAGCAACATTGAGATATCTAGCTGAGCTGATTCACAAGCTTAATAACTGAGTAGTACACTAATTACTTTTCTCCTTGGAAGTATGTATGTATTGCACCTTCAAATACTAGGAAAGGTAGCCCCTGGGAAGAAGGGTTTCTGAATCATATTTTTTGTTATCATATTGCAAAGAATTTTTAAATAAAAAGTCACTCAATAAGATTAGTAAAACCTAAAGTCTACACATCTCAATGCATGAATGTCTATATAGTTAGAAGAACCTTTCTGAAGCTATTGCATTTCACACTGGATTTTACACTATAACTATCAATTACAATTTTTGCACTTATCTACTTGACCTGCAAAATGAAAGTTCATAACAGAACTATAACCAGAAAAAATAGTTTTATATCATTTTTGTGTCTATTGTCCACATTCTCTTCTTCCTCATCATGCAATATTTATTCTTTCTTGCTCTCTTTTCTACATATTATACTGTACCCACCTGTACTGATGTGTACACACACATATAAGCATAAATTGTAGGCTAGGATTTCCATATGAGGAAGAACATGTGACTTTTTCTTTCTGAGATTGTGTGACCTCAGTTGATATCAAATATTGTACATCTATCAATTTTCCTGTAAATTTAGTGATTTTATTTTCCTTTAGAGCTTAATAACATTTGATTTTATGTATGTTCCAGATTTTCACTACCAATTCATTTGCTGATTGATTTCTAGGCTCTTTTCATTTTCTTACTATAGAGATTAAGGCATTAATAAACAAGAGGGTGAACAGATCTTTCTGTATTAGATATTGAGTTTTCTGGGTATAGTCCCAGGAGTGAAATAGCTTAGTCACATGGTAGTTCTATTTTAAATTTTGGTGGAACCTCCAAACTGATTTCCATAATTGATGTAGTGATTTGCAATCTACCAGCAGTGAACAAAGATTCCTCTTTCTTCACATCTGTGAATCATCCTTAAATGTTGAGCTGCATGAAGTAATTCTTCCTAGTTATATATTAGAGCTCGAACACTATGCTTAGGAATAGTAAGGGTCAAACTGGAGCCCATTATTCTATTCTGAAAATTAAAAACCAGAATAAATGAGATGAATCTTTCACAGAAATCCTTAATTTGGGGAAATCTCGGAAGTCTTGTGAAGTCCCCTCTGTAAAAGAAAGAATATTTTACATCTCATATTATAGGAAAGATACTGAAAATTTGCTTTCAGAAAATAAAGTTTAATTTAAGGCTGCCATAAGATTTGCTGGTATTGTGTTTGGGTTTCACAACATCTTATGGTAATGAAACTATTTAGCAATATTCAGGATGATGTTTGCTAAGTATTCCAAAGCCCTTTCTTGAATGTGCTTTATTTAAGAGCTTAAATAACTATAGAGTCACTATTTATATATGCAAGCCATAAAAGAGTTTTTTAAAATCTCCCATAGTGCATATTTTGACATTTATTTCATAATTTATTTAAATATTCATTTATTTAAATGCAGTCTGATATTTTATTTTCTTTGAATATATACAGTATGAGGCCTAATTTTGCTACAGTTGCTTTCAAGGAAATTATTTTTTAAACAACTGCTTCATTAAAAGATAACTTATATGTCCATAATTTACTGATGTCCAGGATACAATTAGATATTTTAATTAAAGATTTTACTTTGTGTGTATATGTGTGTGTGTGTGTGTGTGTGTGTGTGTGTTTGTATATGTGTGTGAGTGTATACAAAGGTGTGGATGGCTATGGAAGCCAGAAGAAAATGTTGGGGTCTGTGGAGCTGGAGTTACAGGTGGCTGTGAGACATGCAACTTGGGTGCTGGGAACCTCTACAAGAGCAGCAAATTCTCTGAAGCATCACTCTAACTCCAAGCTAGCTGGTATGTTTTTATAAGTTTAATTATATTTTTGAGATTATTCACCAATGTTGATGGTACAGTTAGCTGGATTTTAATGTTTTATAATAAAACATCACTATAATGAACATATGTATTAACCTGTGGGTCCTAACTTCCATAGGGGCCAAATTTCAGATATCCTGTATATCAGATATTTACATTATGATTCACAACAGTACCAAAATTACAGTTACGGAGTAGCACCAAAATAATCTTATGATTGTCACCACAATGGGAGGAACCATATTAGAGGGTCACAATGTTAGGAAGGTTGAGAACCATGGGAACAAAACCCTATAGCCATCATCGGTTAGTCCCCATATTCCTCTGGCCTGAGGAGTCCATCCGTCTACATATTGTCTTGATAGTCTCACCTGTCCTGGTATTGAACAGGTATGACTGACTTCTATTAATGTCATCTTTCAGGGTTGTCAACTTGAGGAGGAACATTTTTTGTTTGTTTATTTGTTTTTCTCTTACAGCTTTCAGCTCACACTCCATCACAGGGATGTCAGGGCAGGAACTCCAGGTTGGAACTGGAATCAGAAACTGATGAAGAGGCTATGGAGGACAGCTGTTTACTGACTTGATCCCCATAGTTTGGTCATCTTGCTTTCTTATACCATCCAGGATCACCTGGGTGGAGGTAGCTCCACCCACAATGAGTTGGGATCTCTCACAATTGTCAGTAATCAGGAAAATGTCCCATAGACTTGTCAACAGACAATCTGTATGGAGGTATTTTCTCAACTTAGATTCCTCTTCTGAAATAAGTCTAGCTTGTGTCAAATCAGCAAAATGCCGCTAAGGACTATTATTACTTTGTCATTATCACCATTTTATTCTTGTTATGGAATTATCAGTACTTTATTTATTTTTAACTTATGAATACTATTCTGTTTTATATGTCTCTCTTGTTTTGCTTATTAGTTTGTGAACCCTGAGGTTGTTTCTGCCTTGTAGTAAATATGAGTGATCCTGCTGTTTCATAAACAGTTCATCCTCCTCTCCTTCCAATTGAATAACTCAACCCAAGTAATCTAAACTGAAGTCATTCCCAAGGTTTCTCTGGTCTTGCCAGGCCCCACAGTCCCATGTTCCTCTGCCCCCCACCCCACGGTTCTCAGCTGCTTATAAAATAATCATTCAGAGGCTTAATATTAATTACCAATTGCATGGCCTATGGCAGGCTTCTTGATAGCTAGTTATTGTAACTTAACCCATTTCTATTAATCTATAAATTGCCAAGTGGCCATGGTGTTACCAGTATGCTGGCATCTTGCTTCTTGGGCGGTGGCTAGGGTCTTTCTCTCCTCTCCTTTCTTCTCTATATCTCCCGTTTATAAAATACTCATTCAGCAGGGTGGTGGTGGCTCACACCTTTAATCCTAGCCCTCCAGAGGCAGAGCCAGGGGGATCTCTGTGAGTTCGAGGCCAGCCTGGTCTACAGAGCGAGATCCAGGACAAGTACCAAAACTACACAGAGAAACCCTGTCTCAAAAAAAATAATAATGATCATTCAGAGGCTTAATATTATTTACAAACTGTATGGCCCTATAGCAGACCTCTTGCCAGCTAGCTCTTATAACTTAAATTAACCCATTTCTGTTAATCTATGTTTTGCCACGTGTTCTGTAGCTTTACCCGTCTCCTGGCATGCTGTTCCTTGGGTGGCAGGCTGGCTTCTTTCCAGACTCTGCCTTTCTCTTTCCTGCCTCTCTCCTTGGATTTCCCACCTGCCTTTAAGCTGCCTTGCTGTAGGCCAAAGTAGCTTATTTATTAACCAATGGGAACAACATAGATTCACAGTGTACAGAAAGACATCCCCTAGCTTTCCCTTGTGGACAAACACTTTTACTTCTGTTGTTTAGGGCTTCCTAAAATTTTCATTGGATTAACTAATTAGAGTGCTATATAAATTAATATGCTGTTTGACAATAAAACTTCAGTGCAACTTGGGGGCATTGAAGTATATACTTAAATAACTTATTTGGGGCAAACTTAGATATTTTTTGTGGACAAAATAGTTCCCAAACAATAATTTGATAAAATTACAGCCAACTACATCATATACCGACTGAATTTGTGACACATCTTAACTAAGATGGGAAGACAAGTGGTATCAATAAGCCCCGCAAAATACAGGCACATGCCACCCTCACTAAAGCAAGAAGACAAAAAATACTCTGCTGGTGGAACCCAAAAAATAACTTGATAGTTAGAATATAATTACTCTGAAAATCTGCTGTTCTAAGGGCATCAGGAAGGCTCTTCATCCTAAGCAGGGGAAAATAGGGGTTGTGCAGGATCTCTAAAAATACCTAAAAGAGTAAGAGATTGACAATAAAGCATTAAATTGCTGCTAAGAGTTCGAGACTCTTATAAATACATTTCAGTCTATACTGAAACATTATCTTATATTCATTACCTCCAAGTCTGTCATTTCTTTTCTTGCCTATAAGTCTCAGTGCCTATAAAATTAACCATCCTCAAGGACTCTAGAGAAATAAAGAATAGTGATAGGTCCAGTATGCAATGTGTGGGAAGAATAGATTCCGTCAAACAAAGCAAAAATTGCTGTATAGAAATGCTTATCATCTGTTTTTTTAATTACAATTATCAAACCCCAAAAAGGTCCATTGAAGTTTTACTGCCTCTGAACAACTTTGAATTGAATCAATGAACAGCCAATAAGGTCTTCCAGAATTCTTCTGTGCAAGAATTTAAAATAGAATCATTTCAATAAGGGGAGGTGTGGTACGCTGCCTGAGTCTGAAAGGCATGCCTAATTGAGCGATTAAGCCAACTTGCCTTGGCTATTCTGAGAGCAATGACTGTTTCCAAAGAGAAAATAAAGATTTTGTAATTCCAATCTCTCTGTGTGGAAAGTTGTGGTACATTAACCCTTTCAAGGGCTAGCATTATTCTTGTCTTGGTAGGAAATTAAAGCCTAGTTAAAATTCATCTGTAGGGAATATAGTCACTCTTGGAGGCTGATTGCTTGTTTTAAATTCCTCTTTATTCAGTGTGCTTCTTTTCCTCTGAGTTTTGCTTTGAAAGTTTCTCACAATAACTTTTAAGGAATCGCTTAGAAAATGGGCACTCTACTGTTTGCTTAGATTCACCAATTAGCATTTTATCATAATTACTTTTTATTCTCTGGACATAGATGATATAAATATATCATAGGCACAGAGATGGATGTTTGGACAGATAAGTAGATGATGAAAGAGCAACAGGTGATATTGATAGGAATAGGTTAAGGTATGTTTTATGGAACTACTTAATATTTAAATAACAAGTGTCATTAGACATTACTGTAAAAAATTCAATATAGAGTTTCTAACACTAAGGATATTTTCCACAAAACCTTAAGTTATCTCATTTGACAAATTTCTTATGAAAATACTATAATTATTTAATTATGATATTAATTATAATATTAATTAATTAAACAAATTAATCCCTATTTAATTTTTATAATTTCCTAAAATGTATTATTTATAGTGGTTTTCCATTGACCCATGATACAATCTATTTTGTGTGTGGAATTAAGTTATTAAGTTTGTTATGTATGTTATGTTAACTAATTTATATTTCTACCATCTTATTTTATTTTTAGTATTTGCAAATATTTTTTTTTTTTTAATTTATTTTAATTTATTTTGCAATACAATTCAGTTCTACATATCGGTCACGGATTCCCTTGTTCTCCCCCCCCTCCCGTCCCCCTCACCTTCCCCCCAACGCCCCCCCCCCATTCCCATCTCCTCCAGGGCAAAGCCTTCCCCACAGACTGAGGTCAACCTGGTAGACTCAGTCCAGGTAGGTCTAGTCCCCTCCTCCCAGGCCGAGCCAAACAATCCTGCATAGGCCCCAGGTTTCAAACAGCCAACTCATGCAATGAGCACAAGATCTGGTCCCACTGCCTGGATGCCTCCCAAACAGATCAAGCCAATCAACTGTCTCACCCATTCGGAGGGCCTGATCCAGTGTGGACCCCTCAGTAGTCTTGAACGCATTGGCATTGGAGACTACTTCCTAAATAGAACACCAGTAGCACAGACTCTGAGAGAAACAATCAATCAATGGGACCTTTTGAAACTGAGAAGCTTTTGTAGAGCAAAGAATACGGTCAACAAGGCAAAGCGACAGCCTACAGAATGGGAAAAGATCTTCACCAACCCCACATCTGACAGAGGACTGATATCCAGAATATATAAGGAACTCAAGAAATTAGACATCAAAATGCCCAACAGTCCAATTAAGAAATGGGCTATAGAACTAAACAGAGAATTCTCAACAGAGGAAACTCAAATGGCCGAAAGACATTTAAGGAATTGCTCATCATCCCTAATCATCAGGGAAATGCAAATCAAAACAACTCTGAGATACCACCTTACGCCTGTCAGAATGGCTAAGATCAAAAACACTGAAGACACCTTATGCTGGAGAGGATGTGGAGCTAGGGGAACTCTCCTCCACTGCTGGTGGGAATGCAAATATTTTTATAGGGAATTTCTACATTTTGTTTATTTTTAGAGAGTTTCTAAATTTAATACATTTTATTATTTTCTTCTTGATTATTTTTAATATTATATAATTGATACTTCCTATCTCAACTCACAGCATATAAATTATCTTATAAATGTATTTATTACATCCCAAAATGTTGGTATTGGGAAGCACACACACACACACACACACACACACACACACACACACACATTCCAGATATTGTCAAATAGCCTTAAAATAGCTCACTTGGTACTGTGCTTTTTCTTATGATTACTATTTTATCATCTATGTAATACTTTGAAAATACATTTTGATCATTTTCAAGAAATAACACGAGATTTGGAGCTTTTGGAGAACATTAGTGCATTAATCCATTCAGATTGTAAACAATTGTGCATCATTTTTTTTTTTTTTTCCAAGACTGGGTTTCTCTGTGTAGCCTTGTTGCCTGTCCTGGAACTCACTCTGTAGCACAGGCTGGCCTTGAACTCACAGAGATCTGTCTGCCTCTGCGTCCCGAATGCTAGGATTAAAGGCATGCGCATCACTGCCTGGCTCACAATTGTGCATCATTTAAGTTCAGTTATTCAGTGTTGTCTAAAATTTTATCATTTTGTATAAAAGAGATGTCAAGAACCTTAATACATTTATTTAGAGAACCTTATAAAGATGTTTTCATAATGATATCAATTACACTACCATCAAGAATTAAGTCATTAAGTTAAAATTAATATTTTCAGGATATTTTGTTAGAAAACATCCATTTGGAATGCAGCCACAAGTGACTTTTAAACAGAAATTCAATATTATTTTCCTCTTCATATTTATGTCAAATACTGGTGGTTACTTTTCTCAATATTTAAAGTTGTATCTTTAGCTGACTTAACTTGTTTTCTTTTTTTCTCTCTTTTCTTTTCGTGTGTGTGTGTGTGTGTGTGTGTGTGTGTGTGTGTGTTGAGGTAAAGTCATACAATGTATTCTTGTCTACAAAGTCACACAATGTATTCCTGTCTGGCTTGGAATTTGTTATGTAACCAGACTTGCCTAAAAGGTACAATGATTCTCCTGCCTCTGTCTCCTGAGTATGAGATTAAAGGTATATGTCATTATGCCTGGATTGATTTAATTACTTTTTGGAGATGAGTCTGGAGGATCACACCTGTAATTCAAGCACTTGGGAGGCTGATGTCCAGTGACTTCCTGGATTTTAAAACCATCCTGGACTACACAGTGATTAGAGGGTCATCATGGGCTGCAGAATGAGAGAACTAGTCTCAGACAGACCTGAACAAACAACATCAAAACAACAGCAAAAATATTATTTTTAATTTGTAAGACATGAATATCTTTCAAATTTGAGAACTACATAATCATCTCATGGATTGCTGCCCTTTGCTGAGTTCTGTATTCCCTGGAGTTTCAGTCACTACAAATGGCTTTTGCCACAGTATGTCTTTATCTGTCAGTTGCCATCTTGAATGTTTAACACTGAACAACTTGTAATAAACATACTGTCCTTCTTAGCATTTCTAATAAGACCTTCCTAGCAAGACACTTCTGTATTTATTGCTTAGGTTGTTTGGCAGTTTGATTTTTGTTTTGTCAAGATAATCATATACCCTACATATGAGTTGAGGGCATATATTACTTGAAAAAAATCTTCTAATTTTAGATATTCAAAGATGATTTTAATACTGACAAATTACATGACTGGTTTGTCAGTTAATTATGCTTTAAAAATCTAAATGGTTATTCCTAGGCAGCACAGCACCATTTTTGTATTTTCATTGTCCGTTTTGATTTGCGGTTCCTTTACCATACTTATAAATATGGAGGGATACACTGTTTTTCAACAGTAGTTAAGTTTGTTCTTTATAAACATCTTTATTCAAGAAAAATAAAATTAGCTTTCATATTGCTTAAATTTAGATAAAATATTTGTACATAATAAGAAATATGTCAATGTTGTCCATTTGGTCATTATTAATTATATTAATATTAAGATATCACTTGATTTTTTTAAATGCTTAATTTCAAACAGCACTGCTCTTTTGACAATCTGTAATTAATTTATTATCATCTTCTAGGCTTTCCCCAAACTAGATTTCAAATAAGAGTGAAGATTTTCTTTTGTTCATCTATTTTATTCGTCTTAGTTTATAAGCCTACAAATGCTCTTTTATTCAGAAGCTTTGTTATTAACAAAAAGATCTAGTTATCCCTTTCTTAGTTGATGTCTTTCTTTCTTTCCTCACTAAACTCATTCCTCCTTTTTTGTGCTTCGTAGTGTTTATGCAGTACATATGGACCTTACATGTAGTATGAACAATAACCCTGTGCATATTTGATGGTACTTAGATCATATATGTGGAAATATAAAATTATAAAGTATAAAGTCATCGACTTCTTTTGAAAAATTAGTTGAAACTGTCATTTACATATGAATGGAGACAACTTCCAAAACGGGGCAATTGTTTATAATATTAAAAAATGAAATATATTACTTGAAACAAAAGAAATGTGTGAGTCTGAGGGAATGTCTACAAAAGAAAAGTCTATGTAAACAAAATCAGTGCATGGTGAAAATATTTTAAAAGGGGGATATTAAAATTTCTTCCTACCTTTTTCCACTTACTGAGATAATTTTCTAGTTAAGCATTAATTGTCAATGAAACAGAACCACAAATCACTGCAGATGGGCCTCTGGAAATGGGAATTATTATAACTGTGTTAAATAGCATGGGACTATCAATCATAATAGTAGAAGGGATCATTCCCAGAGCATGGGATCCTGGACCACGTAAACGGAATGAAGTAAGCTGAACCCTAGTTTGTACTTGTGCCTCTCTGGCTCTTCATTGTGGATGCCAAGCAACCAGCAGCTAAGTTCTTGGTGCCTTGATTTCCAAAGCGAGATTGACTGTCACCTTGAACTGTTAGATGAAATAAACTCTTTCTTTCGTATGTTGCTTCTGTCAGAGTATTTTATCACAAAGGCAGAGAAGCTAAGACAGATGGGAAGGGCAACAGTAAAACAGATGAGAACAGCATACATTTTCATAAGTTTTTTTTTCCCCAGATTTCTTAGGAGATACAGAGTGCAGTTTATAGATTTCTTATTTATCACAACCTTAGTGTATTTTTGAACGTGGGAAATAGACTGCAAATGAAGCAGAAAAGACAGAGCTCATTCACTTCATTAAGTTGAGAGTTTTTTTTCTCAGCTGCCTTGCAAATGAATGCTGCAGACCCAAAAGATAATGGAAAGTTACCAGTCTTCCTTGGGTAAGAAAGATTATTTCTCCTTCTCTCAGTATTCCTGAGTTACCTGTAGTTCTCTGTGTAGAGTTGAGGCTTCATGGACTTCCCACAGTATGCTGTATCATGTCTATTGTTGCTCTTGCTCACTTCATGTTTATAGATAGTTACAACTTTATGGGTGTACTTCCTGACATTACTGGGAGACACAATCTCACAAGAAATTCCCTGATCCTCTGGCTCTTACAGTCTTTCTGCTCTCTCTTCTACCATGTTTCCTGATCCTTAGGTTGGGTAGCTGTTTTGAAGATATATCCGTTGGGACTGGGTTCCACAACTCTGTATTTAGATTGTTTATTATGGGTGACCCTGAAACATACATACAAATAACATTATATACACTCAGCATGTTACATTTAGGCATCTATATGTATACCCATATATGCATATAACAACTAATGGAAAAAGAGGCCATGAATTTGAAACACAGCAAGGAGAAATTTATGGGAGTGTTAAGAAGGAGGAAAGGGAAGGGGGAATGATGTAATTGTATTATAATCCCTAAAATAAAAGAAGTAGTAATAAAACAAGCATCTCTGTTGAGGAAGACGGAGAATGGTCCCATGTTCTCACACAGACAGATGGAAGGATCATGGTGCTGTTTTACTGGAATAGAATTGAGGTGTCATATAGGGACTAACATCTTCTTGGCAGGCTCTAAGCCACAGAGAGATAAACCTACAATACAGACTTAAAGGTTTGGCTTAATGAAAGCAGAAAGCAGCTTACTTCAATATTATGTAGTCAGTGGAAATTTATGAAAACTTCCAACTAGAATATTTTCTAGAATAATTGCCTATGTGCTTTACGGGTATACAAACTAAACCTGTCATGATATACAAAAACTGTAAATATATATTAAATGTAAACATATATCATTATCTCTATATATCCATGTATTTTTCCATACTCTCCTCTATTTCAGTCTTTATATCTATCTTTCTAGATATCTATAATGTCATCTAGCCATCCACTCGTCCTTTTGTCCATCTACTTGATTAGAGACTGCTAGGTTAACAACCTTTATTCTCACACAACTATTTGTACAGTGATATACTGACTTGTGGCATCAGTGAATGGTTATGAATACTAACTAAATGAAAGCAGCTAGAAGTATTTCTGCTTCAGGTAAAAGACCCAAGAAAGAGGCACAACTGCTCATCTAATATCAGTGATAGATAGTCACAACAGACTTCCCTTTCATTCTCTTACTGTGGACAAAGCTAGAAATATGCAAAAGCAAGGAGCATCTTGGGCAATTGTTCATCCTGGTCACTTTCTTCACATCCACAGCCATTTCCTCATGATTAATGATGACGTGCTGTTTCTACATGTAACTGTATTTGGAAGATAATACTGATTACAATGTGAAGGCAAAGCTATGAGACAAGAAGATACCATGTACACGAGTTGGTTCCTGTCCTGATATCATGTTAATAATTGTGATGGCTCCATTGCTTGTTTTGCTTTCCCATACTCTGTCTCATTCTCCTCAGATAGTGGAATCTGGATGCACTGCCCCCCTTCTCTCTTTCCCTCCCTTCCTGTGTGTGTGTGTCATCCATGACAGGCTAATCATCGAACAGACAAGTGTGAATTATTCTCTAAAATATCTCAAGGCAGTAACCATGATAAACACCTTGGGTCACAACTCTTTTCGTCGAGCTGAGATTGTTACTGCTAGGTGAATCTGAATTCTCCTCACATCATTGCATCATGGAATACAGCACAGATAACCTTGTCTAATCAAATAAGTATAACAACACTCATTTGATTGCATTTATTGTATGATGCTGAATAGTAACTTACATATAATAACTTCTGAGGCTAAATAAATACACACACACACACACACACACACACACACATATATATATATATATATATATTTAGACAAGATCTATGGCTGGCATGGAATTCACTATGCAGAACAGGTTGGTCTTGAACTTGAAAAGATTCTCATAACTGGGTTTGGGGATTACAAGCATGATGACAAAGAATTACCACAGCTTTGTGTGTGTGTGTGTGTGTGTGTGTGTGTGTGTGTGTGTGTGTGTATGTATGTATGTATGTATGTTTGAAGCTGTGATTTGAATCATAGCTGTGGTTGGTGGTTTGAATAAAAATGTCCCTATAGGCCCATAGGGTGTGTCACTATTAGGAGATGTGGCCTTGTTGGAGTAGGTGTGGACTTGTTGGACGAAGTGTATCCCCAGGGGCAGGCTTTGAGGTCTCAGATACTCAAGACATGTCCAGTGTTGCATTCTCTTTCTGCTGCCTGTGAATCCACATGTAGCTCAGTTCCTTCTCCAGCACCATGTCTGCCTGCATGCCACCATGCTTCCTGCAATGATGATAGTGGACTAAACCTCTGAGACTGTAGGCCAGACCCAATTAAATGTTATTCTTTATAAGAGTTGCAGTGGTCACTGTCTCTTCTCAGCAACAGAAACCCTAACTAGGACATTCAGCCACAGACTAATTAGGCAAGTCCTCTCCTGCTGAACCATATTCCCAGCCCATCCACACTCACTACCTGTTCCTAAAAATACTGACTTCTACTTCATATTTTTTAGCAATTTCATCAATACTGACTGACTTAGCTAATACTTTGTTCTTCATGCTACCTCATGAACACATTTTTATATTTACATACAAAGCTTGTGAGCTTGAATCTTTTCCTGAAGGTGACTACAGCTTCTCATGTTTATAAGTGATTGTATTCAGAGCTGAGGATATAGCTTCAGGGTAGAACAAGTGCTTCATGTATCTGAGCCCCTGGGTTTGACTACAAGAACACATAATTGTTATGTTCATACTCCAATTGAATAAATAAGAGCCCGGGAGGTACATGGCTTAATCTGTGAGAAGATTCATGTGAACTAACACAGATAGTTGGACAAGTGAAATATTTTACACTGTCTTGGGAACCCATTCACTTAACTGTCTTCCAGAAGAAAGAGATAGTCTTGCTTGAAAAGAATATCACTCCTATTTTCAACTTTACTTTTCACATATTTTCAATCACCTGAACCCACGAATATCAGAGTATTTGACATTTTCTTTCCCTTTTCAACTCCTATCTGCCATCATCTGGTGTGTAAGCAAATATGACAGGTATCTGAGTTTGGTTTACTGTCTCAACATACTATCAAATTTTGGATTTCCCCTTGAAATTTTCAATTTCAATTCATTATTATTATAAGCTTATTAATATGTTTTTCAAGATGAAAAACCTTACCCATTAACTTGTGTTAAAATTGATTGACAACTGTGAATCATTTTGAGGACCCTTCTCAACAAGTTTTAAATAACATCTGCTTTAAAATGGAAGGCAATATGTAGGACTTGCAGAAATCAAAGACGTCTTTTAGGGAGAAGTAGAAATAACCAAATAATTCTTACCTTCTGTAGTTGTGGAAGCAATGTTTTAGCTTGTGCCAAGAATGTGACATATTATACGCAATTGTGCATCAATATGGCTGTAGATTTCAAAATGCCTGGTTTCCTTGCTGACAACATTTTGAAAGAATGAAAAATGGCAGGAAATGATATGGTAGTTACAGAAAAACATATACATCTAACAGACTGAATATTCCAGTTTGAAAAATATGAGCTATGAATAATATAGAAAAGTTTATGTTAACAAAAATTAATGTTGTGTTTATGGTCAAGAATATTGAATATGAAAAAAATCCAAGTAAGGAAATTTTATAGAAACAATGAATTTAAAACAAAATAAATAAGAGTACACCAAACTATCAGCCTTCCACACAGCAAAAAACATATGCAACAAAACATAAGGCAACTTACAAAAGAAAGAGTTAATAAAATGTAGCTTTTATAAATGATAACATCCAAAGCATATGAGACACTCACGCAGTTCAAAAGCAAAAACTAGAACAAAAGAAATTATAAAACAAGAAAATCTTTGATTACAAATGTGTGGTGGCTTCTTTTTTAAAATTATTGTTTTACACACACACACACACACATAAGCACACACACACACCACAAAACATACATTTTTAGATAAAGCAAGGCGATTCATGGGAGGCCTTGGAGGGAGGAAAGATGATTGAGGATATGATGTGACTATAATATCTAAAATATTAAAAATGAAAATGGAAAAAGGAATTGAACTGATGTTTTTCTAAAGACAAATGTCTATCGGTCCATGAAAAGGCTCTCAAATCATTAATCACTACACAAATACAAATCAAGACTGTGGGTTTGTAGCTGACAGAATGACTATTATTAACAAGAGAATTTATGGTGTGGGTTTCCCATAATGTAGAGAAGAGGGAATCCTTACATTTGGTGAGAATGTAATTAGTACAGTCATTATGAATAACATTGTGGATTCTCCTAAATTACATAAATAAAACTATCTTATGACTCAGTAATCACTTTTCTAAGTATAAGTGCAAATGAATTAAATCAACACTTTCCCACAAGATTTCAGCATTATTTACAATAGTCAAGATATGGAAACAATCAAAATGTCATCAATATATGAATGGATAAAGAAATGATGATACTTAAATATTTCTGTGTATATGTGTGTGAACCACACTTAAATTAAAAAGGCAATCCTGCCACTTGGGACAATATAGATGAGCCTGAAAGACTGTAGCTCAAGTGAAATAAGCTAAACATAGAAGGTGCACATTTTTCTTGTATATAGACTGTTTTAAAAGTAATATACAAAAGCATATAGGAAGACTGTTTCACTGATGGGGGTTAGAGTAAATGGGGAGATATTTGTTACAGGCACAAAGTAAGGCTGTTGCAAAAGGCAAAAATATTTGCCAGAAAGCCAGACTATTGAGTTTCATCCCTGAGGCCCAATGGTAGAAGGAGAGAAGTGACATCTCAGTTTGTATACTAACTCTATAAATACACTGTGTCATGTAAACACACTCACACACACACAAACACTGTAAATTCAATTTTAAAAATTAATGTTATTTGTATGTATAATGAATAGCTTAGTACTAGTCATTAGCACTATAGAACTAATAGTAAATGAAGAATCTAGTTATTATTATCATTTTTCACTGTCAAAATTTGCTGAGAATAGATTTTTAGCTGCTCTTACATTTTCACAAATAATTTCACTATCAATTATGATTGTTAACATACTTTACTAGCTATCATTTCTTCTATATACATGAAAATATTAGCTTATATTCCTCAAATACATACAATTAAAGAATTAAACAGTACTTGAAGGCTTACGTAAGTTATGTTTTACATTTTAAAAATTGCCACCCATCAAGAAAGCCAGAGTACTACTTACCAGATACTAATTAATAGAATACATTCTACAATATAATATTTTTCTTAGTTATTGACCATTTAAGATCGCATCAAAGCTATCAATGTATTTCATTAGGATTCAGAAAATGAACTTATACATTATTCTGGAAGCAAGACTCATCACTAATACATTAAATTAATGTTTCTGAATAAACATTACTCATTATTTTATGATTAATTTTGCAAAAAATGCAAAATGAATTTATCAACCTTACTACTTTAGTTCCATTAGCAGAAGTTGGATTTTGCAGAGTCTGAGATTATTTTAATCAATTCATGAACCAAAGAAAGTAATTTAAAATGTATTTCACTGAGGGTGAAATATGTTATTGTGATGAGTATAAGGCAAGATGAAAAGTTTATCATTGAATTACTTTCCAGTGATGCTAGCAATATAAACTTTGATAGAACCTATTTTCAATGAATTAAGAAAGTGTGAAATTTAAATATACTTGGAGATGGTTTCATTTCACATAATACATCATGCATGTAAATGAATGGCAACACTTTAAATTAAAAAAAAAACCTGTAATTGAACACAGTTCTTGGCAAATATCTTGTATATAAGTACACTGGGTAATTCATTGCAACATTTTGTGATGAAATTTATGCTGAATATGAAAAATGTATTCAGCTAAATAGTATATATATACATATATATATTCTGCCTGCCCACTATGAATCAGAATTGAGAAATATTTGTACTATTGGGTAATTACTTTGCATGTCATTGCAAATAATTTGTCCTCTCTCCACACTATTTTAAATGTCTAACTTTAATTTACTTCAAAGATATTATAACTCTGCTTAAAAACACTTTTGTTATGTTGGAAAGTAAACATTGGCATCAGAAAGATTTTGAAATTATTTTCTACTCAAAAGTAAGCTAAAATAGAAAGAAAAAAAAACAGTAACAACTCATTAGGAGTCATTGTATTACTATGCCCCCTCAGCAGAATAATAGTAGTAGGTTTCCTTCTAGGGCCATGCTATCTAGCCAGAGGTTCTTTGCCTCATAAACATTGTCTTAAAGGGGTCTTAAATCAAATTAAAATTTAGTTGGTTACTCCCAAAACCTTTGCTCTACTACTGCACTGGTCAGTATATCTTGCCAGGGAGGCTGTTATTGTTTCTCCTGGGGCTCACAGGTGAGACTGATGAATATTTTTTCCTCTAGTAACGTGCATAGCATCTTCAAGTGCTATGAACACTAGCCAGCAGGAATGAAGTTTCTAGTGGAGTTCCAGCTAGATTTCCTCATGCTCTGTGACTCAAGTGTGTGATGCTGTCAGTAATACGGTCTTATCATCAACTTCTGGGATATAAGCAATAGCGTTGGCAATACCATGCAATGTTTGAAGATCTATGGGATTCCATTAGTCAGCCACTCAAAAAGAAGCAACCCATTCCTGGTACCGAGGGTTACATTTGGTGTACATGTGAGGTGGGGTATTTTGATCACAGTTTGACATTCCTGAGACTGGGAATAACGTTTACCTTGAGCCAAATGGCAGAGCTAACTACCAGCTGATGAGAATTAGCCATACAGGTTTTGGAGGACCCAGGACCTATAGAGAGACACAGAAAGTAGTAGGGAGGGGCTTAGAAAGATAGGCGGGCCCCTTTGGATCAAGAAAGGGAAAGAGAAGACATCATTGGTCACTTCTGCTTCTTTGATCAATCAGTTTTTACCCTCATATCCAACTTTCGAGTTTTTATTGATAGAAGAACAAATTAGATACACGCTTTTTTCTGGTGCCCAATGCAGGTCAGAAGATTATGAAGCAGTTGTTCACCACCAGCTTTGCAGCTGAGGAGTCACTGCTGCAGGTGGCTTTCCCTCCGTCCCCCTAGGCTGTCCATGTGAGTCTGGGGTTTTCCTGTTACATCCCCTCTACAGCAGCCTCCGGCTACTACCTGGCCCTGGCCCCAAACACCACAGATGGCTGAACTCCAATCACGGGCCAGAGTTAGCCACCCACTGCCTGCTAGCTCTGTCATTCAGGCACCCCCACCCCATCCCCATGCCCTTGTTTCCAGCTGTGCAGGCTTCTCCTGCACATCCCCATCATCCACCTAATTCTGCTATTCAAGCAGCTTGCTCTCTCTCCTCATGGGTTGAAAGCTTTCCTTGGACCCCTCCCTGGGGCTGCATAAAACCAAATGGGCCACCTCCACACTGCTAGGGCTTTTACTGTTGCTGCCACCACCACACACTCTCCATTTACATGAAAGCAGCTGCAGCTGCCCTCAGCACAGCCATGCACTGACTGTGTTCTCTGCGCAGCTGTATGACAAGTCAGCCTCATACCCCAGCCACGCCCCTGTTTACAGCTGAGGGCCCACCCACTTCTGAGCCTTGCTATTGCTGGAGCTGACTACCCTTGCAGAGCTCCATGTTCACTGGTTATCTTGCATAGCTCTGCCTTGACTGTTGTCAGAACATCTGGTGAGACATCAGAGAATTCTTATGCAGGGAATTAGGGGTTTTTTGTTTAAAAAAAAAACTTTCCCACATTGAATAGGGAACAATATTATGATGCAGGGAGTTAGGTCTCTGTATGGTTCCACAATGGATGGTTTGAAAATGGAAAAATTATATGAAGGAATAATCAACTGGGATTGACATAAGGGTAATTATAATTATTATCAGTTTAGTAATTCATGATTTATTCTTTAAAAAGTGGTTTGACATAAGTGTGATGAAGGAAAAATGGATACAATCCTTAGAAAGACTTACTAATGAAACTAAGAAAAATATTCACATACAGACAGATGAATTTAGAGCAGAACCTACTTCACCATTGCAATATGAAACTAAAGCGGGTTTGTTTAAGGTTTTTAAAACCTTAGTTTATCCAGTTGTCAAATAAGAATGACCACCAGATGATCAGCAACCCCAAGGCTATGCAGAAGTTAACTGGTATCCTGTAAAATGCTAAATTTGAAGAGATTTAAGGAAGGAGTATTATCATATCATACGCATTCACCTTTTGTAAAGTAGATGTTAAATTCATGGGCATCTCAGAACAGAATTAATCCACAAGACTAAAGATTTAGCTGCAGCTGTATTGGATGCTTGTTCTCAGTTACAATGGAAAACATGGTTGGGAGAGGAAGCTAGGGTTATAGAAAAACAAAATAGGGCTAGAGATATGTAGATTTTCTAAGACCAGTTTCTCAGTAAAGGCTAATATGCTGATTTGTAAAGACAGTTTAGATTTGATGATCATATCTTGGCTCTATGCCATATAGCAGCTTTGAATGCTTGGGACAGGGTTGATGAATCAGGAAAGCAGACTGAGTCATCTACTACATTTATACAAGTCACAAAGGAAGGTTTTACTGATATTTTTTTACAAAGATTGATTTTAGCTTTAAATAGAATGATAACAGAACCAGATGATAGACAAATATCAACTGAATCTTTGGCTTTTGAAAATCCTAATTCAGAACACAAAAGGGTGATTAGGCCTTTAAAGCAAGAACAATATCCATATATAAATAAATCTGATATACAGCTGATATTGGATCTAACATTTATGATGATACCTGGATAGGACAAGTGATTTCTAAAGTTTTTAAAAGAATCAAAAGGTCAGATTTTTTTTTACTGTGGTAAACCAGATCATCTGAAAAGGGATTGTAGGCAGTTGGTTCCTAGAAACAATGTATTTTCTAGAGATAATCTAAAGAGAAGGCCCAGCCTTCTGGAATATGTAGAAGGTTTGACAAAGGCTGGCATTGGACTAATGAATGCAGATCAACAAGGGACAGCCAAGACAACTCTTTGCCATTGGGAAATGCCTTAAGGGGCCTCTCCCAGTCCCCATTGTCAAATTTGGTTCAATCATCCTCTGTTAGCATTGGGGAAATTCATCAACAGAGCAATTAAAAGACTTAATGCCTGTTATTAAAATCCATACTGCTCTGGATGACAGAACAGCTTCAGCAGACAAAACAAAATTTTCAGGAGAGACTATAAAACAAGTATTTTGGCAAACTTCTATAAATGATCAAAGACTAAAGCTAAAATACAAATAAACAGAATTATAATTAAATGTTTACTAGACACAGATGTGGATGTAACAATAATTTCACCAACATCTTGGCATCCAGATTGGCCTCTTCAGGAGATAAATATTCAGCTTTCTGGGATTGGAACTTTATCTCAGGTAAAACAAAGTACAAGGTAGGTCAAATGTATAGGGCCAGAAGGACAGGTAGGGAAATTAAAGCCACATATGGCTAACATAACAATGACTTTATGGGGGACATGGTTTCTTAAAACAATGGAAAAATCAAGATTAACATTCCTCCAATCTCAGAAACAAACCATAATATAAAGAATGCTTCAGAAAAAAATATTAAAAAGTATTATCAAGAACAGTCACAGGCCATTTAGGTTGTATATAAGCAGGGCACAATAATTGTTGATCTTTCAAAGGTATCAACAGCCCTACCTTTAAAATGGTTAACTGACAAACCTGTCTGGGTGGAACAATGGCCATTGACAGCAGTAAAGTCACAGGCCCTAGAACAGCTGGTACAGGAGCAGCTAAATACTCAGCATATTGAAAAATCAACAAGTCCTTGGAATTTTCCTATATTTGTTATTTAAATAAAATCTGGAAAATAGAGAATGTTAACAGATTTAGGAGCCATAAATAAGGTGATTCAGTCAAAAGACTCTTTACAGCCTGGAATACCCTTGCCTTCTTTATTACTTAAAGGATGTTCTATTATAGTAATTGATTTAAAATGCTGCTTTTTTTTTTTTTACTGTACCTTTACAAGAAGAGGATAGAGAAAAAAATGGTACAGCATATTTCCAACAGGGTAAAATCTAGTAAATCTTCTCAAATGTCTGTTTCTGTTCTTCTCTACAGACATATAAGGTGAATGGTCTTTTTGTTGTCCAAATTCAATTAAAAATTAAAGCTGTCTTTGGAGCTGGAGCAAGGCTCTCTCCTTCTCAACACCCAAACATGCTTGTTAAAGGAAAGTCCAAAATCTTTGTCTCATGTCAAAGAGACACCTGGTATGGTACAGAAGAAAACTAAAATTAAGGGACTATTCTATTGCCACTAATCTCATAATCTTTTGTTTGTTTGTTTGTTTTGACTCTTTAATTTTTTCTTAAAGTATAACTATTACATCAAATTTTCTAAGAGATATATATATATATATATTGTGATATTAATGATCATATAGAACATTATTTCTAGAAACAGGCTTCATCTAGCTTGTTGTGATTTGGTGGTTGAGACTGAAGTAGGTAGATAGGAATTAAGTGTATGACCCAGGATGAACTTAACAAATTGTTGTTCTTTAACCTATCAGAGATATGCTGCATATGACATTTAAAATGATTAAGTTGGGGTTGAAGAAGTGGCTCATGGTTAAGAGTACTGGCTGCTCATCCAGAGGTCCTGAGTTCAATTCCCAGCAACCACATAGTGGCTTACAACCATCTCTAGTGAGATCTGATGTTCTCTTTTGGCATAAAGGCATACATACAGATAGATCACTCCTACATAAAATAAATAAATAAAACTTAAAAAAATAAAATAAAATGTTTAACTTTTCTTCAGTCATCTGTAACCATTTCTTTAAGTGATCTTTGAGATATTTAAGAAAATGGTAGGGCCCCACAATGATCGATGAATCCACCTGGATTGTGGTAATCCCACTAAACTGACAAAGCCACCCAAAGATCAGCTTTGGACTACAAACTGCTCAGGACAACTTAAAAATCGTTAGCTAAGATGACCCAGCCTTGTAGACTAGTCCAGTCAGGACTTCAAATAAACCTTGCACTTTTTCAACTCACCAAGACTGAAGAACACCAAACTCTCCTAGAACTTGACCATTATTTCAATTTTCTCATGGTTCCCTAAAGATATCATTGCCCCTAGACAGCAGGAAGTAATTTTTTTTTTTTTTTTTTTTTTTTTTTGGTTTTTCGAGACAGGGTTTCTCTGTGCAGCTTTGCGCCTTTCCTGGGACTCACTTGGTAGCCCAGGCTGGCCTCGAACTCACAGAGATCCGCCTGGCTCTGCCTCCCGAGTGCTGGGATTAAAGGCGTGCGCCACCACCGCCCGGCAGCAGGAAGTAATTTTAACACCACTATGGCAACATTCTGAAGAGGTAGAGTGGGTGGTTTTAGGGCATTTGGTGGATCATGGATGTCTATCATTATTTAGGGGAGTTGGTTGCAAGTTATTATTGGCTATGGACAGTAAGGAAACTATGCAAAGGAAACTATGCAAAAGATTTAAGGGATATCCTTCTGAAAAAAGGGGGAGGATATAGGAATGATAGAAAAAGAGGTAGATTATTGAATGTACTTTTAAACTAAAAAAAACCTACTACTCTCAAATATTTTAAATTGATATGGATTTTTGTGTATTGATACAAATTTAAGATTATTTTTGTTAGAACATATTGTATATAAATATATATTATAATCTTGCTTAAGGTATTTTTGTATATTGATTCAAATTTAATGTTATTTTTGTTATATTGTGTATATCTTTCTACTGTTGTTTAAGGTAGTGTACCTATGTAGCTCATTTAACAGTGTAACGTTAAGTTCTAGTCTTCAGAAGTTATTTTTACAAACTATTTAGGATAGTTAAAAATGTAAGTCAATAGTTAGTCATCTATAACAGTAAAATTTGTGGCCCTGTTAGGTACATTTTCAAGAACAAACAGATACATTTTAAATAAATTTAACGTCTTCAAACACTTCAGAGATCTTCAGAACATGACATTTAAGATGTTTTAATAACATAAGGCTTATCATGACAGTGAGACAGGTCTGGTCTGGCAGCACCAATTTACTTTACAAAAGTTTGATGGGCATAGAAGAGCCTCCATATGGAGTTTACTTTTGTTTATGACAAAGTTAGACATTGGGCAAGAAATTGCCCTGAGCTTGATTGTTGACAGTATGCTGTCCAAACTGGACAAGCAGGACACAAAAGAACGTGACTGCCAAACTTTGTCAAGACAAAGTAGAACAGTTCTTCAAAATTCTTACTTCATAGAAAAGTCTGTCAGATATTCTAGGCCTGTAGGTTGAAGATGCATGTATATGGTTTCTACAGTAATAGGATTCTCTATGAATTTTTCAAAAGATCTCTAGTTTTATTTACTCCTCTTCATGTTCTCTCCTGTATATTGACATCTCATCCTCTCTGTTTAAACATCAGAAAAGCTTCTTTCATATGACCTGCAACTGGCCAATGTTTAGAGAACAGGAGACTTCAAAGTGCTCTGTTCTAAATGGGATATCTACGTCAAAGCCCTACTCTCAAGGCTCAGTGACCTATGGAAAAAGGGGACAGAAAGATTGTAAATGCCAGAACAGGTAGATGATTTCAAGGAAACAGTGCTTTCCTGACACAGCAGAAAGGGTTCATATATGAACTCATTGCAATTGCGTAAGATTGCATAAACTCAAACCAGACATAATCAAAGCATGGAAGAAAGCAGTTGAGTAGGAATCCTCACCCCTTGCTAAAGAGCTACTGGAATTGGATAGCTACTGGAAGAGACAAAGTTAGCTGTCTTCAGCAGTGTGGCACTTGGTATGTTGACCATACTTCACTATACAGCCCATGCTTGGAAGTGGTCAGGTGACACAGACTGGACCCCATGGGTGAGGGAGAGGAAGGAGGAGGATACAGGGAGAGAGTAAGAAGAAGGAAGTGGGAGGGAGGGAGAGAAGAAGAAAAGAGATGGGGAGGAAGAACATAAAGTTGAGTGGCTAAAGTTGGGTGTATGAGAGAAGTTGGAAATAGAAGGATAAATATGAACAAAATACATTGTATGAGGTTCATAGAGAATTAAAAAATAGCATTATACAAATAGTACAAATATAACAAATGTTGAAAATGGCAAATGTGTGCGATAGTGTTGAATTCTGATAACTGTACTTGAGATAATTCAGGAGTAGACTTCTTTCAACATTCCAATAAGAAGAACCATTGCAAAAAAACAACAAAATAATAAACAAACAAAATGTCCCAAAGAATAAATATATTTAAGAATTTTTAATAATGAAAGTAGTTCATGCATGTCTATGATGACATCAAACCTGCCTGAAATATTTGTATATTGCAATGTCAAAATGTAGCCATGAAGCTGTGTTCCACTTAACAAATCCTTTTGAGGCTACCAAGTATTTTAGCACATTTTAATTTAAGTATTTTAATTAAAAAGATGTTTTACTTAAAAGAACTAAGTGACTATTTCAAAAATTTCTGATTTTTAAAATTTAACAGATATTTAATACAGCATGGTAGCTGCAATTAATAGCGATGTGTGGTATTCTTAAGAATCACTGAGAATAAGGGCTATAGGCATATGTATATATTCCCTTTTATATAGAATTTTTAGTTTAGACTAAAGTATATATGACCTTAAAGCTTTTCACACACCTAAAGTTTCTAGAATACTTTTCCAAACTATTCAATCAAAATTGCTCTACAAATCTTCCTATAGATGACACACTTTATATTTCTGTTTCTCCAAAATCTCTTTTTAACATAAGCCAAAGACTGTGCCTCTGCATAAATGCTTTGGCAAGCATCAGGAGACAAAATATCCCCTTGTATAAATCCTTCACTTGCAAGGAAAATGCTCAAAAGATCCCATCAAAAGGAGTTTCGAAGTTTTATTCAATCTTTATTGCATTGTAAAGTCAAGTAAAAAATGGTTTTATAGTTCTGATATACCAGCTGTAAAATTTCCTGCATCCCACACTGTAATCTTATACTTAGAAGTTTGGAATGGATGAGCAGAGATGGAGTCTAGCTGGTGGTTACAAGCATGCATCTGTCCCTGCCATGAGGGTGCCTGAACAATGAATGCAAAGTACACTCAGACTTTGAAATTGCTTTCACCATGGTCTATTCATGGGTCTTTAGGAGTCTAATTAGGTCTTTTATCCATGGGACACCCCTTCAGAATTGTGGTTGATACAAACTGTTTTGTTTGATTTGGTTTTACTTCTTGGATATACAAATTAGAACCAAAAATGTCCTTTGTGTACCAATACAATATAAGCATATCAAATTGGTAGTATTAGGACAAATAACTAGAGCACCAATTTATCAGCACTTATTTTCCCCTCTTTTTATTACACTGCAATATTATTATGTCATGAAGGTGTCCTGAGGCTACCACACACAAAAATATTTGTTTATTTAGAAAACATTCTTCCTTTTGAGGAGAAAAATCAGGGGAATTCTAAAACCTAAGGAAATTGGAGTCTCAATGGGAAATTTTTCTTTTCCTGAGAACCTTTCATAAATTCAAATCAGTATATAATTAATACCCCATTATCTGAAGTAATTGGTAAAGGATTGGCAATTATATGTACCTCCAGGTAAATTCGCTCACCTGCTCAACAATACTACAGTGCTTGACTTTTTTCCACTTTGCAAATAATGATGCCTTTTGATGTAGTACTTCTTGGTTTCAGAAGCTGTTTTTAATTCTGAGTTTAACAATAGTTGCAGAGAACTCATACATATTGAACATTTCTGATAACATCCACAATAGAGGCTCTTGCCCTCTCAGATCTGGTCCATTTTATTCATTCCTCCTTTGGGATTGTCTCACTACAGAAAATCGAAATTCTCCTGCCTCTTTTTTTTCCCTCCTTCTGAAGCCATGTTCTCAATGGAAAACCCATTCACTCATTCTATAAAATTCCCTTAAAAGTAATATGTGCTATATTGTTGAAATGTTCCAGGCACTGTTGTGAATCACATGGAGCCATAGTCATGGCTCCTCATAAAAATTCTGTGTAAGATATTTGTACACCTTTTATTGAATGAAGATACTTAGTCATAATGTTTAAGTAATGTGTTTATGTAACAATTACCATTATGACTCACATTCAATCCAGAATTACCTAATCCTAAAGTTGATAATCTTTACTAATATACAAATATATTTGTATTAACAATGCTCTATGTTGGTACAAAGCCAGTACTAACAGTGGTCAATACTCACAGGCTTAGTGTTATTCACCATGTATTTTGCTAATACTGTCCTTGTGTTCTCTTGTCATTAATTTCTATAATCAAGTGAGTTTTGTTCTTTTATATCCACCATATTAGTGAGCAATTCTAATTTTTAGAATGTTTTCACAGTTTACCAATTTCAAAAGTTAACAAAAAGGATAAGATCCAGACATGAGTATGATAGAAATGTCTCATAAATTTTACCATAGTGAACATCTGAACTTTTTCTTCATGGTATGTATATACCTATCTCATTTTGTAAAAAGAAGTATTATTTCAGTTATTTAATCATTGGTCTTTTCCTTTGTGGTGCTAGAGATTGAGCTCAGGATTTGTGTGCATTAAGCCCATGTTGAAAAAAGATATTTTCTGAAATGATTCTTCCCATTATAATGTCATACATAGTTAGTTCATAATTAATGAGAAATATTCAAGTATTTACAAGGAAATTGTATACCATGGATATCTAACACAAGATCAGAAGAAAATGTCTTAATATATACTGAATGAACTTTGTTGAAAACTTATAGACATAGAGTCTAGAGAAAGCCATGCAGATGTTCAACTGTGGAGAATATTGTAAACTACTTCTGTTCATGAAGCATGAATGATAAAGACCCATGTATGATAAAGCAACCCATGGTTGATTCTTTTAAAGATATGTCTAATCACCCTTCTCAGAAGAATGTGGGAAGCAAGGTATGAAAATAGCAGTAAATTTACCTTTTGAGCTGGGTTCCCTGTGATGCACTGATATCTGTATTGTATCCAGTTGTGGTGTTCTGCAGTGATCTCTATTTGCTATAAACAGAAACTTGTTTGAAAAAGGTGATAGCTACACTTATCTGTGGGTATCAGGATAAGGTGAGGCATGTAGTTAAGGAATTGTGCAGGTTTATAATCAAAGAAAAAGAGGCTTAGAATGTGACAGTGAGGGAGGCATGGCATGGATTTGAGGGGGGGGTAGCTGGAAGCAGTTGGAGGAAGGAAAGGGGAGATTGGTGTGTTTCTATTTCAATTAAAAACTAATAGTAAAATTGAATCCAAGTCACACATCTAGTTAGGAGTGAAATTCAGAAGAAATCCATGGCTTTTTCTTCTTTTCAGTTTAACTTTTCTCAATTTGAGCCTTTAAATTTAATATTTTAGAAAGTTTCCAGGGCAGTAGGGCTTTATTTTCCAGACTCACCTCAATCAACGCAGATTATTTAGAAATAACAGACTAGTAAAATAGCTAGAAAATCAGACTAATTTACTCTATTTTAGATTAAAACATAAAAAGCCAACCACCATCATCCAATGACTCTTTATGAGAACCTGGGAAGGACTAGGCTGTGCATAGCTATAACTCCTGCTAGAACTGATAAAAACACATCATGTTCAACTGTAAACATTAAATGTTTTGCCTCAAATGACTCAATAGTTCCCCTTTATACTCTCTTAAGTTGTTATTTTTAGCTTATTCTTTGAAAATTTTATAAACATATACATCACAGTACATGTATAATATATATCATGATCATATTTGTGAAGAAGAGAAGAGGAAGGAGATAGTTGAGGGTAATGGTAATTACAGTCAAAGTATAAAATAGGATTTAAATAAATGTCGGCCTCAGATTCTGGGCTAAATGAAGAGTTTCAGAGTTCAATCTCATGAAATGTGTCTTAAATCCAATCAGAGTGCTTGTTAACTCCTATGAAATATGTGCCACTATTGCAGCAGTAGCTCTTGCAGGCAAGTGACCTTTGTAGATTCTGGGGTTTGAAGCTTGGTGGATGGTTACTTTTCTCCTCTATTAGCATGCAGAATATCTTTTAGTACCATGAACACTAGTCAGTAGGGGTGAAGCCTCTGGTTAGGCACCACACATTACACATCTCACTGAGCTTCTCTGTATTCAATGAAATATGTAGTGTTGTCTTCCATAATAGGGCCTTACCATCAGTTTGTGTAGAGCAACTGATAGCCTTGGCAATATTCAAAAGAAGAAGCAGAAAGACCATAAAGATCAGGGGGCTGGATGACTCCAAAGAAAGTGTCTTCAAGAAAAAACAAGGACTGTTCATATATGTATCAACATATAATAACTCACAGAATCTGTAACAGCGTACACATAGCCTGCACAATTCAATCCAGTCAGGGGCCCGGCACTGAGATGGATAATTAGACATGAGCTATTACCCTTAACCAAGAATTTAAATTTATCTTTGTAGTTTTGTGGCGTTTGTTCTCTCTCTCTCTCTCTCTCTCTCTCTCTCTCTCTCTCTCTCTCTCTCTCTGTCTCTGTCTCTCTTTCTGTGTGTGTGTGTGTGTGTGTGTGTGTGTGTGTTTCTTGGGTTTTGTTTAGATTTTGTTTGATTTTTCTTGTTTACCTGTTTGTTTTATAAAGAAGGAGAAAAAGAAAGGGCATGGAGTTGGGTACATATGAAAATAATAATAAAGAATTGAAGAAAACAGTGAACTTAAAATATCTTAACTAGTAATTCTCTTAAAAAGTCTATAACAAATTGTAGGATTATTGTAGAAAAGCAAGCACTGACATACTAATTTTAATTTTTGGTTATCTTTTGAAGGAAGGTTGAAGTGTAACTATGACTATTAGAAACACTGATAATTAACAGTATTGTAAATAATAAGATATCAATTAACTTTTGAACATTCTCAAAAATTGTCTATCATGGTACCCACTACACAAAACATATTATAAATACTTGTAATCTTTTAAGTAGCTGTCATCCAAGTCACTTTGCTTCAAATATCCAGGTAAATCACTACCAGGTTTGAATAGGAATGGCCCCCACAGACACAAATATTTGAATGCTTGGTCATTAGGGAGTGGAGCTACTTAAGTGATATTCGGATGTGTGGTCTTGTGAGAGGAAGTGTGTCACTGGAGGTGGGGTTTGGGATTTCAGAAGACCAAGCCAAGCCCAGTAGCTCTCTCTCTTCCTCATGTCTGTGGATCAGGATGGAGAACTCTCGACCTCTCCAGCACAATGTCTATCTGCTTCCCACCATAATCGCTGCCATCACAATAATGGATTAAACCTCTGAACTATAAGCAAGCCCCATGAAAATGCTTTCCTTTGTAAGAGTTGCCATGGTCATGATATCTCTTCATAACAAAGGAACATTGACTTCGACAATCATAATAGATTGTAACAGCTTGGTTCCTTGTGTCCCAAATTAAGTGCTTGGTTATTCACTTAAGGTTTCATCAGAACCATAAATTACCTTCAGGTGGAAACAATTAAGTGAATTTAATAAAGGAATGATTGCTGTCATAAGTACAAGAAGAGAAGAAATTTGAAGTGTCTGTGGTTTAGTAATACCAGGGTGCCACACCCTTAGACTTCAATGTCAAAACAGAAGAAATTAGTAAGAATTTGGAAAGACTATTAGAAACAATAAAACTTCACCACAGAGCTGTGTTTTGCAGTGAAAGTAGACAATATCCTTTAATCCTAAAATGGAGAGAAGAGTAATAACTGGGCAGAAAAATAAAGCAGGAAGTTTTCCAAGTAATGCATGTTTTGGCAGAGATAATACATATGTCAGTGGACCCTAAGAGACTCAAGATTGGGTATTGGGTATCTTGGATGGAAATATTTGAAATGATTGACTGCTAGGTCATCTGCTCAGATAACTAAGAGTTCCAGTTTTATACCCATCTAACAGAGAAGACAAGAATTATCTTTCTCAATAGCCTAACACTGGAGACAATCCCTCAAGAACCATCACAGAATCCCTAAACCAGGAGCAGTATCCAATTGATAATCACTTGCAAATGAAAAAATTATTTTTCTTCAACAGAGCCTTATTGAGTATACAAACTAGTCTTAAGGCCAGTCCTCAAGTAGATAGCCAACAGAAAATGAACTCAGTCAAATTTTTGAAAGTTTCTTTCGCATAATACTTTGTGTATTTTTTTTTTCATTACAAGTCCTTTGTGTATATATCATGGTTTCTGGTTTTATGTTTTTATGGGATTTCTGCGTGAGGGAGTAAGTGTGCCTCTGAGTCTTCAGATTTGATCTTTTTCTTTGCTTGTTTGCTTGTTTTATTCTATTCTGGTTTGTTTACTTTTATTTCCTCTAACATTAAGCTACATAGATTCTCCTTTGAAGGAATGCCTTTTATGATGGGACTTTACTTATATGTTGGTTAGTTTAGCATTGAAAATGTATGATTCTATATTTTGGAGGGATTTTTATGTATGTATGCTTCTGAAACCAGCATAAAGTAGACAAATGGTTAAAGCAACAAAAGGATCTTGAGGCTTTATTTAGGGCTGTATCTCTTAGAATTACTTCAACTTTACATTGTTCTATATTCCTCCCACAAATTCTGTGACCATGCAAAGGCACTCTTCAAATAGGAGAATAGGAGACTTAAGGGAACATGTACCAGATTAGGTTATAAAGATGGGCCACAAATGATACAAACACCAACTGCAGTGGAAGATTCTAATGACAAAGATACAGACGTAACACAAGAACAGAGAGCAATGTTCCAAAATAGTGCTTGCAGACAAAGCATCGTTGCCAAGACAAAAAATCACAGAACACCCTGTCTCCCCACCACATCCCTCACATGCTCCCACCAGATGTCTGCCAGTGTTTCCGAAATAGAATCTCTGGCTTCCAGTGCGACAGCTCACTGCTTCACCACAGAAACATTCCCAGAAATGAATATGTATCATCAGTTTTTTGTGTCCTCTTTTTCTTCTTCGTTCTCCTGACTTGTTCCTTCTGCATACTCACTAGCTACGTCTAAAGAACTCTATAAGGGATTCCTATCTCCTGATGCTTGACTTTGCTGGTCTTCTTTAGCCTGCACAAGACAATGTGCTAGGTTGACTAGACTACATATTTTCAGTCACACAATGAGAATTTGCAAATAAATGCAAAAATTTGACTACCAAGAATCTTTGTATTATTTTCTCTCCTTTCTCCAGTAATGCCTAGAATTGTCACTAGTGTGAGTAGAATTCATTTATTCTGGATGGTCCAGGTATAAGGCCAACAATGGCTGGAAAGTAATGGAAGAGAGTGGTTAATTGAAATAACTTCTGATATCCAAATTTCAAGACATAAAGATCTAAGATTTAAAGCAACTTTATCTTGGGTATGAGCAAATAACTTCTTCTATTGGACTGTGTTCAATGATTTCCCAGGATATCAAGCAATATCAGAAACAAGGACTTAATTGTGATTAATGACTATACAGATTTGTTTTATACTAAAAAGTTGTTCATATATATATATATATATATATATATATATATATATTATCCATGTAATCTATGTACAGCTCTGTGAGATAGGCAATATATTAATTTCTCATTTTATGATAATAGATTTGATTCCCAGGTGAATTAATTATCTTGCAGAAGAGAACAAAATTGGCTTGTAATGAACAGTGTTTGGAAATCTGTCTCCTGATCCCAAATCTGTCATCATTTCTTTCTGTGCATAGTTTTGTAAAATTATATTAAATTCCATCAAGGTTCTAGTAATAATGTGCTGGAAGTTTTCATGCATTTTAAGTAGGACTAACCTCCCCAAATCCTGCAGTATGCAGATATTTGCATTTTTAAAGAAAATTAGTTTTGTTTTCTATGAAATGATTGCCAACTGATCCATAAATTCAAAAAGAAAAACACAAAATTAAAGTTCTCAAAAAAATGCCTGGGACTTGCATCCTTTCCCTCCTGGAATTAGTATGAAGGCACTTGGTAATCTTGCTTGGTCCAAGGTTCTTAGGAAAATTGACTTTAGTGTTGATGAAATCATATTTTAAATGACAAACATTGGCAGGAAGACAATTTACCACATTGATAACATTCAGAAAGCATTTTCATCTTCAGTTTTAATCAGACATCTCTGGAAAGATGAAATTTGCAGAATGATAGATCTATGACTTTGTAAAATGACATTACTCTCTGATGACTCTGAGTGGCAACACCCAAGGTGGTCATTCCATGGTTTAAAAAGTCCTAATAGAATTGAATGCCAAATTCACAATGGATTAAATTAAGGAAAGCCTAATTACAAATCCTAAATTTTATTGAAAAATAATAAAACTGCTACAAATGTGCTTGTTTTCAGTAATATGCGCTACATGACCTTAATAACAATCTGAATCAAGGACTTTTATCAAGCAATTAAAACTGTCCTGCAGTGCTCAATATGATTCACATATGGCACTCCTCATCTATAGAATTATAGTTTCTTTCATAAAATTATGTGTTTATTGCTTTTTGGCTTGCAAAGGTTCAAAGAAATTTATTCATAATGACAAAATGGAATATTTCATGAGTGTTGTCTTTCTGTTTGAGTGCTTTATCTTTTCAATAGTTACTGATATATGGAGTTGGAAACTTTCTCAAGTCCCACCAGGGCCCCCTCAGTCTTGTGGCCCACTTATAATATAAGCACTCTGAAGCTTATATTAATTATAACTGCTTGGCCATTAGCTCAGGGTTATTAGTGACTAGCTCTTACACTTAAATTAACCTGTAATTTTTATTTATGTTTAGCCATGTGGCTGAGTACCTTTTCACAGTTTTGCCTTGTCATCTTGCTTCCTCTATGTCTGGCTGGCAACTCCTGACTCCTTTTCTCTTCCCAGCATTCTCCTAGGCTGCTTTTCCCACCTATACTTCCTGCCTGGCTACTGGCCAATCAGCATTTTATTTATCAATCAATCAGAGCAACACATATTCATAGCATACAGAAAGACATCCCACAGCAGATATATAAGCCATCCATAATCTATTTGTTTAAAAAGTCTTCATCAGCAAATATTAATCATACTTAATACTTGGTTACAGCCCTATAATGCTTTGTGTATGTAATGTATTTTGAATATACCCCTATGGTCCTCTTTTATCTCCCTCCCACCCCAGTAATCACCTTCCTATAGCTGAAGTTTTCCTGTGTCCCAGCCAATTCTGCAGATGTCTTTATTTTTTAATTTATTTATTTCTTTATATATCTATCTATATTTCTTTTCTTCTCTCTTCCAAGCCTACATGCATTTTTACACACATTGTAAACTGTTTAGGGGTTTATCCCATCTGAACCTGTCTTATTGTGAATCTATTGCTTTAAACTGCAGTATGATTAGGACTGAAATGGCAGCTTTGGCTGCTGGCTCCACCTACCTCAGCTTAACATGGTGAAACTATGTTTACCACCAGCTCTGGGGGAACCATGCTCATCTCCGACTCTGAAGCAGTGGGTCTATGCTTCCATCCAGCAATGTGTAGCTCAAAAACCTTTTCTTTTTTGTTTGTTTGTTTGTACTAGCAAAAGCTAAATCCACCACTCAGCATAATGTGTGGCTTGGAGACGCCTCTGTGTACCATAGGAGGAATCTGCCATGCTGCAGGTCAAGTCCACATGCCATGAACTCACCATAGAGTGGCTCAAGCCTACAGGCTATGGTGTCTCTGTATCACAGCTTTCCTGAGAGACTCAACTAGGAAGCTACTCTTGACTCCATTTTAGAACACTTTTTTAAAGCGCTCTCTGGTTTTTGGTAGAAATTCTTGCCCCATGTTTTGGCAGCATTTGTAGCTAGTTTTCCTGTGTCCTGGCTGGTCCTGCAGCCACTCAGACCCAAGTAAACACACAGAGGCTTATATTACTTATAAACTGTATGGTCATTAGCTCAGGCTTATTACTGACTAGCTCTTACATTTAATTTAACCCATAATTCTTATTTATGTTTAGCCACATGGCTTGGTACCTTTTCCCAGTTCTGCCTTCACATCTTGCTTCCTCTGTGTCTGGCTGGTGAATCCTGACTCAGCCTTCCTCTTCCCAGAATTCTCCTTGTCTATTTATCTCGCCTATGCTTCCTGCCTGGCTACTGACCAATCAGCATTTTATTAAACCAGTGTACAAAAGCATTATCCCACAGCACCTTCCTCTTTCCAACTCATCTTCTTTCTTTTCTTGTAATGTTTTCTTTTTGTGACCTAGTGCATTTTATTAGAGTTGCTTAAAGGAAGATGGGTAAGAGCTTATACATGGGAGCATGAGCATCCTTTTACTAGCTACACCACTGAGAAAATCCTCCCTCAGCAACTGTTCACTGCTCCAAGATGCCCAGGAAGTGATGGGGAAAGATGAACTCTCCCCAAACATGACAGGTTGCTAACAGGTGCAGACTTTTGCCTCATGAAAATATTAGTATTAAGATATTAACTAATGTTAATTAAGCAAAAAGGATTGCATTTTAAGTTGGGACATGAAATAACATTGCACTAAATAAAGTGCACATTTTTTTTTAGTGTTGCCTGTGAAAGAGCCTGAAAACATCTTCCATTACTAGCTATACCAGGTCATTTTCTGATTAGTGCTAAACTGGATTTTGAAGGTCATTTGAAGTTAATTGGGTAACAACATAGGGGTCAAAAAATGTGAGCTATAAAATCCAGAGTGCCAGGTGTCAAATACTGAAATCAATTAATATCTTTAGTAAACTTGCAAACAAACTTTGAGATTTTTTTTTATTTCTTTATCTGTTTAATACAGATTTTTATAGAACTTTGCAGACAGGGTGTGTGGTTGCTGCTGTGTAAATGAGGATTCAGAAGGATGTACTATGGACAAAGGTTTTTGACATCGTACTCCAAAATAAGTTCTCCTGTTTTATCAGCAGCAGCAGCTTGCTCTCTTTACAGACATCCCCAAGAGGCATATGGAACTGTAAGCTTACTCATTCCATTTAGTAATGGCTAGAAATAAAACATTTCTCAGTAAATTTTAAAAGGCTGTATCTTCTAATTTTCATACTATCAAAACTTCCCAACAGTCCACTCACCTTTTTCCATTTTTCATGTGGGTTTGTGTGGTATATGTTTGTGTGGGCACAATTGTGTGTGTGGCTGCGCCTGCAGGAGGTGGTCCAAGGTGGATGTCAGGATTCACCCTCCATAGCTCTTCTACCTTATTCATTGAGTTAGGATGTCTTAGCCAAATTCACTGATATGGTTAGTCTTGCCAGTCAGATTGTTCAAAGTATAGACTGTCACTGAGGCTGAAATTATAGGTAGGCAACTATGCCAGTCTGGCATTTACATAGGTTTCTGAGGTTCTAAACATCATTCCTCATGCTTATATGGCAGAGCCTTAGTTACTAAGCCATATTCCTAGCCCGTGGCAGTTCATCTATTCCATTAAATATATTTGACCGTGGTAAATATTAATTTATATCTCCTTTTTCCAGCCAATGGTATGCCTGAGAGAGTTAAGTGGTGTCCATGTTCTACAATCTCACTCTGATTATAATTTGTGTAAACCTTTTTAAAAATTATTTTTAATTATTCTAAAATCATTTCCTAGAAATGCTACAGAAATAACAACTCTCATATTTTGAAATCAATGTTATAAGTCTTTTTTTTCCATTTATTCTTCTCTCATACAGTACATCCTGACTGCAGCCTCCACTCCGCCATGTCTACTTCCCCTCAACCCTTCCTCCTTCCATTCCTCTCAATATACAATCACATCCCTTCTCCCCCAGAAAAACTGCTCCTCCATTTCCTTCAGAAAAGAGCTGGCTTTCCAGGGCTGTCAACCAAACATGGCAAAACACGATGTAGTAAGACTAAGTACACATACCAAGCAGGGCTCATAGGGGCTCACAGAGACTGAAGCAGCTTGAAGCAGCAATCAGGAAGCCTGAGTGGGTCTATGCTAGGTCCTCTGCATACATTCTGTGTTTGTTTGGCTTGAGATTTTCGTGGGACTCCTAACATTGAGAGTGGGGACGCTTTTCCTCCTACTGGGTTGCCTCACAGAGCCTTGATACAAGTACTTTTTCTTTCTTTCTTTCTTTTTTAAAAAATCTTCTTGCAACAAGAATAATATATTGAGGGTGTCTAAAAAGTAGGTTATACACAGAGAAGTTATGTAACATTAGTCAGTATATGATGAATTTCAGAAAAGCAATTCATTATCTACTGACTTGAGGCTAAAACTCCTTATAGTTTAGTTATTGATCAATTCAAGACTCTAATTTTATTGGAACTCTGTTTGCCATGTTTTTACCTTACTCACCCTTTCGAGCACAATTTAACACGCACAAGCCTACTTTTTAAAAGTTATAGTCAATGAATTATTTTGTTTATTTATCTATTTAGTTATTGTGTGTGTGTGTGTGTGTGTGTGTGTGTGTGTGTGTGTGTGTGTGTGTGCTTGTGGGCACCCTTGCCACTTGTGGGAGTTAGCTATTTCCTTCCACAATATGGGTCCTGAGAATTGAACTCAAGTCAAGAGGCTTGGCAGCAACTATCCTAATCTTTTGAGATATCTTACTATTTGTGAGCTAAGTTTTTTTTTTAAATAACTAACATAGTAAGTTGACTAACATCTTAACCCTAGAAATTTAATATATGTCACTGGAATTAATTAACTTGGATATACAATCATTCAATTCTTGATATGCATTTAATTTTTAGTTGTTCTCACTGATCATTTGTCCAGATATTATAAACCTACCAATATATGATCTGCAAAGAAATAGACTTTAATTATGAATTTACCTTTGCAAACAGAAAATGGGTACTTTTATACTTCCTCAAGATTCATATCAAGATACAGACACAAGACTTACCTCTTCCCGTTGATAGACTTGTTATTCAGAAGCATCAATGAGCAGACACAAATAAAAATGGGAAGTGGGTGTAGGATCTGAGAAGCTCTACTCCAGAATCACACACTCTCTATCCCAGAATAAAGACATTTTGACAACAGTCTGTGGGAAATAATTAGCCTTTTTCCTGGATGGGATGTTCAGTATCTACAAAAAGATGTGCAAATGTAAAAAAAAAAAAACATACAATCTAATCTGTCAGAGCAGAAAAATGATTTCCCATATAAGTATATTTTTGTAAGTTAAACTTTTGAAAATGATATATTTGATTTTCTATTAATTTAAATTCACTTCTCCAAAATCCCTGAAAAATGAACTAAGGAAATCAGAGATTTCACATTCCATTGCTCATTATTTGTGGCAGGTAGATAAGGCTATTTTCAAATATTCTTGTTCTAAACCTGACAGGCATATTGTAAGACTCCTCCCACCAACATAAAAGGCAAATGACCCTCAATAAAAGGTGAACATAATTGAATGGCTGGCACTTCAAAATGTGTGGGGTCAAAGACAATGTTCCTCCTTATCTTTTCTAAAGTCATCATAAAAGGAAATGCCCAGACAGCAACTTCTGGTTCCCAGAGTGCCCGCAGTGCATACTAGAGACTTTAGCCAACTCTTACAATATTAAAAGACACTCAGTATGCTAGTCTATTAATAGTTTGAAACTCTTGGTTATCATTTCATAGTCCTTCCTGATGCATGTGCAGCCTCACCCTGTGTTGAATTAAGGCATATGTTTAACAAATCATGTTCATTGTCAGATGAATCATTTCATCTACCACTCATGTACTATTCAGAGTGACATGTGTTTTATGCCTTTTTACATGTTGTATGTGAAATCATTTTAAAATTCTCCAAAGTACATGATATTATCTACATGTTTTGCTTCTGCACCTGTAAAGACTGAGAGCAGCCACGACACAGCACACCAACTCGAAGCTTGCCGAGTACCACACAGCAGTTAAGCCTATTCAAAGTTCATTCTCAGGCCCATATTTGAAGGTTATGGTGCCACTCAATATTAATGTATAACATGGAAATGATACTATAGTAACTTCTGTGGGTGTCAAGGAAAGTAACAAGAATCTAGGAACTAGCAAACCATTTAACAAGCCACATTTCTGTTCATTAGCTTTGGTGTGCTTTTCAGAACCAAGGCAGTAATACTCTAGATATCCAAGAAGAAACATTTTTTTTTCACTGCAAAAGCACATTAAGTGAAGTAACATGGGAGTAAGGATGTGTGCAAGATGATTTCTCAGATAGGAGTTGCAGGGTTTCTTCTCTTGCTGATAGATAAGGCATAAAACTTGCACACTCCCAAGAGGGCTGCAGTGGCAACACAGAAATCCCATCTTGGCAGCCAGCACAGCATGTTTATCAGAATCAGGTCAGCCATACTGGTAGGAAAAAGAGCAGGCCATCTTAAGTATAGTCAAGATTTTGTGAATAGGGTTTAATAGAGTGTGTTTAAGCAATATTGTAAAGCATCTGGGGTATAGTAAAGACTAGACTTCTTATCAAGTAAGAGGGTCATCCAAGTTTCTTTTTATTTTGTCCTGTCCTATGTATGTCTCAAAGAAAGGAAAGAGGGAAGAAGCATGCACAGAAGGAAAAGAAGGAGAAAGTGCAGACAGGAAGATCAACAGAAAAATAGAATAACCCATATTTATGTATGCAAACTCACTAGAAGATATATATATGCTAGAATATATATTTAATGTATGTATAATATAATGTTAAATCATACAAATCTAGAAAGATTTATCCCTGTTAAAGTTCAGAGGGGTTGGAAATCTGGGAACGCAAATGACTTGCCCCAAAGTCATGGTAGGATGTGGAATGAAACACTGTCCACAAGAGTATAATTAGAAAAGGTTTTAGAAAGGCATGACATCAGAGGAAGTAGTCTCAGCAACACATCCTTTTATGGAGCAATTGAAAGCAAAGGGACGTCTTTTGTACCTTTAAATGTAAAGAAATTCAGGAAATAAGGTGCAGACATTGACCAGGAATATAGTCATAAAATAGGATGCATACAAACTCCCTCACTTCCCAAAAATAAAAGTTGAGTTAAATAAGTTCAAGTTTCTAACACCCCAAATTCAATATTATTGAACAAAAAATTTAATTTCCACCAAATCTTTACTTCTTTCTATATAGAACTATATAGAAGAAAATCACATAAGACATTAAGTGTTACCATACAGAAAATATTTAATAATTTTATCATTACATATTACAACTATTTTATCATTCATCTTTTTACAGTTGAATGAGTGCATAAGCTTAATTCAGAAAAATCAAGTATGCTTTTTCTTTTTCTCATTTAGTTTACCTCAAATTATAATAATTTGATTTTATTCATTTTGTAGGGATATGAGAAAGCATATATACTTCAAAGAGTTTGCTAGTATGCATCTATATTGCCCTTAATATTAGTAAAGAATTCATAGTAAATTTTTATATCATATTTTAAGAAACAATAGTTCACAAAATTTATGTCTCTTGATGAAAATCATGTAACAAGTAAATAGAATTTTAGTGTAGCTTTACCTGTTATTGGCTTATGTGTTAATTGCATTGAAGTTACTTCTATTCCACAGTGCATTTTTGAGGTACATACTTCTCTGAATTGAATTCTTGTTCCCTTTCTTCATTCATAATTTAAAAACCAAACACAACTGATAGCTATTTAACTAGAAGTATTCTAGTGGAAACTGTAGTGTGTTAACACACCTAGGATTCATGTTTCATGTCATATTTTGACACAAAGTAACAGTAGAAACTTGAGTAAACTAGTTCCTGAGAATGTTTCAGATATTTCATATAAAAAAGGAAAAGCAATAATTGTAGAAATTATATGAAATCATAGTTTGAAATTTGGAGTGCTGGGAAATGCAAGGTACCAGGCACACAGATATAATTGGTAATCTTAGAACTGGTCATTATTCCAAGTTTGGTTTTTCACCTTCATTGCACTGAGCAATCTTTAAATCATTGCTTTCGGAAGCATACTTCCACATACTCGCTTTGAATGTTCTTCCAAGAAATACAGATACAGGATAATTTCTAAAAAGAATGAAGAAGAGCTAATTAAACTAAAATGTAAATCTGAGACATGGCAGCATTCTACATATTTCTTACTCAGAAATATATATTGTTGTTAGTTCTCAAAAATGCAGAAATCACAGAAAGCTCAGATACTTAAGCATCTGACTATTGCTAAGAAAGTCAGAGCTATATATTTGACCTGAAGAAAACATTAAGTGTTGATCCTAATTTTATCACACCATATCTTATCTGCCTTGAATATCATTAGAAGCAGTAGGGGGCTCTGCTGAGCTACTCTTTCCAAAGCTCATGGAAGCCAAGGCCAGATAACCCAAGGAAAGTCAGGCATCTTATCACATTCACCTTGCTGTAGTGTTAATGCTAGGTTTTCTCAGGTATTCTGGAAATATAAAACTTTACAGATTAACTTTTATTTATATATGTATATTTGTCTGTTTATTTTGCCTTTCCGTGTGTGTGTGTGTGTGTGTGTGTGTGTGTGTGTGTGTGTGTGTGTGTGTTTGTGCAAATGTATGTGCATTGAGTATTTACCTAACATGTATGTGCCTATTGCCCTCAGAGGCCAGAAAGGATTGTTGGATCTCTTGAAACTGGAATTACATGGCTTACTGCTGTAAGTCTCTGTCTGTGTGCTAGGAACTGAACCCTGGTCCTTGAAAATGAACTTGTGTCCTTAGATATGAACTAGGTCCTCTGTAAGGGCAGCAAGTCCTCTTAACAGCAAAGCTATGTCTCCATACCTCCAGCTGTGACAATAGGATCTCTCTGAACCTGGAGTTCACCTTTTGGCTAGGCTGGCTCGGAAGTGAATTCCAGAGATCCTCCTCTTTCCTTTCTCTATCCCTGGGTTATAGGCATATGCCACTGTGCCAGGGCTTGTTGTTTTGAGTTTTTACCTGAATGTTGTGAATTTGATCTCAGGTCCAATGCTTTTATGCCAAGCACTGATAGAGTCATTGGCTCCACTCCCTAATTCTCTTTTCCACTAAAAACCACAAATTGTAAACATTTGCCTTCCAGTTTTCCAAACCCAAGATGCATGTGCCACATGGTAAACTTAGAGTGCCTATAATGAATGGGAAGAACTTTAGCCTTTGATTGAGATGCCCATCTATTATAAGTTGTTTTGCTAATATATGCCAGTGTATGTGATTGTGCCCTGGTTCATCTCTTTGGGCATAAGAGAGTATGTAACTCATTTACTTTAAGACTAGATTTTAAAGAGACATTCAACTTCTAAAGTGTTGGAATTTTTACAGAGTGTGTGACCTTTACAGTTGCAGTGCATTTTTATATTATAGTATCAACACAAAATCTTGGGGACAAATAAGAAAGGAAAGTTTTTGGGTTTTGTGTTAAAGTTGGCAAGGACTGGACTTGTGATTGCTAACTTTGGTTGTCAATTTGACACATCTGGAAGAAGGAACTTAAATTAAGGACTTATTCCCTTTAGATTGTCCTGTGGTCAGGTCTTTGAGGCATTGTGTTAATAGCTAACTGATATAGGAAGGCCTAGTCCACTGTGTTCAGTGCCATACCTACACTGGTGGACTGCACTATATCTGAGGCCATCTGCTTTCACAGACACAACACTATCTTATCCTCCAGATTCTTGCTCCAACCTGATGCCATGGCTGAAATGTGAGCATACAGAATAGATGCCAGAAGACATAAATCAGATGGCTTATGGATCTAGAACTGGCATGCTTACTTCAACAAGACAGACAAAAATTTTCAGATGCTCTTGTGCCAGGAAGTATCCTTGATGCATGGGCCTCAGACAGCTGGATGCATATGAGCTGCCTTCATATGACAATTGTACCCAGGACAAATACTGAGAAATGCTGTGGAATATTTCTTTATACTGTGTGAATATTTGTCACTGTGATTGGTTTCATAAAGAAGCTGACTGGCCAACAGCTGAACAGAATAAAGTTAGACAGGAGAGCCAGACTAGGAGAATGCTAGGTGGAGTCTGGAGTTCTCAGGAGATGCAGAGGGAGCAAGACATGCTGGAGGACAGGTAAAGCCATGAGCCATGTGGTATCACATAGATTAATAGAAATGGGTTAATTTAAGTTGTAAGAACTACTTAGTAATAAGTCTGAGCCATCAACCGAGTATTATAATTAATACTAAGCCTCAGTGTGTTTATTTGGCAGAGGTTTCAGGACAGAAAAGTTCTGCCTACAGAGAAACTGACTCCAAGTCTTATAAATACTGTACCACATCATATTAAGGGGCATGGAAGATATGCTACTTGAATAGATGGAGTCCGAGGACTAGCAGTGGCATGATCCTGTAGCTCCTGAGTTCCTTGCATCACTTGACCCACAACGGAGCTGTTTGTACTTACATTCACACTGGTAGTCACGTTCTTTCTCTACCATCAAGCTGGGCTCTGGGAAGGAATGGTTGCTCAGAGGATGTGCCCATCTTTGCTGCTGCATCTGTGTGACGCTTGATCAGTTCCCTTGGTGCTTAGCTCTGACGACTCCATGGCAGGAGGCACCAGTTAAGATCCTTACCACCTACTCCAGGTACTTCCTGATACCCCTGCCTGTGGCCTTCTCAGCTGGGAGCAGTCTATTTTTTCTCTTTTGTCCCTTGGGGCAACGGTTTTCTGCCTCATAAAGAGTTCTTTTGTTGGTGATTCGACTCTATGTACCATGGGAAACGGTGCCTATTCACTTGAACCTTGTGCCAATTCCCAGATCAGACACCTTTCAAGGTGTTGTGCCTGCAGCCATTTGACCAGTGAACACCACCACCACCCCATCCAATAAGTTTAGGCTTAACCGTAGGGAGTGCATGGCTAGCCTGAGAGATTCATGTCCTTCCTCAAAACCCAGAAGTCTATAGACAGGGGTATGTGACCTAGGTCCTGTGGATCTCAGTAGAGCAAAAAGTCAGACATTGGAGGTAATACAAATGAGCCCTCAGGTTGCCTACCTGTGGGTTCTCTTTTTTCACAGGTGCTCATAAACCTAGATGTTAGGATATTGTACTTAATGTGAGGAAAATGCTACACCACAGGTCAACATTTGGCCTCCGCACACAAGCACAAGTCCATGAAAACCCCACCCCTGTAAACACGCACACACAGGAATATGTACAAGCAAACAAAAATAAGAACACGTGAACTCTGCTCTTCTCTCCCACATTGCTACTTTGTAAGCTTAAATTTTCAAGCAAAAAATTATTTACAGTTCTGATACAATTGTGAAAGCTATCAAATTCCACAAAACAGAATCCACATTCAAAACTTATATGCAAATAAAGCATCTCTTCCCTGAAATAACACACACAGCTTCACCTGCTTTGACAGCAATGTCATCAGACATGGGTTCTTACCAAGGACAGTGTTACATTTTTTAACAGCAGGATGGATGCAAATTCTTATTTGTTTACTTGCTCATTTAGTTTTATCTTTATTCAGTTTTGGGCACTGACCTCTAGCACTTTATATACATACCAGGCAAGTAAACCACTGCAAGCTACATCCCTAGTCAAAGACCTTATGTTTCAGGCTCACTTTCAAGGTGAAATGCATTCTTTTAATAAATGTGTGTGTGTGCATAAGTGTATGTACAGGTGTGTGTATGTCTACATGAGTGAATAAACAAATTTGTGTGTATGTGTGTGCAAAATTGTACATACAAGTTGGGGGGTATGAGAAGAAGAGCCTATCAGGTACCTAGAGTTGGAGCTATAGACATTTGGGTCAGCTTGTTGTGCAGGTGCTGGGTTCAGAATTCTGGTCTTAATGATTGGGCAAGAATAGTTCTTTCTTAGTCGGGTGGTGGTGGTGCAGGCCTTTAATCCCAGCACTTGGGAGGCAGAGGCAGGTGGATCTCTGTGCGTTTGAGGCCAGCCTGGTCCACAGAGTGAGATCCAGGACAGGCTCCAAAACTACATGGAGAAACCTTGTCTCAAAAAACCAAAAGAGAAAAAAAAAAAGAATGGCTCTTTCTTATTGAGCCACCTTTCCAGCTCAACATCAACCAATTCTCAGCATTTACTCAAAGAGTTTTAATAACAGAGTTTAAAATTCATATCTTTAAGTAAATTTGAGGCGGAATTATTTAAATTCAATGTTGTAATCATATTCATGTATTTTATGAAGTCATGGTGCATCCAGATGTCTTTTATGTAAAATCATGTGACATAAAGAATCATGATTACAGAGTACATTAGGATTCTAGCCTATGATCAAGCACCCATGGGAGATCAATGCTCTGAAGTAAGGCTAGGTATGTTTCAGAGCAATTAATAAAAGAACTACAAATTTTCAAAGGCTTATAACCATATGCTACTCTGTTTTATATTTTATGTATTTGTAGAAGTAATTTTTAGTTTTGTAAAATTCATGTGCTGACTAATAGATTAATAGGTGAAAAGCAATAAACACTATTGCTATATGCAAAAGTCTTCATTTGTGCAATGTGGACTGTCCCAATGAACATTCATTGTAAATTAACAGGTGATGTTTGGGAACAAATCAGGAAAACATATGTATAACACTTGATGGAAGTAGCTTTACTTCCCCAGGGATAGGACTCCACATAGGCAGTGCTCGAGGAACAATAACAAAAGTTCCTTTATAGTTCTGGAGTCTTGCATAAGTTAGTTACTTAACTTTACTCAATTGTCTAGCCTTTAGTCAGACCATCATCACCACTACCCCAAATATTACACACATTGTATTGCCTTTATAAATATTTCAGAAATATAGTTGCATACAATTATAATCCATGCATTTTGTGTTAGAATTAAAGTAAAAAGAGAAAACTTCTAATCACACTATGTAAAGTATTGCAGTTATAATTATCTCTGTTTATAATATTCACCTCCATTCTGCCTTGTCCTTCTCCATTTCTCTAACATCTCTCAACTTATTAAATCTAGTTTTTACTGCCCACATACTTCTGTTTGTGAGGCCATAGAGAAGAACTTGCTCAACCTATCAAGGGTTACAACCTTAATGAAAACTGACTCCTCTCCCACAGACACCATCAGCTGCCCACAGCTTCTCAGTTAGGAGTGGGAGCTCAGGATTCCATCGCCCCTTCACACTGGAATGTTGACTGGACCAAACTTGTCCACGTCTTATGCAGGTAACAACAGATGCTGTGAGTTCATACATTCATATTCCTGCCATATCTAGAAGACAATGTTCCACTGCTATTCTTCCCAGTCTCTGGCCCTTATGATCTACCCCCTCTTTCATGGTGGTCCCTGAGCCCTTTGGGTGGAATGATTTAGATATCCCTTCCACTTGTGGCTGAGCACTGGCATCTCAATCTCTGCCACCAGAGTCTGCCTTTCACTTGGCTTGCCAGAGGAATTTGGACCCCAGGGAAATCACTGTAGTACATTTTCTTATAGGTAAAAGCATACATGTTTTGTGAAAAAAATGTAAAGAAATCACTGTGCATGCCAATAAATGTTATGCGTACTTCAATACTGGTAAATTTTAGTCATGAAATCTTAGGCTCTGGAAATGTCATTTCTTACATTTTTATGATTTACATGTTATGAACAGATTCTACTTTCAGATGAGCAAATGATGTCGCACTAGTTGCTGATCTGATCTTATTTTGTTATGATTTGACATTTTTGTAAATGATGAAGCTGAAGGAGATGAACACTGCATCTGGGATGAGAAGTACACTTCTGTGTTTTTCCTTCAGGCCACAGCCAGTGATAATCTATCCTGTTTCCTAGATGTTGTCTTCCTCTGTCTATTTATTTTCAAGTTACTTCTTTCATCTTACTAAATTAATAACTTTCTATTTTATTCTCAGTTTTCTTTATTCTGCACATTCCTGTTTGTTTCCATCTGTGCTAAACACATTTTACAGCTCCAATCTTTGCCAAAATACTGAAGAAAATTGCCTTTCTGAAGCTACAAATTACGGATTCCTAGTCTGTTTATAAAGTTAGCCAAGCACTGCTCTTTTGTGGACCAAACATGGCCAATTTATTTCAGGCTTCTGGGTTTTTAATTTACTTTTGTATAATTAAAATTTTCACTGCAAAAAAAATGTATTTCAACACCAGGACTAGAGATCACTATATGGTATTTTAGGATCACAATTCATATTCAGAGTGTTTATGGTCGGCATGTACTTTCTATGGTCTACATAGAACAAATTTTCATTGCTTCATATCCTACAGAGTGGGAATTACTAATCAGTAGGATCCTGTTTATATAACTTTACTAGCAGAAACATGGATGAATATTGCTTCTTCCTTTGAAAAGAATGCCTATAGGGGTTGGAGAGATTACTCATAGTTGCTACTTTTGAAGAGGACCCAGATTCTGTCATTCACAATGTGCCTAACAGCCATCTGTCACACTAGTTCCAGGGCATCTGACACCTTCTACTGGCTTCTATGTGTATCAGGCAAGTATGTGGTGCACACATATAAGTGAAAGGAAAGCGCTCATATACATAAGACAAAGTAATAATAATAATGACGTAATTTAGACAAATTTCTAAATGGTCTTATTAATAGAAAACATGGAGCCAGATATAGGGGTGAAAACCTGAGCTTAATCAGAGGAATAGGAACAGCCACATCCTAACATCACCTCACCAACTCTGCAGCTTCTAAAAGGTGAGATACTTTCTGTCTACCCATGCTTTTTCCTATGATCTCTAGACAAGCTTTATTTATTAGAAAGCAAATAAAATATCAACTAATAATAATAATAATAATAATAATAATAAATCAATACCTGCAATTAAAAATTCAATAATTCCAATTAAGAATTTATATGAAGTGGTTGCTCTGATGCTCTGAAGTGTGATTTCTGCATGGGAACAATTGTTTTCTCTTGTGATATGTAAGATCCTAGAAAGACTCTGTGTCTCACTTACTGAAGCACAGCAAGTTTAGATGAGTTATTTTAGAAAAGAACACAGTTTCTAAATGAAATCTGGACAGCTGCCCATCTCTAGTCCCCTGGTGGAAAGGATGCAAAGGATTGTCAGAACAGTTTAGCTCTTCAAACTATGAAGTGTAAACATATTCTGACACTCACTTGGTATATGCGTGAGGCCAACAAAATGAAGCTCTTCTTCCTTAGCATTATTCCTTCAAATAAATTCTGTTTCTTAGAAGCAAGAGATAATGTTGTTGACAAGATATAAGCCACTTGGTTAGAGTGAATTAAAAGTAAGATGATTTTTTAAGGCCAATTGTAGTGACTCAGTAAATAGTTTTCATATACCTTTGGTGAATTCATTACTTGAAAATTACTTTTCATTCAGGAAATAGGAGGTAACTCTAAATATTATTCTAACATTAAATATTGATGCTTGTTTAATGAACAGTGATAACTAACATTTGTTTTTGTATCAACATTGCTAAGCAATAATTATATATGTACATATATATAATGTCAAATAGTATTTTAAGTTGTTAGCTCACAATTTAAAGTATGAGGTATTTTATCTTAATAGTAAGCCATTTTGTGGTCAATAATTTGTAAAATGTCAAGGGTTATTATTTTCTTCCATTATCAGGGCCCACATTGCTAAATGTTCTCAAAGAAGATTGTGTTTATATTAGTAACTATGACATCATTTTCCCTGTCATGTCCAGATACTGCCCTAGATTCCCTTCTAATTACACCTATTTTCTAACCTAGCCTGTTTAAGAATAAAAAATAGTTACTTTCTTGGTAATCATCTTTCTTTCACACAAGAGAATCATGTTAAAGGAAAAGAAAATTTTATCTTAGCTCACTATTTCAGAGGTATCACCCAATGGTTAGTTGGTCCTAGTGCTTCTTGAGAGGTAAGGGTTAATAACATCACAATAGAAGAGAATGATGGAAGATAGTTCTTTACCTCACAGCATCCAGAAAGCACAGACACACTAAGGAAAGGGACAGAAACAAATTATACCCTTCTAGGACGTATCCTGAGTGACTTATATGGCCAACTATGAGCCAGTTCCTGACATTCCTACTACCTTCTGATGTTGTCATCAAATCATGACTCTATCATCATGTTTATACACGAATGAAAGTTGGAGTTCTCATGATCTGAGGACCTTCCCAAAATTTCACATCTGTTCATTGCTGCTTTGAATCTGACACCTTCAGTGCAAAAAGCTTTGAGAAACATTTTAGATACAAGTAAAATTTGTAATTTCTATATGGTAGTTATTTAGGAAATACATGTTCAATGTCTCCCATCCTGAAATACTACAAAATATACAACAGAAATATACAACAGAAAAATATTTCTGTAGTCTTCTATAGATTACTTAACAGTCTATTGCATGGAGGCTGATTAGCAATGAATGCAAACTACTTGAATTATAAGGCCAGTTAGAAGAAAGAAGGATTTAAGAATAATGGAAGAGGAAAATGAAGATTTGACAAACGTGTGCTGGCTAGTTTTATGCAAACTTGATACAAGCAACAGTCATTTTGGAAGAGGGAATCTCATTTGAGAGGATACCTTCATAAGATCTGCTTGTATTCTGTAGTTCATTTTCTTCATTGATGAGTGATTTGAGAGGGTCTATTTCACTATGGTAGTGCTATCCCTGAGCTCTTCATCCTGGATGCTATAAGAAAGAAAACTGAGCAAACTATGAGGATCAAGCAGTAAAGAGCTCTCCTCCATGGCCTCTGCCTCAGGTCTTGCCTCCGGGTTTCTGTCTATGAGTTTTTACGATGATGGGATGAGATGTGGAAATATAAGATGAAACAACCAAACAGACAAATAAAACCTACTTTTCTCCCCAAGTTGCTTTGGCCATGTTTCTTGTCACAATAATAGAAATCAAAACTAATATAGTAATTATCAAGAGGTGACTTATTTTGTAATGGTAATCAGTGTAAGTCTGGGTAAGTAAATGAAAAGAAAGCAAGGCCTGAAGTGAGGGAAGGTCAGCTGTTTGGATCTCTAGGTTGTATATTTCCAGTGGCTCGGGGTTGATATTGTGCTTAGCCATTCAAAGATTGGTAGGAAGCCAGTATGACTGAACAGCAGGAGTGTTATGAGAATGGTTGTAGAAAATTTAGTCATAGAAGTTAGATAGGGTAGAACACAGAATACTGGTTGTTTAAGAAAGCTAACTAACTGTGCAAGTCAGGGGGCAAGCCAGTAGGCAGCATTCCTCCATGGTTTCCTATCCTGAGTTCCCTCAATGATGGACTGTGACCTGGATGTGTGAGTCAATTGAAGACTTTTCTCCTGCAATTGCTTTTGGTTATGGTATTTATCACAACGACGACAAATACTAGAACAATACTGAGATAATATTTAAAGTATGACCCTAGACAAGACCAAGAAGGAAAGACATAAAATAGCTTTTCGATATTTAAAGATCACGAAAAGGCAGACATTTTTTCTATAGGCTAATCCATAATCTAAAAAGATTTTAGCCTCCCCATCTGAAAGTATGGCCAGCATTTTCTTTCATCAGCTGATATGGTACAAATTCTTGTCCTAATAGTGAAATGTTTCAGTAAACCTTGTTCAGTGATTGGGTAAAACCAAAACTTATAATAAACCACAGTCATCCTAGGGTCCCCCCTGCTAGGTGGCCTCCCTGGATCTGTGGGTTGCAGCCTGATTGTCCTTTACTTTATATCCAGTATCTACTTATGAGTGAGTACATACCATGTTTGTCCTTCTGAGTCTGGGTTACCTCACTCAGGATGATATTTTCTAGTTCCATCCATTTTCCTGCAAATTTCATGATGTCAAAAGGTCTGCTGTAAATCAAACAGTGAAAGGGAAGATGAATAGGAATCTCACTTACACAACTTAAGTAAAACATAGCTCTCTGAACACATGAAGATAGGTCCATTCTGTATCCCAGAATCTAATCAATATTTATATGTATAATTCATCTATCATTTGGCTTAAAAGGGCTTATTGAGAAATGTTATCATTTATACCATTTTGTACAGAGAAAATATTTTACTGTTTAGAATAACCCTGGACTTTTAAATTATAACCTGTTTTTATGTTCAGGCTATCTGAGTATTATTTCTCCTGAAGCTGTACACAAAATATTTTTACATTCAAAAAAGGACAAATACTATAGAATTGTATTACATGAAATATATAGAACACACAAATTCATAGAGACAGAAAGATTAGACATTCTCTCAAGACAGAGAAGAAAGGAATATAGAGCAATGATTTCTTAAGTACAGAATCTGTTTTGTGTGTTGGAAAAACCACACAATGGACAGTAGTATCAGAACATAATATCATGAATGTAATAAATCAATACAATTAATGTAAGTAATGAATATCATAAATAAAATTATTAAATGAATACTGTGAATGTAATCAATGAATACCACAAATGTAATTAATACCATGAGTGTAATTAATGAATATCATGAGTGTAATTAAAAAATAAATTTAAAAAAATAAAGATAATGGAAAGGAAAAGTATGTGTTTTCTTTACCAGTCTATTCTGTTTTAATGAAACACCTGAGATAATCATATATAGAGAAAAGAAATTTAATTCCTCACAGTCTTGGAAGTTGGTAAATAAGAAAGCTTACAAGCCAGGGAGTGGTGGCACATGCCTTTAACCTCAGCACTCAAGAGACAGAGGCAGGTGGATCTCTGTGAGTTCGAGGCCAGCATGGGCTACAGAGTGAGTTCCAGAAAAGGCTCCAAAGCAACACAGAGAAACCATGTCTCAAAAAAGAGAGAAAGCCAGCAAGCAAGCAGCAGGCAAGGAAAGAAGGAAGGAAAGAGGAAGGAAAGAAGGAAGGAAGGAAGGAAGGAAGGAAGGAAGGAAGGAAGAAAGAAAGAAAGAAAGAAAGAAAGAAAGAAAGAAAGAAAGAAAGAAAGAAAGAAAGAAAGAAAGAAAGAGAAAAAGAAAGAAAGCTTACAATATAAGGCCCACTTGTCTGGTGAGGCTTTCTCTCTGCTAGCAACATAGCTTCTTACTGCTGGCCTCCAAAGGGGAGGAGTTTTGTGTCCTCAAAGAGCAAAAGCAGAGGGGCAATGTTTTCAAATGCTGTATGAAGCATGGTTGTATAAGGATCTTCATATTAGTCATAAGGCAGCATTACCATAACCTAGTCAGCTCACAAGATTCCCATTTTTAAAGAAATCTCTTGGATCATTAAATTTCAACATCAGATTTGTCACAACTCATAGCAGTATAAGTTGTAAAGAAGAGTTGTGTATTTTAAATAAAAGGAACACAAGTGAAACCTTAGCAGATCAAAGATCCTTTTATTTAAAGATTTTAGGCTCTCCAGTGACATAATTTGCAATTATATAGCCATTAAAGATTGACTTCTAAGGAATAGCAACTATTTGGCTGATTTACAGCTGGTTTTAACAGTAAAGAAGTTCTTTGAACATTATGTAATTGTCACTCAAATTACATTTTAAATTATATATGACAGTCTGAGATGATTTAGCCCTCATGTTTACCACATTGGAAAAGATTCGTTAGGATTTTCAGTAGAAAGTGAGTGGAGAGGAGAGACTTCACAAATGAATTTTCATCCGGATGGCACTTTCAGGTGTTCTCCTCTCCTTTACAGTCATCATGACACATTGGGAAGCTTGAGCATGCCAATTGGCGGGTCAGTGCAAAAAAGTCAGCCCTGAAAACATACATATGAATAATGTTAAATGGATGCAACAAGTTATATTTAGGAATATATGTGTGTATGTGCATAGCACATTGTGGCCTGGAAGTGTTAGCCAACTTAGCCCTTTTCTCAATATGCATGCAATGAGAGTGAAAAAAGAAGCCATGAAAAGTAGAGAGGGGAGGGTTCTATGTAAGAGTTTGGAGAGAAGAAAGGGAAGAAAGAAATATTGTGTTATATTGTAATCTTTTTTTTTTTTTATTTTGCAGTACAATTCAGTTCTACATATCAGCCACGGATTCCCTTGTTCTCACCCCTCCCGTCCCCCTCACCTTCCCCCCAGCCCCCCCCCATTCCCACCTCCTCCAGGGCAAAGCCTTCCCCACAGCTGGAGAGATGGCTCAGCCGTTAAAGGCTAGGCTCACAACCAAAAATATATTGTAATCTTAAAAATAAAATTTTAAAAAGCTCTTGGTGTGTCAATAAGCAAACACACACACACACACACACACACACACACACACACACACACACCCCTCCACTTAATAACCAGTGATGATATCAAATTGACTCTGAAATACTTTTCTACAGAGGAAAGTCTTCAGACAGGTGCTCATGAGTCATAGGAAATTTGCAACTTTCCTAGTGTGTGACTCGCAGGACTGAAAGCTTGGGTTCTAGAATTTAACCCCATTTTTATTCACTATATTAGGCAGAAATGATGGAGAGTCTTCTGGACAGAAAATGACATAGCTGGACTCACAGGAACCAGAATAAAATGTGCTTTTGAACAGAGTGATAAAGTCATGATATTGGAATTCTCCTACATAATGCTCTTCTTTTCTCCCTTCCAGCTTCTCTTTGTGTTTCCCTCTGGGCTCTGCTTCTGTTACTGTCCATAAAGTTTATTAATATATCATTCTTCTTCTCCCACTCTGTTCCTGATCCAGCTGGGACTTTCCGCTCCCCTGAGCTTTCATTCCCCCCAACCCTTGCCCTCATTACCCTCCCACCCCCAGTTTGCTCATGTAGATCTCATCCATTTCTCTGTCGCTGGGCGATCCCTGTGTCTTTCTTAGGGTCCTCTTTACTAGGTAGCCTCCCTGGAGTTGTGAGTTGCAGTCTGGTTATCCTTTGCTTTACATCTAGTATCCACTTATGAGTGAGTACATACCATGTTTGTCTTTCTGAGTCTGGGTTATATCACTCAGGATGATATTTTCTAGTTCCAAGAGGACAGGGAAATCCATGGCTGATGTGTAAAATGACTAGAAAATCTCTTATATAAAATTAAAAAAAAAACATTTATTAATATAGAATGCTCAAGTCAAATGTACTGTTTTGAAAATGCATACAAAATATTTCTGCAGTTTATTAATAAAATCTAATCAAATTTATTTCAAAATATAAAGTGTATGTTCTTATGCTACATTTCCACACATACTTACATGTCTGTATCTATCCTGGTTTTTAAATAGCAGCAAATTATGAAATTACATCTGTTTAAGCTAAATTTTCCCACACAAGCAATCTATAAAAATGAGAGCTCATTAAATGCACTATTGATATTACTACTAATTCTATGGAGTTTTGTTTGATTTTAAAATTATTTTAAAAGGATGACACCTTATTCAGTTGCATTCCCTACTCAAGGTCAATTTGCACATTTCCTGGTGTGGAAAAGACATTTTTTAGCTTTAATTTAACATATTAGCTTGATTCCTATTTCCTAAACATTAATAATTTCCATGAAATGTTGACTATACACATTTTGTTTCCTTGTCTATATCCTTTTACAGTCTTCTTCAGTATTTCCATAAATCATATTTTGTTCCACCCCAAATCTCACTATAAGGTAGGGATGGGAACTGTAGTCTAAATTAGTAACCCACACATAATCACCATCTTTGGGTTTTCCTTTGTGGTATATTATAATGCTTCTTCCTTAATGTTCTCTCACATGTTTAAAAGAAAATTCAAACATCCCACACAGTTCATCTGTAAATGTTCCTGTTGCTGTGCTGTTTGCAAAGAATGTGAGAAGCAGATTTAGTCATAAGTGTTTTGAAAGCAAATGATCCATCTAGAAACTTTAGAAGTGAAGTTGTTTTTAGAAAAGATTTGTTGTATTTATTCTGTGTATATTTGTATAAGTGTCCCCTCTTTCTTCTTTCTGTATGTGTATGTTTGTGTGCAGAGACCAGAAGAGGGTGTCAGATTCCTCTGAGCTGGAGTTACAGATGTTTGTGTGACCCTTGGCTTCTTATGTGAGTTAGAATCTGAACTCCAGTCCTCAGCATGGGGCAGCAAATGCTCTTTACTGTTGTATCATCTTTTAAGCACCAGAACAAGTTTCCTCAATATAATGTCATGATAGTCTGTGTTGCTGAAGTTGCACCATAAGTACAAACTGTAGAAATCTGGCTTGTCTTTTTTAACAAAGGAAAGTACCTACTGAATTGTGAATACTTTGTAATTTGCAGATTCATTTTATATATTTTATTTAATTACTTGATATTTAAATTAGGAGGAGATATTATTTAGCCCTGAAGGTATGTGGAAAACCAATTAAGTAGATGGTGCAAACTACCACACAATCAAGGAGTTCTGTGAAGTTTTAGAACAAAAATGTCTGTGTGAGAATTAAGGTGGAGGTTCAGAGATGCCACTGCAGGCAAACATGCTTGCTGTATAAGTCTGACAACCTAAGGTAAAACCCCAGAGCCCATATCAAAAGCAAGACATGAAAGCACACATCTGTACCCTCACAATTCCACAGTCAGATGAGGTATTCAGACAGCAGGATTTTTGATAAGCTCCAGGACTACACAGCACAGCAGATAAAACAAAAGTGACCTGTCTCAGTGAGGTAGAAGTAAGGGACATAGTCCTGAAAATTGTCCTTGGACATCCACATGTCCATATGGCAGACATATGCATGTGCTTACATACATGTACACACACATACCACAGTAAATCAATAAATACAAATTTAAAATAAATAAGAAGGTGTCAATAGGGGAGGGGAAAACTCTAGCCAAGTGAAAGGGAACAGGCAAACACTCAGTACTTAGGAAATACAGAAGAAAAATAAGAATGAGATTCTCCTTTCTGCATTATGATCTAAGATCCATTTTAATCACACAAATATGTTCTTTTTGTCTTATCATTCTTCTGTAGATAACTTTTATTCCATAATTTACTAAGGCAGTAACTTTTACCTCCACCATGTATTTCAAGTTCTTTCTGAATTGCAACTGCAGGGCTTGTCCAAGGCAAGTTGGGGGTCTCCTGATTTCTCAATCTGCCATGAACTAATACTTTAAATAAATTCATTAATGATAAATTAGAACAAAAGTCAAATATTCACACAAGTGTTACTCCCTAATACTTTATACTGGATTCAACATGCACAAAATTGCTATTGTTGTTCACTGACCTCATTTAGTTCCTGCCCTGTAGCTGGAGTTATTTCCAGTCCCACCTGGGCCTGCAGGCACTCAGACCCAAGTAATACACAGACACTTATATTATTTATAAACTGTTTGGCTGTGGCAGGCTCCTTGCTATCTAGTTCTTATATCTTAAATTAACCCATTTCTATCAATCTATAATGCTACGTGGCTTGTAGCTTACTGGTACTTTCACATCATGCTTCCTCTGTCTCTGGCTGGTGACTTCTGACTCAGTCTTCCTGTTCCCAGCATTTTCTTCTCTGCTTATCCCACCTATACTATACTTCCTGCCTGGCTACTGGCCAATCAGCGTTTTATTTATCAGTCATTCAGATCAACACACACACAGCATCCCCAGCACTGCGCAGCATCTCAGGGTAGCAAGATGCACTGAATGCACCTGCACTAGTCCTTGTATCACATTAGACAGTGTTGGCTTAGAGAGTGTGAAGAGTGCAGCACAAAAAGATGCTAATAAAACAGGTTTGTAGCCTTTGTTCCCAACAGAGAAAGGCTGTCTTTTCACTCTTCCTCACATAGGAATTCTGCTGAAGATTTGCTTTTCAGTGGATCCCTGCTCACAAACCAGACTTAAACTCATTTACAGGCTGGATGGAGACTCATATGCAGATACTTTAAGCCAGTGACTCTTGAAGAATTCTCATACTTCAAGTGATTTAATTAAATTTGCATTCTCTATCCTCTCACCATGTGGATTACAGGCAAGTATGCCTTTGATTTCATTGTTGAGACTAAGCATTCTAATCATCTGGAGGTGAATCTATTACCCTGAGAAGTGGCCTGTTCCCTGTTCTCACCTTGAAAACCCTTGTGGGTTGTTTATAAAGCCAAATTATTTTTCTAATAAGCATATATCAACTTTTCATAAAGAGCTGAAATAATTCAGACTTTGATTTGTAGGTAACATGAACATTTATGGTGATTGATATTTGACCACTCAGATTCACATCCATACTCTGAATATATTTTTCAGTATCATGTACATAATGTTTCTGTGACTAGGGAGGTTTCACTGCTTCTTGCATTTTTAGTGCAATTATGCCCCCAAATTTGAGATTTTAAAAATCGTATTCTTGAAGAAACTTTTTAAAAAAAAATCTCTTTTAAGTAAGATTAAAAGCTCTCTTATGTTGCAGGGTCCTGTGCTGTTGCTCCCTTTGGGGGAGGGGGCCAAGTAGGTGCAGAGTCAATGACACAGACTCTGAGAGAATGTTGAAACAACAAGCTCAGTTTATTCAGGAAGAGGCAAGCCTTATATACCCTCCACCCCACCCTGGAGAAAAGTCTGATGAATATATATCTGCTGGTGTGACATGGCTGCCTCTCTTTGGTCCAGGTCATCTCCAGATCATGTCTCAGCTGCTGTTTTTAAGACCCTTAGGCAAGTATCTTTTTTTACTGGTTTGGGCTGGTTGGCCCTCAAGCCTGCTAGGGATGAGCCATCCCACCCTCTTATTTTAAGGCAATATGAATGTAATTTTTTGATATCTAATTGTTTTCTTCTAATGCTGGAACTATATCTGTTTTATAAAACCAGAATCTACTACAGATAGCCACTCCTCCACTGAGCACTTAGATAAAATTTAAATTATCTCATAAATTAATTAATAAGTTCAATCAACTGTTCAATCAACAAGTCCCTATGTGAAAAGCAGATATGTCTGGTTTTTTTTTCAATGTCTCTCATGGGTTTTTCACTGTGCACATCTTATTTAGTTTAGAGAGTGCCCTCCCCAAAGCATACAATTCCACTACTTCATGAGTTCCCAGAGATAAATCCAAATAGTTGTTAACAAAAATGTATAACTGGAAGAAATGGACAGAAAAAGAAAGGTGCACCAGAGAAACAGGAGGTGATAACATTGGAAGTAAAAGTCAAGCCAGCTATGGATGGAATAAGAAGAAATACCTGGCTATGGCAATGGGAATGTTATTTCTCATTGTTAGAAACTATAGCCAGAAGTGATATCATTGTTATAAATGACGGTGATGAAATATTTTCCAGTCAAAAGGAGGAAAACAGTAATCTTCACATCTAGGGGATGGATAACATGGCTCAGTGGGCAAAACACTAAAAGGTGAGGAGTGGAGTTCAGATAACCAAGAGTCAATTGTGAAAAAGAATACAAGAATGAATGACCCCTTGTGTCCAGGGGGCAGAGAGAGTGGATCCTCCAAAAAGCTGGCTAGATGAGCTAAAACTTCAGCTGAGAGACTTTGTTTCTGTGTATATGATGGTGAACTATTGAGAAAGACCTCTCTGTCCTCCAGATGCACATTCACACATGTGTGCACACACAGACACACATGTACACTTGTGTAAACATACATATGAGAACATGCATACACAGCATTCACATACACGTTTCAAAATTATACTTCACATAAAAAGAACTCTCAGATATTACAACCTTGAAAGTTGAAGGATGAAGTATTGGACTCTGGTTCTAACCAGATGGAGCTTGGCAATGACAATTCTCAAAGGCAGAGCCTATGCTTTCTTAACTGTTAATGTGTCTAGTATATTAAAGACTAATGTACTAATAAAGTATTTTCAACTTTTATACCTTGATAATGGACCATAGGACAGTAATTTTTAATTAATTGACAGTGTCAAAGATTATAAAGAAATTTGACTTTTATAGTTGATTCTGAAGATAGGTTATCATGTTTTTAATCTGCATGTTTCATTGTGCATAAGCATTTATATGGTTGTGTAATGCTGGGCTAAGCCTGAAGTATTTCTTTGAATAAATGAATTAAGTCAAAAAGGAAAGAACAGCCGATAAAGAAGTTTATTCTCTATAGTAGCACGCTTTGTGTAGTGCTCAGGGAAGCCATGTCTCTGTATGCTGGAGAACTTTGCAGGTAGAAAATTGATCTTTAGAGCTGAATTATGACAAATGTGGAAATGTAATGGTGATATGCTCAAATTGTGCAGAGAATAGGAGAATTGTCACTTTTATTTTTTGAATAATTTGAATAAATCATCTCTGAATGCACATTTTGAAATAAGCTACCAATTAGGAAATTTTACACAGGTTGACGTTTACTTTTAAAAAATACTAATGCTGAATTAGAATGATATAAAATTAAATCAAAAGCTCTCTGTTATACATAAATTAGAAGATTTAGCGTAGTTAAAACTTCAGTTCTCCAAAAATTGACCCGTGGGAACTTGATTTATGTTAAAAAACCTCTTAGTCAAGATTCTTGGAGATTTTTCCAAGTGTTTTCCTACACCACATGATTCCCCTAGTAACAATTTTGACTTGATGAATATTAAGGGAAAAAGAAAGACCCTGTTTATTTGTCTAAGAAAAGTAAACAGTTTCTTAGCATTTTTAAGAGTACCAGGAAATACTGGGACCCAAATGCCAAAAATGTGATGTTTAATACAATTTTCAGTAAAAAAAATCATAGCTATCTTGTTTATAATGAAAATTGAATACCTGTATCACGTTTGAACATTTATAATTTATCCTCAATCACTGGGACACATTAAAGGTAACTTGTCCCATTCTGAAGTTACTAACACCAGTTCAGAGTAGAGTCAGCACAAATCAGGTGGGTATTTTCCCTCTCCACACATAAATATTTTTAAAATTTCTAAGTCTCAAATATTCCACATGTCTGGCTCTGCCCCATAAGTGTTGGTGAAACACAATTTAGATATTTATAAGATTATTTTGATCTTCTACTGATATTCATTCAAATGTGTGTCTATATCTTGAAACCTTAACAGTAGTGATGTGATGGCATACTCTTTTAATTTCAGAACTGAAGAGATGAAGAAAGGAGAAATCTTGGGACTCCCTGCATATCCAGCCTAGTCTATTGGTGTATGCCAGATCAACCAATGGAAAAGTTTCTTTAAAAACCATGGTAAACAGGTTTTGAGGATAACACCTAAAGTAGACCTCTGTCTCCCATGCACTTGCACATACCCACCCAAATAAATACCCACAGAGACAACCTCATACACATATAGAAACAACTAATGACTTATTACACTATAGCAAATTTAAAAATCTCATAATTAATATCTGTATTTTCCTAGTAAATATTTGATAGAAATGAGCTCTCAGAGTACTAGTATTTCAGAGTATTTAAAATGTATAAGTATAAATTGGAAAGTAGATAGATAGTGCACAGTGAAGTAGGGGAACCTCAACTCATATATAATGTACTCCATTTGCGATGCCAACTCTGCCTGTTATGGAGGACTATGAGATGCTCTCTAGTCTCCTGTCAGAATTAAATGCATGTGAGACAGTCTTGAGTGTGTTATTGACCTTCATTTTATTTCTGTAATACCACTTATTCAAAATTATTCTTAGTTTAGTAAAAACAATGCATGATTTTTATAAAAAATAATGAAGTCCACCTTAGATACACAAAATCCATCTTTTAATTAATATTCATTTTCTAGAACAAAGAAATATTTGAAAATTATGAAAACTGTTTTTTTTTTTAAGTTGGAAATTTCATTTGCCTTACCAGTTATAGTCCATTATCAAGCAGAAACCTGGAGGCAGGAACTGAAGCACAGACCATGGAGTAATAGTGTTTACTGGCTTGTGCCTTGAGGCTTGCTCAGCTTCCTAGAAACTAGATTTTTACATGTAAAGAATGTCACATCATTTAATGTGTTCTAAAATTGAAACTTAGAGATTTCTCCATAAAACTTTCTAAACATTAAGTGCTTAAGCAATTATTAGTGTTGCAGATAAAATTAAATTCTAAGAATGGATTGGGTTATTTAATCTTTAATTCAGTGATTGCTATGTTATAGTTTTATAATCGATGATGTTTTTATTTAAACAATGAAAGACAACAATTAAAGAATGAAAGAGTACATTAACCTACTTGCAAAAACAACTGTGTGACTTCAGATGATCTGTCCATCATGATTGAGACAAGACTGTGGAGATCTGATGGAAGGGTCTACGAATGCAACACAAGCCAGAAAGAGATCATTAGCTATAAACCCATCATCCTACAACCATTAGCAATCAATAACCATGGCTAAAGTGACTATTTGGGAAAATAATTTTGTAAGACTAAAAAAATATAAGAGCCAGACAGTGATGGTGCACACCTTTAATCACAGCATTTGTGAGGCAGAGGCAGGTGGATCTCCGTGAGTTGAAGACCAGCCTGGTTTACCAAGTGAGTTCCAGTACCGACAGGGCTATCCAGACAAACCTTGTCTTGAAATCAACAACAACAGCATCAAATTAAGTTGATGCTTAGAGAGATGGGTCAACAGTTTAGAATACTTACTGTTCTTGCAGTGTTCCTAAAATCAGTTTCTAGTTCCTAGTTCAGACAGCCTGTAACTCCAGTTCTAAGAAATTCAAGGAATCTAGGGGATCTAATGTCCTCTTCTAGTCTTGGGGGGAGGGAGAAGGGAGCTACATTCACATGTACATACCCATCATGGGCATATAAACCTCAGTTTTTATTCCAAGTTGATTTTAATACAAATTAGCTTAAATTTATTGATCCTGGTTCTTAAATATCCTAAATATTACATAATTATATTTTAAGTGGAAGTTATCTTAGAATTATTTTCTTCTTCATTTTTCAACAGAGAAAAAGAGTTTTATCGAGGCAAAGGTATTCATGTTTCTGGCATGTTTTGGTATCACTTTCTTGACTTCTAATCTTAAATTGAATATACTTTTATATCAAACCAAAATCCTCTATCATGACAGAGGATAGTTACTTGTTTTAAAACTACATTCAAATGATGGAGATTATATTTGTTTCCAATCTATGAAAGATACCAGAAATTGGTTCATTGTATCCATGGTTTGGAAAAAGAGATAAGTGTATGGTTGGAGATGATCCTTGCTGGGGACCAGCCTCAGCAGTTTTTGGGGTCTGAAGGATGGGATACCTGGAAGATGCAGGAACAACTCAGAGACAATGTTCGTGCAAGCTGACAGGTCACTCAGGCTTCTGCAATTGCTAAGTAGCTTCTCTGCTACAGTTTCTTTAGCTTCCCTAGCTTCTCTTAGCTTCTCTTAGTTTCTCCTAGCTTCTGGTAACCTCAGTCTTTTATTATCATAAGAAAAGAGGGAACAGAAAGAAAAGGGGAAATCACCCAGTACAAAATGTTCTCATGATTCCAAAGATTATTCCTAGAAAATCACCAATATATTCTTTATCATCTTTTACTAAACAAGGAACTATCCCAAACTTAACACCAAAGCAAGCATAATCTATTTTTATTATTAATGATTATACAATCTTTTGAGCACTTGACCCAGAGGCTAGCAGCATGCAATTTCACAAAAAAAAGGTAAAAATTAGAACAGTGGTCAATGTACCAGAAAGTTATTTCCTTCTCACACAGCCTGCTCTGACCTCAAGACCCCTGTAGCCGCCTAAATTCCTCCTCAGCCCTCTGCAAACACCAAGCCCCATGACTGGTGGGCCACAATGACCTCAGACAAGAAATCTGTCCCTGCAAGTCAGCAACTTCTGTCCTTCTATATCCTAACAATTCCAAGGAAGACAAATCTAATTTATAGAGCTTCTATGAAAGGAAGCTCACCTTTTTTGGCAGCTCTTTTCAATCTAGGAACTCAATAAAACTTGTAGCAATCACTCCATCAATTGTCACATTATCTCCACACTCCTTCAGGAGGAATAAAAAATATCTGAATTAAAGTTGTCATCTCCCTTTCTTGGTGGAGGCCACTATTTTCCTCCTATTCTGGGTCCCCACACTTCTAGTTTGTCGTCCAATCTATATGTTACTCCATCCATAGTCTTCAGTCAATACCCCTTAGGGTCTCAAGTTTTACACAATGTCCTTGGAATATCCTCAGAAACTGAATTATTCATCATGGCCAATTTGAGTCCAGTGTGTTGATACACATCATACCATGTGCTATAGTTGTCCACATATTCGGTACAGTTTATCCAAGCCTAAAAAGCTTCCCCAGGCTCATATATTTGAATGCTTGGTCATAAGGGAGTGGAGCTAGTTGACAGGGATTAGGAGGTATGGCCTTCTTGGAGGAAGTGTGTCACTAGGGTATCAAATGCTCAAAGCAGTCCTGGTGTCCTTCTCTTCCTGCTGATTGCTGAGATGTAGAACTCTGACCTACCTCTCCAGTATTAGGTCTGCCTGCACCATGCTCTCCACCTTGATGATAATGGACTAATCCAATCATCCAAATGTAAGCAAGTCCTAACTAAATGCTTTCTTTTACAAGAGTTACTGTGGTCATGGCATCTCTTCACAACAATAGAACCTTAAATAAGGCAGGGTTGCATATATCAAAGTTTCATATAAATCATACATATTTTGTATATGTCAGTTAGATCTCTCACCTCATTGCCAGAAATGGAATGCTCTGTCAAATAAAAAAGCAGTCTACACACACACACACACACACACACACACACACACACACACACACACACACACACACTAGTTCATTACCAAAAGTAAATGAAAATACTCTTTAAAAGAGAAGAAATTTTCATAAAATTCTCTTTTATGAAAAAAAATTAAATCTGTATTTATCAATTGGAGGAATACTTAAAATATAGCGAAGGGTTATTTTGTCACACAATGTTCAATTTTCAGCTCTCTGGCTTAGTTTATGTGGATAATGCATTCTGTTTCCACTATTTACATCTCTTCTGTCCTTCATTATTTGGATAAAACTAAAGTTAATGAAGAACACAATGGTTTTCGTTAAAGAACATTCATCTTTTAGTCAGTAGTAGGGAGTGATTTATACTTCCAAAGGCTACTGCATTGAAGACAAAGGATGGTACTTTCACAGTTGAGTGATTTCCATTAACTTCACTCTGTCCATTTAGTCAGTACCTATTTTTGAACTTCCTCTGAAGCTAAACTATCACCTTTTAAATTCTGACTTTCGTGTTTTTCTTGTTTCAGCTACCAATACTTTTGTGCACTATTCGCTGGAGGAGAGGCTATGCACCATTCCCCTTGACAAAGGAATTCAGTCATCCAAATCAGGGAAGTCCTGTGTATTTGGCTGTTCTCCTAGAATGGAGTTATTGTCAACACTTTGGACAGCAAAACATCTATGCAATGATCCTTGCTCACTGCACTAAGAAGTGTCTCACCAAGGTTAGGATCAGAATAACCCTGATACAAGTACAAGCTGGTACTTAATGTGATCTGATTTCCAGGCTCCATTTCTCTGTGTTCAGAAAGGTGCAGCAAAACTAAACCCTGACCCTACTCCTTCCTACCACAGAATTTGTTCATTATGAATTTTGTACCCCAAAATTAAGATTAGTTAAACTTTATAATCAACTAATGGATTTATAAAATATTGACTAATTTTTGATGCCTTTTTCTTCTTTGGCTAGAACTAAATATTGATCTCTGTTTATTATTATAGGTGATTTCTATCCTAACTTCAATTACTCTTAGTAGAGTATGAAGGCATGGAGAGCAGAAATTTGATTGATTATATTTTTATGTTTAAGAGGTTCAGGTCCATGGAAGGGACTGAATACTTTTAAACTGACTGATTGAAATGTCCACTTGGTTTTACACATGCATTAGAATAATAGGACTATATTAGTGGTTTTAATTGAAAGATGTACATACAAATTTGTGTTTTATATGCTAAATTTAATTTAAGTGTTATTATTAAATAATTGCATTTTAAACTCTATGTGAATCATTTTGTTAGAAGTTAATGGTCTTATCTAGTCATTGGTTCTTTATGGTACAATGTCAATCTGCCTGGTAAATATGCCTACTGTACAGTAGGTAAGATGGGGTGAACCAATTACTCTCTTGACTATATTTGAGTCCTGCTTCACAGGAAGGAATTCATGCCTGGTCCTGTAAACAAACTCATGGCTAAGGAAGGAATAGGCCTTAGAGGAAAGCCCATATTGTTCTTTTACTAAGTGGTCATGTTGTCAAAAAGCCTTCCAGATATTTATGGATATATTCATAGGGTTATTCTGATCCTAACCTTGGTGAGACACTTCTTAGTGCAGTGAGCAAGGATCATTGCATAGATGTTTTGCTGTCCAAAGTGTTGACAATAAGCGATTGTGAGTACTCAGCCATAGTAGTGACAGTATCACAGAAGAGGAGGCAGAAAGCAAGAGATGCAGGATGGGGAAGAGTGACCTGAAATGCTATCCTGCTGTGGGATGGTCTTTCTGTATTCCATGAATGTGTCACTACCATTGGTTAGTAAAGAAGCTGCTTTATCCTATAGGAAGGCAGAATAGAGCCAGGTGGGAAATACAAGCAGAGATACAGGGAGAAGAAGGATAAGAGTCAGGGGGAGTCACCAGCCAGCCACCGGAGGAGCAAGATACATTAGAACACAGGTAAAGCCATGAGACACGTGGGAAAACATAGGTTAATAGAAATGGGTTAATTTTAGTTGCAAAAGCTAGTTAGTAATAAGCCTAAGCAATAGGCAAAATGGTTTGTAATTAATATTAAGCTTCTGAGTGATTATTTTAAAAGTGGCTACAGGACCAGGTGGGAAAGAAAAGCCTCTGTCTATACCATCCTCTGGATATCACGTGAATGTTGAACACTTAAACTCACAGTAGGTCTGCATACCTATATAAGATCTGAACCAGAGTAAGTCAATTAAAAACTCTAGTGTGGATTGTAGAGGGGTTATAAGACCCCACCTCTAGTTAAATGATTAGCAGTTTATTACTGCTAGGGGGAGGGAAAATCGTTTTTTGCACACCCATAAGCATGTGGACAACAATAATGAGTCAATGGGTTAAGATTAACGACTTAATTAATTTAAAATGGGGACATTAAGGTGGAAAGAAATGTGATAGGGGTTCTAAGGAAAGTTTGTAATGGGGTCGGTATCATTAACCATAAACACTGTATACATGTAATGAATTTTTAAAGAATAAGTGTATTTTTAAAAAACAAAAAGTTGAGATTATGAAAAAAGACAATTAAACTCTGTCTTTCATATACATTGCATCCTCACTGAATCCTCTGTCCTAGCAGGTCAATCACTACTCCCCATTTTTGTCTTCTTTCTAAGATTAAGTCTTTTGGAGACAAGGCGCACAAATGTAAACACATACAGTTTTCAAGAAATTCTTGAGAACCTAAAAAATATTAAATTGAAAAATGAATATAAAGAACAAAAATAATTCCATTATTTTTATAATTTATTTCATGTCATTGCTTATGAGACTATTTTTCAACCATACTTAATTCCAGAACAACCATATAATCCATTGCTTACCTCAGTCCTCTTGTTCAGAATACTATTCTCATTCAGAATATTATTTTCAACTTTAAAAGCCATATTTTAATTTGTAATTTGTGCATGTGTGTGTGTTTTTGTGCATGCATGCAATGCAGGGGTGCACGTGTGAAGCTCAGAGGACCACTTGCCAAGGCAATTCTTCTTCCACTGTCTAGGTGCCAGAGTTTGGACTCAGATTCCCAGACTCAGCAGCAAGTGAGCTGAACCATCGTGCCGGTCCGTAGTATGTGTACTTCATTCTTCCATACATTTAGTTCTTTATTCCCCACTGAAATCTGAACTCCTCAGCAATGTAACAAAGCACACTATGTTCCTAATGATTAGTTTGTACAATAGCAGTTATACCTGAAAGCTCAATTCTTTTCCTCATGTCTCTGGATATTTTTTCTGTCCTTTGTCTCTGGCATTTCTTTCTTATTTATTTATATATATATCTGGCAGATTCTTCTGACAAATAGACCCAAATATTCTCCTTACATTGAAACATTTTATCCTGCTTTAGAAGGAAAAAAACCTTGCCTTGAGGTGCCTAAGTTGCCTAAGTTGCACTGTAGGTATTCTGTGCTTCCCAATATCTTTGAACCTAACATTAATCAATTTCTCATTGCTAATCAACACCACTGTGATTTTGGTACTTAATTCCCTGTTTTTAGCTGGATTATTTTTAATATTGAAATAGATTATGAAACCTTGATTATAAGACCATTATTGATTAAATTTGAAAGAAAACCCAAGTAAAAGCAAGCCTTCAAGCAATATTTTTTAGTCTTAAAAGTACAAATGACACATTATTCCTTATCTAATTGGTACACTTTTACTAGGCATTTATCAAATTCATAAAATTTTCTCTTTAAGTTTTACAATTTAATTTTTTCATGTACTTCAAATGTTCAATAACATATATTGATAAATCGATATACAATGGAAAGAGAGGGAGGATGTTTAAAGCTAACTTGAAAATGAAATGAAAGGAAGACAGATTAGTTAAAAAGAGATTGCTAAGAAAGTTATCTCTGCCATGAGGCAACATAAAGAAGAAAGCATGCTTAATTATTGATTGCTTCTGATATAATAATTTTAAATGTCAACCACTCTAAAAAACACCAAATGGTGTCCAATTTGCCTGTACTCTGTCCCAGCCTCAGTTTCCCACTTTACCCTCAAATTTAGAAAGTGGCACATAAAGTTAATTTAGAGTTTATCTCATAATATTTTCTTTTTTGTTTCTTTTTGTTTATTTTTTTTTATTTTTACAGCCCAATCAAAGTTTCCCCTCCCTCTCCTCTTCCTAGTTCCCTCAAACCTCTCCCCTCTACCCCTCTCCTGCACTACCCACTCCTCCTCCACTGTTTCTGAGGCCCGCCTGTATCTCACAATATTTTCTACTTATTCTATTTGTTTTATGATTTTTAGGTCAGAATTGCTAAAAGGTCTATTTGAGCAAGTCAGTTCACATCATTAGTGTAACACAAATCTTAAAAGGTCTTATTAATAAAAAACCTGGAGCCAAATATTGGGATTAAAATCTGAGAGATCAGAAAAGCAGAACGAAGCCAGCCAGTTCTCACCACTTGGAGATCCTCAGCCAAAGAGACCTGCATCCTGTTCTGCCATCTCATTTCCTCTCCACCCAGCTACGCCACTTCTTCCTGCAAAGCTCTGTCACTTCCTGTTTGTCTATACAGACCTCCAGACCTTTATGGTTAACTAGTGTTGGAATTTAAGGCGTGTGCCACCATGCCTGACTCTGTTGCCAGTGTGGCTTTGAACTTTCACAGAGATCCAGACTGATCCCTGTCTCCTGGAGGATAGGATTAAAGGCATGTGCTACTACTGCCTGACTTCTATGTTTAATATTGTGGCTGGCTTTTTCCTCTGATCCTCAGATAAACTTAATTGGGGGACACAGATAAAATATCACTACACACCAGCTCTCAATTATTTGTCATTTTCCAATGCTCTGTTTGTTTCTAAGACCTTATAAAATCTGTACTCCCATACCAATCATGTTTTATAAACTCTAATGGGACTAGGGATTGTAAACTTAAAATTTAAGGGTGACAGTTCTTTTTTTTTCTTTCATTTTCCTTTATTAGGAAATTTTCTACTCACTCCACATACTATCCACAGAACCCTCCTCCTCCCTCCTTCCACCACCCAGCCCTCTTTCCCAAGCCATCCTGCATCCCCACATCCCCCAAATCAAGGTCTCCCATGGGGAGTCAGCAGAGCCCAGCACACTGAGCCTAGGCAGGTCCAAGCCCCTTCCCATGGCACCAAGTCTGTGCAAGGTGTCACACCACAGGCACCAGATTCCAGAAGCCTGCCCATAGACCAGGGGCAGATCCCGATCCCCCTGCCTCGGTGCCCCCCAAACAGTTCGAGCCAAACAACCGTCTTCCGTATCCAGAGGGCCTAGTCCAGTCCCATGGAGGCTCCACAGCCAACAGTCCACAGTTTATGGGCTTCTGCTAGTGTGGCCGGTCATCTCTGCACGTCCTCCCATCATGATCTCGATGTCCCTCACCTGCAGTATCTCTCCTCTCTCTCATCAATTGGATTCCTGGAGCTCAGCTGGGTGCCTGGCTGTGGATCTCTATATCTGCCTCCATCTGTCACTGGACAAAGGCTCTATGATGACAGCTAGTTTATTTGCTAGGCCGGTCACTAGAGTAGACTGATCCAGGTACCCTCTGGACCACTGCCAGCAGACCAATTTGGGGTCAACCTTGTGGATTCCTGAGAGCCTCCCCAGCACTCTGCCTCTTTCTATTCCCATGATGTCCTCATCTGTCATGGTATCTTCCTCCCTGCCCTCCCACTCTGTCCCTGTTCTAGCTTGACCCTCACATTTTCCTGTGTTCTCAAGGGATAATAGCTCTTATGCTAGATTCAGAAAGTATTTCTGTTTAAAGAAGAAAATGAAAGAAGTTGATTTGGTTGTCATAATTGAAGGGAAAGAGAAGTTTTGAAAGGTGAATCACAAGACAAGTTTAAGTCTGTGAAAACATGGTTGTGAAAATAATTTTCATGGTTTGTGAGATCATTTCTTATAATTACTAAAGAATAACTAATTGAACACACATACTAAAGTTTGCCTACTCATTCCTTTAAAGATCTTTATTGCTTCCAATTTTATATAATCAGGAAAATTCTGATATAAATATTTTGTATACAAAGTTGTTTGATTCACTTGTCTAAACATTTAGGCCTATAATTAATATTACATAGTAAAATGATGTTTATGCTTTACAGAAACTACCATCTCCTTCCCACTTGGCCTTTGTTATTTTCTCCTTACTGAGTCAAAAATACCTAACACAAGCAACAAAAGGAAGGGTTTATTCTGTCTTAAAGTTTGAAGATACAGTCCATACTGTTGGCATGGTGACATTAACCTTGGCATGGTGATTAATCCTGTTACACTCACAACAGCAAGAAGAGAGATGAAGGCATATACATCACTCAATTTTTTTCCATTCATTTTTGGAACCCAGGTCCTGAAGAGTGTCATCCACATTCAGGGTGGATCTTTCCACCTACCCTATCTCTGACACCCAAGCAGATATTTAACTCCTAGGTGATTGCAAACCCTATGGAAATAACAGTCCATATTAACTATCACATGGATGTCTCATTTTTCATTTTACCAGCAATGAGAGGTTTTTTTTTATTTTTTTGATGTTCTACATATTCACCAATCATCTTCCAGTTCCATCTTGAGTATGTCAGCATTCTAATTAGCATTAAATGGCACCTTAGTATTGAGTATACCAACATCCTAAAGGGTGTAGAGTACTACCTCAGCGTTGAAGGTGTTAGAGAAAATGTAAGTGTGTGTGTGTGTGTGTGTGTGTGTGTGTGTGTGTGTGTGTGTGTATAAGCATGTGAAAGACACATTAAAGGAGAAAGAGGTGATTAAAAAATAGTATGTCCCCAAGAGAATAAAAATGAAGAGGAAAAACCACTGCAAATTGTCTTTTATATACTTGCATACAGTGTACAAGCAGAGGCACATTCAGTTTTTCTTGATAGTTGGCTATACACAAAAGTTATAAGTACCTCCACTTATCATCATCCTCTCTGTCCACTAGGATCAGAGATTCCTCTGTACTCACTGCTGCACTGAAGTTTATCTGATGAAAGTGGACAGAGATTAAGTGAATCAAAGCCAGGTTTTAGGCTATCTGAAAAACTCAAAACTTTACCATATTATTAGAAATGTTTAATACTCATTTTTTTCATTTTTGAAATATATAATATCCTTACACAACAATGTCTTCCCAGTAATTTATCCAGAAATAATTAATATGTGAGGATTTAGGAGAATTTTTCCCTTACAGTATATTTTAATGCCATATAAATTACAAAATAAAATATTCTCAAACATGATTACAGCTATATATAATATGATGTGTATGTGATCTTTAAATATGGATGCATATCATTATTTATCAATATGAGATATTGCTCAGGGTGTACCTTGTGTAGAATACAAGATTCCCCATTGCTACTTTCTAATTCTGCATAGAATAAAGAGAGCTGGATCATAAAGTGCCAGAGTGATCCCTTGGCAGGTGTGTTGAGAATAATTCATATTTAATCTCTGTTTTTAAGAATTTGTAGAGCTCAGAGGTTTAAAACATAAAGTTTGTAGTCAAAATTGTTTTTCCGATACTGATTCCAATGCTTAGATGTCCCGTGATTGACTTGATAGTCTGAAATCTGACATTCTTTTCTTTTTGTCACATGTTCACGGTTTTCACTAAACTAAAGACTCTGCAGGGACTATGGGCTTCAAGCTTCAAACATATAGAATGAAAGTAAATGGCTATTAGTTCCACATAAAGATTTGTATGCATTAAAAAAGTTTAACAAGGCAAAGAATATATATTTTTAAATTATTAAAAAAGTAAACTGGAAAAATAGAAATTTTAATCCTAGAACCATTTACAGAAAGATATTTGAAAGATGAATTATCTATTCTTGGGAGTAGATTTGTTATTGGAAAAGTACCAATAGAGCAATAACTACAAGCACCTAAGAGATTGGAAGTGCATACTCACAGGGGCATGGAGGTGGAGTGTGTGCAGGTAGGTGGTACATCTTATGTATTCTTTTGTATCATTTGTCAGTGTGCCATGAATACATGCATGTCCATTTACCACTGGATGTGTATGTTTGCTCACTGAAGGATCAAGAATTATCACAGGGACTGAAAGTTATGTCACCTCTTACATCAGTCTATGACTTCATGGTTAGGCTGTGGGCCAAGTCTGATGCTGAGCCCCTGCTGGACCATTGGATGAGGAAGCAGGGCTACTGTGAAGTCACTGTTTCTGGAATGTGGATGGGTTGGGATGTTGTAGAGTACCATCTCGTAAATGTACTTTTTAAGATTTACTTTAAAAGCAATTCAGAAAATCCATTGGAAAGAAAATTGTGTTTTAAAAAGATTTGAAAGAAATTAGCTGCATTCTAAAATACTAGTCTATTCTAATTGTGAGCATAGTAATTACAGGACTTAAAATGAAATTGTGCTTTGATAGTTAATAGAATTGTGTTCTTTTTATAAGCAATATAAAGAAGTTTAAATCAAATGGAATCTAACAGGATTTACACTTGCTAATAAGGGTGATGTGCTAAAATTATTCTTAGCAGTTATAGTTTTATTTTCATTTTTCAATGGCAGAATCCTATCAAAGGAAGCTTTCTGATAAATATATTTTGTTTCTGAACAGCTGATGGGATAGTGCTGTTAATTGTGCTATAGTATTTTTCTGTATTACTTGTGGCTATTGTAAAGGGTGATGTTTCTCTGATTACTTTCTCAGCCCATTTATCATTTGTATATAAGAGGACTACTGATGTTTTTTAGTTAATCTTGTATCCTGCAATGTTACTGAAGGTGTTTATCAGCTGTAGGAATTCCTTGGTAGAACTTTTGGGGTCACTTATGCATACTATCATATCATCTGCAAATAGTGAAAGTTTGACTTCTTCCTTTCCAATTTGTATCCCTTTGATCTCCTTTTGTTGTCTTATTGCTCTAGCCAGAACTTCGAGTACTATATTGAATAGATATGGGGAGAGTGCACAGCCTTGTCTTGTTCCTGATTTTAGTGGAATCGCTTTGAGTTTCTCTCCATTTAATTTGATATTGGCTGTCATCTTGCTGTAAATCAATACTACCTGTTCCAGACACACAGGAGGGATGACATATCAAACTTTCTGTGAGTGGTAAAAAAGCAAAGGTGAAGATACCTAGCCAAGAGGGCTGTACTTGGAAATCAAGGAAGAATGGACAAGAGGCAGACAGGAGAACAGACAGATTGTTGCAGCCACTAAGAGCAATACTGATACCTAAGACAGATGGGTGAATTATCTGTAATGGTTTATCCTCCAGTTTCAGGGAAATCTGACCTAAAATTTAGAACATTTTCAAGGCAATAATTTTCAAGGTACTATTTTCATCTACCAAAAAATTGTGAGAGGAAAAAATTAAGATACTACCCAAGAATCCAGTGTTTCAGTTGTGAAGATCAACATGTAAAATATCAATATAAAGTGGGTACAATATATCCATTTTGAGGGAGAAAAATTGAGGCAGGATACTTGACTCCCAGTGTGGTGAGTTCGGGGATGGGGATGTGAAAATGCTCAGAAATAATATAAAATAATCTCAAGTTATTTAAAAAAGTATGTCTAATCTTTAAGACTCCTAATTCTTGTTGAAATAGAATTACACCAAACTTCGAACTATCATTTTGAAAAAGATTTAAAAGAACAGAAAGCAATTGATGATAAATATACACATGCACTTTTTTTTATCTTCTCAAAATACAGATTGTAAGTATTCAACAGCTATAAAACTATTGTAAATATTTCTTCTCTGTAGGCAGTGTCTCCACTCCATTGTTTCTTTTGCTCTGCGATGCTTTTTATTTTGATACTGTTCCATTTGTCTGTGTTTGCCGTTGTTTCTTTCTCTTTTGAGCTCTATCAGACAAATTATTTTCAAGTCCCTTGCTAGAGAGCTTCCATCTATGTTTCCTTGTAGTAGGTTTAGTTCTAGTTCACTGTTAAGTATTTTACTCACTTTGAGTTGACTTTGTATAGGGTGTGAAATGATGGCCCAGTTTCAATCGTTTTCATGTGAATGTTCATAAAATTTTACTGAATAGAAATATGAAGAAGGCTTCAACATCTTTAAGAAGCAAGGAATTGAGAATAAAGCCACAATGAAATATGATTTCATATCCCCTAAAGTGACTGTAACTATAGAGACATGATAAAAAATGATGAGGGTGTGGAAGAAAGGGAAACCTCACATGCTGTTGATGGGAATGGAGACTAGCACAATGATTTCAGAAAACAGTATGAAACACACCCTAAACCTTTAAATACAATCTCTATGTTGTAGCAGTTCTACTACTGGTTATATATCATAGGGGATTAAAACTAGTATGTCATGGAGATATTTTTATTTATTAATTAAAGATTTTTTAATTTAATTTAATTTTATTTTACAATATAATTTTGTTCTACATATCAGCCACGGATTCCCTTGTTCTCCCCCCTCCTGCCCCCCTCCCCTTCCCCCCAGCCCACCCCCCATTCCCACCTTCTCCAGGGCAAAGCCTCCCCCAAGGATTGAGATCAACCTGGTAGACTCAGTACAGGCAGGTCCAGTCCCCTCCTCCCAGGCTGAGCCAAGCATCCCTGCATAAGTCCCAGGTTTCAAACAGCCAACTCATGCACTGAGCACAGGACCCGGTCCACTGCCTGGATGCCTCCCAAACAGATCAAGCCAATCAACTGTCTCACCCATTCAGAAGGCCTGATCCACTTGGGGAGCCCCTCAGCCACTGGTTCATAGTTCATGTGTTTCCATTCGTTTGGCTATTTGTCCCTGTGCTTTATCCAACCTTGGTCTCAACAATTCTCACTCATACAAACCCTCCTCATTCTCACTAATTGGACCCCAGGAGCTCCACCCGGGGCCTAGCCATGGATCTCTGCATCCAGTTCCCTCAGTCATTAGGTGGGGTTTCTAGCATGACAATTAGGGTATTTGGCCATCCTATCACCAGAGTAGGTCAGTTCGGGCTGTCTCTCGACCATTGCCAGCAGTCTATTGTGGGAGTATCTTTGTGGATTTCTGTGGGCCTCTCTAGCACTTTGCTTCTTCCTATTCTCATGTGGTCTTCATTTACCATGGTCTCCTATTCCTTGTTCTCCCTCTCTGTTCTTGATCCAGCTGGGATCTCCCGCTCCCCCAAGCTCTCTTTCCCTCGACCCTCATTACCCCCACTCATGTCCAGGCTGTTCATGTAGATCTCATCCATTTCTCCGTCGTTGGGCAATCCCCACGTCTTCTGGCCACCAGGCAGGTTCCCTTCTAGCCCTACCGGGAAGGCTCCCTTCTCCAAGACCCCCGGCAGACCCTGCAATCTCCAAGCCCTGCCCCCACACCCATCTGTCTGAGACCCCAGCGACTTCCTAAGACTTAGAGACCGGCCCCTAGCTCCCATCTTGCCCCGGACTTCCCTTCTGGACAAGAGGTGAGTTCCTGGGCTCAGCCTAGCCCCTGTCATGGAGATTTTTACAGTTGATGAATATTTAAGCATGCTATGGGAGCAAAGTAAGTGTCCATCAACTGATGGACTGGTAAAGGAAATGTGTCATATATACACTGCAAAACATTGCACAGCTTTTGTGAAGAGGAATTCCATCTGCAACATGAAATGGGTAGAACTGAAGTACATTAAGCTAAGTGATATAATACAGACACGGGAATACAAATAGTTGTATACCCTCTCTGTGTGAATGAAAACCATACTACAAGGCATGGGATACCTCTCTATGCATTATTGTTTAAGGATTCCTATGGGTCTTCAAAACAAGCCAGAGTATTGCCATTGTCCTAGGTCCCTAGGTCATTCAACTGCATGATAAGATCCTGTTGCTGAAGACACTGTATACTTTGTCCAAAGAGCATTAGAGAAATCAACCTTAAAGGGACCAGAAATGTAGAGGTGAGGTACTAACGCTCAGCGCCCCCCACCCAGGGTCCTCCGAGAAATGCTTCCAGGAGCAAGGAAAAAGTGGAAGATTTCTCTAATAACATCATACTCACGAGCATATGATTTTCATTCTATGTGCTATTTATTGTTGTGTCCTTATTTCTGATCCTCTTATCCTAATTGTCTATATTTTCTTAGCTCTAATTCTCTTTTCCTATTCTAATTCTTTTTAGATTCTTCTTCATCTTTATTTTTCTTCTCATCTTTATTCTTCTACATCTTTAGTCTACTACCTATTACAAATTTCCAAGCATATATATATATATAAATTTATATCCATTTATATCCATTCATTAGCATCTTGTTAGTAAAGACTACAAAGCAAACTCTCAGGGATAAGCATTTTGATAAGGGTCACACCTGGAAAGACTTGGTTAGCTTAATTGGTGACTGACAACAGCTGTAGGTTGTAAAAAGTTCTGGTTATCTCTTAAAGGGATAGCTACAAGGGTACAAGGGTAGAAATTAAAACAATGAGAGATTTAAGGAAAAGGCAAATAATACGTGTACTATTTTATATGATTAATAATATCATAATTTATCCCCAAATTGTTTTTATCTTTCAAAGCATAGATTCCCAGAAATTTCCAAGAAAGTATAATTCCATATATCCACACACATACACACACAATCATACACACACATATAATCACATACAAACATATATACATACTAAGAGAGACTCACACACAGTGCATGTCCATATATTCATATATATATATATATATATATATATATGTTCATCTACTTATGTGTATATGCTTTCATAGATTTATGTAATTTTTTTCCATGAAATTCTGAACTACATGCACAAAAGAGTTATATTTAAAAACCTTTGTGGATGTGTGACTGTTCAAAGCACATTCTTCTCTCAATTAGATCTGTTTTCTCTTTCCATCAAACAAATTCTTGTTGCATTTCCAAGATTGGTTGGAGGCAACAGTAACCCCCTTCCACTGTGGCCCCTTTTTCTTGTCTCAAGAAACAGCTAAGGAGTGCAACAGTATCTTGCCAACTTGCTGCTGGATTTAACTTGGAGAATGAATTACGTTTTGTTCTCAGATGAGCTGCTCTCTCAATGTCCATTGCATCAAACAGATGGTATGGATAACCCAAGGAGGGGAGTTTGCATGCAGAATCCCAATTCTGTATCTATCCCGATTACTGCAAAGAAACTATGCCCCATGTGTCCTGCATTTGAACATTCGTGGAGTGTGGGGGCACTGGAATAGAGTTCCAAGATGACTGTTGCTGCTGCCCCTTCCTCTTTGGGAAGCACCCAAAGGCAGCAAAGATACCCCACAGCTGCAAGTTTTACAGCTGCAGGTTTTAAATGTTATTTTGCAGAGACCCATAAACACTAACTTGTTAGAAAACACAGCACAAGCTTCTCTGCATCTGGTCATCAATCTGAACACAGTTAGTGTAGAGAGATACACATACAAAGGTGCCTTGTCACATCCACTCTGTCAGCTTTTCTGGCTCTGCTAGGTCCCAATGCTTTAGGCATTCTGGCTGCCTTTGTCATCCCCTTCCCAAACATCGGGTGGCAAGGGGGCACTTACCAATTAATATCTGCATTTAAAATAGACAAACTCTGTGTCCTTATCACTGCCCACTCCTCTCCACTGAATCCTTTATTTAATGGAACATAGAATAGCATTTTCAGAGTTTCATTTTTAAAGTCCTAGGTAGAGACTTAAGTCTTTCCAATTGGAGAGTGAATTCACATAAAAGAAGCAGGTTGCTGGGAGGTTCTTTGGAGGAGGAAGAGGTAATGCATAGGTTGGGTGGGAATGCTGGCATGGCAAGAAGAGGATTCAGAGAAAAGAACCACCTGACCCAACAGAGAGAGATGGATGGTCAATCTAGAGTAAGTTGTGGTGATATATTGTGTACCCCAATAAAGCTTGCCTGGGGGTCAGAGGACAAAGACACCCACTATATTAAACATAAGAGGTCAGACTGTGGTAGCACACACTTTCAATCCATGTGGATATCTATGAGTTCAAGGCCACACTGGGAACAGAGTCAGGTGTGGTGGCACACGCCTTTAATCCCAGCACTAGGAAGGAAGGAAGATGGCAGGGCACAGAAAGGTACATAAGGCACAAGTAAAGAGGAAATATCTCTCTTGAGGCTGAGGATTTCTTAGAGGTAAAAATGTGGCTGACTTGTTCTGTTTCTCTGATCTTTCAGCTTTCACCTGAATATCTGGCTCTGGGTTTTTCTTTGCTTTTCTTTTCTTTTATTTATTAATAAGACCATTTAGCAATTCGTGATACCATAAGTAGTTCAAGGAGAGCCAGATGTTAACTGCATCCAGTGTTTTCTATTTAATGGCACCTGTTACAATGTCTGACAAAAAGCTCAAAGAGCCAGGGAAGTCCTTAATGACATGCATTCAGCATAAGCGCAGGGATCAAAATCAGCAGCAGCAGAGGAGTGTGTGAGTGTGGAGACAGACAGACTAGGTGTCTGTCTTGACTTGGACAGGAGGAAATGAATCTCACTGAGCACTGCACTTGTCCTTGTACTAGACCTGGTGGAATTAAGGCAGAGTTTCCATAGAGGGCAATGATCATTCTGCCACAGATATGCATGCACTGCTCATGCCTGAGCTGGTAGGTACACAAGATTTCCCTTCACGGTGCTCCCCTGCCTGAGTTGGAGTCCTCTCTTTGCATTGAATGCTCTCAACAGCTGCTAGCTGATGGGTGACACAGAGTAGGCCCTAGTTGATTCCAGCCCCAGCCTGGCTGTAATTGAATCAAGCTGGCCAGCAGTCTTTCTCTCTTGAGTTAGTTTTAAAGTGAGATTTAGCTCAGAAGTACATCCTAGAAGGCAAGGCAGAAATCTTCACCTGGCTTCATCTAGGGAACAATATTTCACTCCATGCTGACAGTGTCCTGAAGACACGTAAAGCTGAGCTGGGAAAGGAAATGACCACAGGGCTCTAATTAGGACACTCCTCCATCTGTCAGGGACAGCCACCTTGGTGAGTCATGCCTGCTGGATGTTATTATTTTAGGGCTATTGGGGCTCATTGTCTAGCTAGGTCCATAACAAGGGTGAAAGTGGGATAATTAAACAGTAAACTAAAGGTGTGTATGCTTTGCCCATGTGCACCTGCTAATTAAAAAAGCAGAATTCAATACCAATCTTATTGTACATAATTAAGTTAAAAAACAGGCTCAGCAAAAATACTATTTAATACTCAGCAAATAATTGTTTTTTTAATGAGATAGAAGGATGCAGTAAATGTTTGTGAGGGAAATATTATATAAAATCATTTAAAATGAAAAAATGTAATTTTTAATGGTTAATTAGTGACAGCAACATGAATAGTGGATTTTTCCACGCCTGAGAATCTTTTCCATAGTCAGACAAAGTAACAACACCTTTGTCAGTAGCCAGGCTTGAGTTTGGCTTGTGAGTGGCTATACTTATATGAACCTGTGTCTCTAGGTAATAAATTATGATGATAACTGAGATTCTCTGATTTTCCTTACATATGTGGTAGAGATTTCAACAATTGTGTCTGTTTGTTTGTTTAGCAAAAGGAGTTATAGCTATCTATATATGGACTGAAATAATGTTTTGCCACCATGTAAAGACACTGAACAAAAAACAAGCTGTTTTTCCTGTGTGATCAAGTAATAAACATTTAGGTTGCAAATCCATTCTGCTTTCATATTGTCTTCTGTGTTTATTACTTATGTTGATTTTTACTTTTTTTCTATAAATGAAAACAAACAGCAAACCACTCATATTTTAAAACAGGTTTCAAGCATCCTGGAAGGCTTGGCCCTGAGACCTAACTGGGGAGCCATGGGAATGAAGCAAGGACAGACATATGGACACATAAAGAAAAGCTGGGATAGGTGGGCTATGGTTGTTCCAATGAAGGGCACTTACTATGCTACACAGAAATTCAACACTTTTATTATGGGCAAGTCTAGGTGAGCGATCTCTGCAGGGGAGCAGGCTTTGGTTGTCATCATCTGGGAAGGAGGGTGCTGTGGTTCCTATTTTTTTTTTAACACATTGCTCAGTCATTCACAAGAACTCTTGTTTGGACCAGAGGAAAGCTTTGCCATGCTGCTGACCCTCACTTGGGAAAGGTTTTGCCATTTTTATGGATCTGAGGCATTGGCATCCTTGACATGGCTGTGCCCATTTCAACACCACACATGCACTCAGGACTTCCTCTGTTCCCCTAAAAGGAAGTGATTTGGACCCTAGATTGTAGTTAATTAAATTTTGAATCAGGAGGTTTTGTCTGAAAAAGTGGAAATCTTCAAATATCTAAGCTGATCATATTTACCATTAAAGACAATGTGTGTGTTTGTACGTGCACATACATATATCTATGCTTGACATAATAAAAATTGATACTTAATACAAATCAGTTATGTACAGTGTTGTTTCAGTCTGAATTTTCACGCTATGTCCCAACCGTAGGTGATAGGATTGATTTCTACAGATCAAAAGGCACATTGACACCAGGCAGTTGAAATTTCAGGAGCAATTCTAAGTTCTCAAACACTACACATTCACATACTAGACCTTCTACCCTCAGGAACTTCCATAAAGGCAACTATAAACTAGATAAAATTAAAACATGAGACTCATTTTGCTGACAGATTCTGTGTTCCTATTGTTGCAGAGTGGCTAAGGAGGGCTAAACATGCTCCCCATTCACCTCTAGAGCTTGTTCTTCAATCATTAATACATCCAGAATAAGTATTGTGAGATCTTTGAAAATGTGTTCAGCAATCTTAAAACTGGGATTTATTTATTTACTTTATGTAGGCATGTGTTCTGATGTACCACTTGTGTACATAGCCTGCCAATGCCCAAAGTAGCCATTGGATGCCCTGATGCTGTGATTACAGAGGGTTGTGACCTGCCATTCAGGTGCTAGGAATTTATCTCCAGACCTCTGGAAGAGCAATCCGTGCTCTTAACTGCTGAGCCATCTCTCCAGACCCTGTCCAATAATTTCATTCATATCCTTCTCCTCATGACATTGTAGAAAATCAATCACATCGTAGGCTGAATCACAGGATTTCTAATAAAAATAAGAAAGATTGTATTATGGGTCTTATAAGGCATCCCCATTGCCAATATAGATCAACATTTTACTATTACATATCACATAAGGAGACCCAACTTAGAAGAAGAATGGGAAAAGAAAAAAGTGAAGTCAAAGACAAAAAGACCCTACATGAGATTCTCTAGTATCACCATTTTCTCATCAGTCACACAAACAACTTCATTTGGTCTAACCCAAAATGCAAATTGAAAACTTTAAAAGGAACAAGAGAAAGATCACTTTTCTTCTTAAATTGGAAAAACTCCTAAGTCACAAAATAAAACCAACAGAAAATTAGATAAAGCTATGACAATAGAAAAAGAAAGTGGGATGCAGCAGTCTCTGAATAATTATGCAGAAGGCAAAAGATAGCAGAAATGTGCAAAATAAGGAACTGCTAACTAACATTAGGAGAAATCACCTACACATGGAGAAAAGTCGTGTTGATGCCAACAGTAGTTAGTAACAGCATAGAAATAGAGCAGGGTTGTATTCTCACACATTTGCAAACTTTTCTACAGTTGGATATTTCTTAATATTTGACTTTGTAGCAGAAGAAGAAAGACTCAGTAAACACTGAAACAAAATTGACGATTTTCTTTTCCCTTTTCCATGAAGATCTGGGGAATATACAATTTGTGAGTGTGGGTACAGTTCTACTCAGTGATGGACCCTCAGGTTCTAGCCGTTACCAGCTCTTGATGTCACCATTCATAGGGAATAGCTGTCCTCAGAGTGCAAGGGGGAATTCCAAACCATGCATTGCAGAGAAGATAGTGGGAATGTGATGGGAAGCCTATGTCCTAGCTATTCTTTCTAGAAGATGTCCAGAACTCAGCAGGGGACCAGGATTGGTCAGATGGCTGAACATATCCTCCTTCCACCGAATCTGAACATCACTAACTTGACTGAAGTCTAGTCTTAAGTGGGTAAGACACAACAAATCCAAGGGAAGCTTACCTGATCATCAGCTGTTGTGTTCAAGCTATGATGTGACAAATAATCTTACTTATTTTCATCTGGGAGAAAATAATACAGATTTAGTAAAGACCAGAGGAGATAAAATAGTTGGCACAAATGAAAGTTTTTGTCCCCCAAACTCTCAAGTTCTGGAATTTCATTCTCATGAAAAATGCAGGTTTCTTACTCAACAATTAAAGAAATATTGTTGGGGTAGCAGAGAGCACAAGACAACATAAATGCCCCTTAGCAGAATGTTGACTAGTGATGTAACTTGTCCTTTCTGAAATTTAGCAATGCCTTACAAACAAGATAAACACATGTTATAAAAATTAATATGTAGTATGTGGCCAGGAACACTTTGATGTGTAGAATATTCCATTCCATGATGTCTGCATATATATTTAAGAATAATGTATAGTTTTAGTGCCAATTTTATAATTGAAATATATAATTTATAAATTTTATATATTAGGATTAGGTTACTAGATAGATGGACAACTTTTCTAATGATGTCTGTTGTGCAATACGTTGTATATCTGTATCCTCAGAATATTATTTCATATCACAGTTCCCCAATTCTTTGCTACACTTTGACTCATGATACCCTATAGCAAATAGCTGATTTTAAAAATTAAATGTAAACTAGCACGACTAGAATATTGTACATTGGAATCTGTAATATACCGTTCTTATATAGACAATGACTAGAAATGAGCACAATAAAGCATCCTTGTTTGCAGAAAAACAAGAGGACTATATTAACATTTATTGTGATGATTTGACAAAGAAGTTAAATGATAATCCTCTCCTATGATGTTTGAAGAATAATCAATGAAAGAAAACCAATAAACATGTATAGACACTATGATATATCACTTCAAGAGATCACAATTCAAAAACTTACTGTTTGCTAAGTATAATCTCTATTCTATGTTAAGCATCCTCAGATGCAGTCTAATATGACCTTCACAGCACTTTACTGAAGTAGATTTCTTTCTCCACATTGTGCTGATGATGAAAAGTGAAGGTCATGACTGTCAAATATGTCAGCATGGGTGAATCCTGAAAAGAAACTGCAAACAGAGACAACTTTAAAAGTATTTTAGCATATTTTAAGTTTTTTCTATTACATTTAAACAAAAAATGACCATTATCTATCAAGTCAGGAAGCATTTCTATTAGTAATGGCATTGAGATACAAACTGTTGCTATTTTCAGACCTAAGACAGTGAGAAATTCCTCAAAGATAAAATACAGATGCAACTCAATAAAGATCCTTTAAAGCCAGCAGCACTTTCATTGATCAACCAAATGAGAGTACCTAGTACTAGTTGTATATCTAAATGAATATAGACAGTGGACACAATCAACATGTTACAGATGATCCTAATATCTGAACTCAGCATATTCAGTTCAGTATTTGTTTTAGAAAAAACAGAATTGTCTTAAGTGACAATGATAGACATCAAACATTTTTAAGTTTATTTTTGTGCTAAATGATGGGAATGGGGAATCTCAATATTCCTCATCACTCATGTTTTTTGGCACTAGACACTTGAGAATATCTTCTGTGTGTACTTACTGTTTAAAATTCATTTGACATTATCTGTCAAAAGCTCAAAATCAAAGACGGTGGGATATTTTTCAACATTATCATAAGAACAAAGTTAAATACCCTATTGTGATTCAAAACTATAAAGGTGTGGTTAAAAATTTTAAACTGTGAAATGAAGAGTAGAACTTGGGTTTTAAGTATAGATGTTAAAAAGTTTGATGGACCAAGGAATTAAATTTGATTGTAGTATGTTCAAAGAGTGCATAGTGAATTAGTGTTGCAATCAATTGCCACCTGGTGACTGTTTATAAGATGAATTGTGCAAGGATCTATGACTTTCTGTTGAGATGTGATGAGTTGAAAGAACTAAGCATCCATAAACTGTTTTCCATAATGATTACGGTTAGACAATCTTCCAAATCTATGCATAAATAATACTGACATGTAGATAGCATGAATTGGGATGTCAAATCCAATATTGTTAACAAATTTTATCTGTTTGAAGGTAGGAGAATTGAGTAGGTGGATTACTTATTTGAATAATGAAAAACCAATCATACATCTTTGAAAAATTCTATTATATATATATATATATATATATATATATATATATATATATATATAATGCTCTAAAAGTTAAATTAATTATTTTAGTAATCTGTTACATCAAGATCATGAGAGGGAAATCTACAGAGACAACTGAACCAAGCTAGTGGGAACTCATGAACTTTAGACCAACAGCTGTGGAGCCTTCATGGGACTGGACTAGACCCTCTGCATATCAAGACAGTTGTGCAACATGATCTGCTTAAGGAGCCCCCTGGCAGTAGGATCAGCAGCTATCCCTGGTGCATGAGCTGGCTCTTTGGAGCCCACTGCTTATGGTGGAACACCTTACACAGCCTTGATGCAGGGGGAGGAGCTTGGGCCTGCCTCAACTGAATGTACCAGTCTTTGCTGACTCCCTATGGAAGGCCTTACTTTTTCAGAGGAGGGAATTGAGGGTGTGTTGGAGGGAGGAAGGCTGGGAGAGGGGCAGGAGGAGGGAAGAGAAGGGATATGTGGTTGGTATGTAAAATAAATAAAAAATTCTTAATAAAAAAATAAAATAAAAATGAGTTTTAGTATTAAAAACATACTGTGTGAATGCTTTTAATATCAAAACATAATTGTAACTATTGGCATTAACATTCATTTTCTAAAATGTAATTTAGAGGATTACAGAGTAAGAGCACATGCTGCTCTCTTGCAGAGGACCTGGGTTCAGTTCCCAACACCCACACTGTGGCTCACAACCGTTTACTGTACTTGAAGGGTTCCAATACCCTCTTCTGGTCTCCTCAGGGACCACTTCTGTATGTAGTGGACATGCATACAGCACACACTCACACTTACACATAAAATTAAATAAACCAATTAAAACCCATTGTTTTTCTTAACTCTACCAGTGACCGATATAATACATCTCAACACTCGGTTGTACATTAGTCAGAAGTTATCACAGCTCTCAGTCTTCCTGTTGTCTGTTATGCACTATGCTCAGGCACTCTTACACTCTGTTGTCTCTCACTTCACAATTACTCATAGATTCTGTCATTTTGTGTTGCAGGGTTCAACTTCCACCCCTTTCTGGATTAAGTTGAACAATAACTTGCTAAACAGACTTTAGGAGGGCAGGAAGGCATCCTCTTCGAGGGAGTTTTCTCTTTCACATATACATATTGCAGAAAACATCTTTCTGCTGAAATTCCTTGGAGAGTTTTGGTACTGTTGACCATGTGCAAGTTGTTGATTTCTGCCACCCTTGACTTCTTATTCCTCTTTTAAATGGATGTATTCAGGTATAAGACGATCATCTACTCTTACATAAGAAGATTATATATGGGAACACATTAAGCATTGTTACAGATATCTGACTGTCAAAGTGATTCTAAAGAATGATTTCTCCTTCTAGTCAAAATATTTTCATGTTCATCTATTAGAGTGCAATATCTTTATCCCAGTTTCATCTGGAGTTGTTAAACACCTTCTTACTTAGAAATAACATTTTATTAATTAAATTTGCATTCAAAGTTTTTAAATTGTATTTATTTAGATTATATTTATAGTCCCTGCAGTTGCCATGAAATTTTTGTGAACCTGCATCATCTGTGATCAATAAGTATGACACTGAGATCTGAGATGGCTGCAACTAGCTACCATTGTTACTGAGGTGAAACACTACCTGTCCTAATCTTCAAATGCTTCTTTGATGAACATGCTATTTGGGACTTTACCATCCACTGATGAGATCAGACAGCAGTAGACTTAATAGAACTTGTGGTAACAACAGATGGGGTCTCAAAGGAAAAAGAACTGTGAACTTGAATCACTCCTGCATATTCTCAGAGTCCTACAAATGCCTTATGAAATTGAGCTGCCTGGAGCCTTTGATCAGAATCAAAAAAAGAAAAATACCTCTTTCTCTGGAGGTCAGCAATCTGATATCCTGAGGTCATTTGTTCAGTCTTAAGCTCCATCAAACTCTGAATTTCTGCCAGAGCACTTTGGGGGAAAAATGACATTATTTTTATATTTTAGAAAGAATTCCAGTCTGGACTATTACAGAAATATGTTTCTAACTATTTTCAGTTAATTCTATGGTAATTTTGTAATCATCCAGGCATTCTCTCAGATTTTAGCATTTCACAAAGTTGTCTGTATTGAATTCTTCTCCCACACCAGAATGCTAATTGGAACTGTAGAATTTGTCAATAGTACATTGTACGTGATTCACTGTTAATTTTTTAAAAGTGATTTCTCTTTTCCCCAGTCTCTCAGCTAATATATGTCCTTCACCTACTGTCTCACTCAACTTTGTGACAAACACATATTAAAGGAAACCCGGTCTTTGCTGCTACCTCCCAGCCCTCCCATACTTTTCAATCAATGCTTTATGTCTCTAGACCATAATAGAATATTTGACTAATCTCTTGCCATGTAAACTCCTATTTGATGATTTATTTATTAAACTCTAAAAATTTATGAGAATATTCTTAAAAGTTGATTTTAAATACGTTCTGTTTTCTTCCATATTTCACATGACTGGAACACATTGCAGTGGAATACGATTTATTCAGAGGAGATAAACATCAGTATTTGTGGCAATAATGGTCACAGGTTTTCTTAAAATTGTGCCATCATTCCATAGAGTGAACAGTGCTTAATCAAAATGGAGAATAAGGGATAAAATTTAGATGCAGACCCTGGATTTAAATTATGATAAATGCTATAGGTTCTTTGACAGAGCAGTGAAAATTGATAAGAGATACAAAATTAGACATGCCAGCATTAGTAACTTACATTAAAACTGTAAATAACATTTTTCTAGTTAGGTTTCTGTTTCTAAACTAAAATCATGAACAAAAGCAACTTGGGGGACAGAAAGTTTATTTGGCTATCAGGTGACAGTCCATCATCAAGGTAAGTAAAGGCAGGAACTGAAGCAGAGACTGTTGTGGAATAATATTTTTACCTAGGCAAAGACGTGTTATATTTGTTTATATTGAATTTGTTTAATTAATGAAAAAATGTCTTGCTATTTCGCCTTGCCTACCTAAGGCACCCAGTTGGTCTAATGAAAAGCTGAATGGCCAATAGCTAGGGAGAGAGGGATAGTCAGGGTTGGTAGGCAGAGAGAATAAGTACGAGGGGAAATTTAGGCTTGAGAGAGAAGAAGAACAAAGAGACCAAAAGGGAAAGAAAGGGATATACCTGGGGTCAGAAGCCAGGCAGCCGCCAGCCAGCCAGACAAGAGGAGCAGGAAAATAGGACATACAAAAGAACGGTAAAAAGCCATGAGGTAAAATGTAGATAAATAGAAACAGATTAAAATAAGAGCTAAACTAAGGCTGAGCATTCATAACTAATATTAAGTCTCTGTATTATGATTTGGGAACTGGTTGGTGGCTCAAAGGAAAAGCCTGTTATGAGACTATTACTTACTGGCTTGCTCTATATGGCTTGTTCATCCGCTTGCCAAGTCAGTTAAGGTAAATCATGAATCAATCAAATGCCCCAACAGACATGACAACATGCCAATCTGATGGAGGCAATTCTACATTTGTGGTTCCATCTGCCCAGGTAACTCTATTTGGTGTCAAGTTGACAAAACTAATTAGCACATGTATGCAATATTCTGTACCATCAAAACGGAGGTCAATATCTCTCATTTTGTTAATATTAATTGAAGCTGGCAAGATATACTTTTTAAATCATGTTTATAAAGATATGAGGTGTAGAGAGGATGCATTTGAATGGCTTCAAACTTTATATTATTGTCTAATTGGCTCAATGTTATATTACTGTCTATGCAAGGATAAAGTGTCAAATTACTAAGATCTGTCCTGGGGCTGAGGTTGTAGCTCAATGGTAGAAAGCTTGTTTTAGATACATTTGACAAACAGTATGATTAATGCACAATGCTACAAAAAAATTTTAAAATGCCTGAATTGAAAAAGATGACCAGTGAGCCTAGCATTGATGAAATGTCATGATATGCATGAACTTATGTATTATCTTTCTGCCTCTCCTATAGTCTGTTCATTGTCCAAACTGACTTCCCAAATACCAACCCCTAGGGTTCACTTCTACATGACAAAGTAACCAGACATAAAAGGGTAGAACTGCCACTTTGGGCTGTGGTATCTCTGCCTCTGTTTTGGTAAACTGAGCTTAGTAACAGGGGGACATTCAGCTCAAGGATCTTTGGGAAGTTTTGTCTTCCTTAAAGATAAAAATGTATTTAGATAATTTGACGTGGTGTTAAAGAAACTATAAAAATAAATCTTTTGGAAAAGTACATGGGTTCTACAGCACCTGGACTTTATTAGCAAACAGATTTCATATGCTTTGCTGCCAGGTTCATGAGCCACCACATGATTGATTAACCTCTCGTGGACATTGTTGAAGTTCAGTCCCATGAAAATCATATTCACTACTCAAAGAAGTCAATTAATATTCTCCCAACCAATAGTCTTCCCCGAGATGGAGAACAGCAAACAAACACACAACAACAAAAAATCCAAATGCTTACATACTAAAATAAACATTTAATTAAAGATAAGTCATTCTCTAGTAAATTCTTTAACATTTTTTATGATTTTTAATGCCACCCCCCCCTCCACACACACATTTTTGACATGCTGTAATGTTATAGATCTTTTTGTATTCACCCACTGTCTATCATGCTGTTTTTATTATTAAATTACTGGAATATGTTCTATACGACACATCTAGTTTTTCTCTGTCCATTTTCTTTTCTTTTCTCTACCCAGAAAAGAGAAAATTTCTCTTGTGGACTAAGTGAGAGAAACAGATTCATGAATAAATATTTAATTCAAGTTTGCACTTCTCTTTCTGGGTCACTGATTGTGTTTCTACAGGTTGAATTGCTTCTTTGTCTGCTCTCACTATGACAGACCTTATCTGTACTAGGCTCATCTCTTCCCACTATGACAGGCCTTATTCATACATATTGGGTTCATTTCTTCCCACTATGACAGACCTTATCCATATTGGGTTCATTTCTTCCCACTATGACAGACCTTATCCATATTGAATTTATCTCCTTTAACTATGACAGACTGTATCCATATCACTTGTGGGACTTTGCTACTTTACTAGATACCATTTGGAAGATTTCAGTAATGGGGCATGCAAAAGAATGTAAGAATTTTGAACAATTTCCAAGAAAGTGTCTCCAACTTCCTTTATGGTGACCACACTTAACCCTAAGATTGTATCTCTCTTTCTCTGTCTCTCAACCCATTCTTGGCTTAAAGAATAGGGAAAAATGATTAATTTATCTTACATTGAAATGCAGTTAAAAAGAAATATTGGTTATTCCTTAAGCAATTTACAGTTTCCAATATGTTTTTAAACATTCCTTAATTCCAAACGCTATATTTCTGGTGAAAATATGAAACAACTTGCATGTTTTCTGCAGTTGAAATATGATAATATATACAAATGAGTTAATTTATCAAATTATATTCACACTACTAATATATATATATATATATCCATATAAAGTTAAAATGTTTGGATTTATTGACAAAAACAGTCATTACAATTTGATACAATTTATACAAATAATCATAAAAAAGCTTATAAAAGGATCATTTTGAAAACTGCTTCTTCTTTAGCTAGCATTCAAATAATGTTATATTTTATAGTCACAAATGTGAAGTAAAGAACTTTCTCTGTCTTTTATTGTGCAAATTGCAGATATCTCCTTCTCTATACTGCAAACGCTTGCTATTGGGCACATAAATCCAGAAATTATAAGAATGTATAATTTGCTCTTTGGTTTTTTTTGAGGGAACTATAGGCAGTGATTTGTCCATCAGATTCTCTATAACTTCTGCTTAATCTCCTGGTTCATGGAGAATTTTTTTTACATTCTTCTTAATGTGTCAAATACATTAGCAAAATGATAGAATATTTTAGTTGCAACTGCAGTGAAATTGCCTGAAGTAATTGCTGTTAATTGTCTCTCCTTTAGTATGACATCTATTCAACTTTAAGGGAAGTAAAATATTTTGGTTAATGTAAATATCTGTAGATGTGTGATTCATCCTGGCTTGACTCAAGGGACCGTGAATGCTAAGCTGCTTTGATTTGATTAGGATTTGCAGCAATAAATAAAAAATGAAAAGCATGTTTAATGAAAGGACTTCTATACTATTCCACAAATGAAGACTTATTTGCAAATAAATAGATTAAAATATAAAAGGTTTATTATTAGTAACTCAGTAATGTCCTCTAGCCACCTTGTCAAATTTTTACAAACCTATAGGTTTAAAATTAGGGGAAATTATTTTCTCACATTCTTGGGGCACATATTTCAAAATCAAGTTTTCTTCAGGCTTCACACCCACTGAAGGTTCAAGAACAATACCTCTCTGCTTCTTCCAAAATTCTGACATCACCTGGAGTCCTTTGTTTACTGGGTAACCTCACATCTCTGCCTGTACCATGTTATGGGCTTCTACTTGTCTTGTACTGTCTTCTATTTGACCACAAAAAAGTCCATTCAATTTTATATAATGTCTGTCTAGAAAACTAAGCCCCAATATTTTATTTTATATTATTTTATTTTTAAAAAAGATTTATTTATTTATTATCTATACACAATGTTCTGCTTGCTTGCATGTACCTCAACACCAGAAGAGGGCACCAGATCTCATTATAGATGGTTGTGAGCCACCATGTGGTTGCTAGGAAGAGCAGCCAGTGCTCTTAACCTCTGAGCCACCTCTCCAGCCCCCTAATATTTTAAAATGTAACCATGTTTATAAATGTTTCTTAAGTAGGAGTGTATTCATATTAATGCCTCATATTTTTCTGGATTTTATTTTTCTACTCACTACACTAAGGGAGATATGAAATGCAGTGTTATTAAAGAATAATTATCTTACAAAGCTATTACTTTTTGTTGTTGTTGTTGTTTTTTTTTTTTTTTTTTTTTTTTTGTTGGTTTTTCGAGACAGGGTTTCTCTGTGTAGCTTTGCGCCTTTCCTGGAACTCACTTGGTAGTCCAGGCTGGCCTCGAACTCACAGAGATCCGCCTGGCTCTGCCTCCCGAGTGCTGGGATTAAAGGCATGCGCCACCACCGCCCGGCAAGCTATTACTTTTTTATGTCTTTACAAATTTGTGTGAAAATATGATTGTTCTATGCCTGTGATAATGAATTGCTCAGAATGTTTATTAGTTTATTTGATCAGGCGACGACTAGCTGTTTTAAACATGTTTTCAAGGCAGGACACCTGGAATCTGCTTGCTAGTCCTAGTATGGAACAATTACCCATTGATAAACATGTCTAACACATAAGTCAATGATAATGATACCCCTACAGCAAATATGTCTCTAGAGGATGATATAAAATTACATTGCTGTATGTCCTTGAATTCTTGACTCCATTCTTCCAAAGACTGTGTCTATGATGGGTGATTTGTCCTAAATATAGATGACTTTCCTGATCAGCCTGGATTTCTTATAGTGGAGTTCACAGCAAACTCAACACTGTCCATATATTTCCAATATTTAATGTTGTCTTCAGCATCCTTTAGCAAAACCATTCTTACAACTTTACACTTTTTCATACCCTATCTTACTGATAAACAAATTCTTTATTAAATGCTGTATTTTATCATTATATTCATTATAGTAATTTCCTCATTATTCATTATATATATTTAATATGTTCAAATATTACATATTACTTCATGTTTCTCTCTTATATAAACCATATATTGCTTACCTCTCATTTTTACTCTTATGTTCTCCCAAAATGAAATCTCAAAAGCTTAGTCACATTGCATAATATTTAAACTGTACTATTTGCTATGTAATGATCAGAGAATTTATCATTTGACCTTTATTTTCAATGAGATAAATTTTACTTCTAGACAGGGAGAATTTTGTAGTGAAATTAGAGAGGTTAGTGCAAAATCTAATCATATATAGCTCCTCTCACGTTCTCTCAGAACAGATAGCATTTGGTAACCATTTTTCTTGTCTTCCTCCACATAGAGTACACTCTGACCTTGCAGAAAATAAAATGCCAGAGGCATCAGTACAATTTCTTTGTTGCCTAAAGTCAAACGGATAGTGTGATCTTTCTATATGACAGAATCAAAATCTAAATGATTGTGTTAAAGGCAGAAGCAAGAATAGCTGCATTATTAGGTAAGATGAATAAATGGGTGTGTGTAATATGTGTGTATATATGGCAGGAAAACATTTTACTTTCTTTTGGAAAAGTGTATTTTATATCTTCAGAGAAAATGTTCTGTGTACCATGAAGGTATTTTCATATTGCAAAAGAATAAATTTTTCACAAAATTGGTACATACATGTTTTCAAGGCATTCTAAATATATAATTATATGTAGTTACTTTTTTATGTACAAAGTGATAGTCTTTGTTTCTCAAACTAAAAATTGTTAAAAAATAAAAACATTTTCAAGAATAAAATAGATAAATTTTCAGCTATGTTTTTGCTTTAATTACCTTTTCTTTTACTCCACTATAACTGTAGGCATTTTTGTACCAGGGATTTCCAAGTTTCTTTTCTTTTCTTTTTGTTTTTCTTTTCTTTTTCTGTTTTGTTTTTCGAGATAGGGTTCCTTTGTGTAGGCTTTTTGTATACCATGTGCCAATATTCTAGCGAATTGCACACTTACAGGTTCTTGAAGCTAATTTTGTATATATGATCTATTGACAACTAAAATGTGTAAGTCAAAAATTGCATAAGGATTCTGTTCTCTGTGGTGGAAGAGGGATTAAACTGATAACATTGTCCCAGAATATTGCTAAGCTATGTGGTTAATACTGTATTCAATTCATTAAATCATGACAAGTTTGTCATGGTGATAGATGTTACTAATTCCATGTGTCCTGTTCTTTCCCTCTGTACCCTGGCCTTTTCAGTTTTGTGACATCCTTTATAAATCCATAAAAACACTTTGAATTATGATAACATTTTTGTTGTTGTTGTTGTTGTTACTTTCCTTATCCATGGGATCAAATACCTAACTGAAACAAAATAAGGGTAAAAGGTTCATTTAGACCAGTGGTTCTCAACCCCCCTAATGCTTTGAGCCTTTAATAAAGTTGCTCATGTTGTGGTGACCCCAACTATAAGGTTATTTTCATTTCTATTTCATAAATGTAATTTTACTACTGTTATGAATTGTAATGTAAATATTTTTGGAGATTGATGCTGTGGGATATTCTTTATGCTGTGAATGTGTTGCTCTGATTGGTTGATAAATAAAATGCTGATTGGTCAGTAGCCAGGCAGGAAGTATAGGCAGGATAAACAGACAAGAAGAATTCTGGGAAGGGGAAGGCTGAATCAGGAGATGCCAGCCCACCATCTAGGGAGCAGCATGTAATGGCACACAGGTAAAACCATGGAACATGTGGCAACATATAGATTAACAAAAAATGGGCTGAGTTTAAGTGTAAGAGTTAGTCAATGGTGGGCATGAGCTAATGGTCAAGCAGTTTTAATTAATATAAGCCTTTATGTGTTTATTTGGGTCTCAGTGGCTGTGGGACTGGCAGGTGAGAGAGATTTGTCCTGACCGAGGGCCAGGCGGGACACAGAAAAACTTTCAGCTATAAATGGGTGCCAAAACGTGGGGCAAGAGTTTCCACCTAACACCTAAGAAAGCTTCTTTAAAAAAGATTCTAAAACAGAGCTAAAAACAACTTCCTAGCTGTCTCTCCCAGGTCAGCAGCAGCCTTTAGTCTTGGGCTACTCTATGGCGGGTTCATGGCATGGTATTCGGGCTTGACCTGCAGCATGGCAGGAATGAGGCGTCTCCTAGCTGTACAATACGCTGCATGGTGGATTTAGCCTTTGCTAGTACAGACAAAAAAATAAAACACAATAAAAAAAGTTTCCGGGCTACATGCTGCTTTAATGGAGGCATAGACCCACTGCTTCCAAGAGTTGGTGGTAGACATGGCTCACAGAGCCAGAGCTGGCAGTAAACATACCAGCACCATGATGGAAAGCTGAGGTGGGTGGATCCAGCAGCCAAAGCTGCCATTTCAGTGCTAGTAATGATGCAGTTTAAAGCAATAGATTCACAATAAAACGGATTCAGATGAAATAAACCTCTAAACAGTTTACACTGTGAGTAAAATTGTATGTAGGCTTACAAGAAAGAGGAAAAGGAGAATAGACAGTTATATAAAGAAATAGTTTTAAAAAATAAAGTCTTTAAAGAGAAAGTAAAAGCTACTTTTCCAAAAGAGCCTGGCAGTGGTGGCGCACACGTTTAATCCCAACACTGGGGTGGGGGGAGGCAGAGGCAGGTGGATCTCTGTGAGTTCAAGGCCAGCCTGGGCTACAGAGTGAGTTTCAGGAGGCTGTGGGACTGGTGGGTGAGAGAGATTTGTCCTGACCACGGGCCAGGCGGGACACTGAAAGACTTTCAGCTACAGATAGGGGTTTGCCAAAGGGTCACAACTCACAGATTTTTGAACCATTGATTTAGACCCATGGTTTCAGAGGAATATTAGTCCATTGTGGTAGAAAAGGCAATGCAGAGTAGACAGCTCATGGCAGTGTGAGTGTGGGGCAGAGACTGTTCACATTCTGGCAGAACAGGAAAGAGAAACCAGGAAGAACTAAAAAGGTGGACTGCTGACCTTCAAAATCAGGCCGTAATGTACTTCTTCTGCCAGATAGAGCCACCTCCTAAAGGCCCCTCCCACATTAAACACTACTCAAAAAAATGTTCCATAGGTATGTCCACATCCAATCTGGTGGGACCATTTTCTCAACAGAGTTTTCTCAGGTATTTCTAATTTGTTTTGTTGACAAAAGCTAAACAGGACACCATAGTATTATTGTATAAGATCAAATTAGTATTTTTTCTGTAACATATAATTCAATTCTCCGACATCTTTAAAAAACAAATATATTAATTAAAGGAAGTAGGTTTTATGAGTTTATACTTCTTTTTACTTATACAGGAATGCTAATTTGGGTAAATATCATTATAATTTAATATGTTCTTTTCTAAATGCTGATAGATTTCCATTTTATTAATTTCCAGAGTGAAAAGGAAGCATCGCCCTTGGCTTTGCTCCTGCATGAGAGTGGAAGAATTATGACAGTGTTTGTTTCTGAACACTAGATTCACAGAACATTTTAATTGACCTCAGTAGGAAGCCTTCAGAAGTAGGAAATATATGGCATGGCATGGCCACTCTTTGTCTTCAGTGTGCCAGAAAGCAATACAGTAAACATCACTCATAAGAGAGACAAAAGAGTTCTTGAATGTTAGCAATGGTAGGCTATGTGTAATTGCAGCCTGATATTATTATTATTGCCTGTTGTTGTTGCTTTAAATGCCAACTTAAGCAACTTCAATTTATTCTGATATTCTTTCTAAAAATCTTTTTCTCTTTACTTTTCTATAAATCAGATATAATATTGAGCTTGTGGATTTGAGCAATATATTATGTGCCAATACCTGACTGTGTATGTGCCCCATTATTCAGCCCCTTTGGTTGTTCTTGAGGTTATATATATTACATATTATATATTATATCTATTATAAATGTATGTATATTGTGCAAGTACATATATTCATATAAGTATATGTATATAAGTGTAAGACATATTTCTCACTGTAATGATTTTTTTCTATGAATAATAAGATCCATCAAAGTGCCATACTTTGAAAAACCAGAGAAGTATGCTAAAACTTCCAAAGAGAAAGAGATTTCAGAGAAGAGACAAATGTGGAGAAATCTTAAAGAATGAGATTTTGAACACCCTGTGCTACCATACATGAATATAAAGTAGCACTGCTTGGTAAAAGCACCAGAAGCAGATGAAATAACTATAATATAAAGTTACTTGAACAACATGAGTTCTGTGTATGTATTGTTTCTTAAACTAAGGCTTATTTTAATGATGTAACCATTCACAGAGAAAATCTACATGTGTGCCAGTGGAACACAATTGTGAGGTGTTACTTGAGGGAGTGTTTGATTCTTCTGAGGCCTGTTCTATATGTTTGCCGGCGAGATGAAAACATTTGATCCTATGGTCAGCTTGGCACCCACTGCAGGAACTGCTGTGCCTTCCTGGTAGAACACAATCACTCTTGATCCTCCACTAAAGAATTCAGGTGATTGCTAATTACCTCTTTCCAAGGAGGAGTTTCTCCTCTGTTCTTGCCTTCTCAGGGGAAAGAATATTCAGTGAGATTCTAGACAGTTTATAGAAAATTTTCATTATTGTTGTTGTTTTTAACAAAGGCATAGAAAGCAGATGCTCGTTAAAGGCAGCAGGTTGTATGCTGTGTATCAGGGAGTTAATAACAAAGGGGGAGTCACCTGTACATTTAAAAATTATTTATTTTACTTTTTTGATATTATACCACAATCACATCATCTTCCCCTTCCACTTCCTTCCTCAAAACTCTCCCAAAACCCTTTCAGATGCATATCTTCTTTTGTCATTAATTGTTGTTACATATGTATATGTATATACATATGTATTCCTAAATACATAAAAGTAACCTGCTAAAACAGAGATATTCTACCCCAGACAAAAGCACTACAATTGGTTATCAAATTGCAAAAAGAAGTTTTATAAATATTAACCAACTGGGATAACGTTCATGGGAATAGAGTGACCCTTACCCATCTCAAATAATGGTACGCCATATATCCCTTTCAGAATCTATACTCTCATGATCCTTTTGAAAAGACAGTTGGGGAGTAGGATGTCAAAACTACTGTACAAATATTATAATGATCCTATGTCTTTTGAGAATGCAGGCCCTCCATTAATATGCAAGTGTAGCAATTGGATAGGTGATGTGATACCTTATTTCTCATACAGTTGGAATGACCAATTTGTACTTTCAAGGAACTTGATCAAATAAGATAATCTGACCATCAGAAGGTACAACTACTGAGATACAGCTACAGTTCCCTTGGTTGCCTCATTTCTAACTTCCTGATAAATCAAGACACACAAATACAGAGATAAAGCTTAAATTTTTATTCTTTGTTTTTAATCCCTTGCTTATATGATATCAACCCCCTATTACAATTACCACACCTTTCTTTATTCCCTGTGTTCTGAGAGGCATTCAGCTTCTCATATACAGTTATTTTTATTGAGTTTGGATGGGTGTGTATGTGTGTGTGTGTGTGTGTGTGTGTTTGTGTGTGTGTGTGTGTGTGTGTGTGTGTGTGTGTGTGTGTGTGTGTGTGTTCTAACTGTTGTTTTAGTCTTCCCAGAATCCTACTGCCATGCTCTCTGCTTCTGAACTTGGGATCTGGTGGGATTTGTTTGGACCTCTCTCCCCATAGCAAGCAACATACAAAAAAATGCTTTCCATGATCAAAAAGGGACAGTGTTGTGAGCATTACATTACAATAATCTTAATGTTCAGAATCACACCTTTCTCATTTTAAGTCCTTTAAACATTTTTTTATTTATCGATTTAAAGTGTGTATGTGTGTACGTGGCATGCATGCATACTAGCATGCATGTTCACACATACTTATGTGTGGACACACCTATGTGCACGTGAGTTCATGTTGCAGCCTGATATGGATGTACTAATCATCCTTGATTGCTCTTCCACCATGCTCATTAAGGAAGGGTCTCCTATAAAAACCAGAGTTCACAGGGAAGACTAGTTATCCTAATCAGCTTGCCCTGTGACCCTGCCTCTGCCTTCTAATTCTGGAATTACAGGCAGACCACCGTTACACCAGACATTTTTTCAAGTTCTGTGGATTGGAACTCCAATCTTCATGTTTCCATGGCCCTGCTTAGTCATCTCTACATCACTTAATAAATATGTTTAATGAATTCTATTCAGTTTCTTCATAGGAGAAATTTTATTAAGCTTTATGCCCATGTATTTTGTCTTTTATAAAATAATTGCATAAAAAGATGCTAGTTAAACTCTTTTAAAAATATTTTTGAAAATTCCTTTACCTTAGGCATTTCTAAGGAATTAGGAAGGTGAGAGGAATCTCGAAGCTCATCCTGTTAGCCATCTGCTTCATAATTTTCTGGGGAGCTTATTAAAATGCAGATTGTACTATATCCTAATCTATTCAATATCCCTAGGGCTGGGTCCAAATTTGGGCTTCTTCAGCTGATTATTATACAGAAAAAAAATGATTACAAACTCCTAGAGTAGGAGGAAAATGAGCAAAGAGGTGGTTTATAGTATTTTATGTCTCTAATACTATACATGCATAATTTATTTATGACAATAATAGAGAAATTTATGTGTTTGGCTCTTGAACACCGTAATTGATGATGCTATAAAACCAAACACCAGGAACCTGTTTCCACTGATTGCTAAATATGTTATAAAACATCACAAGAAATGTCATAATGTTAAAAAAATGGAAGTTCACAGAATTAAAGAGCCCATGATATTGTCCACTTCGTCTTTCATCTTTTTAAATGTTAAATAAAACAAGCATCCTGCTTGTCATGGGAGTGAAAGGCTAGCGGGACTTGCTTATTCATTCAGCCCCTTGAAAACCTCTAAGCCAATGAAACAATTTCAGCAAAGCCTTTGGTAAATTCATTCTTGTTTTCCATTTCACACCACACCCCCAACACACACTTCACATCTGTGTCAGGAACACTGCAGGCATAAACCAATCTTCAATATATGTTGCTAGTTTTTGATGACTTAGTCTCTTTTGATTTAATAATCAACTGCTCAAGAAGAAAAATGAGGAGGATAAACTAATTTATGGTCTGAGAAAAGCTGAGTGAGGGGGAAACATGACCAAAATATATTATAGGAATGAAAGTGTTAAATAAAAATAATTTTAAAAGAGTAGAAATTATATATGCAGCTATAAACATTATAAAATTTAAAATGTCCACACTGGTCCTCTAGCATATCAAAAGTTGCATTTTAAAAAAATGAGGCAAAGCACAATATCCCCAGTCCGAGAAGCAGATCCTGTAGTAGATGGCAATTAGCACAGAGACCCACAACTGGATAACATTCAGATAGTGAGTGACAAAGGAGCACTCTGCCCTAAATAGGATGACTTTAACATATCTCTCCCCTCAAGGCTCAGAAATCTATGAAGAAGAGGAGGTAGAAAGAATGCAAGAGCCAGAGGTCTTGGACAACTTCAAGGAAACTCCAGGCACTTTAGGGCTGATGTACATATGAACTCACAGAGACTGTAACAGCATGAACAAGACCTGCACAGAGATCTATAGATTGTATCCAAACACTGAGAGGAGGAAGTGGACACAACGTCCAACCCTAAGCAAGAAGCTATTTTCTGTTGATAGCTGCTGGGAGAGGAAAAACAAGGTTTCTTCAATGGAGTGTCACTGAGTATATCAACCACACTCCAGTGCAGACTTCATGTTCAGGACTAGTCAGCCAACACAATTTCAATTCCATGTTTTTTGTTTCTTTGTTGATGATAATGATGCTTTTGTTTTGTTTTTTAAAAGAGAATAAAATATAGGTGGTTGTGGAAGCAGGTGGAAATCTTGAAGGTGTTAAGAGGAGAGAAAAGAATATGGTCAAAATATAGACTATAGAATTCTCAAAAAAAAGTAATAAACAATCAAAAACAAGGTAATCACATGAAATAACTATTTAAAGTTATTTCTGTTAGTAAAAATAAAGTATAATATATAACATACATTTTCTTAAAATATTCTCAAAGTAAAGATATATATTTTGATTAAGCTGAAAGTAAATAGTATGTATTTTCTCTTGTCCACTGAAGAATTTAAAAGTTCATTAGAAAATACACATTTGTTATTGTTTGTTTTTGCTCTTTTGGGGCCCACCACCCAGCTCCCAAATAGATCACATGTGGAGGCTTACTTTTAATTATAAATGTCCAGTGTTAGCTTGGCTCATTGCTAGCCAGCTTTTCTTAAATTAGCCTCATCTATCTTTTGCCCCTGGGTCTTTCCCATTCTCTTACTTCTGTAAATCTTACCCTTACTCCATGGCTTGCTGTGTAGCTACATGGCTGAGTGGCTAGCCCCTGGAATCCTCCTCCTTCTATGGTTACTTCTCCCTTAGATTTCTCCTTCCATATATCCTCTCTGCCTGCCAGACACACCCATCCTTTCTTCTGCCCTGCTAGCTATTGGCCATTCAATTCTCTATTAGATCATCAGCATCAGGTATTTTAGACAGGCACAGTAACACAGATCCACAGATTTCAACAAATGCAACATAAAAAAGTAACACACCTTAAAATAATATTCTATATCATACATTGAAACTTTTTAAGAGGCTAGAGCAATTACTTGGTTGTTAGATTCACCCTTCTTCCATAGCACCTAGGTTTGATTACTAAGATCTTTGTCTGGTGGCTCACAACTATCTGTAGCTCAGGTGTCCTCTTCTGACCTCTGTAGTCATTTGCAAGCACACAGTATGCATGCATACACTCAGGTACACACACAAGCACAAAAAATACATTAATAAATAATTAAATATTTTCAAAAATTATAGATGTGGAAAAATATGATTTTCAATCTTTGTTTCATAAATAAACTTGAATAGTTTTTTGCCATTAGAAATACTTTTGCAATATAAATGCTAAGTCACAAAAAAGAAGCAGATGGGCTTTTGTGTCCACAAAGTTTTGTTTTTATGTACTCTTTTGTGCATGTCATACAGAAATCATCACAGCATCATTGAATAATGTTTTAAAATAGCCACTAAGTTAATTTTTTTCTTGTTCTTCATCAACTCAACAGCTGACAGTAACCATTTCTACTTTTTTTTTTTTTCGATGAGATGTCAGCATGGAAAGAGATGATGAATGACGTTCAGAGATCTGCTCCCAGCAGTATTTTTGGAAAGGGCATGCATTCAGCATAGTTTATGTCAAAGGTACAAACTATACCCTCATATTCTCTCTCTGAGCTTGAAGGTCAGACAATGCCAACAGACATTTTTAAAAAGCACCTGTTATCCACGCTTCTATTTATGATTCTTCCTTATGAAAATATGACTTGAAATGATTTTTGTAAAGAATATATATAAAAAATAAAAGTGATCTGTTCAAAAATTGAGTCCAAACATAATCAGGTTCAATTGACTGGGTTACTCATAAAGTCAGGATAGGATTATTTGGGTTGTTCATAAAGTCAGGATAATATCATTCCTTGAGAGGAAGATTCTTTGCTGAACACATGCTTAAATAAAATGTATAATTATTTAACAAATAATAATTTCTAGTTATAAAATATCATATTCATGTATAATTTGCTGAGGTTCCAACTCTTTCTATTTTTTATTATTTTTGTAATGATCTATCAATATCATTTTCTCAGATTTCCTATTTTTATTTCTTTTCTTCCAGTAATTTAAAAATAACCCTGTAAGGTGAATATGGAGTAAACATGAATATTAAGGAAGTTGTAGGAAATATTCACCAAAGGTAATAATAAAGTGGTCCCCAAGAGTTCTGGATCCCCCACTTGATTTCCATATCCTAGAACTAAAATCTTATTCTCATAATACTGCAGTTTCTCCAACCTACATATAATATAGAGTGGTCCCAGTCAGGTTTTTTTCTTGGAATTCCATATCAGTGTGTAGATTAACTTGCCCTTTTTTGTAATTGTTTTTATTTCACACAGTATTGTGTTTCATAAGGATGTTTTCATATACGTTTATAACATACTTTGACCATGTTGTCCCTATGTGCCAGATTCTTTGTGTCTGTACCTCTTCCTATTATTCATCTACATGGATGCAATCTCTTCCACAAAAAATAATGCCTCAATAGTTTGTATGTCCATGTCAATTTCCTTATTGAACACAAAACCTAAATAGACTAAAGATAATTTTGAAAACAATAGTACAGATACTATTTGCAATTTGCTTGTTATTCTCAGTATAAGGAAAAACAATATATATAAATACACACATGTTGTGTATATTTGTGGCAAAATAAGAACTAAAGCTAAATAAATTGGTTTTCCACAAGCAGTGGTGGGCTGGTAAAGGATGGAAAGAAGTGAGGCAGAGGCTGGGTACCAAATATGGGAAGTTCTATTCCTGGAATATGTCTTTGTGGATAGTTCTTGAATTCTATTCCTTATAATTTCCACATATCAGAAAATGAACAAATAAGACAAAGAGTTATGAAGAAAATACACAACATGCTATAAATAAGAAATACATCCAAATAAACAAACTTAATTGCACTAAGAATGGATAATATAATCACACTGGCAGGTATGAAGAAAATAACAAATATAAATAAATTTGGAAAATTACACCTTACTCAGATAATAGAAGAATAAGGGCAAAATGAGCTACAAATAAACCTATGCTTTTAATAAGATTTTCACAAGGGCATGTGCTAAAAATTCTCTAAATTTTTTTTATGGACAGGTTTATTGAACAAATATGGTGTAAATGGAAAAAGGCATTTTATCACGACAGAGAGGGAGAAAGTTTCAAACCTAGAAAAGAAAAGAAAAACTCAAGTAGTCTTGTAGTGTTAAACAGGAAAGTACAGATCTGTGTATTTTGCATTAAACAATGATGATATGATATGATATGATAGATAGATAGATAGATAGATGATAGATAGATGGAGGGTAGATAGATGATAGATAGATACATAGATACACATATAGATAGATAGATAGATAGATAGATAGATAGATAGATAGATAGATAGATAGATAGAGTGGTGGTTTGAATAGGAATGGCCTTCATAGGAAGGCTCAAATATTAGAATGTTTGGTCATTAGGGTGTGGTGCTACTTGAAAGAAATTAGGAGGTATGGCCTTGTTGAAGTGGATGTGGCCTTATTGGAGAATATGTGGAACTAGCCCAAGACAGGCCTAGTGGCTCTTGCTCTTTCTGCTCCTGATGGATCTGTATGTAGAAATCTTAGCTCCTCCTCCTGTACTATGTCTGCCTATCTGCTACCATGCTTACCACCATGCTAATAATAAACTAAACCTCTAAAACTGTAAGGAAGCCCCAATTAAATGTATTTTTTAAAACAAGAGTTGCCATAATCATGGCATCTCTTCACAACAGTAGAACACTGACTAAGACAGGAGTTGGTACCAGAGACTGGGGTATTGCTGTGACAGGCCTGACCATGCTCCTTGTTAGTGGAATGTAGACTTTGCGGCTTTGTATTAGGAAAGCAGTTGAACACTTTAAATGGGGCTTAATGAGCCATAGTAGTAGAGGCAGGGAAGACAATGGACCTGAGAACAATGTATATTATGACAATCCAGCTCAAGAGGTTTCAGAGGAGAAGAATATTAGTAAGTGGCCTAGAGATCATTCTTGTGATATTTTGGTAAATAATGTGGCTGCTTTCTGCCCTTGTCCAAAAAATTCGCCTGAGGCTGATTTGAAGAGTTTGGGATTAATGACATTGGCAGAGGAGATTTCAAGGTATTACCTATTTCCGACTGTAGTGTGACTGTTAGTGGTTTCTCTTATGTAGATTTATAATGAAAGGGAACAAACTGAGAAAGGAATAATACAAAATGTACAGTTTGAGGAAAAAGTTAGCACCAGGACATATAATACAACTAAGCCCAGTGCTCAAGGAGATAAAAAGTTTAAAGAAAAGTCTGATCTTAAATAGAATAAAAGGAGTAGTAACTTCAGGGAAAGACTCCACCTAACTAAGCTTCCAACTTGTGAAAAGAAATTAAAGAAAATCTTAAGCAATGACAAAACTTTCTAAAACAGAGAGCTGATGCAGATGTGATTGAGCAATGGGGTTTGTTCCAGCCCTAGCAAATAGTATAACCTGGCAGTTTTACCCCCAGAGTTCTGGCTTTAGAGTCAAGGATTCATAAAAGGGGTCATGGAATCTGCTTCTGTAACTAAGGAGAACCACTGAGGACAGGCATTATATCAGGGGTGTCCCTGAATAGCAGCCCAGAGATGCCATTGAATGTAGCCATGAAGGTGAAGCCTTGTTTTCATTGGAGCCCCCAAGATGTTGGAGATGCCAGAGCTGTGGAATACCTGCCAAAGAAAACAGTAGACTGGGAATGAAACTAGCCTCAAAGAAAGAAGTGTGTTGCAGTCAACAAAGCTGAAAGGAGTTGAAGATCTGAAGAGAACTTTGACATCACACCTGGAAATACAGAGTTTGGAATTTGCCCTGCTGGTGTTTAGGTCTAGCTTTGGTCCAGTATTTCCTCATTATGCTCCATGCCCTTTCTTTTGGAATGGTAATATATATTCTGTGCCATTGTATGTTGGAAGTATGTGATCTGATTTTTTTATTTGGACTTTACAGGGTGTGATGGCTATTTTTGATTGTCAACTTGACTATATCTGGAATGAACTATAATCTAGAAATGGAGGGTACACTGTGATCCACATCTTGAGGCAAGAAGACAATATGCCTTTGATCTTGAGGCTAGATGACACTCAACTGTAATCCAGATCTTGAAGGGGGGAAGGCACACCTTTCATCTGGGCCACACCTTCAGCTGGAAGCCTATATAAGGACATGGAAAGAAATTTTGCTCTTTGCCTGCTTGTCCTCACCTTGATAGCACATCCATTCCTTCACTAGCAATGGAACCTACTTCTTCAGAATTCGAGCATATGCAGAAGACCAGATGAGACATCCAGCCTTGTGTGACTGAGCAGCTACTAGATTCTTGGACTTTCCATTCGCAACCAGCCATTGTTGGACTGCAGCCTATAAATCATCCCAATAAATTTCCAAATATATATTTGGAGGAGGGGAGATTAATCCCATAAATTCTATGTCTACAGAGAACCCTGACTAAATTACATAGGGGATTAAAATTATGAGATTGCCTTGAATCTCAGAAAAGACTTTGAACTTTTAAACAGTAAGACTGTTATACATTATGGTGCCTTTTAAAGTTGAACTGAAAGCATTTTCACATTTTTATACAGCTAAAAGCCTATAGGGGCCAGGGTATGGAATGTGGTGGTTTGAATAGAAATGGCCCCCATGGGCTCAAATATTTGAAAGCTTGGTTAATAGGGAGTGGTGGTACTTGAGAGATATTAGGAGGTATAGCCTTGTTGGAGTGGCTGTAGCCTTATTAGAGGAAGTATGCCATTTGGGGTGGGCTTTAGGGTTTCAGAAGGCCAAGGCAGGCCTAGGGGAATCTCTCTCTTCCTGCTCCCTGTAGATCTGGATGTAGAACTCAGCACCTCTTCAGCACCTTGTCTGCCTGTGTGCCACCATGTTTCCCACAATGCCTATAACAGACTAAACCTCTGGAACTGTAAGCAAGTCCCAATTAAGTGCTTTCCTTTGTAAGAGTTGCCATGAACATGGTGTCCCTTATAGCAATAGAACTCCATGATAGAGAGATATACAAAGAGACAGACAGACAGGTAGCTGGAGTTATCACAGACTGAATATAAATGTCATGTTTATTATCTCTTAATTCTGAAATACTTATAACTAGTTACTCTGCATAATTAAAATGTCATGTGCTAGAAGACTCATATCTATAATGCTGAGTTTCCTAATTAAATATATGAAGGTAGGTAGAACATTAATGCTAGATAAGTTTATTTCATATATTAAGATGATTCAATTTGAAATATTCAACAAATAATCTATCAACTCTAAATCAGTTACTATTGAAAAATTTAAAATTTAGCCCTTTGTCCTATTTAGTTATTATTCTGCAACTTCCACACCCACTGTGCAAGTCTCCCTAGTTGATAGTGCTCTTGTCTTCTTTTGAGGCTGGGAATTTCTGATACATCCTTTTGCAGCTTCCCTGGCAGTTAGAGCATTGGAACATGATACGATCCCCCAAAAAAGAACCTTAAAGAATCTCAGAAATGGACTAGAATACTAGCCCATTGAAGGCTAAGGCAAGAGGACTGCTATAAGTTTGGAACCAACCTGGGCTCTATAGTGGTTAAGCTATGTTGGGCTACATACTGGAAACATATCCCTAAAAACAAAACTGGAAAGAACAAATGAAGATCTGAGAAAAGATAGGGCTGATTGAAACTTGTTTTTCAGTAGAACAAAAAATGGGGAAATTTGGTCCCTTTTGTTTGGTCATAATGTCATGTAATGATAAATGTATTACCTGGAAAAAATGTATTCTGAGGGTGGCAGAATCTAGCAAATCAAAAACTGATTCATTGAAGATTGTTGTCAGCTAATAAGCTCCTCCCATCGCATTGCATCTCCATTTCTTATATGAGAAGATATATGCCTTCACAATTGTTAATAAATAATAGTATGCTACTTTCCATTGAAAATTTCCTATCTGATACAAATTCCCACCACCTACTTCATAGCAGCTGCCAGTGTTTTATCCATTTAATAAATGTTTCTTTATTAAAAATCATATACTCAGCATATAATAATTATTAACTCAAAACTCGATTATTATGAAATTTCCATTTTAATCCTTGAAGAATATGACATAATTTATATTTTTCATTGTAAAATAATTATTCTTGGACAGACTAAAGAGTGCAGTATCCTAAGTTACACTAAAGAAAGTAGTAATAAATTACCATGACTGTGTGCATTAGTAGAATGTTAAAGGATTATAACTTGAATAAACAAGTTTTAAAATTATAGCATTGGTGTTATCAAAAGTAAGAACATCAATAAACCTAAAGTTATGAACTAATACAAGGTTCCTCAGCTGTGATATAACATTAGCAAAGTAAATTTCCTTAGTTTCATGACACCTTTTCATTCCCTTATTATCAATAGTATACAGAATCAGTTGTCTTCAATGGAGTGATACTGGGTATATCAACCACTCCAGGACAGGCTTCATGTTCAGGAGTAGTTGATCAATGTGGAAAATTATGAAGTTGGCCTGTTCTAACTGCCTTGAGAGGCACGCAGAATAGGTTTTTTCCGGTTAGAGTCCATGGTTCCTAGGCCACTATGTGCCTTCCAGTTCCTGAAGGACCCACACACTCCCTCAGGCAGCTAATCTTTCAGGCAACTTTGTTTCTCTGTATGTTCCCTCAGAAGTCATGGAAGCAAAGAAGCTTGACAGGACAATTGGTCTTAGACATTAATCTTGTGTACCCTGTAAAGTTTGCAGACGTCACTGTATCCTGGCAACTACAACTGTATTGATCCTGGAAATTGCCATTATGTTCTCTTTCTGATAGAGGTATAAAAAGTCTGATTGCTCTCAATAAAAATTGTCACAGCCTCAGTCTTTCTGTGGCCCCTCCACTAGCCTGGTTTAATTCCTTGACTGGCCATATCAAGTGACTTTGGCCTGGGAAGTGAGTGTGGGCACCTACAGGTCAACATATAATAGACTCCATAGATTTTTTGTGTGCTTTTATTTGGTGTTTTGTTTTCTTTTCCATTTTGGTGGTTGTTTCATTTCATTTTCTTGGTTTTAAGAGGTTTTGTTGTTGCTTTGTGTTTTTGAAGAATTTAAAGTTGGGTGTGGAGGGAGGAGGAGAGCATCTAGACAAACTTGTGGGAGGGGAGGATATGACCAAAATATATTTAAATTTAAAAGTAGTTTTAAATAACAAAAATATAGTAAGAAAAAGAAATAAAAACAACAAAAAATAAATACCATTCAGAATAAAATCACTTGTGTTCTTTCTTGCTTGAGTATCACTGTTTTATAAGTTAAGTTCAGAGACAATGATATGGAATATTTTAAGAGACTGGAAATACAACAGGATAGCTTATGGTATTCTTGAAGAATAAACCTTAAAATAACTAGTGGCTGTTACTATAATCTTATGTCATCAAAAGAAATACTTTGTCAGTCCCTGAAAATGTTTAACAATACATACCCCAGATGGAATGACATTAAACATGATTTTCCAAGTGGCAAATCATATCTGAAACATTACTTTCCAATATTAAATTGGTTGTCTTTCTAGATGTTAGCCATGTATATATAACATATTATAATATATGCTAATAATTACTATATATGATATATAATATATGTGTTAATATAGTCTATATGTAATAATATGTGTATATATATGCAGTAGAGGATCTTAGTATATTGCTGTGCTACATTTGCCTAGGTTGCTGGTACTTCCAAAGCTAAAATAATTTTATAATACACTGAGTTGCTCAGGAGCATTGACGCTGTCTTCAGTATCTGACTAAACTGAGGCTTCAATTTACAAACACCGTTGGAAGCCTTTGATAGCAACTTTCAGATGCCACAGCAGAGGGCTTCCAGATTCTGAATAGCTTCTGTCAACAGTGATGACTAGGAAACAGATACCCTCTGCCTGTGGGAAATCAAGCTTGTTTCTCATTTTATAGCTGCCAGCTTCAGAGGTCTCATCAGCTAGGACAAAGGCTTGTAATTATAAATCAATCCTCTGTGATCCTAGTGGTGACACATTCTGATGAATGTCATTACTGCAGTGACTCTCTCACTCTGCTAATATAGTATCATGTGGGAATCCATAAGTATTCAGAGGTATTAGGCTCAAACTCAGATATCAGACTCCATACACTAGAGCAGAATCTGGAAGTCTGTCACTGTGACACTCCGCAGCTCTGGTGCAGATAGTTGCAAAGTTGGGTGAGCATCTGTTTATTTAGTTATTAGCATAGCCAAAATATTAGTAAACTGAAGTTTGGGAAGAATTCAGGTCACCAAAATGAGAATTCACTGTGTATATATATATTCAATATTTTTATTTTGCATAAAACATTCTACACGACAAAAAATTAGCTTTTAAGATCATGGAATAGAGCACATAAAACATCTTTTAGGGCATGACAATCCAGAATCAACTGTTAAAATAAATGATGGTGTATATTATAGAATGAAAAAAACCACAGATTGAAAGTGGCAGGTTATTCAAACTCTTGAATAAAATTATCTGAATAAAAAGAAGTTAGCAAACACAGGTCTGACCTTATGGTGTGTGTGTGTGTGTGTGTGTGTGTGTGTGTGTGTGTGTGTGTGTGTGTATTTGTGTGTATGAGTGTTAGTGTGTGTGACAGTTTGTGTGCATACGTGTATGTCTCTCTCTCTCTCTCTCTCTCTCTCTCTCTCTGGCTTGCTTTAGGATTTCATCAGTTGCTTTCCTCTGTGTCCTGCAGAATATTTGGCAGTTTCTTCTGTGAAGCAGGAACCTGGAGGACCATCTTGCCTAGTTTTGGCAAAGTACAGTGGTCATATTCCTATGAGTCCTGCATTTCCAGTTTATCAAACAGTCCAGGCAAGAGTAGTTCCTTGCCCAAATGGCTAGCCTTTTCCACATCATAGGCAAACTCTGTAATGAGTTTCTTTGATGCCCATCATCCTCTTTGAAGTAATTGGTTCTGCCGGTAGAAGATGTGCCTCACTGTCGAGAAAAGTCTAGGTTCTTAAAACATTTTAAATGCCATCTTCTGTAAGTCTTTGAAGTGTTTGAAGATTACCTATCTATCTCAAATATATCTCTGCATATCTAGAAAACCTATTTAGCATGACTATAGGTTTGACTTATAGATGACTATTAATTTGAATTTTTAACTATACATTACATTTTAAATGAGGTGCATAAATATAATATCTAAACAAGAGTAGAAATATACATACAGTATAACAAAAGTGACCTTAAATTTGTATTAATAAATTAAAATCCATATCAATATAAAGTATTTTGAGATTAACAGTTGTTTTTTTGGATTAAAGTAGATTCAATAATCTACCTTTTTTCTCATCATTTCTCTATCATATTGCCCTCTTATTTTTTAGAAAGATATTGACTATGACAATTAACCATTTGTAATCAGCCTCCTTTAAATGAAAACAAACATTTATATACAGTATTTTGGGAATGTGGGTGTAGTTTTCTATACTACTTCCTGCTGATTAAGGGACATTGGTGATCTTGAGGGACTCAGAAAAAATTTAGAGTTATGGTTAAATCTTGTCTGTAGTAGTCTGTGAGGCTGCATCATCTCAGCCAGTTGCTTTGAAGCTGCTTTAGATGTTGGACTATCTGTGCCATGGCTCCCATTGAAGACCTTTCAGGGGGTCTTGGTAAATCAAACCATATTAGCCTGGAAGCAATCCATAGGTTCTCTTCTTCTGTGGAAACAAAAGGAGAACCTCTTTTCCAAAGCAACATATACTTAGGCCAAAATTTTGAAGTCAAGATTCCTTTAAAATATATTTTGGTTTAACTTAGAGCCCCTACAAGACAACAAAATAATATATCCAGACTCTCCGTGTATTTTTCATCATTTCATTTAAAATTCTATTTTTTAAGGACTTTTTCTATCCTTTTTCTTTTTTTTCTCCGAAGCCTATGTATATTTTTAATTAAGAAATTTTTATTCATTTTACATACCAACCACATATTTTTCCTCACCCCTCCTCCCACTCCCCCCTAGTCTTTTTCCCCAGCCTGCCCACATCCCCTCCTCTGAAAAGAGAAGGCCTCCCATGGGGAGTCAGCAAAGTCTGTTATATTCACTTGAGGCATGTCCAAGGCCCTCCCTCTGCATCAAGGCTGTGTAAGGTGTCCCACTATAGGTAATGGGCTCCAAAACGCCAGCTCATGCACCAGGGTTAGATCCTGAACACACTGCCAGGGAGCTCCTTAAGCAGACTCAGTTACACAACTGTCTCCCATATGCTGAGGGCCTAGTCCAGTCCCATGGGGACTCCACAGCTGTTGGTCTAAAGTTCATGAGTTCCCACTAGCTTGGTTCAGTTGTAAGTTAAAAACTCTCCTGATCAGAAAAGGATTAAAGATATACAATAAAACATATTCAGATGGGAAAAAAAAACTCTAAACAGGTTATACTGTGTTAAAAAAAATATAGGTAGGCTATTCACCAATCTGTTTACGAGGGGGCCTATCTGTTAGCCTCCAGCAACAGAGCCTCTCTGAAAAACATGCAGCTACCAAGTAGCTGTGTGTGGCTCCCATTTTTGTGGGTCTAGAACCCCTTTTTAAGCTTTTATCAGATTTTATGCAGAAATTCCAGGCCTATGTTGGAAAGCCAGATGTAGCTGCAAGTTTTCCTGTGTCCTGCAGCCATTCAGTCCCAAATAAACACACAGAGCCTTATGTTAATTGCCAACTGTTTGGTCTATGGCTCAGGCTTATTTTTAGGTAGCTCTGACATCTTAAATTAACCCATGACTATTAATCTATATGTTGCCACGTGGCCATGTCCTTACCAGTCTACTGGCATCCTGTTGCTTGGGCAGCTGGATCTCATCGTCCCTGACTCCACTCTTCTTCCTGTATCTTTGCTTGGATTTCCCACCTGATTATAACCTGTCTTGCCACAGACCAGAGTAGCTTCTTTATTAATCAATGGTAGCAACACATATTCACAGCATACAGAAAGACCACCCCACAGCAGGGTGGTATTCCTACAACATATGAAGAAAGAAAGAAAAACTGAGAAACAGTCAGATTAAATACACACATATGTAATATGAAGAGTGAGTTTCTACAAGTGAATGTGTTTGGATTTTGAAATGAGGAAAGCAATTATGGTGGAACTTAGAATACCCTACAAAATGTAATGCAAGACTGGGTTAGGTAATAGGTAATCAACGTTAACTTTTTTTAATTTTAGTGACTAGGTTATATTCCAGAATACTTTTATATTTCCTTTAATTTTTTATTATGTTGATTGACCGCTTAATTAATTGTGTGTGTGTGTGTGTGTGTGTGTGTGTGTGTGTGTGTGTGTGTGTACATGTATGTACTCCCAGCACATCTTCCAATGTCATAGGACAACTTGTTGTTGTCCTTTTACCATGTGGTTCCCTGGGCTATAACTCAGGATGCCAGGCTTGGCAGCAAGCACCATTGCCTCCTAAGTAATTCTGCCTGCCCAACACTTGCTTATTTCAGAAATGCTGAGTGATGTACTTTGGGCTAAAGAGATAGTATAACTTTAATTTCCTCTCAAACAATGAGGTAAAATAAAGGTAAGTTGTGAGGGTTTTGGTTCTTTGCACATGGCATATTAGTTTCACATATTAATTATGCTTAGATGTTTGGAAAGCTTGAAACTGCAATCAAATTAAATTACTATAGATATTCTGGGAATATTTCTCCTTCCAGTCTGATAGAAATTCATATTTTACCCTGTTCTTGCTGAAGGCAAATAGGATATATGATCATTAAATAAGAAAAATGGGTGACAGGTTACCATCGCCCTAGCAAGACATGTAGCTTGTGGCAATAGTGGCACAAATGATAAGGAACTAATGGCTTTTTGATTGGATTCATGTTCCTCTCCACAAGGTGAAACACATACCTGGCACTATCATTGTGCCAAGAACCTATGATTAAACTTACAGGTGCTAGGAGAGAACCTACTATTATTCTGCTAAATGACACATTATTAAACCAAATCCTAATACCTATTGTTATGCCCATAGATTGAGGCATCTCTCAACTTTCATCAAATAAGCTTCTGGCTTCAGTTTTCAATAGGTGATGATTGACATAGAGGGTTCAAATGGCCAAGATGCAGAGAAAAAGAGACTGCAGATTACCAAGTCCCAAATGAATCATATGTATCATATCCTCTCCTTGAAAAGCTCGGGGATCATTGCACTGCCTTCTGGACCCAGCATGGCAGCTGCACATATAAACTTACAGTAGTTGTGAAACCAAAAAATTCTGTACAAGTCTAAACTAAACAAAGTCCTAGTATGGAAAAGGGATGTGAGGACAATGTTCCATCCCTAGCCAAGGTGCTATTGGAAATCCTTACCTGCTGGTAGAATAAAGGTCATTTTTCACAAAGTATAACCTCTGATAATTCAATCACATTGTAGTAGAATTCCATAAATTCAATAATATTTGGGAATCACAAATTGGCCTCAATTGGGGTCACACAAAGTTGTGGAGGAAGGAAGTGAGTGGGAAACAGTGTGCCTAGAAAGAATTGGGGCATGAATATGATCAAAATATTTAGTATGGAACTCTTAAAGAACTACTTATTTTAAGTTTTTGGAGGGTGGAGAAAAGCAGAAAATCTAACCCCCTGGAGACCTTTAGAGCCAAGAAATGATGTGGCAGAAAGTTCCCTAAGGGTTTTGTTGTTTTCACCCTTCTTCATAAACTCCATGACACAGGAAGCTAGTCAATGGGACACAGCAATGGAAACAAAGGCAAAAACATCCTTCATGCATGCTTTATCTCTAAACAAATCGCTGATAAACTGAGATAATGCCAGACTGTAAAAACAGACAACTTTAGACAATCACTGCTCTCTACAGACACCACAATACTACCATAGCTGCAAACATGATCCATGACATCAAATACCAAAGATGAGCCTCAAGTTCTGCCCACAAATGACTATTATGAGGTGCCTCCAGCAATCCTTCTGGAATGTTGTGAGAATAGGTGAGTTGGAAGCCAGGTATTCATCCCTTCAGAGAGGTATTAGCCCTTCATTCTCTCAAGTATGTGTAAACCATTCCAGGTCATAGGAAATCAAACAAACAACCTTGACTTTGATCTGCAAATGACAATTCTGAAGTGTCACCCATGACCCCAGGGAAGCAATGTCACAGACAACTATCTCAAGTAGAAAGTTCAGGTTATATCTTGTAACACAATAAACACATGTCCTGATCCTAACAGACAGATACTCTTGACACCATGAATCAGAAAGATCACAAACTAAATAGGAAAAAAAGACAATCAATACATGTCAGCTCAAGTATTTGATAACATGATGATGCTTTCAATGGAAGGATGGCACACAATAACACGTTAGTAGATGAAAGACAAAACTCTCTGTTATAGTTACAAAGCGAGATGCTTGACACATAATGTCCCTCAGAGGGTTGTACCCTGGATCAGCAGCAAACTGGAAGCATGTGAAACAGCTATACAAGGACAGCAGGTACAGTTAACTCTGTTTCTACCATTGGCTAATTTTAATGATGTCAGAGGTCTTGGGACACAGGACCTCATCCTGGTTGTTGCATGAATGGTCCTGATATGTAGGAACTTGAGAAGCAAGAAGCAGGTTAGAGAGTGTATTTGAGGTATATGTTAACTAGCCCTGTAGACTAGGAACTAATGATGAGAACACATTACTTTGGTGAGATACAGTTTAGCAAACTCTCAGCAGAAGGGAATTGAAAGATTTTAGCCATGTCTTCAAAGCTAGGTCATGGCACATGGGAGTACCATACTACAAGACCTGAAATTGTGACTATACTTTAGACCCTGACTTGAGCATATCTTTGCAATGTTCTTGGAACTGGGTAGGTTATCAATAAATGTCAGTGCCCTGATGAAGTCATTTCAACTGCATATTCTGTTGAATGAATCCAGCTTTGAATCTGGGTCACAAACAATAGTATTGGCACTGACTAAATCACCTCTGTGCTCTTTAGCTTATGAACTGCTAGGGGCAAGGCATGCCTGATAATTGAGCACATTAATCTTTTGGTGACAGGCTGCTGTTACTTATTACTTACTGTGTCTCCAAAGGACCACTAAAGGCTGATGAACATAAGAATCTCTCCTAAAATGAGATAGGAAGTAAGTATATTTTATATGATAAAGTCAATATTCTCTTGAAATTAATTATAAAAATAAATATAGAATGCTCATAGACTTAAGGGAAGATAACTTTAAAGATCACCAGTGGCAATTTATCTTAATGAAAGAAGAATTTGGAAAGGGAAGTGAGACTAGATTCCAGAGCACATACTTGGACCTGGTCCTATTGGTGTTTATTTGGACACATCAGAGAGAGCTTACTGATTTTTGTTTTTCTGCTTTGCTTTTTTGTTTTTGTGTTTTATTTTGTTGTTTTAAAGATTTATGCTATTTTTTATTTTATGCACATATGTGGGCCTGAGTATATGTATGTGTACCACATGGTTGCATGTGTCACAGAGGTCAGTTGGTTGTGGGCCTGAGTATATAAATGTGTACCACATGAATGCATGCACCCATGGAAGGCAGGAGGTTGCAGGATGCCCAATGTAGGCAATGGGAACTAAACCCAGGTCCTCTGAGAGTACTTTTAAGGACCAAGCCATCATCCCAGTCAAACATCTCCCAGTTTTTTTTTTTTTTTTTTTTTTTTTTTTTTTCGAGACAGGGTTTCTCTGTGTAGCTTTGCGCCTTTCCTGGAACTCACTTGATAGTCCAGGCTGGCCTCGAACTCACAGAGATCCGCCTGGCTCTGCCTCCCGAGTGCTGGGATTAAAGGCGTGCGCCACCACCGCCCGGCTATCTCCCAGTTTTTAAAGCTATATTTTTTTCCCCTGAGAGAGATTGCTAGGCAATAGATTAAAGTGAAAAGTAGCTTTAAATAGGAGATAACTAGTAAATGTCTTCAAGGGAATGCCTAATTCCAGTGATTAATTACACTTTTATAATAATCATAGACACAAAAAAGAGGATATGAATGTACATATTTTGTTTAATTGAAAAAATAGTGGAAAAGTCCTCTGACAATGGCATGCATACACACACACACACACACACACACACACACACACACATATATATATACATTGAAAAGCCAAAATATTAATTATCTAAGAATTCCTTTTTTGATTAAAAGATTATTAGGCATGGGAAGAGATATCACAGTTTATCTAAAACTCCTCAGCATAAATCTGTTTTTAATTCTTTTTAAGTTGTTTATTTGAAACAACTATTTAATATTCATGGTGTTCTTGAGAAACTGAGCATCAAAGAGGTACATACATAACTAAACAGCCTGTAGATCTATTCTTTCAGGATGATTAAAGTATGTTAGGGAAATAACACTTGTTCATAAGTAACTATAATTTAAGGCAGAAAACTGAAAGATGGCACTTCAAGAAAGGAAAATGATAGGCTGATTTTTCTCATGCATGTATATTAAAAACATCAACATATGCCGGGCGGTGGTGGTGCACGCCTTTAATCCCAGCACTCCGGAGGCAGAGCCAGGCGGATCTTTGTGAGTTCAAGGCCAGCCTGGTCTACAGAGTGAGATCCAGGAAAGGCGCAAAGCTACACAGAGAAACCCTGTCTCAGAAACAAAAAAAAAAACCAAAAAACAACAACAACAACATATAAATGAATATATATATAACTCATATACTTGAATTAAGCATTAAAAAAGGGTAATGTGTCATAGCCAAGGTAATTTCATTTCAAGGAATAAAAATTGGATTACATTTTAAAAATTATTGGAATTCCACACATAATTAAAGAAACTGAAACAAATTCACAAATCTTTTGTATATACAAATCCAGATTTAATGAGATGCCAGTAACCAAAATTTTGCTATGTAAGCATGAGGGTCTGAGCTTGATTCCCCAGAACACACATAAAGTTGGATGGCATGGAGAGTGTCTGCAAGCCCAATGCTATTGCCAGATGGGAGGGAGAAACATCATGAGAATCTTGAAAAGGTTGTAAGTTATCTTGGCATTCTCAGTAGTGAAACAAGAGATTCTGTCTCAGAGTAGGAAGCAAGGGCAGCCATCCAAGGATTCTCCCTTACCTCAAGACAAGTGTCTTAGCACACATGTTCCTGCATTCCTGCACTTAGACACACACACACACACACACACACACACACACAGAGCGAGAGAGAGAGACAGAGAGACACAGACAGAGACACAGAGACACAGACAGACAGAACAAAAGAAAGAAAGAGAGAAAACAGAGAAATAGACAGAAAGTAAGATGCCACACACACACACACACACACACAGAATGAAAGACAGAGAGAGAGAGAGAGAGAGAGAGAGAGAGAGAGAGAGAGAGAGAAATAACCGAGAAACTATCATGTAATATTAAAAGAAAATCAATCAAGGATAAGCACTGTTTATGAGTTAAACAACTCAATAATTAAATACAACCTTTTTCTCCATGCACTTATAAATTCAATGTACAACTATAAAAATCATAGAAGATATAATTTTCTTTGCAAACTTTCATGTTGTTTCCTTGGCGTATGTCTTAGTTTGGGTTTTATTGCTATGAAGAGACACCATGACCATGGCAACTCTTATAAAGGAAAACATTTTATTGGGGTGGGTCACTTACAGTTTCAGAGATTTGGTCCATTATCATCGTGATGGGAAGCATAGTGACTTGTAGGTAGACATGGTGCTGGAGAGGTACCTGAGAGTTCTATATCTGGATCCACAGGGATGAGGAAGAGACAGTGAGACCCTGAGCCTGGCTTGAACATCTGAAACCTCAAAGCCTACCCCCAATGACACACTTCTTCTTCTAAGACCACACTTACTCCAATAAAGCCACACCTCCTAATAGTACCACTCCCTATGGGCCCATGGGGGCCATTTTTATTCCAACTACCACAGCATATTTGAAATATAATGAAGTTAGTATAATCAACAGAATTTTGAAAATCTTTAGTATTTTCATACAGTCAGATTACTGCACCTGTGGACACAGAAGGACAGAGGGCAAGAGAGAAGACAGTGCTTATCAAGTCATTAAGAGGTAAATACAGTTATTCAGTATGCAACATGTGGCCCAACTTAATAATTTTATTATGTATTGAAAAATAACGAACAGTGAGAGTTTTCAAAATCTGACTATGGAAAAATGATAAATATCTGAGATAACAGATGTGTTAATTTGCCTAATAAGATTAATCCATAGTGCTGATGTAGCAATATAACACACTGTACTACATGAACAAATATACTTACTGTATCACATAGTACCACAAATATGAGTGTTAAATTAAAACATCATCCATATATTGATGTAGAAAAATGACTACTATATCACATGAAATATTTTAATTGATTCTAGATTAATTCTATTCCTAAATGTATTTATCTATTAGATTCATTTACTCTTATTTTGTATGTATGAACACTTGGCTGCCTATATGTCTGTTTACAATATACATGAGTGGTATTCTTAGAGTCAAGAAAAGGATGTTAGATTCCCTGGAAGGGGGTTATGGACACTTGTGAGCTGTAAAGGGGTGCTGGCAACAGAACCTAGGTCCCTTGAAAGTACCCTTTACTACTGAATTATCTCTCTAGCCTCCACTGTTCCTATATTTAAAAGTCAAAATGATCAAATTCTTAAAAATGGACAAAATATATGTGGTTTTAAAATATAGGAAACTGATAAATGAAATCCCAAGGGAAGTACTAAAGAAAATATCAATAAAAACAAATGTGATAATAAACATTTTTGTTCAACAAGATCTAATATGAGAGGACAGAGCACATTTCAACAAGTCAGATGTTTGCTGTTCATTCATTCGATACAGTCCTGTGTGAGCGTGAGGTAGCAGCTCCATGGTAGCAACCTTTCCCAGAGTAGAAAAGATCCTAGAATGATCTAGCACAGATATAAAGGTCTGCATTAATACACATTTCTTACATTTAGAAAAACATGTCCAATTCAAGATAATCTGATATAAAATAGGCATGCATTGAGGAATTATTTACAGTAGAGATATTTAGAGTAGAAAATATTAAAATGACCTACACAAAACCAAAAAGGATTCCGTGTCTATGACTGTATTTTTCTATTGCTGTGACAAAACACCATGACCAAGGCAACTTCTAAAAGAAAACAGTTAATAAAGCACTTACAGTTCTAGCAGGTTAGTGTCCAGAGCCACCAGGGTGGGGAGCAAGGCATCAGGTAGACAGGCATGATGCTGGAGTAACAGCTGCGAACTCACATGTCAATCCACGAGCACAATGCAGAGGAGGCTAATAGGGATGGCATGGACTTTTCAAATTTCAAAGCTTGACCCCAGTGACACACTTGCAACAATGTCACACCTCCTAATCCTTCCCAAAATGTTCCACCAAAGGGGGTCAAATTTTCAAATACATGAGCCTATGGGATCCATTCTCACTTAAACCACCACAATGACCACAATCAACACAAATAAAAATCCCATGTTGACGCCACCTGATAGAGCCAACTCCAAAACAATACATTTTATTTTCAAATTAGACAATGATTAGTGTTTGCAATGTTAGTAGATGGAGAAGCTCATCTTTTACAGTAGAGCTGTAAATATCTGTAAATATTATGATGATGTATAATAGAATTAGACTCAAAATCTGTGAAATGGAGTATGATATGGTGAAGTCCTGACATACCTGTTCCAGCATCTCAGACATGTGGTGATATTTTATTTGTGCAGCCCAATACAGTTTATCTGAGGATCAGAGGAAAAAGCCAGTTACTATATTAAACATAGAAGTCAGGCAATGGTAGCACATACCTTTGATCCTATCACTCGGGAGGCAGGGATCTGTCTGGATCTCTGTAAGTTCAAGGCCACACTGGGAACAGAGCCAGGTGTGGTGGTTCACACCTTAAATTCTAATACTAGTTAACCATGGAGGTCTGGAGGTCTGTACAGACAAACAGGAAGTGACAGAGCTGGGCAGGAAGAGGAAGTGATGTACCTGGACAGGAGACCAAATGAGACAGCAGAACAGAAAGGCATATAGGCATGGGTATACAGGAAGTAGGTTGCTTTAGAGACTGAACTGTCGGTGAGGTGAGGTTAGCTTGTGGCTTTTCCTATTCCTCTGATCTCTCAGGTTTTCACCCCTATATCTGGCTCCAGGTTTTTATTTAATAAGGCCATTTAGCAATTCAGCTACAGAGACACATTGAGAGAAGAGTAAAATTTTATGTAGAAAATATGAAAATGTACTAGAAGAAAATAGACTATGAAAGGCAAGAAATTGTGATATACTTAATTATGACAAATGTTTAAAAGATTAGTAGTTCATATTGTGAAAGTTAGGCCAATGTGCTAGAATATAAGAGTTAAAGTTATAAAGAGAGAGAACTATGAAGATATTATAACTTTTTTAGATGTGGATTTTATGAGCAATATACAAAATGTAAGAATGTTTGATGGCTAGAGATGGCTGTCTTGCTGCTCTTGCAGAGGACCAGGTTCACTCTCCAGGACCCACATGACAGCTCACAACCATCTATAACTTCAGTCCCAGGAACAACATCTTCCTTCAAACATGCACATGGTACACAGACATACATGCAGGAAAATACTCATATTTATAAAAATAAAGATAAATGTAGCTGGAAGTTTTCCTGTGTCCCACCCAGGCCCTGCAGTCAGGCCAAATCTCTCCCACCCACATCCTGCAGCTGCTTGGTCCCAAATAAAAACACAGAGGCTTATATTATTTTCAAACTATGTGGCCTAATGGCTCAGGCTTCTCCCTAGCTAGCTCTTACATCTTAAATTAACCTATTTCTATAAATCTATACTTCGCCACATGGCTTGTGGCTTACCAGTACTTTTACATCTTGCTTCTCCTGGTGGTGGCTCACAGCATCTAACCCACTGTCCATTCCTTTTTTTTTTTTTCAAGACAGGGTTTCTCTGTGTATCTTTGGTGCTTTTTCCTGGAACTCGCTATGTAGCCCAGGCTGGCCTCAAACTCATGGAAATCCTCCTGCCTCTGCCTCCAGAGTGCTGGGATTAAAGGAACGCACCACCACCACCATCCAGCCCACTCTCCTTTCTTATCTCACTCTCTCTCTTTGATTTTCAAGCCTGGCTCCATTCTGCCCTGCCATAGGACAATGCAGCTTTATTTATCAACCAATCAGAGCAACACATGTTCACAGCATACAGAAAGACATCACACAGCAGATAAATATTTTATAAGAAATGGTCGATATACTAATAGGAACATAAGTAACACATACCATATGCAAAGTTTGCCATTTTCATTCATCTTTTTATAGTAAGAAACATATGAACACACGTGAACAAATTCAGCATTTCTTTGAACAAAATTCATGAGGTTTTATTTATTTTGATCTTAACTTCATTAAATAAGCACAGTATACATTTTTCCTTCCTAACTCCCTGAATGAGATGGTTCAGTGTTGTTAAATATGCAGATTGTTGTTCAGCCTACCTCCAGAACTTTATACCCATAAACAGCTCTCCATTTGCTTTCTTCTCATATCTAGCCATCATTGTTCTACTTGCTATTGCTGTGAACTGGACTCTAGACAGACTCCAGAATAACTCAGAGTCTGTCTTTTTATGAGGATAATTTTACTTTGATAGTACTATCGATATTCATTCATTTTGTAGCATGGCTCAGAATTTCCTCACTTTTACAGGCAGAATAGCTCTCTCTTGTTTGCCTATACCTTATTTTCTTATCATTCACCCAGAAAAGGATACTTGGATTGCTTCTGCTGCCTGAGAACTTGTACATTTATATTTCTTTGAGATAGATATTCTTTTCTGTTCCTTTGATTCTATGTCCATAATTAGAATCACAGAACCTTTGGAAGACTGAATTTAGTAGTCTTTGCTACTCACAGAGTGGTTAATTTAGTAGTCAAAATGTTAATTTAAAAGGCTCTTTTTTTTAACACATTCCAGTGTTAAACACTACCAACATTCTAATGAAAGAGTATAAGGTACTATTTTTCTACATTCCATAGTATCTCGCATATTTTCTTGGCACTGGGTGTTTCAGTTTCTTTATAATACTACCCAATCTGTCATTTCTATTTATAAATTATAAACACAATTACAAATATATTTGCCCTTAAGAAAATCTAATTTACTGTGGCAGAACTATGACTCAGGTATTATGAGCACAAGCTTCCTGAGGATCAAAGTTCAGGATCCAGCACCCACCCACAGCTTGCTATAACTCCAACTCTAGGGTATCTGATGCATTGTTCTGGTCCTATTTAGACACCTGTACTCAAACACACATACCCCAATCTAGTCACACACACACACACACACACACACACACACACACACACACACACACACATACACACACACACATACACACACACACACGCACACACATATACATAATTAAAAATTAAAAATAAAATCTTAAAAGAAAAACTACTTCATTGCTGTTTTAACATTGAATATTTATTATGAAATTACTATCAACTCTTTTAGCATGTGCATATGTGGTGTGTGTGTGTGAGAGAGTGTGTGTGTGTTTGTGGAGGGCAAATGTTGATTTTGGGTCTCTTACCCAGTTCCATTCCACTTTATTTTACTTTGCAGCCAGAGTTCACTGATTCTGCCAGTGTAGCTACTCAGCATGCTTCTGGGAACCCCGTCTCCACCCCTCAAGGGCTGGGGCTGCAGGAAGGCTGCCATACTCATGGAGCATTTACATGGATTTTGTATTTCTAGGCTTAGTCCTCACACTTGAGGGACAAGCTCTTTACCCGCTGATCCACCTCTAGCCCCAAATCTCAAAATAACCATTAAACACAACAAACACAATTCCATTAGTAAGCTCAATATACATAGCTGAATGGATTATCAGTTCTTTTGAGGGAAAGAATAAAATCATAGGAACTTTTAATGTGGTAACTGATCCAAGCCAATCATTGCTTGCGTTTTACTTTAATTTTACTACTAGGGAAGGAGTAAGACATGCATTCCTTCATTAACTTTCCATTTATCTCTGTAGAGTTTTCTCAAAGGAGCGTACAAATACGGCTTTACAACAAAGACCTAGCAACTCGTTTTTTATTTAACCTTTTAAAATACAAATGTCCTTTATAATACCTCTGAGTGTAAAGTTGACAGCCACCGTTTTGGATTTCCATTTTGTTGTGTCATGAGAATACTACAAAATTGTGTAGTTCAAACAAAGATCAATGATTAAATATGTTATTTTAGTTCTGTTCCCCTTTATTGAATATTGTAATAAAATTTATCCTCCAGATAATAAATCTGTTTATCTTTGTTTCTTCCTGAGGACAGCATCTAATACAGTAATCCCAAACCTTCCAAAGGAATGTGACATTTTATTAGAATTGAAGAAAAGATTAAATGCCGATTTCATTTTCTTTATTAAACTTTTTTTGCTTATTTTGCATACCAACCACAGTTTCCCCTCCCTTCTCTCCTCTCGTTTCCACCACCTCTTTTTCATCCACCCCCATCCACTTTTCAGAAAGTGTAAAGCCTCCCATGGGAGTCAACAAAGCAGGGCAGACCAATATGAAGCAGGACCAAGTTCCTTCCGGCTGCATCAACGATGAGTGAGGTATCCCACCATAGGGTTCCAAAAAAAAACCAGCTTGTGTATCAGGGGCAGATCCTGGTCCCACTGATAGGAGTCCCACAAACAGACCAAGCTACACAACTGTCACCCACATGCAGAGGTCCTGGTGCAGTCCCGTGCAGGCTCCCTAGCTGTTGGTCTAGAGTCCTTGAGCTCTCAGCAGCTTGGTCCACTGTCTCTGTGAAGCAGGATCTGAGGCAGTGCACCTAACATCTGCTCTCATCCCTCGCTAAGAGCTCAAACCTAGACATCTGCAAAGTCACTGTGATTCTTAGAATGTCCCTAACCGATAATATTATGTTTCTCTTCTGACTGACAATATATAAATATATCTATATATATCTATATATATCTATATCTATCTATATCTATCTATCTATCTATCTATCTATCTATCTATCTATCTATCTATCTATCTATCTATATATATATATATATATATATTTCTGACTGAAGCTTCCTGGCCTCCCTTTTCTTAGATGCATATTTTAGAAAATTTGCAATTATAAATTCTCTCTCTTTCTCTTTGAGTTAGAAACTCCCAGGTTTCCATTAACTCTTAAAAAACAATTTCTTTTTCTTAGGGTCTCAGAAGCAATAATTATTAAAAAGTAATCTCCAAGACAAACATTACTCCTTTTTCCAGATTTTTATGGAGGGTCAGAGGCTAAAATCAAATAAATATCAAATATCAAACAAAGGGAACCTAATTTCACTGATCAGATTCTCTCTCACATCCCTAGAATTTTTCCACTGGCTTTTGCTGGTACATAGAATCTTTCTCCCCCTTTGTTTCAGTGAATTGTGTTCAGTCTCTCCATTATAGTTCATCAATCTTGATTTGGCTCATTTACTTATGAACTTATTTTGACACTGATCCAAGACCTTTCAAATCTGAGTTCAGTGTAAATCTCTTCTTATGGATTTATGAGTCTTAAATGCAATGGCCAAGAACATAACCACAATTCACAAATAAAATTCTTCATGGCTGCCTCCTAGTAGCACAGAATTTCTAATTCACAGAACTTGACCATTATGCCCTGCCCTAAATTTTATTAAAGGGAGGAATAATGTATGAACACTTACTGGTCATCTCCTTACTTATGAATGAAGAAAAATTCTCAATGAGCGATGGTAAGAAAAGAGATATGATACTGCCATGTGAGAGACATTTGCTCAGCTTCTTGTCATAAATACCCGTGTTTAATGACTGTAATCACTAAATGAGACATGTACCATCACCTCTATTTTGGGATAAAGTGAGGTAAGACTGGAACACAGAAGACAGAATTAAAAGTCTTACACACAGTTGACTGAACCAAACACTTGAACATTTTTCATTATTTCATTATCACTCCTTCGTATCTGATTGAGAAACAGATCCAATATGGACTCACATTTTGGTTATTTAAATATAACAATCATCATTAAATACTCTAGATTAACATATCACAGCCCTTCCTTCCCAGTGAAAGAAATGCTTTGAAAAAACATCCTTATGCTATGCAAATTCTTATTCATATGCTTACTCAGTGTATATGTCTTTCAAACAAGTTAGTGGTAATTTTCTATCAAAATTTTATGAAATGATGAGTAGAGAGGAAACACAATTGATCTTGGTGAGCAGGAGTTATATTCAAATCTTGTAATTAGTTGAAAATCCTCCTAAATGTAAGAAGACAGAGTTTGACATTTCAGAGGAAAGTGGAAATAAGAGGTGATGCTGTATCCTGACCAGAAGAAGTTGTAGTGATCATGGAACTGTAACAAACAAGGAAATTTCCCCTATAAATGTTTTCTAAGCCCTTTTCCCATGCCACCATTAAAATATCTCTAAAGCATTGACTAACTGTATTAGATTTTCACATTAATTTGATAACCTAATATCGGGTTGTCTCATAGGATTTTGGGAATGACTGGACCCAATAGTATGATTTCACTAAGCTCTACACTAGGTAAAGAAGACTAGGGTTGTCTCAGACCTGAGCTCATCCATCTCTTCTTTCTCAATGTGTTAATCTGTCCCTATGGGGAGGTGATGGGTTTCAGGGTAGATTATAACTGATTTAAACTATGTCTCATTCAAAACCAATTGGTTTAAGATTTGACACATAATCTCTATTATTCTCATTACAAGTTCTTTTTATATTGAAGTGCAGAAACAAACTCTTCATGCTAGAATTGCTGCAGCTCTCAAGGTGAGCTTGGCTGAGGCACTTGCTGAATACTTCATAAAGTCACTGAAGGTGCCTGCCGCGAATCAAGTGGGAATGGAATTCAGATATGACCTAGGATTCTGACATTCAGTCCTAGGATGAGTGAGCTGATGCTATGTTCAACGTTTCACCTGATATCTACTTCAAGTAGTTTGGCTTTGTTCTTCTCCTATTTGAGTCTAAAAACAAATGATTCTGGTCTCATTTTTAAAAGCCAGACTATAAAAACTTTAAAAAAAAATGCTAAACTTAAGAATGTCACTATTATGGAAGAATAGTACCAGCCATTTTGGGTGTGTTGTGCTTTTGAACCTGAATGTTAAATTGCCTAAGAACTTCCAGACCTGAGTTGAGGGCAGAGTTCACACTCAACATGTGAAAACTCATACTCCTAAAGGAAGGTGATCAAGCTAGAAAATCATAGACTTGGAAACACTGTGCACCAAGAGTTAGACAAAAGAAATAAAAGTCTTCTCATGACTGTATGAGAAGGGAGAAGAACAGCATTGTGGGAACAGGTTTGTAGGAGGATCAATCAGCAAAATCCTGCGAGTGGTGTGGAAATCAGTAGAGCATGATAGGCTCAGGATGTGGTAACATTGGAGATCTAAGGCCGGTAAAACAGTAGCAAGCACAGAGTCTGAACAGAAAGTCTGCTAAAAAAAAATCCACTGCAAAGTGACTGGTTAAAGACATAAAAAGTACAACCTAGCTTCTAGGTGAACTTTCAAGCCTTGGTTTCTGGAAAGCATTTAAAAGTGAAATTCTATGTAGTGCTGTATTTTCCATTAATCCAACTGTGAGTCACATATTCATCAGCAGATGAGGTCAGAGAGCTGGAATACAATTACTCCTGGGCTTCAGATCTACTCTGTGGTTGGCATACCCCCAAGTTCACATTTCTCACTCTTGTTGGGTAAGACACTAAGCTTTCGCTTATAATTCTTTCTCTTTTTGGTACATATATGTTCCTGTAAGTGTGCATGTGTGAACAGGGTCAATCTTGCCATCTTCTTTAATTACTCTCCCCTGTTTTGTTACTTATCTACCTTTATTCAAAATTTTCAACTTAGTATGGGTTTCATTATAGCATTTTCAAACAAAATTTCTTCTCCTTGATATTCATAGCCCCTCTTCTGCACCTACCTTATCCTCCTTCCTTTCCTCATCTCTTCCATCAGTTCTCAATAACTTCCTTTCAGTTCTCAGCTCACTAGTGTCTTACTGTCCTCTCCTTTACCTTAGTTTTTTAGGAGAGAGTCTCTCATCAAACTTGGTGCTCATTGATTCATTTAGCCTTGCTGGCCGGCAAGCAATATGCATCCTCCTCCTCACCTCTGTGATTGCAAGCACTAGCCATCTCATATGAATTTTAGAGGCATAGTGCTGCCTCCTTGCCTAGGTTCCTACATTCATGCTTGTAGTGATATTGTGTTCCCCAATATATTGTGCACCTCAATAAACTTATCTGGGATCAGAGAACAGAATAGCAGCTAGATAGACATAGAGGCTAGAAAATGGTGGCACACTTGCCTTTAATCCTAGCATTCTGGAGGCAGAGATCCATCCGGATCTCTGTGAGTTCAAAGCCACACTGGAAACAGACAGGCATGGTGACACATGCTTTTAATCCCAGGAAGTGATGGTAGGAAGCAGAAAGGTATATAAAGCATGAGGACCAGGAACTAGAGCGTTGTTAAGCTTTTAGGCTTTGAGCAGCAGTTCAGCTGAGATCCATTTGGATAAGGACACAGAGGCTTCCAGTCTGTGGAAACAGGATCAGCTGAGGAATTGGAGAGGTGAGGTGGCTGCGGCTTGTTCTGCTTCTCCGATCTTCCAGCATTCACCCCAATACCTGGCTTCAGGTTTGATTTTATTAATAAGACCTTCTAAGGTTCATGTTACACATGCTGAGGACCTAACTGAAGCTGTGTATCAGTCACTTTACCAACTGATTCATCTTGCCCTCCTCTCAATTATAAAGTCTTTGAAAGGTGTAAATATTAAAAATATTATAGGATCAGGCATTTGTTATTGTCAACCACACTAGAGAGATATCAACAACCACTGCAAAGTGACTGCTTGAAATTGCAGTGGATTGGAGGTAGGTAACACAAATGTTATGGTGAGGTTGGGTGGGCAAAATTGTTCAGAAAACAGAAAACCAAATTGCAATTATTGATCTTAACATTAATTGTGAACACTCTATTTTCTGATACATTTTTTAATAAAGAAAATGACATCAGGCAGCAGCTACTCTCTCATCTAATACTATTTATAATCTTGAGAAATATCTCTAGTAGAGATGCTGATGTGGCAAACAGAGTTAGTACACCCAGTCAAGCATGTAAGATGTGATTTTCGCATAATTCACAATCAGTGTGTGTTGCTGAATATGTTTCTGCTGATAAATGCTTTCTTATTTTAGACTACAAATGTATAATTTCCAACTGGAAAAGACAAATATATTTTATAGAATTTGCCTTTTGTGTTATATTTCCACTTGGGCTCCAAGGCCTAAATGTGCAGTTATTAGAAAATCCCATGCTTGTTAGTTCTTATTACCTACATAGTTTTCTTCTTTTTGCATACACATTTTTCCCATGCCAGCTATAAAATAAGTTTATTCTAATCAAGTGCAGTCAAAATATTACAAAATCCAGTTTTAATAGAAATAGTTTTTAATGTTTGTACAGATTAAATATTAAACAGTGTATAATTGAAGTCACACATTTTCAGTCCTTCAAAATATGTGAAAATGTCCTTACGTCTTTTTTGTATTTGTTTAAGAGAATGGATCCCTGATACTGAGTTCTTCAGCTATTCAGTGCAACAGGGAAAACTGCATAGGAAATACTGAAACTCAAAACTAAATACAATAATACTTAGTATATCTTTATGTTAACATTTAACCTGTTTCATTCCCGAAGAAATATTGAAGATACGAAAGTGTTTTCTTGTATTGGAACTTAGCAATATTAATCTTACACCCTTTGGTAAGTATTCCGTCACTCCTTCTTTCTTTGTTTTTTAAGCTTAATTATACTGTTTTCAAAACTCTGAGGGACATCAAGGTTGTTTCCAGTTCCTGGCTATTATGAATAAAGCTGCAATGAACATGGATGAACAAGTGTCCTTGTGGTAGGATGGAGTATCCTTTCAGTATATGCCCAAGAGTGGTATAGCTCAGTCTTGAGGTAGAACAATCTCTTATTTTCTGAGGAACCATGTTATTGGTTTGCCTAGTAGCTGTACAAGTGTGCACTCTCACCAGCAATGGAGGAATGTTCCCCTTACTCTATATCCTCACTAGAATGAGCTGTCACTTGTGTTATTGACCTTAGCCATTCTGACAAGTGTAAGGTGGAATCTCAGAGTCGTTTTGATTTGCATTTCCCTGAAGGCTAAGGATGCTGTACACTCACTTAAGTGTTTCTCAGCCATTTGAGATTCCTCTGTTGAGAATTCAATGTTTAGATCTGTACCTCACTTTTAAATTGTATTTTTTTTGATATTTAGTTTTTGAGTTATTTACATATTTTGGATATTAGTCTTCTGTCAGATGTGAAACTCTTAAAAACCTTTTCCCATTCTGTAGGCTGCCACTTTGTCTAATTAACATTTATGAATCACTCCCTCAACTGAAGTGTTATAGATATTGATAGCTGGGTAGGGAAGTGAGAGACAGTTTTTCTTTAAGAATCTGGACCACGATTGCCTTGGGAAAGAGAAATAGATGAGATCTCTGTGAGTAAATGATGAGAACATGGGATGGTCAAGCTGGGGAGCGATGGAGTGGGGGAGTAATGAAAGACATATCTTGATAGAGGAAGACATTATGAGGGTTAGGAAGAAACCTGGTGCTAGGGGAATTCCCAGAAATGCACAGGAATGAACCCAGATTAGACTACGAGCTACAGTGGAGAGGGTACCTGAACTGGCCTACCCCAGTAATCAGATTGGTGAATACCCTAGATCCTTCATCCAGTAACTGATGGAAGCAGATGCAGAGATCCACAGTCAAGCACCAAGCTGAGCTCTGGGAGTCCAGTTGAAGAGAGAGAAGAGGGTTTATATAAGAAAGAGGGGGATGTCAAGATCATGATGGGTAAATCTACAGAGACAACTGAACCAAGCTCTTAGGAACTCACGAACTTTAGACCAACAGCTGTGGAACCAGCATAGGACTGGAATAGGCCCTCTGCATATGGGAGACATTTGTGTAGCTTGGTCTATCTGAGGGGCCCCTGGAAGTGGGATCAGGATCTATTATCCCTGTTTTGTGAGCTGGCTTTTTGGAGTCTATTACTTATGGTGGGACACTTTGCTTACCCTTGATGCAGGGATCAGGGGCTTGGTCCTGCCTCAACTGACTCCCCATGGGAGCCCTTACCATTTTGGAGGAGGGGAGGCCAGGTGGGTCGGGTGGGGGGAGACTTGATGGGGGAAGAGTGAGGAGGGATGAGAGGGGGATCTGTGTTTGGTATGTAAAATGAATAAAAACATTTCTTAAATAGCAAACAATAAATAAAAAATAGAATGTGGACCCTGATAGGTCTACCCATACTCTAGTAGATGGTCTCACCCTCAGGAGTACATGGTCAGTCTAAATTGGACTTGATGGGTTATGAAAAAAAAGTAAATAAAATAGGGTATTAAATTTTGAGGCCATGATGTTTGCAAGTGGTTCTAAGAGGAGTTGAGAGAGTTGTGGGAATAAGTATGGTCCAAATACATTCTATGAAATTCTCCAAGGCTTTTTTGTGGGAGTAGAGAAAGTGTTTAATTCATTGTATAATTTACAATCCCTCACTGAGAGAAGTCAAGGCAGAAACATAAGCAAAATCTGAAGCAAAAATCAAAGAGCAATGCTGCTTATAGGCTTGTTTTCTCTGGCTTTCTCATTTACTTTTCATATATAGCCCAGGCCCAACTAGCTAAGGATGAAACTACCCACAATGGGTTGGGCCTTTCTATAGCCATCGTCAGTCAAGAAAATGGCCACTAATATATGCCCATAGGCCAATCTGATACAGACAATTCCTGTAAACAGATGGTTCTCTCCTGCCAGCCAGTTCCCAAATAACCATTCAGAAGCTTATATTAATTATAAATGTGTGGCCGATGGCTCAGACTTATTACTAGCTAGCTCTTATGTTTAAATTCACACATATTTCTTATCTATGCTTTGCCATGTTGTTTGTGGCTGATTACCTCATTTTCTACATGTCTTACTTTCACAGCTGGCTGGCATCTGCCCCAATTCTGCCCTTCTTCATTTCTGTCTTAAGTTTGATTTTACCACCTAACTTTATTCTGCCTTGCTATTGACCAAACAGCTTTATTTATGAACCAATGAGAACAACACATATTCACAGTATACCAAAAGACCATCCTACAGCATTTCCCCCTTTTTGTTTAATAAAAAGGAATGTTTTAACTTTAACATGGTAAAATTACATATAACAAAACAATTATTAGGCAAGAATTATAGTTGCAATATCTAGCCTATTTGTATTTGGAAAAATTAAAGAAAATATTTTATCATCTATCCTATCTTGTAAGTCTAAAGTTTCATATCTAATTTACATTTTATCATAACTAAGGAAATCTATAATAATAACTATCTAGTCTTCAATTCCATCTAAGTCCCCAGAAGGATATAATATTATCTGAATAAACAGGAAGCACATTGCAAGCAATGTCTAAAATTCTAGAAATGAAAGAGACATCTGACTTTCTGGACAGTCACTCAAAGTTTTCTTTTCTTTATTTTTTTAAATAATGTTGGGGCATCCATCTTCAGCCTATAGGTCTAGAGTGTCTGGAAGACCTTTTAGTTAAGCAGGAAATTTGAAAGACTGTCCTGCCTATATTGGCAAATTTCGTCAGTCACTTTCCTGTGTCCTGAAGAATGTATGGCAGTTTCTTCTGTGATGCAGGATCCTGAAGGATCCATCTTGTTTTGGTAAAGTTTATCAGTTTCTTTCCTGTGGGTTCTGCATGTCCAGTTTATACAGAATACTGTCAAGCAGTCCAGGCAAGAACAGTGTCTTGATCAAATGGCTAGCCTTGCCATATTAAAAGCAAATTCCATAAGGAGTTTTTTTGATGCACATCATCTTTTTTGAAGTAATTGGTGCTGCCAGGAGCATATGTCTCATTGTCCAGAAAAGTCTAAATTCTTAAAACATTTTGAATGCCATATTCTGTAGGTCTTTGAAGTGTTTGAAGATTACCTATTTAATTGAAATATATCTTTGTATACCTAGAAAATCTAACTAATATGGCTATAAGTTTGACTATTTTAGATGATTATTAATCTGTATTTTTAATTATACATTATATTTTTAAATGAGCTGCATAAAAATAATACCTTAAGAAAGAGTATAAATATAAATATAACATTACAAAATTGACTTTAAATTTGTATCAGTAAACTAAAATCCCTCCCAATGTAAAATATTTTGAGATTAATAGTTTTTTTGATTAAAGTAGCTTTAATAATCTACTCTTTTTTATAATCATCTACTCTTCTCCCCATCATTTTTATATCATATCCCCCTTTCTTCTTTAGAAAGAGATTGACGATGACCATTAACAATTTATAACTAACATCATTCAAATGAAAACTAACATCCATAAACAATATTTTGGAAATTTGAACATAGTTTTCTAGACTATTTGCTGCTGATTGGGGGCACTGGTAATTTTATGGGGACCCTGAGAAAATTTGGAATTATGGTCATGTCCTGACTGGGGTATTTTATGCAGCTGGTCCATCTCAGCCAGCAGTCTTGAAGCTGTTTTTGATGCAGAACTCAGAGGAAACTGTAACAGAGGTACACTGAAAGGTTGGATCATCTGGGCCATCCATTTTTATTGGTGTCTGGTCTCCTTGTTCTGAAAATATATAAACTTTTAAAGGTAACATATATATATATACATATACATATATATTAATATAAATATAAACTGTATTGTACACAAGTCAGTCAAAGATAATTTTTGTTTTATGTTTGAGCAGGTAAAATATATGTCACATGTCTTGTAATTATTTTAGCTCTATTTTCCCATGTCTGTAGTCAGGATTTTGGCGGGGGGTCTTCTTCCATCAAGCCTAATCTTTATTAACCTGGAATGAATCCATAGCCTCTCATTTTCTGTGGAAATAAAAGCAGAGTCTTGCCAGGTGGTGGTGGCGCACGCCTTTAATCCCAGCACTCAGGAGGCAGAGGCAGGCGGATCTCTGTGAGTTTGAGGCCAGCCTGGTCTACAAAGGGAGTTCCAGGACAGGCTTGAAAGCTGCAGAAAAACCCTGTCTTGAAAGGAAATAAAAAATAAAAAAACATATCCCAGACTCAAATTTTGAAGTCAAGATTTTTCAAAATATATATGTTGGTTTAACCTAGCAGTCCCCACAATCAAATATCTCCCAGCAGTTAGCTCATTAACAGTCAAAAAAAAAATCCAAAGAAAACATAATAGCATACATAATCCAGACTCCCTGTGTATTTTCCATCCTTGCATGGCTCATTTCCTTTAAATTACTTTCTAGTAATAGAAAGTCCCCTTTCTAAGGACTTTATTTTATATTTTAAATCTATATTTTTAATTTAAGGCTGTATGTATTTTTCTCTCTTTTCTTTTCTAAGCCTATGCACATTTTTAAGCATACTGTAATCCACTTAGATGTTTTCTCTGTCTGAATCTGTCTTTACTGTGTATCTGTAATCCTTTTTGTCTGTATGAGCAAAAGCTACATCCACCAAGCAGTTCACTGCACTGCTTGGAGATGCCTCTGTGTATCACAGCAGGAATCCAACATGCTGTATCTCAAGTGTGCATGCTGCTTACGGAGGACCACATGAGAGACACAACTAGGAACCTGTTTTTGGCTCTGCTTATGTGTTCTAGAACAACCCTCCCCCCATGTTTGAAGATTGAGAAATCATAAAGGCTTTATGTGACTGTAAGGGTGGCATCTGTCATACAATATATCCCAAACACAGTTTCCCCTTCCTCCACTCTGCTTAGATTTTTTCCACCTCCCCTCTCCCCCCAGATCCATTCCTCCTTTATGTCCCCTTCAGAGAAGAGCAGGTCTCCAAGAGACAGCAACCAAACAGGACAAAATGAGATACAATAAGAAAAGGTTAACACCCTCACATGAGGACTGGACAAGGCAACCCAATAGGAGGAAAAGAGTCTAAAGAACAGGCAAAAGAGTCTGAGATACACCTGCTCCCTCTGTTAGGAGTCTCACGAGAACATCAAGCTAATAGTCATTACACATATGCAGAGGACTTCATGCAGACCCATGCAGGCACCATGCTTGCCATTTCAGTCTCTGTAAGCCCATGGGAGGCCTGCTCAGTTTATTTGGTGGGCCATGTTCTCCTGGAGTCCTCCATCCCCTCTGACTCCTACAATCTTTCCTTCCCCTAGTCCATGATGTCCCCCAATCTCTGATATGAGGGACCCAATGGAGACCTCCAATTTAGATTCTCTTTCTACAAACAATGTCTGGTTGTGGATCTCTGGACCAACTCCTGTCTGCTGCTGGAGGAAGCCTCTCTGATGAGAATTGGAGAAGGCACTGACCTATCAGGAGTATAGTAGAATAGCATTAGGAATCATTTCACAGATTGTTTTTGTTTCTGCCAGTCATGTTTGGTTCTACACTAGGTCTCTGGGCTACCCAGTCTCTGATTCCTGGCCATCCAGGCATGTTGGGCATGGGCTCACTCTCCTGAAATGGGCTATAAGTTAAACCAGCAGAAATATATCCAGTAATACACACTGATTAGGGATTATGCAAAAATCACACCTTAGGTGCTAGACTGGGTATTCCTGTAGCACTTGGGAAGCAGAGACAGGCAGATCCCTGTGAGTTCCTGACCAACCTGCTCTACAAAGTAAGTTCCGGGACAGCCAGAGCTGTTGCATAGAGAAACCCTGTCTTGAAAAACAATGGAAAAACAAAAAGACAAACAAACAAAAAAAGAAATAGGTATTCTGAAAAGTTATGTATCTCAATTTTTAGTTAACACTGCCATTAAATTTTTCCTGATAATTTCCTGTTCTTCAATATATATTTTTACAAAGGCTTCTAAAACTCTCCTACTTTAAAATTCTAGTGAAAATGGTCTGCTCATTTGTCACCTTTTAGTTTCATTGCTATTCAAAGCATGCAAATGAGGGGGGAGGATCTCAGACATCTCCCATTTTTTTCTTTAAGTATTTGCAAGGAGGATTTCCATAAATATACCTATAACCAGATGGAGTACCAATTAGCAGTTTCTTTTCTCCAAACGTTTCCTCCATCCTTGACTTTCTGTCTCTCCTTGTTGTGTCTCCCCCTCCCCCTGAGCTTGTAACCTTCTACTTTTGTAGGAGGGATTTCTGCTACATGTCAGGTTTACATGCTATGTTGAGGTATATCTTCCTTGCACGTCACATCAAGGTTTTTCCCTCCCACTGGGACTTGAGTTTATCACACATGTTTGAGGAAAATGTGTGAGTCCAGATGCTGCATGATTGTCCCTTGTGTGTATCTTTAAAGCTAAACCAAGAAGTTTTCTTCCAATACAGGAATACAGTATGTTGTCTTGAGCTTCTTATAGGCTGTTGCATGTTGCCATGACACATCTACCCTGTTGGTCTGATGCAAAAAGTACCTGTTATCTTTGATATTTCCATGGTTAGAATTCCTAACCTGAATGGAGCAATTTTGCAATAAACAAAAGTACAAAGTAAAAATCCAATGTTACATATTGGAGAAGTGACAGACAAAAAGAACAGACTGAGCTACCAATAAAATTCTCTAATTAAGTGTGCTGAAAACAAAAAAATGCTCTGTGAACAAACAATGAGACATAAAATAAACAGCTCAGAATAAACCATTAGATGAACAATCCAAACAAAATTCAGACCTCAGGAAGAACTCACCAACCTTAACCCAAGGAAGTGATGCAGATACCTAGAAACAAAGGGCCTGTACTGGGACCTGGCATTAATCCAGTTTACTTTTCTAGTAAAAATGTATAATCTTTGGACATCTAAAAATAGAGTTCTTAAGTCAAAGAAACAAAAAGTTAGTTTTCTCTGACACAAATATGAATAACTATGGTCCTAGAACATATATTTGGTTTACCCCAAATATCATATTTCAATAAGGAAATATTTTTATGAACTTTTACCATACTAGGACAGAAGTGAGCAAAAATGAAGGCATTTCTTCCTTGTATGAGTGGAAAAATCAGGGATGTGGGTTATATAGCAAAGTGAGAGAACTACCTGTGGTCATTCCAGGTGCTCTCTAAGGAGTCTCCACTTTTGTATTGGAAACTGGAGATATGCAAAGTTAATACACTTTTGATAGTCATAAGGACTTTCTCCATGACACAGAACTGGACAATAAATGGCCATTATAAAGATGTCATATATACACATATGACATCATATATATATATATATGTGTGTGTATATATATACACACACACACACCTGTCACCAGGTTCAGAGAACATTGTGGAAGAGGAAGCATATAGATTGTAAGACCCAGAAGTTGGGACAGACTAGAGTGGAATGAGACTGTTATCTGGATATAACAGGACTGTTGCACTCAAAAACTTAAAGCAGCTGTACAGCAGCTGTGGTTTGCTGTGGGATGTTCTGTATGTCAAATGTGTTGCTGATTAGTCAATAATTAAAACACTGATTGGCCATTGGCTAGGCAGGAAGTGTAGGCGGGACAAGGAGGAGAATAAAGCTGGGAAGTGGAAGGCTGAGTCAGAGAGACGCTGCCAGCCGCCACGATGAGAAACAGAATGTGAAGATACCGGTAAGCCACGAGCCATGTGGCAAGGTATAGATTTATAGAAATGGATTAATTTAAGCTGTAAGAACAGTTAGCAAGAAGCCTGCCATGGCCATACAGTTTGTAACCAATATAAGTCTCTGTGTTTACTTGGTCGGGTCTGACGGCTGTGGGACTGGCAGGTGATAGAGATTTGTCCTGACTGTGGGCCAGGCAGGAAAACTTAAGCTACAAATGGCGCCCAACGTGGGGCAAGAGTTTCCACCTAAAAACTGAGAAAAAAGATTCTAAAACGGAGCTAAAAACAGTTCCTAATTGTCTCTCTCAAATGAGCGGCAGCTGCTGGTTTGAGCTACTGGTGGGTTCCTAGCGTGCGTGCTCGACCTGCCTATGGCGGGAATGAGGCCTTTGCAAGTGGCACTTTGAGCTGCATAGTGGATTTAGCCTTTGCTGGTGCAGAGCAAAAGGGGAGGTTTCTGGGCTACACGCTGCTTGGCTAAAAGCATAGACCCCCCGATAGCTCCCAGAGCTGGCGGTAAACCATGGCCATGTTGGGAAGCTGAGGTGGGTGGATCCAGCAGCCACAGCTGCTGCAGTTTAAGGCAATAGATTCACAATAAGACAGATTCAGATGTAATAGTTTACAATGTGTGTAAAAGATACGTAGGCTTGAAAGAGACAAAAAAGGTGATATATAGAGTTATAGAAACAAATACATAGTTTTAAAAAATAAAGTCTTTAAAGAGACAGTAAAGGTAGTATAAAAAATAAGCCACGTAAAAATGGATATTACACAGAGAATCTGCATTGTCTTGTCTTTGGGACTTTTAACTGCAGAAAAACATTTCATTGTAAAAGCTGTTGAGTTACGCCAAAATGTATATTTTAAAGGTATCTTGACTTCAAAATTTGAATATAAGGATATGTTACTTTGGAAAGGAGACTCTGCTTTTGTTCCCACAGAAAGCCAGAGGCTATGGATTTGTTCCAGATTAAGATACATCAGGTTTGACCAGCCAAGACCCCCTGAAAGGTCTCCGATGACACCATGGCCCAGATGATCCAACATCCAGAATGGTTTGAAGGCAACTGGCTCAGACGATACACCCTCATGGACTTTTCCATGATCCTAAAATTTTCTTTGTATCCCCATAAGATACAGCGCCCCCCTCCAGCAGGAAGTAGTAAGAGAAGCTACGCCCAAATTCCCAAATTATATGTAATTTTACTTTGTTAAGGTTAAAACCTTCTTTTTTTAAAAAAAAAAGGGGGGAAAGTGCTGTGGGATGTTCTGTATGTCAAATGTGTTGCTGATTAGTCAATAATTAAAACACTGATTGGCCATTGGCTAGGCAGGAAGTGTAGGCGGGACAAGGAGGAGAATAAAGCTGGGAAGTGGAAGGCTGAGTCAGAGAGACGCTGCCAGCCGCCACGATGAGAAACAGAATGTGAAGATACCGGTAAGCCACGAGCCATGTGGCAAGGTATAGATTTATAGAAATGGATTAATTTAAGCTGTAAGAACAGTTAGCAAGAAGCCTGCCATGGCCATACAGTTTGTAACCAATATAAGTCTCTGTGTTTACTTGGTCGGGTCTGACGGCTGTGGGACTGGCAGGTGATAGAGATTTGTCCTGACTGTGGGCCAGGCAGGAAAACTTAAGCTACAGTGGTTGCCTGCATAAGACCTGCACAAGATCAAGCCAGTGAACAATCTAAAATTTTAGAGGGTTAGGGCTCATTAGTTCCATCTTAACCTTCAGGAGTTATGGACAGTAGGTGGCTTCTCTAGGAGGGAGTGTCAGTTTTCTTTAAGTTTATGGTACTAATTGGTCAACCACAATCCAATGAAAAGCCACACATCTAAGAGTATATTGGCAGCACAAATTATACTCTGTAGGTGAAGGAGGAGGAGCAGAATGAGAAGAGAAGAAGAAGAAGAAGAAGAAGAAGAAGAAGAAGAAGAAGAAGGAGGAGGAGGAGGAGGAGGAGGAGGAGGAGGAGGAGGAGGAGGAGAAGAAGGTGGGGTGTTAATTTGGGAGAGGGTGGGGAGGTGAGTTTGGCTGAGCAAGGAGTAAGGGGGAAATAAGCAATTAATATGGTCAAAATGCATTATTAATATGATCAAAAAATGTGGTGCTGGAGAAATGTAGCAGCAATTAATAGCACTTGCTGCTATTGCAGAGTTTAAATATAAGTATTTAAAAGGCACTTTAATAACATGACTATTTAAATAGTCTTCTCTATTGGACAGATATATGAGTTTCAAATAAAATATTTACAAGCATGTAAAATAAATCTTTGAGTCAGTGGTAAAGAACTTGAAATGTTAGATATGATATAGTCTGAATACAATTTGGACTATTACAATTTTGACTGTTTTAAATGTTCAGTCAAATAAAATAAAACTGATTCAAAGACCACTTAGTTGAGACCTTATTCCAAAGAAAAGAATTTGTTGAGACAGGAAGCAGTGTCTCCATCTTTCTCTGACAGGTGCACTCAAGGTCAGCCCTTATCAATAGGTGGATTGGAGACACAGAGACAATATCCTGTTTTAAGAACTTAGGTGTGGGGAAATCACTTTCCATTACCTTAGCACAGGGTGAGTCATTGTATATTCTAGAGAAAAGTCATTTATTACTGTTAGAGTAGAATGATAAAAAGATATCGTTTTTATAGGAAATAAGACATTTCTGAGATTTTAATACAAAATACATGTTTTTCTCCAAAATCTCAGATTTTAAAAGGAAGCAATTATCTCTCCAGAAACACCACCAGTTTTAGGCTTTCATCCCGTATTCCTACTTCCTTTCAGCCCCTTTCATTTGACAAATTGCTAAAATTTGTATAAATGAAAAGTTTTATATAAAAACTCTATTCTTATTTTCTTATTTTTTATAGACCTTCAACTTAATATGCTTTAAGTGCTGATGTTTTGCTAAATTATATTGCTGCTTAACTGAATAGTAAGGCAGGGCTGTTTGATTATTTAAAATTAAAATAGAGTACATGTTTCCTAAACTGACCAAATTATCTTTGTTTATACTATACCAGTAGGATATGGGTGGTGGCATAGCTAACAGCCAATAGCCTGAAGAAATCAAGACATCATATTACTAATGTTATTAAAAAAATCACTCTGCCTTGCACTTGAAGGATAATTTTAATATCTACCACATTCTGAGTTGATAAGTGTATGGAACCTGCCCTCATTTCTGTCAGCAAAAAAAAAAAATCATTAATTTTTGAAATAGAAACATTCACATCTTCAGTGCTTCAGTTTCATAAGTGTGATAACAAAATTGTGAACAGGTTTTAGGTCTCCAGCCAATGTCATGCCCTGGCCAAGTGTGAAGTAAGCCAACTTGGACAGAAAGGACTACTTGGAAAGTCAGAATGGACCTCAGAATCAGATTTATCTGTTTGGACATGTTTGGCATGTTATAAGTGTGAATACAATATACAATTAATGTAATGTAAGGGACCTACATTTTCTGTAAGGTAAAAATGGTAATAAAATGCCTTTCCCATCAGTCACAGTACTCAAACAGTGGTATCTGAAATACAAGGCAATGTTTCCAGTTCTATTCTCTCTCAATCAGTTTTAAGAATGGAGAAATGTATCTCCCTTTCCGTTCTCCCACTCTGCTCCTGATCCAACTGGGATCTCCCTCTCCCCTAATCTCTCTTTCCCCCGATCCTTGCTCTCCATTACCCCCCCAACCCCCAGTTTGCTCATGTAAATCTCATCTATTTTTCTGTCGTTGAGTGATCCCTGTGTCTTTCTTAGGGTCCTCTTCACTAGGTAGCCTCCCTAGAGTTGTGAGTTGCAGTCTGGTTATCCTTTGCTTTACATCTAGTATCCACTTATGAGTGAGTACATAACATGTTTGTCTTTCTGAGTCTGGGTTACCTCACTCAGGATGATTTTTTCTACTTCTATCCAATTGCCTGCAAATCTCATGATGTCATTGTTTTTCTCTGCTGAGTAGTACTCCATTGTGTATATGTACTACATTGTGTTTATCCATTCTTCAGTTGAAGGACATCTAGGTTGTTTCCAGGTTCTAGCTATTACAAATAATGCTGCTATGAACATAGTTGAGCCATGTGTCCTGTGGTATGATTGAGCATTCCTTGGGAGAATGGAGAGGGAGATACCATGATGAATGAAGACCCCAGGGGAATAGGAAGAAGCAGAGTGCTAGAGAGGTCCTCAGAAATCCACAAAGATACCTCCACTGCAGACTACTGGCAATGGTTGAGAGAGTGCCTGAGCTGACCTGGTCTGGTGATCAGATGGCACCCTGGCTGTCATGATAGAACTCTCATCCAGTGTCTTATGGAAGCGGATGCAGAGATCCACAGCGGAGCCCCAGGTGGAGCTCCAGGAGTCCAACTGGCAAGAGAGAGAAGGGATTATATGAGTGAGAGATATTGAGATTATGATTGGAAAAAGCACAGGAACAAATAGCCAACCTAGTGGAAACACATGAACTGTGAACCAATGGCAGAGAAACCCCCATGGAACTGGACCAGGCCCTCTGGATAAGTGAGACAGTTGATTAGCTTGAACTGTTTGGGAGGCCCCCAGGCAGTGGGACCAGGACCTGTCCTTAGTGCATGGGCTGATTTTTAGAGCCTGAGGCCTATGCAGGGACACTTTGCTCAGCCTTGGTGTAGGGAGAAGGAGACTGGGCCTGCCTTGGCTGAGTCTACCAGGCTGGGCTGACTCCCCAGGGGAGACCTTGCCTTGGAGGAGGTGGGAATTGGGGGGTGGATTGGGGGGAGGGCTGAGGGATGGGAAGAGGGAGGACAGGGGAATCCATGGCTTATATGTGAAATTAAATTAATTATAAAATAAAAATACTATAAAAAATGGAATGTGTTTATTATCTGTTTCCTTTACTTTGCCTTCCTTATGAATAAATACAGTTTGTTTAACTATTCTGGCTTACTAGATAGGTATCCTTTCTCTCCTTGGAGTTCTGATACTGCGTGGTGATCTACCCAACTGAATGGCTTCTGTCCAAAAAGAAGATTTTATTTTATCAAAAGGGTGAATTTTCATATTCCCATAACAGCTTTTAGTTTAAGAAAATGTGTGTAAATATCTTGTTGCTCATCTTCGTTTTATTCTTGGTAGCCATTTTCTTACAGCCTTCCCATAAAAAAACTCTTCATCTCCAGTTCAGCTAGGCTGTGGATGATTAAAAAAATAAAAATAAAAAAATAAATTTAAACAACCTGTCATTTTCTGTTGCTCCCTGTAATTCTCTAAATTCCAGGAGTAGCCTCAAGCTAACTCCCTACTAGTCAACTACACCACATGTCTCTGAATCCTACTGGTGTCCTTCATGCTATTGTTTTATCATAAAATTGTTTGCAGGCTTCAGCCTTGATCTCCCAGCCTTGTTTAATTTTTCTCTGCTGAGATTAGAATGTGTATATCACTCTCCCAATAAATAGACCATTAATGCTTCTCTCCTAGTCAAAAATTTATATTTTTGTTCTGTTCTCCCTCTTTTTAATGACTGCTTTTCTTACAGGGTGGTTATTTAACTTGAGCTTCATCTATCTTCAAACTGATGTGTCCCCTATAATATGTGGGCATTTGTTTATGGTAGGAAGTTTTTTTTTTGTTTTTTTACTCAACCATATATGTAAGCTAGATTGAAAGAACTGTTCTGTTAAGTTTTCTGGGTTTTAGGAAGCTATTATGATGGTGTCATGAAATAGGTCAGCTGATGCTCACGCTGATTGCATCAAATATATATTCCCACTTTTAAAATGCATCATGTACTACAATTAGAATTTGATACATTAAATATTCTGTTCAAATAAAATGTTGAATGTCTATCCCTCAGTTTATCAAAGTGATATCCTCACTGACTGAATAGCTGTCAAATACGTGAGATTCATTATCTGTATGTTAACTGGTCAAAGAAATCTCAAGGATCTTTGCTATGACTTATGTCATTCTTTCCATATATATCAATAGTTTACTTGTCTTTAGATAATTCTTCTGTTACCTGACATTTCTGTAAGTCTTTCCTGAAGGTACCATTATAAGAATGCCTTTTAATAAATGTTTAGATTTATGTTTATATAGCACTGTATTGGAGTACCCAAACAGCAAATAGTCTATCATTTAAAGAGTACAGGATTCTTAAGAATTTAGGAGACATTGGCTTTGACCTGTTGATCTCCATCTGTATGAGAAATAGACTATGCCAACACCATCTGACTACCTATTTGCCTGGATCTCACTTGGCTGTCATTGCCTACACCATCTCCCTAGGGACTTCACAGAAGTATTTGAATTGCTAATGACAGAAAAGATTTTCAAAGCAACTGAAACCCAGATGGTGGTCAAGTATATATTGAGATGGACCAAAAATTAAACTGAACTTGCTATTCATGGAAAAATAATGCAAGGGATGTCAGCATGGAGGACATTGAAATAAGTTACCTTTTGATTCCTTTAACATTGTACTAAGCACAGGCTAATTCTTCCCAGGAAGTATCTCCTCACTGTGTGTCAGAAAATCCAACATTATTCACCAGCAAGGAATGTACTAAATGCAGAAACTACAAGGAAACAATTTAAAGACTGACATACTTATTGCATGTGTATTTTTTTATTCTATGACAGTAGATTTAAGGTCTATCATAAAGCAACCAGAAGCTTGGCTATACATCATGATGAAACACAACCTGTACAAAACCACAGAAGGGCTGGAGAGATGACTCAGTGGGTAAAGTATTTGCTGCCCAAATGTGACACTATTTCAGATTCCCAGAATCCAGGTAAAGGTGGTCACAGCATTACATGTCTGTATTCTGAGCACCAGGGGAAAGAAACAGGAGAATCAAAGGGGCTTGTTGGCCAACTGGTCTAGACAAAACTGCAAGTTTCAAATTCAGTGAGATACCCTGTCTCAAAAAAGGAATGTAGAGGAACTATTGAGAAATATATCCTGACATCAACTCAAGACTCCAAAGGCAAGCCACATGGTTGAGCTCATCCCCTCCCCCAACCCTGCATATATTCATATGGCATATACATACACAAAATATGTAGTAGAGATAGCCCATTTGATGAGTAGTGTGAAAGTAGTTTCTTTAGTAAACATACATACTTTAAGACTTACACAATACTAAAATTCCTAGAGAATTGGGTTACCTGAATCTCTCTAAATCTCATGCTTATTTCACAAAGCAGCTATAATCCATAATTTCATGAGGATTTACAGAAAACACAACAACAGAAGTTCTACATGCTGATTGGATATGAGATGACATAAGGCTTTCCCAGGCTACCTCTTAATAGATAGCCACAAATCAGTAAAAAGTGTGGTTTACATCCACACATTAGATGCCGCTGATGTTTTTATTGCTTCGAATTCTTTAGAGACTTTAATTTGTTAGACTCTGCACTAACTTTTAGTTATTTTCTATATTTGTCAAAATGTATTTGACAGCTGTAATGACAGGCACTTCCAGCCAACCACAAATAATAGAAATAAACGAAGTATTCTTAACAAGAACTTTAAAAGTGAGTAGACGAGGACCAACTAAGCAATTGTACAAATTAAGCATTGCTCTCCTGCCCCCCAATTTTCTCAAACAACAGAGCCAGCTTTCTCTCTAGGCAGGAGAGATTGCATCATCCATGAGCATTTTCTCCAGAAACTCCCAAACTAACTGACCAATATCTAGACATTTATTCACAGAAGGTAACAATCTTCTCAAAGTATATCTTAGTGATTTTGTATTTTTATTAACACCAACATTAACCTTTTTTTGAGGGCAGGGTTGAGACAGGATTTCTCTGTGTAGTCCTGGCTCTCCTGGAACTGGCTCTGTAGACCAGGCTGGCCTTGAACTCAGAGATCCCCCTGCCTCTGCCTCCCAAATGCTGAGATTAAAGGCACATACCACCACTACCCAGCTATCATATCAATGTTAACTTGAATCCCAGTACTTTGAACATCATTTCTATTTGTTTGGTGAACATAGGTGATAATTAGTTTTAATCATCAATTTGACAACATCTAGAAAAATCTGGGAAGAGAGTTTTGGTGAAGGGCCACCTAGATAATGTTGGCTATTAGGCATGTCTATAGGGAATTGCCTTGATTATGTCAGTCAACATGAGGAGACCCAAACCACTATGCACAGAATCATTTTCTGGGATTGGGTTCTGGACTTTGTAAATGTGGAGAAGATGAGTTGAGTGGTAAGCATGTACGTGTTCATTTCTCTGTACTCCTGACCGAGGATGTGATATGAGCAGATGTTTTAAACTCCTGATGCCTAGACTAGCACACAATGAAGGACTGTAATGAGCATTGTAAGCTAAAAGAAAAAATTCTTCCCTAAGTTTCTTTTTGTCAGATATTTTATAACATCAGCAGAAATTAAACTAAAATATCACCTAATGATCTTTTTCTATATACCAAGCTTTGAAATATTTCTGTTGTAGAAACATTCATTTCATGACTGAAGAGATATCTCAGTGGGTAAGAAAATTCCCAACACTCAAATAAAAAGCCAGGCTTCTTCCAGGGATCTTATGGTCACCAGCCTAGATCCAGGGTAAGAGAGAGGCCTGTTCTCAAGGGAATAACAAAGAAAATGATAGAGCCAGTCACATATACTCTATTCTAGCCTCAGCATGCAAATATGACCTACACACTTGCACACACATGTACATCTATGACACAAGCTAGCACACAGAAATAAAATAAAATCCTAAATAAAAGGCATATCAAAAGTTATAAGACAGCCATATATAAAATATTTGTGAAAACAAAACTCTACAATGATAATCATTTCTCCATTAGTCAGTTATGACTCTGTTCCCACTCACTCATGTTCACAAGAAGTTATATTTTCTCTAAGCTGAAAAATCACTGCTCTCACACATGGCTGTTTCAAAATTCAGATGGTGTACATTTAGTGTCATTGTTGGAAGAAAAAGAGTTCTATTTTTATCCTCTGTCAGTTCAATTATGAATCTAAGTGCTCTGGCCATAACTATATAATTACAGATTTGACATTTGTCTTTTATTGCTTGATGAATCTTTTTCGCACAAAATTTCAAAGGAAGAATAGACAAATATCCCAGGGTGATATGATCAATCTACAAAAGTTTATTCTGTTTAATAATGCAGAGAAGTTGGAAAATCTTTCTTTAATTGCTCACCCGACGACCAGTTTGATCCAACCAGAAGACAGAATTTGTACAGTAAAATAGCAAAATGAAGATAAAATTTTTAATTAATATAAGATCTTATCTAAAATGTGTATTTCTATAAAGGAATATGGAAATACACACATATTGACAGATGGACACATACACACAGCTTCAGACTGGGAAAAACTGTAATTGTGATCATTCCATAAATCTGTGTCTAGATAATCCATACCGGCATACAATAAATACTCCTTAGTATCAACAGAAAATTGAGGTTGGTACCTGTAATAAGAGTCTTAAAAGGTCTTATTAAATAAAAAACATGAAGCCAAATATAAGGGTGAAAGCCGTAGATCAGAGAAATAGGGAAAGTCACCGGCAACCTTACCTCACCAACTCTGCAGCTTCCAAATGCAAGTTACTTCCTGTCTATCCATGCCTTTATTGCTTTGCTGTTCTGTCCTCTCATTGGCTCTCTTAGCCCAGTTACCTCACTTCCTCTTCCTACACAGCTCTGTCACTTTCTGTCTGTCTGTACAGACAGATCTCCAGATCTCTATGGTTGGTACTGGGATTAAAGGCGTGTGTCACCACGCTTGGCTCTGTTCCCTAGTGTGGCCTTGAACACACAGAGATCCTGCCTGCTAAGTGATAGGATTAAGGGTGTGCACTACCACTGCCTGACTTCTTTGTTTACTTAAAATGCCTTGCTATTTCCTCTGATCTCCAGGCAAACTTTATTAAAGCACAAATAAAATATCGCCACATTTCAGCACAAATAAAATATCACCACAGGTACCCAAACACTGGTGCACATACAAGCCTCACTGGTAAGTCAGGTATGACACCTTCTGAGTGTCAATGGGAAACATTTCACAAACTGCTGCCCAGGTTTAGTGAGAGTCTCAGAAATGTCCTGAACCACACACTACTAACACATGAAGAATATAAACAGTAACTAGAACAGAAAGAGGAACCATTTCTCTCTTATTGTCTGCACAGTTACTAATAGCAAGCTCAAAGTCATGTCAGCTGCAAAAACAGATGTATTTTTGAAGAGTTTTAAAGATAATATAACGACAGGTCGATTTTTCAATTCACTGATAACAAACACAGCTTCCATCACGAATCAATTTGTTCCCTAAATAGAAAATGCTCTTAAAAATGAGGCGAAAAGGTATAAGGAAATGCATGCAACTTAAAATTATAGGTAAAGCTGAAAATGACTTGTCTTTAATAATATAACATCAAAAATAAAAGAAGGATTCTCAAAGTGGAGAAACTTAATCTAAACATAATTACTTGACATTTTAGGGATTTTTGTTTATTTACTTGTTCATAGAAAGTAAAAGTCTTTTCTTCCTCATTTAAAACAATTAATAATCTTTGCCTAAGTCTGTTTGAAATTCAAATTCAGAGAAATTCAGTAACATAGGAGAAAATGCACATTATAAAGGCAGAAGGAATAGACTTGTTTCCAGTGAGTCTTGAGTAAACCTCCTCACAGAGTCATTAATTTGTTTACATTTAAAAATCAGTGTAAATTAATATAACTGTTTTCTCTCTAGACATTTATTGATAATTAATAGCAACTCAAGACAATTTTTAGTCGCATCTATATTATATTTTATACTGAAGAGAGGGCTGGATATTTACCGAATAAATGAGCTTCTCTTACATCTTGACTCTACAGATCTTTGTTCAATATAAATTTATAAATATAAATACAGGGATAGTTTATAAAATGATCCAGGGTATGTTTTTCTCAATATTTATTTTCGTGTTTGTTTCTTTTAACCACAATATCTATTTAAATGAAAAGGATTAAAGTAGTTTGCTATGAGTAAGAAATGAAATTTAAATAATATACATTCAAAGTCTCCCCTCCCTTACCCTCCCGCAACACCCCCCTCCACCACATGCACACACGTATTAAACCTCAGATTTTTAAATAGATGAGTTCAGTAAACTAATTGAACACTTCGTAACAGAAAGGTGATGCCCTAGGTCTTTTGACCCAGACTTTGAGATGTGAGAACTTGTGCCCCTGATGCTACCTTTGGGAGAGTCAAGAAAAAATCCTTTTCTGAAAACTCGAAAGACTACAAAATGAACTTTACAATAGTATTGCCACTGTCAAGAATGTGTTTCTTCTGCTGCAGTATCCAGCGAGGGGCAGGCCATCTATCCCAGGGCCACTGAATGGCCAGGCTGGCTCAGCGCAGCCCTGGGATTTCCACACATGTGGTTCCTAGGACCCCCTGTGCTAACAGCGGCCATGGATAGCATCACAGACGCCAGCTGCAGCAGAACCATGGACCCAGACATGGCTCTTGGCAGCAGCTCGGTCTCAGATATCACCATGGCACCGGTAGCAGCAGCACAGGCCACCCAGATAATTATGGCACTGGTGGTAGCATGGCCCTTTGGTGCCAACATGGTCACAGGTGGCTGGGCATCCACAGAGCCCTCAGTGGAAACAGGAGCCATGGACATCACCCCACACCGCCGCTGTTGCAGGGCCATGGACCCAGACATGGCCCTTGGAAGCAGCTCTGGCCTAGATGACACATGAACCCCAGATGAGAGCATAGACCACTCTGATCAGAATAGCCCTGGCAGTGGCAATGTCCTGGGACACCCACATGACTCCTGCACTCAGGAAAAATAGCCCCACCCCTCACCACTGGCGTGCAACTCACCTGGACAGCAAACTAGAGATGACCTCATTATCAGGGACTCTGAGGGTGTGAGAGCAGGAGAGATGACCCTACCTCCCGTGTCTGCCATGTGGTGGCATGAGTGAGGGAAAGAAACCATCTCCCCTCCATCCCTTGCTACCTGTGGCAGGCAAGAGACTTGGCTTTGGGGTCACAAGAATGAGAGAATTAGTCCTGCTCCTCACAAGCTGCAGCACACAGGAAAGTGGGTCCCGCATCCCACCTGCACAGCACACTAGAGCTGACCCTGTTGTCAGGGGCACAGGTGGGCCAGTCCTGAGAGTGTGAGATCAGGAGAGCTGACTGACTGCCACCCCATCCCGTATACCCCTTACAGTAATCTTGAGAGAGGGCCTGGCATCTTGCCTGAGCAAGACAGTGGAGGTGGTCCTGGTGGTATAGGTGTGGTTGAGCCGGATCTGAGGACCTGAGAACAGTAGAACTGCCCCTGCCCCTTGCTGCAGGGCTGCATTGGATGAGTGGCCAGGGCAGTGCTGGAGAGCTCATTTTGGTAGTGACCATGATGGAACGCTGATGAGCTGACCAACCCAGCTACCACCCAGGCCCAGAACTAGGGCTGAGTTGGCCCACACCAACATCCACCAAATCTGTGAACTGTTGGAGCATGTGAAGGGGAGGATCCTACAAATCCAAAACTGTAGGCTCTCCATGACACAAAACAACAAAAGGACAACACAGGATTCCAAGAGAAGTCCCCAGAGAGAGCCCATTATCAATAGTGTGGCAGAAGCCAGAGGTCTCGAACCAGACCAGTGACCCATAGCAAGGAATGCTTACAAGATGAAAGGACTGAAGGGTAAACTGTGTGACTCACTGGGCCACACTACAGCTTCCATGAGATTCTTCTTTTTCTTTTCCTGTTTTTTGTTTTGTTTTTCTTGGTTGTTTGTTTTTTTAGTTTTTCTTCTGGATTTTGTTTTATTTTGTGGGTAAGGTTGCAAGGCAGAGGGTAGAGGTGAGCAGACAGGGAGATGAATGGAATCTGGGTGCATGATGTGAAATCCACAAAGAATCAATAAAAGTAAAAAAAAAGTGTATTTCTTGTCTTTTTTATTTTCCCTTAAAAAATTTTTTAATACATGTTTGTTTTCTAAAGAGTGAGAAAAAGGATATGGAGTTAGGTGGGTGGGGAGGAGTTGGGGGAAGGGAAACCATGATCACAACCTATTATTATGAAAACAAAATTTTCAGTTAAAAATAAATAATATAAAATGAATTTTAAAAGGAAAGTTGAGAACAGTCTCTCTAAGAAGAGATGATCATGGAACCACTTTTCTGGTTCTGAATATTTATAGTGTAACTTAGCATCATTTAGGCTTCAAATCACAGAAAAAGAGATGTTAGGTTCAGAAGTCTAGAGAGAAGAAACAGTATTTTCACAATTTCCAGTGACTCTTTGTAGAATTTGACCTTTCTGGCTTTTGTCAAATGAGCTGAATGATAGCTAACAGCAGAGAAAGGTCAGCTCTGCAAATTTTTGGTGTAAAGTGAACTTCAGTCCTTACATTTGTCTGCAGGTCAAAAGCCTTGACTTGCTGTCAGCTTGGATGTTCCTACCTATGTCATTTCATGTTAAACTTAGTTTTCTACTCTGAAAAACTTTGTGCAATATTAGTACTGGTTCATCTCTCAAGAGTCTGAAACAATTTACCTATAAATTCTACCATTGTGGAAGTTCTCCTTGTATGAAGGCTTTTAATGATAGTTTTAATATAATTAATAAATAGCATATGTATATTTGTACCATATATTAATATAGAGTTATCATATGTAATACTTTCTATATAATACTTCAGTATTTATGTCAGAGTGATAAAATTTTTTATTTCTTTAATGTCAACATTACTTTCATTTTTCAACTGCTATTTTTGTGAAAAAATTTATTTCTATGAAAGCTTTTTGAAATGTTTTCCAATGTCACTGTGTTGTTTGTGCTCTGTGACGATGGTCTAGTGAATATAAGTCCAGATGCCAGAGGCAGTTCTTTGCTATATCAGCTCGGCTCTGTCTACTCTATGCCCTTGAAGGCTGTGCTTCTGTTCCACTCTTGTTTTGAGGCTGCAGAAACGAACCTTGAGAACAAGCTGACTTTAACTGTATCTTCCCATGAATGCTTCTCTTTCGGCAGCACGAGGACTCTGATTTCTGCTACAGCAAGACTTGCAGGGAATGTGGAAGGGGCATTCTTCTCATCCACAACAAAAGTGCCACAGATGTGTGGATGATCCATTGCCCCTGGAGATGGAGTCTTGGGGCTTAGACTGCAGTTCTATTTCTAGTGTGTAACACACATTCTCATGTCCATAGTTCTTTATGTCCCTAACAGTAAGGGTTCCTTTCACCCCACAAACTGGCTAGCATCGGTCATTATTAGTTCTTGAAGTGACATAGAAATCTGAAAATGGTCAATATTTTGTAGAGTCAAAAATATTTGTCTCAACCTGATTAGAAAAAAATTTCAAGCTTACTAAAACTTAATATTTATTTTTGATATTTTTGGCATTTGTATATATATGATATATAGGTATATATCATATATTTATATATGCTACCACCTTTTCTACCCAGTTATAGGAGTTATTACTGAAATAAGATAATTAAAGGAAAATTTAAAATACATGACTTGAAAAGATAAAAGTAAATTTTACTAGGTCAAAAATGGCTTGATTGTATTCAGAGACAATCAAAAGAGTCCATAAACAAGCCATTTGGTTAAACCATGTTAAAATATTGATTTTTAATATTTTATCTATAATAATTTCAGATTCTTTGAAATAATATTAAAATTGACGGGTGAATTCAGCAAGATTTCTAGCACACAGTAACTAAACCAAGACAAAGCCCCTGTTTTCTGTTAGTCAGAAGTCAACAAGAGATAATAGATAGGAGTAAGAAGTTCTAGTGAGTTGCTGAACACCAGGACATCCATCAATGACAATGATGAACTGGGTATTTTAAAAATTACATGAAAGTAATTCAATGTTTTCAGCACCGAGAAAAGATAAATGTTTGAGAAGGAAGGTAGATTTGAATATTAAACCATATCAAAAATTGGGAAAGTAAGAAGGGGACATTGCCAGGCTTGAGGTGCAATAGAGAGCGAAACTGCAGAGTACAAGTGACCTGGTCAGGGAAATGGAAAAGGTTCTTTACGGGGAGGACAGGGAGATAAACACAGAAGAAGGAGAGAAGGTAAGATAATAGTAAGACTGTCTGAAAAAGTTGTAAGCAGTCATACTGATTATCTACATAGAATTCCCATAGTACATGTAAACAATTGCACACACACACACACACACACACACACACACACACACACACACACACACCTGAAATTTTCTTGTCTGGGCTAACAATGTTCACTCTAAAAGCCAAAGACCGTCTAACAAAACCCACACAATACCTGGTATGAGAAGCCCTTTTGTGAGTTGTCAGAGGGTCAGAATCATCTAAGAGACCTCAGTAAACATACAGCCTACTTGTTACCCTTGGTTGGCCCCTGGAGGTGAAAGATTAGTGCCTATTGTTGAACATCATGCACTTCAGAAAGAGGCTACAGTAACACACACACACACACACACACACACACACACACACACACACACACATGATTTAATGGAGTGGCATACAGGCTGTGCTCTCAGTAGTCTAACTCTGAGTGTTTCCTGGCAAATTCCAAGGATACAATAGTTGTTCAATCCATGAGACTAGGTATCTGGTGCTAGAACCCCAGAGAAGTCCTAGCAATCAGACAGTTTCTAGTCCATGCTAGAATCCTGAAGAGGTGGATTTAGGATGAGTTTTTCACTTCAAGTAATCCAACCACTAAAAGTCCCTCACAGGTGTGCCCAGCTGCACGGGTTTTAGTTACAGATGTAGTCAAGTGGACAACAAGGATTAACCATCAAAGCCCTAGAGCTGGATCTGAGCTGAATACCTCCTCCCTGAAGACTGGTTTTCATGGTGACAGAAGGAGCCATACAAACCTACAAAGGAGAGAAGCAGCTAATATCCCTACCCAGCTGTGATGTCAATCAACCCCATCAATGTCCTGCATACACAATAACCCTGAGGGTACAAAAGTGACACACATACTTTGGTGGAAACCACAACTCATTCAGTAGACTTGAGACTCTCTCAAGAAGCAGGAAATAATTCCTGACACTGGAAACCTAGCCAACTACCCAACTGAAGTTATGGATCTTGGAGGAGAACCTATAGCCACCTGTTTACTAAACCAGAAATGTCCCTATGTAAATTCTAATTATTTGTCCTTATTTCCACAGAGAAGTGTGGTCTTCACCCCTCATCAAATACACTTCTCTTTGGTGTCTCAGATGGACACCACTACAGAAAATCTCAATCAATCAAAGATCAGAGTTATGGATCCCAGTCCCAATGGGTACATCTACAAAATACTCCTGCATCTAAGGTTGAGGGAACATTGTGGAAGACAAGGTGAAAATATCGTAAGAGCCAGAGGATCAGGGAATTTGCTTTGAGATTGTGTCTCTTAGGAATATCAGAAACTATACCTATAATGTCTTGCCCATGTCTTACCCTCATGTAAGCTAAACAAGAATGATACCAATGGACACTCCACAATGGACAGGGAGGATCCCATAATATCTCAACCCTACACAAAGAACAACAGATAACTGAGGAAAACAGGGAAGAGAAGACATGGTCTTCTCCAGGAAACAGGACACCATTGGCTGTCCAGTGCCGACTAATTAGCCCTGAATATAAACATACAAGTAGTGTTATATAATTTAGATTTAAAAATACTAAATCATAATACCTGCATTCCATAACAATGAAATGTTAGAATAATACATTATTATGAAAGTATAGATCTTCTAAAGGTTTAATGCGGTCAAGACAAGACTTAGAATATCCCAGTATTTACTAATGCCTGAAGATATTTTCAAACTTTCCATGGCAATAAAATATATAAATAATAACTAACATGATTTTGAAGATGATTGTATCAGGACTAAGCATATAAAAATGTGTAGCAAAGCACAAAAAATTAGAAGTAGTGATATTCTAGAAATAGAACTATACATAGATGGCCATCTATTATAGAGAAAAGTTTTATTGTGGTTCAGAAAGTGAAAAAAGATGGATCTTTTGATAAGTATTCCATGATAAACTGGGTAAAGATGTTTAAAAAAACAGACTAACATTCTTTGTCAAGCAGACATTAGGTCAGTAACATATTTTATATTGGAGCTGGGGAAAAGGAGCAGTGGAAAAAGTGCTGCGAAGGATCTGAATTTGGATTCCCCAGCATCCCAGCAAAAGCTGGATGATGTGCCATGCATCTGCTACTTCAGTACTGCAGTTTTGGAGGGCAGAGACAAACAGATCCCTGGAGATCATTCTACAGCCAGGATAGCAATCTAGTTATCTCCAGGTTCAGTTAAAGATCATGTCTCATAAAATAAGAAGGAAATCAGAGACCTAGTACTGACCCCTGTCTTCAACCACATGTGCACATGTGCAGATGCACACACACACACACACACACACACACACACACACACACACAGTGAGTAGAGGCCACAACAGGTAGTGTGATACAAAGCTGGGAATGAGATTCAGGAAGGATTTGTAGGAGATAAAGGGAAGAAAGGGGAAGTGAAGAACAGCAGTTAGCTGCTTCTCTGGTCAGAGTGGCCTGAGGGTTTTCAGAGGGTGCCAGCTGGAGTTGGGGTCTGGGATAAAGTAATGAAGCAGGGAGAAGGAAGTTTGGAGGATGTCAGGAGCCATTATCATGAGCTACTACAGGCCACAGGATTATGCAGTAATTATTCAGGCATCATTTGATAAGGTCAACCCATTAGAATTAAGGATTCTGCTGGAAGAAACTTCTCACACAAGGTGTTTTGGATTTACTGCCTTTTGAATGAATTGGCTGTTTCCTGGCTGTAGATTCTTGCTGTAGCCTTTTCCCATCTGTTAAAAATTTGGGATTTATTTCCCACAGTTTAGCAGTATTCTGATCATTTACTGGGTACAATTTCCCCTATACATTTGGGGTATCTGGATAACATCTCTCAGCTATGTATGAAAACAGTCACACAGTCAAAACCTGGTAAAGTTCCTTTCTCCAATGTAAACTTAGAGGTCTTCCTTCCTGAAATTATCCTTATTGGCAGACATTTTGGTCAGTGTTAAGTGTCTAGGCAAAATGTATCTCATTTGAGACATTCTCAGACACCCAAGGACATAGAATTACAACACGTCTAAAATTGTTGATTCACAGCCTTAGAGAGACAGGGAACAGGCATGCCTGGGCTCACCCTGCCAGCAGATAGGAAAGTGCTGCCCCAAGCTAACCTGTCACTAACAAATTCTTAACTCCTTGTACTTACTTTCACCTTGGTTTATTAATTAGCTTATTATCTAACTTTACTTAAGAATGCAATATTACACACAGATTCCCCTGTTTCCCTTCTTAGACTTCCCTATTGATTTAAGGCCTTTCTCCCTCTCAATTGACCCCTTTCCCTTTAAGAGTTAACTGAAGCTTTTACCAGTCACTCCCTCCATGATTCCTAAAGAAAGTCTGACAGTCACTGCCTGGTGTAAACTCTTATTGGCCTTTTATGACCCTGAAAGAATTCAAGCCTTGTGACCCTTGCTTTGGCAAAGGAATTGCTGATTGTATGTGTATAAAAACTGGTGACTGTGGAGACTGAGGCTGGAACAAAGAGAAAACAGCAGAGAGATCAGAGGCAGAACATTAAAGACATATGGATAGAAAGAACAAGTTGTGAGTAGACTTATTCCTCAACCCTCAGATCGAGTTTTCTTTGCTCATTGTAGAACCTCCTTTGGACTCTGAGAGAAAGTCTTTAAGGTTGGACCCTAAAGGCTTTCATTAGGAGGAGAGAGTCTATGTGATCTGTTGGAGATGGGGGTTGTGAGAAAGGGAGGCCAAAGTAGATGGTCTCCTACAAAGCTGGGGAGGAAACTGGGGAACTGGACTTGAAGGAGCTGAGGGAGAAGTGAAAATCTATAGTTGGCTTAGCTGCTTCCATCACTGGAGTGGCCTGTGGGTTCCCAGAGCCAATCTAATCTTCTTGAAACAAAAGATAGTACAATAGACCCACTTTTGTTGATCTCTACTGAATTAACCATGCATACATAAAATATGCAAATAATACTTACAAATTATCAGTAATAGAGAATACCATATATTTTTAAGATGTGAAATAAATGCATTTATCATATGCTTCTGAACAGAATCAATATTATTTTATATTTTTTAAATTTACTCTCATAGGAAGTGTTCATGTGCATGGCACATTTGTAAAGGCCAGAGGTCAACTTGCAGCACTTACTATTTCTATCCATCCTGTGGATTTCAGGGAACAACCTCTGGTTATCAGGATTGGTGGTAAGGGTGTTTGCAGGCTGAGTGATCTCACTGATCAGTTATATGCATATTTTAAAATGCTTTGGAAACTTGCCTAGCCACTATCCATAGCTCAGCATAATCTTGTAATTCCATCTAGTCATACCTCCAACAATAAGGTAAACATCGGAACACAAATACATTTGCAAACTAGGCTCCAGTGAAATCAATGAAAATTTAAAACCTTGGACTGTTTATGTGGCACCGCAGTTAAAAGCACTTCCCGACCTTCCAGAGGACTAACATCTGTACAAACTCCTGTATGTCCAACTGCAGAGGATCTGATGCCCCCTTTGGCCTCTGCAGCAACATGCACACATGCCCCATACACACACAGAGAGATACACACACATTGGTATAAAGAAAGATAAAACAAATCTTTTAAAAGTTAAAACATAAATCAAAAAGTCAGAAAGTTAAAGCAACTGCAACGTACTTTAATATTTTGGAAAAAAAACAGGACAAAAGCTCAAAAATGTTGATGTAATCATACTTTGGATAATTATACAGTGATTAATAATAGTCACAATTGCTTCCTGGAAGAATCTTAGAGCTGTTTATTTAAAATATTTCAAAAAAGCATGTTTTGTGCATCAATATTTATAATATTCAAATTTATTCAGAATAATTACCTTGGAGACAATTAATCATATGGATAATTTTAGGACCTACCTATGTATAATATGATAATACCCACTGTGGGAAAATTCATCCATCTGATGATTAAGAAATATGTACTTAACTACATATGTACACATTTCTTTCTGCATTGAAGGCTCTCTCTCAGGTTTTACAGAAGTTATGAAGATTTATTAATGTAATTTTAACTAACTTTATGTGAGTCATCTGTATCCAGAGGGAAATCTCCTGCTATCATAGCACATCCTATTTAGAACTGCTTTTGTCAAATAGTGGTCATTTGAAACTGGTCAGTTTACGATCTTTAGCATAGAAAGTGTTTGTGGTTTGTTTGCTTAAAAAGGGTGCATCGAAAGCCAAGACACAATTCTGGTTTTAGTAGCAACTGCAAGAATTCTGCTGTTACATAAATATGTCCATGTGATGTAGAACAAAGAAATCAGTAGGGAATCAATACACATAGATAGAATTTCACATGAAACATGATTGTTTTGTAAGATGCTGATTGCCAGCAAATATCCTTCCCCTTCCCAGAGTACTCACTGGTTCCGCAATGTGAGAAATGATTTGTCTGTAGCTCTGGCTGTCCTGCCTCTCCTGTGTCACCCGACCATTTCACATTTCACATGTTCTATTCCTTCCTTCTCATTGACTCTCACTCAAAATAGTGTCTCCTATGTGTCTTTCCATATCTTTTTATTTAAGATACTTATTTGACAATGCATTAATCATAAAGAATAAAGGCTGAAGTTTTGGTAATACCTAGGAATCACTAAAAAGGATAGCTAAAGCAAAGATTCCTTGTTGCTAATTATGATACTTGCTTGAAACAGCAAGAAAAGTGTCTTAGGCATCTTCAGTTTTAACAAGCTACAGTTCCTGGAAACATTTACACATACAAAGAGCTCTTCCCCAAGTTTCAAGATCTGGTATCTGTAGTATCTGTGTATAGTATCCTGCTTTAAATTCTAAGCAGCTGCCTCTCTGCCTCCTCACAAGGCAAGCTGGCTCCTTCTCAGTACACTCACTTCATCCTAATAGAAAATTCTTATGAAGTCATCAATTTATACATATTCCATACTCATATCCAATTAACATAAAGTCCCTACTATGAGCAATAAGCTTCAATTAGTTTCCTTATATCACTAAATAGAAGTTCTTTCCTCATAGACCTTAAATTGAAGACAATAAGATATCCATATATTGCAACATATGAGAAAAGCTACATACACTAAACCTTTACATTTTTGTGGTATGTTATAAATGCTATCAAAATAAAGAAAAATTGTGAATCTTTAGGGATAAGAGAAATTCTAATTATTGATAAAGGTAAACCTCACTGCAACAGTGACATTTGAGCAAAGGTTTGAATGAGGTAGGCGTTTAGGGATATTCTTGGAAGGGGAGCAATGGACAAAAATATCTTTAGCTAAGAGTGTGTTTGTAGAGTTCCATGAATACCAGGGTGCCCGGCTTATGTGTTCTGGACAAAGCAAGTGGGAAGCAGCCTGTGAAGACTTACCAAAGTGCCAGAGAAAAGGAAGTGTAGTGGATTTTGGATGTGACATTTACTCTGAATGATACCTGAGCTATTTAAACACTGCAAGCAGAAGAGTGATCCACTGTGCCCATTTCTAAAGATCGCTCTGACTCCTGGTTCAAGAGGAGACTTTAGAAAGATATGGAGGTAGCATGAACATCCTTTATGTGACTACTCAAAGCAGCATATGGGAGTGGCATATTCATGTATGTAGTAATATAAGATCAAATCAAACATTTACTGTATCCTATGTATCATAAAGAAATATTTCAAAATAATTCTTCAGTATATCTATAATTTTGTCATTTAATAAAGACTAAAGAAAACTTGCATACCAATGTGCTGTGGGATGGTCTGTATGTCAAATGTGTTGCTGATTGGTCAATAAATAAAACACTGATTGGTCATTGGCTAGGCAAGAAGTATAGGTGGGACAAGGAGGAGAAAAAACTGGGAAGTGGAAGGCTGAGTGAGAGAGACACTGCCAGCCGCCATGATGACAAACAGCATGAGAAGATGCCGGTAAGCCACGAGCCATGTGGCAAGGTATAGATTAATGGAAATGGATTAATTTAAGCTGTAAGAACAGTTAGCAAGAAGCCTGCCACGGCCATACAGTTTGTAACCAAAATAAGTCTCTGTGTTTACTTGGCTGGGTCTGAATGGCTGTGGGACTGGCGGGTGATAGAGATTTGTCCTGACTGTGGGCCAGGCAGGAAAACTCTAGCTACACCAATGAGATGGATGTATTTGTTTATTTTTTCTGTAAAGAATTATGTGTTAGCATGGGAGAAGTTAGAGGGAGAAAAGGAAGACAAGGAGTAATGTAATTATATTATAAATAAAAAGTAAAAATGTCTGAATATTTTATACTTTAAAACATGGAGAATTTTCCATATTTTTCAGAGTTGATCCACGTTTTTATTTTATAAATGTTAATTCTGAGTCTATCACTTTGCATAAAATCCAACACAATGTTGCATAAGTATGTTTAGAGTATGGGAGCCCATTTTCAGGTTTCCTAGTAAAGACCCAGCAGATATGCAGAGAGAGGATGATTGGACCATGGGCCTGAGTGCAGGTGTTTTATAACTAGCAAGGGGGAGGTCTTTTGCTCCACCCCTTGGTATTGCTTTAAATAGACCCTTGGATTAAAGTTCTGGGCCAGTTTGGATAAAGATCCAGGCCCACCCGAGTCTATCCTGTGTTTTCTCTCTGTTTCTCTCCTCTCTATTTCTAATTTAATTTTCATCCCTCATTCCTCAAGAGTTCCTGGGATAAATAAGTGTGGGGCTAGAACCCCACATTAGAGGAGTGGTGGTGTGAAAGAAAATGTCCCCCAAAGACAGTGGTACTATTAGGAGTTGTGGCCTTGTTGGAGGAAGTGTGTCATTGTGACAGTCAGTCGACTTCCTGCTGCCTTCTGGTCAAGATGTAGATAGTTCCATGTCTGCCTGAATGGTGCCATGCTCTCCATCATGATGATAATAATTGACTGATCCTCTGAAACTGTAAACCACCACCTCAATTGAACATTTTCTTTTTTAAGAGTTGCAGTGGTCATGGTGTCTTTTCAAAGCAATAAAAGCCTAAGACAAGAGGCACTTCAGAAATAGTTAGAAATTCTGTCCTAATCCTAAGGCAAATTGCTTTTAATGATTATTTTTCTGAATCTCAAGTCAGCAACTTACACAGAAATTTTTAATATCGTTCTATCACCCACAAGTACTTGACATTTACAGTTTGGAAGTAACAGTGATTTTTTTTAAAAAAATTTCTAGACTAGGTATACAGCTCAATGGTTACAAGGAGGCTCTCTGTTTATTCTTTAGTGTTCAGAAAAACATTCTTTGTGTTCTTTAATTAAACCATTGTATCACTATAAAAGCTAAAGACTTTGCATACATTGTCCAAACACTGCAATTCATAACGTACAGTATTCTTGGATCTGAGCCAAGGAGCTTTGCATTGTTCTCTTCGACGTTGCCGGGTGTTATGTCACACACAGTGCAAAGTACACGTGTTGTATGCTGAGAACCAAGGCCCCAGTGAGGTTGGGCAACACAGCGGGTGAGGACTGGCAAAAACACCCTGAATTCATTTCACATTTGGTTTTGAATGATTTTGTGTTCAGACACCTTTCACTCTTGACACTTTTTCATGATCTCATATTCAGTTACATGGCCTCCACAGACTGATATTTAAAAAACTGTGATTGGTGCGAAAAGATTGCTCAGAGATTAAGAGCATGTATGGCTCTTATAGAAGACTGAGCTTAGGTTCCCAGCACCCTTATCGGGATGCTCACAACTGCCTATAACTCCAGTTCCAGAACACTTACCATCTTGTGCCCTCAGCAGCCACCTATATATTCACACAGGCATACATACATATTCATAAATAAAAATGTATACTTTAAAAAAAGCTGTGACTATAGGTGACATTGAGAGTGAAGTTATATTTGCTAGGCTGGTCACTAGAGTAGACTGGCCCAGGCACCTTCTGGACCATTGCCAGCAGACCAAGGTGGGGTCAACCTTGTGGATTCCTGAGAGCCTCCCCAGCACCCAGCCTCTTCCTATTCCCATAATGTCCGCATCTATCATGGTATCTTCCTCCCTGCCCTCCCACTCTGTCCCTGTTCTAGGTTGACCCTCCCATTTCTCTAGCTGTCATCATAGAGCCTTTGTCCAGTGACAGATGGAGGCAGATATAGAGATCCGCGGCCAGGCACCAGGCTGAGTTCCGGGAATCCAACTGATGAGAGAGAGGAGAGATACTGCAGGCAGAAGACATGGAGATCATGATGGGAGGACGTGCAGAGATGACCGGCCACACTAGAGGAAGTCCATGAACTGTGGACTGGTGGCTGTGGAGCCCCCATGGGACTGGACTAGGCCCTCTGGACATGGAAGACGGTTATTTGGCTCGAACTGTTTGGGGGGGCACCCAGGCAGGGGGATCGGGATCTGTCCCTGGTGCATGGGCAGGCTTCTGGGAATCCGGTGCCTGTGGTGTGACACCTTGCACAGCCTTGGTGCAGTGGGAAGGGGCTTGGACCTGCCTAGGCTCAGTGAGCTGGGCTTTGCTGACTCCCCATGGGAGACCTCGATTTGGGGGATGTGGGGATGTGGATTGGCTTGGGAAAGAGGGCTGGGGGGTGGGAGGAGAGAGGGTCTGTGGATAGCATGAGGAGTGAGTAGAAAATTTCTTAATAAAGAAAAATAAAATAAAGAGTGAAGTTATATTGTAGAGTTAAGATGAGAGAGTGGTAGGGTCTTGTATAAAAACAGCTGGATGGATTTAGAGAGCATAGACTCTTCATAAAAAGAAGTAGGTGTAGAAATTCAAGATTGAAATAATTTTTGGAATTTACTCCAGTGATTGCTTGGACAAATAAAAATCACTGTCAGAAAAAGTGAGGCTACAGACAGGTGCCAATCATTTATAGTGGCAAGAACAGGTTTAAATCTGTGGAAAATAAAAAGGGAATGAGGATAGTGGAGAAGAATATGAAATTTCCATACATCTGTAAGAGGAATTGTCTTAGTTAGGGTTTTTATTGTTATGAAAAGACACCATGATCACAGCAACTCTTATAAATGAAAACATTTAATTTGGGTGGCTATCTTACAGTTTCAGAGGTTCAGTCCATTATCATCATGGCAAGGAGCATGGCAGCATGCAGACAGATAGGGTACTGGAGAAGTAGCTGAGAGTCCTATATCTTGCAGGCAACAGGAAGTTGACTGTCTCATTGGGTATGGCTTGAGCATATATGAAGCCTCAAAGCCCACCTCCACAGTGACATACTTCCTCCAACAAGACCACACCTACATCAACAAGGCCACCCACACCTCCTAATAGTGCCATTCCCTTTGGGGGCCATTTTCTTTCAAACCACCACTGGAAAATATGTTAAAAATACTCAAGCCTAAAAAAGGAATCCTAAAGTAATTATTTCAGTTAAAGTTGTTCTTATGGTTTTCATGGAGAAGTTGTAATCATTTCTGAAATCCAAAAGCAAATTTACTCCTTATTAGGCTGGTAGGATGGCTCCGTGAGTAAAGGGATTTGCTACCGAGCTTGAAGACCTGGTTTAATGCCCAGAACCCACCCACATGATAGAGAGAACAAATGCCAAAGGCTGCCCTCTGACTCCCACCACATGTGCCATGGTTCCAACATGCTTGTAAAGTTATAAAGTGGGCATTCATTTAAAATTCTCTAGATATTTAAATAATATTCATAAGGGAGTGGAAATTGTGTACTACTGTGTACCATTGTACTTCTTGTACTTTTTATGTTACACCTCATTTCTTTAACCACAAGAACCTTTGAAAAAGAAGGTAAGTCTAAATAGTTTTATGGTTTTCCTAAGTCTAGATTTGTTCATAAGACACACACCTGTCACGTTCCAATTTAGAAAATAAGGTGCATTCTTTTGTTTGGAAACACTTCTAATGATATAGCTTTTAAAGATGTGTAGACAGCTGCCACAGATTCAGACAACTCATTTTGAGGTATTAATTGGTTCACTTCTCAGTATTCCTTGTTGTCTCGTGTTTACGCAATAATATTGACTAGATGCCTTGATTTCACTAAGTTAGTATATTTTTTGTTTTTTATCCAAATAATTATTTTAAAATATCCTAAGAAAATTAGCCCAAACTTTCAAATGTCATACGAAACTTGTTATTTTATTTAAATTATTGTTAAATTAAATTATTGGTTTTCACTTCTGCTGTTGAAGGTATTTTTCTTTGAACAGTTATTGTACTACTGGGTCAATTATGATGAACCCAAATTTTCCAGGATGATTAGGATAATTATGTTAAAAGTGATGAGCATGGTAGAGATAGATAAATGTACTTAACATTGTATTTATAAATTGTATTTACAAATATAGCAATTATAACTAAAGCAACTATAAAAAATTTATAAATAAGGAAAAATTATAGAGAAAAGTGACAATGGCAAGTATCTTTAATTTGAATTTATCCTCTTTAGGGACAATTAGCTTTAAAGATTCTCTACAGTTGGTAAAATTCAACATTACCTCATGAAAAACTTTTATGAACAAATTAGGCAGTGGAGGATTTTATATCAACATTGTAAAGGCTGCATTTGATAAAGATGTAATCCAAACCATACCAAGTAAGAGGAATCTGAAAGCAGTTCTAAGATCAATAAGACAGGGTTTCCGCCTACACCGCTCTGATTTAATGTAGTATTGCAAAATAAGATAATCACAGAAAAACAAATATTTTTACAGTTTTCTCACATATGTGGAAACAGGTTGATGAGAACTAGGTGGCATGGAAAGATGCTACTGGACATGGGAGAAAGGGTAGAAGGAGGATAGAATGATATGAGCAATGCATACTGGAAACATCACATCAAATCCATGTAGTTTATAAAAGTATCATGTGCTAATAAAACAGAAAAAAATGGAAGTTCAGCTTTACTTTAACACTAATTTCCTTCCCAATTATCCGATGTGTAATACAGTGTTTATTTGAGCAGAAGCATGAAAAAGATACTAGTTCAAATAATATGCATAACTCTTATTCATATCATATTGGCTTATAGACATCAGCAGGATTGTATAACTACTATGATATCCTGTTCACTAAATGCAAAAGGTTAAATGTAAATTTTGTTGTTGTTGTTGTTGGTTTTTCGAGACAGGGTTTCTCTGTAGTTTTGCGCCTTTCCTGGAACTCACTTTGTAGTCCAGGCTGGCCTCGAACTCACAGAGATCCTCCTGCCTCTGCCTCCCGAGTGCTGGGATTAAAGGTGTGCGCCACCACCGCCCAGCAGGTTAAATGTAAATTTTAAAATAGGCATCTTATGAATACAGTGGAAAACATCCAAAGACTTGCACATTCCCTTGTAAGTTACTATCATCATGTCAGTTAGAAGGTTTTCATGGGCCATTTTCTTAAACGGAAATTTCCCTGTAAAGTTTTGTGCAATAACATTGCAAAGCCTTCAAGTTTTCATCATCCATCCCCAGGTCTGTGTGGTCTGATTACAGGAGACACTTTGATGAATGCATTTTCACTTTGAATAGCTGGGAATGCATTACTTTTGGAATAATACATTAGCTTTGTCAAACACAGTGAGAGAAGACAGAAATACATAAAAATTCAGTGTGTCAGAATAAGAGGTTAACTGCAGCAGCATCTAAGAAATGTCATATAGGGGACAGCAAACATCTGCAGAAAATGACACAGGATTCGTTACTGTTGAGGAGAAAGTAGGCTTCAGTTTTAGATGCAGAAATGGTGAGTTTTGGAAGCCATCAACTCTACAATACATTCTTCTGGAGTTCAATGTCAATGCAGGCAATGCAAGAGAACATAGGAATGTTTGACAGGGAATGTATCCCTTAAAATTCTGCCATTATCTACCTTTTCAATCTTCTAGGCACATATTTAGTATGGTTTTTCTTTTGCCAAATTCAAGTATTTTTTGCATAATTTTTACAAGAATTGATTTTTTAAGGCCAAACCCTGTCATGTGTACTGTATACATTTGATGTGTCAAGTAATTACTGTAAATCTGTACATTCATCTATTGTTGGAACACAATCCAAGAGTGGTGTCATGCAAGGGGAATTCTGAGGGCTTGTGAGTAAACTCCAAGAAAACAAGCAAGAGTCTTGTGGGCTCACTTTCTTCCAAAACACGGAACAGTTCTTGGAATGTGCTGTTGTGCCTCTCTCAGGTGTAGTGGATAGAGTGAATTGACTGAAGATTGCTCATCACAACTGACCAGTGTTACTTGTTTACATTGCTCTATGGTAAAGTGCCAAGTGAAGTTTGTCTTTGTGGTTGTACTCTTTACTCATATGGTTCTTCCTAACCTCTCAGAGCATAAATTGTCTGATGCTCTAAATAAAGATGGCTGTTACATGAGACTTTAGTCTGTGCCATTTTTAGGCTCCAGTCTCCCAGGTTCACACAGCCAACTAGAGTAATAATAGTCTATAAAATCCAAGAAAAACAAAATCATTGCCTCAGGTTATTTTCAATTAAGTGAAATAGTATATAAAAAGTACTTATGACAGAGATTTACACACATTGAAACATTCTGCAAATATTTATTACAGTTATGATTATTATCATGAGAGGCTATACTGCTTTTTTGTGATTCTTAGTCTCATTAATAAAACAATTTAAGAGTGGACTCAAATAGAAGATCAAGGTCAATTTTATTAAAACTTAAAAACACAACGTGGGAGGGGGGGCAAACTGCGGATCTAAACAGCTGCCCAGAGGGGGAAAATGGAGGAAAAAAGAAAAAACAAAAATGCTATGCACCTGAGTTAAGTCATCATGGAAGTCAGCAACAGGACATTAACCAGCCACAACATGGGGAAGGGGAGCTACAAAGAAGAATGTAAGCAAAAGCATGCCTAGGAAAGAAATAAAAAGAAGGAATGAAATGATAATTCAGAAAAATGAGCAGACTTATGTGGTGATACATTTGTAATCTAAGAAATAAAGCTTGCCTGAAGATCAGAGGACAGAGCCAGTCAGATACAGAGTTTTAACCACAGAGGACGGGGCAGTGGTGGTTCATAACTTTAATTCCAGCACTTGGGATCACACACCTTTAATCCCAGTACCTGGGAGTTACATGTCATTAATCCCAGCACTAGGAAGGTTGAGACAGGAAGTGATGTGGCTGGGCAGAGAAAGGAATATAAGGCAGAAGGAGACAGGAATTAGGTAGGCCCTTTCAGCTGAAGACTCAGAGGCATTTAGTCTGAGGATTTGTGGAGATAGGATCTTCTCTTTCCAGCTGAGGATTTGCAAGATGAGAAGTGGCTGTGGCTTGTTTCCTCTGATCTTTCAGCATTTACCCCAATATCTGGCTCCAGGTTTTTATTATAAGACCATTTAGGGTTTGTATAACAGACTTATGAAGTAGCATGGCTATATTCTGCAAGAGACTGCTTAGCAGGTAGGGATGCTGGAAAAAAATTCATTATCTCACTAAAGGGGATAATTTATTCTATTTAATATAACTTAAGATAAACCTACCTGGAGGTAGCTCCTTGCTGGAATGACTGACCAAACCCAGCTGGAATTTAGGTCTCCATTCAGGCCAATGATTCTATTCTCTTGATCAGAAAAAAATTTCCCTCGATGTGCCTTTATTGCTATTCTCACATTAGTATATCTACTCCATATTTCCCTTGATGCCTCACCTCCTGACACTGGACACACAATAAGGATTATAAGACAATATTAATAAATTTCATTGTTAGATGATGCCGAGAATGGGTCATTTTTTTCTACTCTAAAAGATCTACAGTCCCATCTTTTTTTTTTTTTTTTTTTTTTTTTTTTTTGGTTTTTCGAGACAGGGTCTCTCTGTGTAGCTTTGCGCCTTTCCTGGAACTCACTCGGTAGTCCAGGCTGGCCTCGAACTCACAGAGATCCGCCTGGCTCTGCCTCCCGAGTGCTGGGATTAAAGGCGTGCGCCACCACCGCCCAGCTACAGTCCCATCTTAAAAGATGTAACCTTAGCCAGTTTACAGATTGGGGAGATGGTTCACTGGGCAAAGTGCTTACCACATAAGCATGAGTCATAAGTTTGGAACACAAGAACTCAAAGCAGAATGCTGTAGTGCATATCTGTAATTTTAACATTCTTATGTCAAGATGGGAGGTAGAACAATTTCCAAAACTGCATAGGTCTATTGCTAGTTTCTCATATGTAGTGTGTAAGAGTAAACAGTAAGAACCTCTACCTCAAACAAGTCAGAAACTGAGGACCAATATCTGAGATGGTTGTCGGACCTATACATGAAAAATATGCCATGTATGTTCACACACACACACACACACACACACACACACACACACACACACATATACACACATACAGAAAGAGGAGAGAAAGAGAAAGAGGGGGTTGTTTTAAAACACATAATTAGTTTTAATGGTAGAACATTGTTATCATCCAAAGACTCATCCACTTACAAGCCCAATGACGGAATTGAATGTAACAAAAATTAATGAAAAAATGAGACTAAAAATTTGAAAGAGATCAAGGAGGTATATATGTGAGGATTGGGGGTGGGGGAGAAAGGGAAGGGGAAAAATGATGTAACTGTAGTATTTTGGATGTTCCCCACCTCCTAAATATCATTATGGCTTCCTGTTTTGTGTTTTTATGGGATTCCTGAGTGTGAGAACAAGTGGGTCTCTGCATCTATATGTGTTTCTTGTACCTACCTTTTCCTGAGCTCTTTTGTTTGCTTGTTTTGTCCTTTTCTGACATGTTGTTATTGTATTTTATCCTTTAGAGGCCTGTTTATTTTCTAATGAGAGTCCGAAAGGGGGTGAGTACAGATGGGAAGGGAGGTGGGAAAGAACTGGGAGGAGATAGTGATTTCTTTTACTGTTCATTATAATATAAAACCCGGAGACAAATATGAGAAAAGAACCTGAGACAATCTCCAAATCAAGACACACCCCTACCACCACCTGCTGGCTCCAAAAGGGCCCCAGGCAACCATCTAGCCCAGCCTCCCCTTCTTTGGGGCCACTCTTTCTCGAGTTTGGGGAAACTCTATAATCCATCCAGACTAGCTGAATGTAAACCCTATCCCTTAAATCAATGCCTGACTCTAATTGGACATCAGGCCACAGCACAGACATGATTCCTAAAACAAGGAGGCATTATCAGGATATATTATATGAAAAAAAAATCTACTTTCAATAAAAAAATTATAAAAAGAAATGGAGAAATAACACTTAGTCAGGGAGACTCACATGGGACTCCCACAGCTACTGCTAAGTAAATGAGAACTCCCATATAAATAATAATAATAATACATAAATAAAATAAATTTTTAAAAAAGAATAGTAATCCACAGCAAAAACATTTCTTCTCACTGTGACTTTATTGTACCAGTAAGGGGATGACAAATGTCAAATTCTTCAATAAAACATCACAGGTTAAATTCCACAGCATACAATTGTTGGGGTCCTGGAGAAGTCTCACAAAAGACCACCATTCACATATGCAATCAACAAGAGTGTTTATTATTCCAGTGCACTGAGGCTGTCCACCCCACACAAAGGCAAGATGGTGATAACCCTGAGAGGAACATGTGAACCCCTTTTGAGCATAGCCAAGGGGAGTTCTTAGGGCGCCTGAGCTGGCTTACCACGATAACCAGATTGGTGAATACCCTAAATGTCATTAAGTAACTTAGGGCACACACCTTAGGTGTGATTGGCTTAAGCAAGTGGCAATTATGTTAGTACATTCCTAATTGGCTAGGACTCTTACTGAGCTGGCTAAGACTATAGCTTTTCCATTTTGGGGCAGGCCTGGGCAAGTTCCAGGCTTTGTTTTTATTTGGTTATTACCTTGAGTTGCTGTGACGCTCTGAGGGCTGGCTCAGGCCTAGTATACCTTGAGCTGCTATAAAGGGCATTAAAGACTGATTTTCCTTTGTGGCTTCCTCAGAAATGGCCTGCTCAATTTCAAGAAGCAGGAATTGAGGCCTAATTCTTGCCTGAGTCATTTGGAGCCTGTCACAATATTTACGTGGCCTTCTCACAATCACAAAAATAAAATATTATGAATAAACAAGATTTGTCACAAAATGGGGGACATATTTTAAGACTTTAAACTAAATTGAGGGATTTCTCAGAATTCTTAAGAAAAACTGATTTTTAAAGGGATTGGTGGTGGTTTCTCAGAAAATTGGAAATCAATCTTTCTCAAAACCAGTGATATTACTCTTGGGCATATACTCAAGGAATGCTCAATCATACCACAAGGACACTTGCTCAACTATGTTCACAGCAGCATTAATCATAATTGCTAGAACCTGGAAACAACTTAGATGCCCCTCAACTGAAGAATGGATAAAGAAAATGTGGTACCTATCGACAATGGAGTACTACTCAGCAGTAAAAAACAATGATATCAAGGAATTTACAGGCAAATGAATGGAACTAGAAAATATCATCCTGAGTGAGGTAGCCCAGACTCAGAAAGACAAACATGGTATGTACTCACTCATAAGTGGATACTAGATATAAAGCAAATGATAATCAGACTATAACCCACAGCTCCAGAGAAGCTAGCTAACAAGGAGGACCCAAAGAGGGATGCATAGATCACTCTGGGAAGGGGAAATAGATGAGCTCTCCATGAGTAAACTGGGGATAAAGGGGGGGGATAGAGGGTAGGGGGTGGGGGATGAGAACATAAGAAAATGGGATGGTCAAGCTGGAACAGGGACAGAGTGGGAGAGCAATGAAAGAACTAGATACCTTGATAGAGGGAGACATCATGGGGATAGGGAAAAACCTGGTGCTGGGCAAGTTCCCAGGAATCCACAAGGATGACCCCAGCTTAGAACACTAGCAATAGTAGAGAGGGCGCCTGAGCTGGCTTACCACGGAAATCAGATTGGTGAATACCCTAAATGTCATCATAGAGCCTTCATCCAGTAACTGATGGAAGCAGATACAGAGATCCACAGCCAAGCACCAGTCTGAGCTCCAGGAGTCCAGCCAAAAAGAAGGAAAAGGGATTCTATGAGTAAGGGACATCAAGATGATGAAGCAGAAACCTACAGAGACAACCAAACCAAGCTAGTGGGAACTCATGAACTTTAGACCAACAGCTGTAGAGCCTTCATGGGACTGGACTAGGCCCTCTGCATAAGCCAGACAGTCATGTAGTTTGATCTGCTCAAGGGGCCCTCTGCCAGTAGGATCAGGATCCATCCCTAGTGCATAAGCTGGCTTTTTGGAGCCCACTACCTATGGTGAGACACCTTGCACAACCTTGATGCAGGGGGAGGTGCTTAGACCTGCCTCAACTGAATGTACCAGGCTCTGCTGACTCCCAATGGGAGGCCTTACCTTTTCAGAGGAGAAAATGGGGTGTGGGTTGAGAGAGAGGCTTGGGAGGCAGGAGGATCTGTGATTAGTATATAAAATGAATAAAAAAATTTCTTAATAAAAAAATAAAGGGATTGGTGAATTGTCACCACAAAACAAAGGCATTATCATGGCCAAAGCAGTGTGAAGCAAATGTTCTGATCTCTGATCAATAATGAAAGGGATACAATGCCCTAAAAAGTATGTATTCTTTTATTAAATGATACCTGACACTATTCCCATCTCTTCAGGCCATTGTTTAAATATCCACATGATACATTTACTGACACAGTTTGCTAAGAATAATGCTTCTTTGACAGATAGTTTGTCCTGGATAAAAGCAGGTTGTTTGGTGTAGAAATACACAAACAAGGTGGAAAGTAGTGATAGTCTAAAGCCTGAGCTGCCAAAATAGTTCATAAGAATGGGGAAAACAAGAGCTTTGAGTCTATTGCACTAATTTTAACGAGCAATAGACTTGCCAGAAACCTGGTGGTGAAACACCAGAGAATGAGGAAATAACAGAAAATGTAGACTATTTCTCCACATGGCTCTACCCAGCTATTATGGGGGACCTAAGACAGTCCATTGGAAAACTAAGAGATATTTTGATAATTGGTGGGGTTCTTAAGATATGTTTCCAGTATATATTGCAATAAACTGGAACATGGTAAAATCTTCTAAAGCTTGAAATGACTGAACACCATATTTCTCTTGATCATTGACTTATCAATATATATGGAAATAATTTTATCTCTAAAAACTTAGGCTCAAATATGATTACAAATTCTTAAAATTTCAGCCAGGTACATCAGAGGCTACACACTGTGGTGAATATCAATTTTGTAGTTTAATTACATGAATATTTGCCATACAAATTTTCATTCAGTATTGTATTAGAGATTCCATACTAATGCAAAGAAAACATCTTCAACAAATGATGCTGGCATAACTGGATGGTGGTATGTAAAAGAATACAAATAGACACATATCTATCACCCTCCACAAAACTCAAGTCCAAATGGATCAAAGACCTCAACATAAATCCAGTTACAGTGAACCTGATAGAAAGGAAAGAGGGAAGTAGCTGTGAACACACTGGCACATGAGACAGTAGGAGGAAAAAAAGCAAATTTGCCTTATTGAAAGGACTAAAACCACCCAACAAATTTGCCTAAATGAATAAAGACTTGGTATATTTATTTATGTTTTACAATGACATATTTCACAATGAAAACTGCAGCAAAGACCTAAAACACAAGATTTTAACTTTTGCAGTTGGTCTGCAAAAGAATAAGAACCATTCTACTAAAAGACAGTGAAAGACCTTCCATTCTTGATAATATTACTAGTGTTTTGACCCAAGTATTGTAGGACTTCACTATAACCCGTGAACTTCAAAAATGAAGTCACCAGTTTCCAAACAGCCTGGTCTATGTAGAGATTTCAAGGCCAATTGAGCTACCTGGTGAAATTCCATCTCAAAAGGCAAAGAGATGAGGATATGTCATAGTTGTAAAGCCCTCAGTTTGATCCATATCTATAAAAAAACTGATAGGTGGGTAGATGATAGATGATTGATTGATAGATAGATGGATGGATGGATGATAGACAGACAGACAGACAGACAGACAGATAGATAGATAGATGGGCAGATAGATTCATTTGGTTTTATCAACAACACATGTGACTCTTCAAACCATTCCAGTTTGAAACATTGTCATCTTTCTGAAGAAAGCCCACTCACATGCAATCAATACCAATTATAATACACAAATTTATTTTGTATCAATATGAACTTCTATTTCAAACACAAGCATAAACATAGTCATCATTTAAAAATAAATATCTAAGTCATAATAGAATGATAATCAATTTTTAAGTAGAAATTAATGTGCAGGGGGCCTAACTGAAAGACCCAAAAGAAGTTATAGCATAAGTTCAGAAAAGGAATAAAGGCAGGTGCATAAGTATCAAAGTATAGACTTCATAACATTATCAGAGGAACCAAGAAATGTATAATAAAAAGACATCCGAGATCCAGAAACATATATTTTTACAGAGTCATGGAATAAATACGATTAAATTTACAGATCTGTCAAATTTATCAGATTTGACCTTGAAATTTCTGCTGTTCTCAATACGAGAATTCATAAGCTACACTTGCAAGTACATTAGAAGATGAAAAAGTCAACTTTCTTTCTTTCTCTCTTTCTTTCTTTCTTTCTTTCTTCTTATTTGCTTATTTATTTATTTGTTTGTTTGTTTGTTTATTTGATTCAAGCTCTTCCTCTGTATCTCTGGCTGTTTTGGACTCACTACTAACACCAGTAAGCCTAGCCTCAAATTATTTGAAAAAAACACTTCATAAGTCAGTCAGATTTCTAGCCTTTGTATAATACCTTTGATACATGAACTACTTGCTTCCTTGCTCTGAGACAGAAATGACATTTGAAACATAATTGAATATTCAGATTATTTTCAGAGTGGACAACCATTCCCAGAACCACTGAAAACTCGAGGTACTCATTCTATGAGTAGAATCAGTGTCACTTGTTGACTTGCTGGACTATATACCACATGAAATGTCCAATTTTTTTTCTTTTCCTTTCTTTTTGAGATATTCATTATATAGTACAGACTGACCTTGAATTTGCTATACTGCTGAGGATGAGCATTGGCTCTTGGTTTCCCTGCTTCCACCTCTGGAGTATATGGATTATAGACATGTGTCACCATGCTTGGTTTATATGGCATCAAAGATCTAACGGCAGAGTTCATGCATGCTCAGCAAGCACTCTGCTTTCCAACCTGCATCCTTTTTTGTCTCACATTTTGCTTTCATAGATCCATGATACTGTCCCTATGTTCATACTTAGAGAATTAAGTCTACCTTAGTTAGTTTGGAATATGATAACAAGACAGCACACTTAGATGGCTTAACTAGGACATTGATTTTTCCAATAGCTTTGGATGCTGTGATGTCTAAGATTAAAATGCCAGCAAGTTCAGATCCTGGTGAGGGTCTTCTGTCTGGCTTGTGCATGGCTGACTCCTTGATATTTCTCGGCATCCTTTCTTCATGTGTACAAGATGTAAAGATGGAGTGAGTGATCTAGTTCTTTACTAAACCCATTATGAAGGCTTCACTTTCATAAATTAATAATCGAATGCTTCTTACTGCCCAAGGGCTCCATCTCCAAAAACCATCACATTACTGATATACACTTCTGAATATACATTTGTAAGGACACAGACATTTAAGATTAACAAACAGTTAAATTTTAATGATGATAAAATACTACTTTTGGATAACATATTTCTAAATTTTCAGTTGTATATGTAAATGACATTGTGACCAAATGTGTGTTTGTGCTACCTTATGTTTTGACAGTAAGTCACCTATATAATTGAGATTCCTCAGAGCAGTTGACTTTGTGTTAGCTAGATACATAACATGAACCCTGTAAATTATAGTATAGAGGTCAGAAATGGATCCAAATCATAAGGATAGCTGCTGGCTATTTCAGGCTTTAAGGTATAGAATACCATATGAACAATCTTTAGTTGTTTGTTGAGGGTGCCCCCAAAAAATATCCAGAAGGAAAAAAAACTCTAAGCAGAAGGAAATTAGATCTTCCAACACTAATAACCAAGTTGAAATCAGACACACACTCCAGAACCTTCAAATAAGAATACATCTTGCTAACGTCTTACTTTTAGCCTTGTGATGCTATGACCATAGGTCAGCCACTTTGTGCCTATCTCCTAATATGATTGATGTTTTGAACTGCTGTGTTTGTGGTCACTTCTTACAGAGAAAGAGAAAACGTAATACAAAATTTAGAAGCTTCCATCAGAGGACTGATCAAAAATAAAGAAGTAACTTTGAAAAAAGAAAGTGGTGGATAAAAACTAGAGAATTGTTAATACACACACACACACACACACACACACACAGAGAGAGAGAGAGAGAGAGAGAGAGAGAGAGAGAGAGAGAGAGAGAGAGAGAGAGAGTTAGTTTTGAATAGGTTGCTATTGCACATAGATCTATCTTTTGGGGATCCAAAGGATGTGAGCACCATGCAATTACAAACAGAGAAAATGAAACTTCCTTCTGTAGCATCACTTAAAACTTATGTGAAGCCATCACTGTTTTGTGGAACACAAAATATGTAAGCAACTATCTTGGATATGAGGATAAGGAGACTCCCAAATGAAGTGTTAAATATGTACATTCACTTCTGTTCAGTGCTCATATTAAGATAAAAGAAGACAAATAAAACATCAAGCTATAACATGATACAAAGAAAAGGGTTTAGTGGATAAGTGTGCACAGCATTCTTGCAGAGGACCTGAGTCCTAGCATCCACACTAGGTGGCTCATGATAGTCTACCTCCAGTTCTGGGGCATATGACATCTTTTGACCTCCATGGACACCTGTATTTATATATACACAACCACCCATCAGCAGACATAAATACACACTATTAAAATAAAGAAAAGGAAGCGTAGACTGATGAGCTGGAAATTCTTCACCTAATTATATGGCAATATACGACAAAACTGAGGTTGCAAAAAAGGAAAAATGAGAAGAACTTGGTGGTATAACTTTGTGTTAAAATCTCAGGAAGTTCCATGTGTTTAGAAAATTATGCTTTGCAACTGTTTCCTTTTACAGACTCAGAGTATCATCAGAGGACCAATGAGAAACTGGGCATCTTTGTCCCTCATCCAGATCAACAAGAGCACAGGGATTATCTCAGAATGATTTTTTTGGTAAAGTCATTTGCTCCTGAGTGAAATCCAATGCAATTCACGAAAGATCACAGGCTCTTGAGATGTTTTTATCAGCAGGATTTCTATCAGTTTGACCAACAGGGCTGAAGAATGGCAGAAGCAGACTGGCACACTAATCTGATGAAATATGTGTTACTTTATATGTGAAGGGAAGGATGCTCCTGAGTGCATAGATGGTGGAAACAGCTCAGAGAGCCCCATAATATTACTTCTTGGATCTGAAATAGAATTTTAAAAGCCCAATTTTTTCACAACAGTATTTCAGAAATGTTTCAATATGTGACTCCATGGTATGCCCCATTCCTTTTTTTTTTTAAACTCAACTGTTTAAAGATTGATTCTCAATGCCTACATTTAATTTGGGAGTATAGAGCGTGAATCATTTGTCTCCATTTCACAGATCCACAAATGGGGGAAAATTTACTCAGGAGCAATGTCTAACATAATACACTTAGAAATATCACCCCTTCCTTATCTAGACACTGTTGATGAAACTGAGGAGACTGAGCAGATGCTGAGAATGTTAGAAAACTTAGAAATGGAAAACATATTTTGCTTTGGGAATAAATATAAAAAACCAGCAACATTGGGGTCAGAGGATGGACTCTGTTGTGATTCAAATTTTGAGGTATTTCCCAAGATTTATCCCCTACCATGTTCTCATCCTAAATGATACATCTATGAATATGGGAAATCTCACTCCTATAGTTCTAGACTGTTCAGTTGTACACCCTGGAAAGTAATAAAGTTGATTCTTCCCCTGTTGTGGTGAAGCAGGCCACTGGCCATACCACAAGTTTCTGTATTGCCCCTGCCACTCATCACATTATACAGGCCCACAGTCATTCTCATTTATCCCAGTAGGCTGCTTATATGGAAGCTGGGGCTGCTCCAACACATGCAGCTGTCCAGTGGCTGATTTTTGAATTGTGTCCAGTGAAATGACATGGCAGTTACACTGTCTCATCTCCAAGTATCCATTGCTTCCTTTAGTCACCATAGCTACAGATGCCCTAAAGGATAGTAAGATCCCTGTTCTTTAAAGCATGGTTCCTCTACCAGTCAGCATTTGAGGAACAACTCTGAATAAAGAAGGATGTTCACTTGAAAGGTGCTGAGGACATAGATATTCAATGTTAGCTCTCTTAACTCTGGCTGTGTAGGTGGAAGTATATGTCCCGCCAGGAACTCCCAAATACCTGGCAGCTACTTCACAAATTACCACACAGAGGCTTATATTAAATATAAATGCTCAGCCACTAGCTCAGGCTTATTACTAACTAGCTCTTACACTTAAATTAACCCATAATACTCATCTATGTTTAGCCATGTGGCTTGGTACTTTTTCTCAGTATGGCTTTTTCATCTTGCTTCCTCTGTGTCAGGCTGGTGACTCCTGACTCCACCCTTCTCATTCCTGTCATCCTTAGTTTAGTTGCCCAGTTCAAGTGACAAATCTTTACAGTGTACAAGAGGATTATTCCACAGCATGGGTGTATTCAGGTTTTTTGTTATATGGCTAAAAATTAATCCCTCCCCTCTCTCTCTCCATGCCTACATCCTCTTTTCCTCTCCTTGAACAATAAAATAAGTACATACACAAAGAAAGAATTCCATACTTCAATATCATTTTGAAGGTATTTTAGCATACAATAACAGTAGACACAAAGGTTCTCTTGTAAATGAAAAAATCATTTACTTAAAATGCCTCTGTACTTTGAGAAATCAATAGCTTGAGATTTTCATTGGGATTAGGGCCACGATTCTCCAGAGGTTTCTGACAATTATTAGAGGAGAGAATTTAAGAATGGAGCGAGATTCATCCTCATATTGACATTCTTGTGTGCTTGTGGTTTCATCCTGATATGAAGTTTTGTAACTGTTGGGTGGGTGAGAGTTGTGAGAAGCAACTAAAGATAATTTTCCAGACAATAATAGGACAGGACATGGAGGCCTAAAGTAGATGACTTAAATGGATCATATACAGTGTGTGATGCTGGTTGAAAGCTATGATTTCTTTGTGACAACATTTTTCTTCCTCAGATATTCCTACAACTACAACTTCGAGAGTGACTAATGTGATAAAATCACTCACTTTTAAAAACTTCTAATTTAAAAAAAAGAGCTATTTGAGGTAAACAAACTATATTAATATAGACAACACTAATTTCAAAGGGCACAATACTTTAGACCCAAATTCTAGAGTCTGGAATCAAAGTAGAATAAGATTTTATGACATACAGCATTATAGTTCTCTTGAACTAAATAAATGCAGAATGTATGAAAAACCATTGATTAAGCTGGAATATGTCCAAATAATGAATTCTTAGCAATTAATTTTTTAGGCAACCAAACCATACATTTTAGTAAAGGAAGTGGGTATCATGAACAAGCTAAAAAGTGAGATAAATTATAGAAATTAAACATTAAAATATAGAGAGAACTCTTCTGAGAAAGATGCAAGAAAAATATCAAAGACAGCATAATTAGAACATCAACAATATCTATATTTGAAATTTCCTTAGAATGACAATTCCCAAAATGCCTACTTGAAAATGAATAGATGTTGATTTAAATGAAAGAAAATGATAATAATAGAATGCTATGCAGAAAAGAAATGCAAAATCGAGGATTCTTAAATAATTTATAAGATTATGGATATACAAAATCATCTGTATATATATATATATATATATATAGTCTGCAGAAAAATATATTTCATTCTACAAAGTTTTACAATAGGTAACTAATAACCATATAAACTCCCAACTTCTGAGGAGAAATTACCTAAATTTAGAAAATATTACAGATGCATTGAGGATCTACTGGTTGTTTGGTATTATGCTTGATACTGATACTTTAAGTGATAATGAGAAAGTCAATGGAAACAGATGCACTAGGTAGTTTTTGTCACGTTGACACAGACAGAATCATCTGTGAGTAGGTAGCGTCAATTGAGAAAATGCCTCCACCAGATTGCACATAGGCAAGTCTGTGAAGGCCTTTTCACGACCAATGACTCATGTGGAAGAGCTCAGCCCACTGTGAGTGGTATTACTCAAAGCAGGTGGGCCTGGGTTATGCCAAAAAGGAAACTGAACAAGCCATAAGAGGATACCAGTAAGTAGTGTTCTTCCATGGCCTCTGCTTTTAGTTTCTGCCTTCAGGCTGCTGACTTCCTTTCATGATGGATTGTGATAGGGTTTATGTAAACCAAATAAACCCTTTCTTCTTCAGTTGCTTTGGCCATGGTGTTTACCACAGTAATAAAAAGCAAACTAAAAAAGTAAAAATCAACATGAGCAATATCTTAAAACAAACATAGTACAATGTCCAGCTGTGATCACAGAAAGTGATATTCCTAATTATTTTAACTTATCATAGTATTTACCTGCCTGGAATTATTTTTTGATTCAGTATATATGGAAATTAAAATTCAGAACCCTAAATACAGTATACAATATGACTCTCATATTTTGTGTCAATACGAGACATTCCCCCCTAAACTTTAACTTCTTTGTCTTGTTTCACAAATCTTAGACCCATTTCTATTATCAAGTAAACTGATTTCCTCTGTCCTAACCACTTATGTCCCTTGCAAACATGTTTCTTTCTGCTTTGCTCTCCCAAAACATTTTTTAAAAACAGTAGCTGTCACCTTCTCTGTGAGGCAGCTATGTGATTTAGTCATCAATCTCTAATTTTTGGTTTTTCTTTTCTAAGAGAAACTAAATATTTCTGAAATCCCTGCCACACGAACGATTGATTTTAATTTAGAGTCATCACCACACACCTCACGAGGGGACTCCATCAGTGCATCATGTCACACCATGTTTCTCCTAGCATGCTCCTGTGTTTCTCACCCACATTTGTTCATACCTTTATTTTTTTCTCTTTTAAAAGTATTCCTTCAGAGTGTAAAAAAAATGTGATATTCACAAATGTTTCCCATCACTTCACGGCTTTTATTCAGATTTTACATAAAAAGTAGAATTGTTACCTTCTTCCCTTAGTGTTCCATGTCTACTGGATCTGAAACTCTCTATAACAACAACTTAGAGAACATGGCTGTAGAAGGTTCCCCATTCTAGACTCCATTTCTTCTCCATTCTCCATTTCTCAAATCTTCTATACTTAGAACCATGTATCTAAACACCACAATTATCAGAGGGTAGATCAGCAGTAGATAGTTGTCTAACATATGAAAAACTATGAATCTGATCACCAGCATTGCCCCCCCATAAAACAATAATACTAATCTCGTGGTGTATTATAATTTATAGAATGTTGTATTGCTTTACACACACACACACACACACACACACACATACACACACAGAGTCTTCATCTCTACTTCTCAGTCAAGTTAGGCTTCTAATACTATGTAATAGATTCTTTTAAAGAATAAAATCTCTGATGCAAATCCATTCCAGTTAATAAAATCTCATTTGACAAATACAAACATTCTTTGTCCATTGACCTGTCACATACTCAGCATTACTAGTGCAAAGACACACTCGAAAATAGTTAGCTATTCTTCCTTTTCATCTGATCCTCACACACTGGTAGTTTCTCTCTCCTTTGGCACTTTCAGATTGTTACACCAAATATCATAAACTGAGAACAATTTAAACAAGAGAAATTTAGTGCCCATAGTTCAGGGGACTGGAAGGTCCAATATCAAGACACCAGCATATTTGGTGTCTGCTTACCACACATATTCTTTAGAAATGGGTTATCTCCTCTCTGTAACATAACAGGACAGTAGGGATTCACTAGCTCCCCATGGTCTTTGGGTAGAGACTGCATAAGCTAAACACCTTACAAAGCACCCCTGTCCCTAATGCATAAGCTTCCAGGCCATAGTATGGACCCCAGAGGTGATTCTTAGTCTTTGTTCTTGGCTCTTTTCCCCTTTGCAGTCATGTAATTATTAACTTTCTCTTCTAGTTTTGAACTAGACATTGCTTTCTTTCTTATGATTCTCTTGTCTTTCTAATGTGGTTTCACTTGTATTTTTCTATGTGCAGACAATTTGTAACTCTACTTTTCTGTCTTGAACTTCCTTTTGGCTTTAAACTCTTAGCTGATAATGTTCATTTGTCAAACTTCACATGTACACAGGAGACCTTGTTCTCCTTACTGGACCTCACAAATTCACTCTCTTCTTAAAGCGCTCATCTCAGAGCTTATCCTGTGAAATGTGGATTTTCTGTAACAGACAAAAATCCTCTCAAAATAGATCCAAAGCTGCTCATGCTTATCTGTTTTCATTGCTGATTCTCTAAAGTAAATCTTCTTGTGTATCCTCTATACTTTTGACACACATGCTATGGATGACCAGATCCAATTTTCACTCATCCAATTCATTGTCTAAATGGAATTCAGAAGCAATTAGTGATCTCAATCATTTGCCCATAATAATGCATAGACCTTTTATAGCATCTATCGATTGTCATGTTCAATCACAGCTGTATGGCCTGTTGTGAACTGTATCACTCTATGTATGTGACATCATCATACATTTCACTTTTGACTTCTTTCCATAATTAGTATAAGCCATAGGACCCTCTGTCTGCTTCTCACTGTATCAAGTTGACTACAGCATGGAAGCCTTTATAATCACTTGAGCTTTTCTCTGGCTCACAGTTCTTGCAGAGAAGTCCAAAGAAGGGCCCCAACATCTTAGCATATAGTCAGGGCTGTCTTGCTGCATGATATACAGTAGAGAACATCACAATGCGACACAAAGCAGTCATACTAGCTAACATCTTCTACCTTTGGTAAAGTCACTAATAAAGCCTCATGAAGGCCATCTTTGTAGTGACCCCATCTAATCTTATTTACCATTTAGATGTCTCACCTGTAAAAAACATTACTGTGAATTTGAAGATTGTTTCTAACATGTGAGTTTTTAATTGTTATGTTCAAACTACAGTAATTCATCACACTTAATCATCTCCTCTAAATGGGTTCTGAATTGTTTGAGAATGAAGACCAAAACTATAATTCTTGCATTTCTCAACACTGATAAGAATATGGTAACAAAATCGCTATGTAAGTATTGAGAACTCTGCGGGAAATGATGATTATGGTGGTATGTAGTGAGATTATCAATGAATCCTTTCATAAAATCAGATAGACATGGGCTTCCACACAGATTGTCAAGCTAACAATTGCATTAACTGTATCTCAGAAATTGCTACATTATATCCATGATGTCAGAGTTTATAGAAGAAAAAAAAGATAAATCAATGCTACATCTAAGTGAGAAAATGGAACAAACACGAGGTGAGTAACCACACTGCCACTGAGGACGTTCTAGACCTCCCTGAAGACAACAGCTGGAGTGACTGAGTTTTGTCACTCCAGTAACACAGAGAACATCAGGGATTCTGGAAAAGTTTTGATAGCTCCTGGGACAGTGTCAACCACAAAAATTTATTGAAATGAACAAGACAAAACTTTGACACTTGAGCCTGTCACTGAAGAGTGGAATCACAGTAAACAAGAATGGCTATTGGAGAGGTACAGGATATAAGATTGTTGTAAGAACTCAGTAAAGACAAGACAGGTCCTTTCAGGAGGTCAGTGTGTGTGTGGTGTGTATGTATTTTCTGGTTTTGTGTGTGTTTTCTTCACCAGCCGATGGATTTACGTGAAACTGAAAAATCTACCTTAAACATACATGCATACACAGAAAATTGCCTATCATTACTATTAAATAAAATACAACAAAAATGGCAGGATATAAAACAATATTATAATTTTTAGAATAAATCAAAAACATTAAAAAAACTCTTATATGTTCCTTTCAGATGAAACTGACATTTTCCAATAATCCTGCCAAACAGGAAAGATACCAAATGTATCTTCTAACTGTCTTAGAACAATGGAATTGTTCCTCTCACTAGACAACATGAATCTACAAGAAGGATGCTATTGCAGACCTGAAGGATGCTCTGTCCAGAAGGAAATCTGCACAGATGTTACCTCACATGCTGTTGGCATTGTCGCAAACAAACACGTGGAGATTAAAGATTCTTGTTAAGATAATAGAAATGTGTGCTCAGCATATAAAGTACTAAGAGCTGAGTTATTTTCATAAAGTTGGAATAAAAGGATCAAGAAAAGGAAGCCAGAGAGCAAGTTCCCGGGTTTCAGCTGAAGCACCAGCCTGTTCTGCCCAGAAGGAGAGCCCTTGTGAGAACAGGAGGGAAGAGGTTGGTGTGCTGCCGACTATTCCCCGTGTGTGTGCATTCACAGCACACGCACAAAATAGGAATAAGAACAAAACGCCTAAGGACTGTCTGAAAAAAAAACCTAATAGGTGAAAATATTTTAGCATCTCAAAAATGACTTAAAAATAAAATAGCATACACAAAAATCATGTATAAGCACAAATAAAGTAGACAAAATCTCATAGGAAACTGGAGGTGAAAAGGGGGATGAAGATAATAATAAAATCCATTATCCCATGTATTCATTTACAAAATACAGTTAAAGAGTTTTTAAATAAGGAAACTACAGACAATAACGTAAGGATTCAATGAATGCCTTAGGAGAAAGAACAAAACAAGGCATAGAATCATAATGAAAAATGAAGACTGTCATTCCTAGACTATTTTGGAAAATTAAAATGAAAAAAAGAACTGAACAGAGTGTATTTAATCCCTAAGACACCCCAGGATACTCACCAAACACACTCTTGTAAAATGACTGTACTCACTGTTACTTTGATGGTTGAGGGTAGCAGAGTGCGGCAGGGTCTCACAGTGTTGCCCAAGCTAGGGCTGGTCTCTTTATCTACCTGACTCAGCATCTCCAATTTGGGGACTTAAGTACGTAACATACACATGGATAAATTACTAGATTTTAAAGAAACAAAAATCAACTGGCCATGTAGGGAGCAATGAAAAGCAACTTCTAAGGATATTCAGGGCTCAGTACAACTTGACTCAGGAGTAACATCTCTCTTTGAACAAGATGACAAAGTTGAAGGATGATTGTGTGATTCCAGACTGGACCTTCTGTTTGCAAGAAGACTCTTGATGGCTCTTTCAACTCACATTCTTTGAGGAAACAAGTCATCCTGATGCAATGGTTTATGTTATAAGGAACCCAGAGAAGCCTCCACCAGATGTGAGTTAATCTGGGGTCCTCTCACTGAATCCTGTCAACAATTATGTGAATTTGGAAATGAATAAGGCCCAGCTTTCGACAAATGAGACCTCTGTGGTGGCCTGAATTTTGACTGTAATATGACAGGAGATCCCAAATACGTCTCTAATAATTAACGTGAGATCCATAAATATTTGTGACATAAATAAAGAGGTTAATGTCTGCTTTTTAAATGTATACAATGTAAAGGATTGTTAACTTGATACACAGCTAGTGTCCTGTTTAATAAAGTTTTAGTCCCTGATAAAGAATTTAGTAAATCTAGTTCACTAAGAGTTAACTATCATATGTCAGGGATCAGATTTATATTTTGTACTATTTTTAATATAATTATTATTATATCGATGATTGCCAAAGGGGCAGGGGTATCTGGTGAGAGGTTAATTATCTTATTATGCATTCCTTTCAGATTTGTGGAGCATGTAATATCTCTCAGTATGGAGCCATTTCTAATTATAGAACCCTGAATACAAGAATCTTGGATGAGCTGATTGATGGCTCATCAATCTGAAAAGCCAGAAGATAAGAAGTTAAGTGATGAGTGTCACTAACAGACGACCAGGTGCACATAGGGTAACAATCTGCTGATAACCAATCATAAGAGACCAGAACACAGCATACCAAGACATTATAACCACTCAGTATTTTCATTCAGCAACTTTTCCTTATTAAAAGAATTACAAGTATGCTTCATTTTTTTATCATATTTTTCCTTATCTAGATTCAGCAATGACTAAAGATGTACCTTTCTGCTAACACCAATAAGTCTTTAAAAATAATGGTGATAGAAATGTATGGTTTATTACATCACATATGAGAATTACATTGGCTATGGGTTTGAAAAAGGGTTTATGGTAACTGAAACATTTAAATGAATACGTTTGTATTTATTTGGCACAATTAAAATTTAATATTCAGAAACATTTCTACTATATTCTTGGAAACAACCTACTGATTTTAAGATACTAAGGAAGAAAAATTGCCTGTGTTCATAAATGCACAAACCTCAAAAATTGTAAATGCTTTCAATATCAGTCATAATAAATGTATGATTATATGAATTATTAAATAGGTTTGCCAGACCATGAGTATGAAGATGAATATTTGAATTCTTGCTTTCCTGTCCATATTTTATACCTGTTACTTGCCAATTAATTCTAAAGGACAATAACAAAAAAAAACACTGATTCCTCAATTCTGGCAATTCAAAAGTATAAATGAGATATTATGTCCTTCTTTTCAACTTAAAAGGTGTCTTCCTTCTCTTTTTCAATGAAATTTTCAGTCTAACAGATTTATTTTGATCTTATGTAAAGGGAAAAATATTATCATCTTATATATTCCTCAGACTGAACATTATTTTCACTAAACTATGTACAAGATATTCTGTGCTTAGAAGGACAATGAAGATGTCATCTAAAATATGATTCACCAAAGGAATAAGACAAGAGAATAAGTCATTCACAAGATTTAAGTGGCCTTTGCTTGCTAAACATTAGCATGGGTGAAGCATATGTATTAAACCAGTAGTTCTCAACCTACCTAATGCTGTGACACTTTAATACAGTTCTTCATGTTGTAGTGACCCCCCCCAAAACCATAAAATTAAATCCTTGCTACTCCATAACTGTAATTTTGCTACTGTTGTGAATCATAATGTAAATATCTAATACATGGGACATCGGATACGAAAGGGTCATTCAACCCCACATGGGGTTGCAACCCATAGATTGAGAACCACTTCATTAAACCCTGTTTATTGACCGTCTTCATCAAAAGGATTTTTAAATGCACATTTAATGTTATAAAAAGAAAGGTTTATGGGCCAGGTTTTAATTGAAGTCTCTGGAGGCGTGAGTTCTAAAGAGATCAGCTGATTCCTGCACTTTCAGAGTTTCATCATTAGTTCACTAAGAAGTTACAATGAAGCATTATGGTTTGCCTAGTTTACACAGGAAATTCATTGCCTCCTGCCTGTGAAGGCCAGGGTCACTGTGTCAGCAGGGTTGATTCCTTTTTTTCTTCATGGCCTTGTGTGTGTGTAGTCAGAAGTTTTTCTGGTCCTGCCAGGCCCTGTGGTTCTGAAGCCATTTATAAAATAACCACTCAGAAGCTTATATTAATTATAACTGCTTGGCCATTAGCTCAGACTTTTTACTAACTAGCTCTTACTCTTAAATTAACCCATAATTCTAATTTATGTTTAGACATGTGGCTTGGTATCTTTTCTCAGTTCTGCCTTGTCATCTTGCTTCCTCTCTCTGTCTGGCAACTCCTGACTCAGTCTTCCTCTTCCCAGCATTCTCCTTGTCTGCTTATGCTGCCTATACTTCCTGCCTCACTACTGGCCAATCAGCATTTTATTTATCAAGCAATCAGAGCAACACACATTCACAGCATATAAAACAAAATTCCACAGCATGTGTGTGTGTGTATGTGTGTGTGCATGTGTGCACACATGTGCATGTGAGTGTGCAAGTGTGTGTGACTACATGTGTACTTGACTATGTGTGTACGTGTATGTACACATGTATGACTATGTGTGTATGTGTTTAAGTGTGTGTGCATTTACCTGATTCTAATCTCCCTCTTACCAATTCATTTAGAGCCTCCCTGTATTACCATTTAAAAGGCTCTGGTGTTAGGGGATGAGATTTTAATACCAGAAATGTTGCAGGATCATGATCCAGTACATTAACAGCCCAAAGGATTTATCTTTCCATAATAAAATAATTTAGAATGATGGAGCTCACAGATAGTGATTCCATTACCCTGGGACTGGCCTCTAATGTGAATTCATGTGATAGAGTTGACCCTTCTTGACATGACTTTAGAGATTTTTGAACAAATTTCTTTGAGTTCAGCAATGGGCTGGTTAAGAATATTCTGGGAAGCAATCCTAGGAAGCTCTAGTTGTCCTGCATAGTAATCAAAATACACATGAGAATATAGGATATATTATAATACCCTGATATCCAGACTCCAGTTGTTAAATTTAAAAAAAGCACCAAGAGATCTGGTGGCGGTAATGTGGACACAGATGTGAAATCATGTCATTTCAATGCCATATAAATATGTGATTCGTTCTTTCCAATGAATGTTCAGTTCTAATGAATGCAGCTGCTTAGCGCTGTAATTTCATAGGGATAAAGGCCTGATAGATTCACAGAGAAAAGGGAAGATTTGACTAAAAGGATATCAAGATAAATGAAATCACTAAAAATATTTCATTAAATGTACGTGGTTTTTTTTTTTTTTTTTGGCTTTGAATTCCTAGCCAATGAAGAATCCACTTTTTAAAGACACTGAATAAAGATATCTAGTATGTTTAGGAACCAGCAAATGTCTGATTACAATCAATCAGCTGCACAACGGTACATAGAAATTAAATTCTAAAGCATGAATGCTTTAGTTGTATTTCTACATTTACTATTCACCTTAAAATTATTAAAGCCAATGTTGATGTCAGAGATTTTCTTTGATATACAAACTTCCTCTTGATGCTTAATGATAAATTTAAGATAGAAAAAGGTGTGCTTTATTTATCATATATTTGCACTTTTACTACTCTGAAAAATTGCAGGCTCTGCCTGAACAGAGATATAACCAGCATCATTTTGTTCTAAATCTTAACTTACCTTGCTGTTCACATTTCTGATTATAGACTTGCTCCTGAGTCCATGGCTTTGGTTACTGATATGTGAGTGCTCTTAGAGATGAAACACTTGAATGAGGTCAAGGTTCAAGAAGTAAACAATAACTGGCCTTTGTTTTTAAAATCTGCACTCTATCCCTGTTTCAACACCAGGTTGACATAATTCATACATGTTTTATTCATACCTACAAAGAGCACTATTATTCTACTTCTCTGATTAAGAAATATAAAATAGAGACTGGAGAGGTAGCTCAGCAATTAAGATCATTGCTGCTTTTACAGAGGAACCATGTTTGGTTTTCAGCATCCAAATTGAACTGCTCACAATCTCCTAAAAGTGCAGTTCTGGGGAACCCAACACCTTCTTCTGGCCTCTAAGAGCACCTGCATGCATGCAGTAAACATACATACACTAAGGTATACACACATACATGTAAAAGAAAAAATAAATTAATATTAAAAATATTAAAAGATACATAAAATAAAACAGGGCTGTGGGAGAGTTAATTTAAAAGGGATTTGAAAGAGATACTTTGCAATTCAGTACAATGTGACATCCTCAATTGGGATTTAATGTAAATCACAACTTCTAATATTTATGAGCAAAGATTCCACCTTGAAGAAATTGATAAAGCAAGTTGCTTACTAAAGAAGAAAGCTGAAAACAGCATGACTTAATGACTGCTCTAATTAAACTACAAGCTAATCCCATACCATGATTTAAATGCTAATTTCCTGAGTCACAAATCACAGGATCTAATATTGTGTGATCTCAATCCATTGTATTTTTTCAGTACTTTAATATTTTTAGGGATTTACAGTTTATAAAAAATTTTCACATAATAGTCTCTATATAATATATATTACCATATTTCCTTTTCAAAGTGGTCTGTGAAAGAAGTAAAGAATGTGTTTTTTATTTGAATTATTTATTATTATTATTAGTTATGTGTCTATGGTGTATGTGAATACAGACCCATGTGTGCCATAGTACACTTGCAGATTAAGGAGCAACTTCCAGAAATCAGTTTTGTCCTTCGATTGTAGGGGCTGAGGAATCAAACTCAGGCAGTCAGGCTTGTGTGACAAGCGCCTTTACCACCTGAGCCATTTCATATGGGTGCAGGGAAACTATTCAAAGTTAAATTTCACTTACAAATAACAAAGCTCAAGGGACCTATGACTTGAAGTAAATTCGATATAAATAAATATATTGGAGATCAGAACTATGCCATCTTCCGAAGAACTTTAAGGATTCCCACTCCCTTCAAAGCCAGTATATTTGTTGTCCTCTACATCTCTATAATATGTTACTAGATCCTTTATGCTGATACAACTGAGGGGGTCCATTATTGCATGCAGCTTGCACAAAGACAGCTTCATAATCATGGGGGAGGAAACAACCTCATATTCTGTGTCACCAAGATTTGATCTAAATGAATTTTGGATCCTATTTTTCTTCTCCTCTCTCCTGCCAGTGAGATAGACATTAAAGGACTAAGATTTGTTTTATTGTTTTGCCTTTTCCAGACAAATCAATAAAGTTAATAGAAATAGAATTCAGCTTCTCCATAAAGATTTAACCCTCAGCAAAATTGGTTCCCTTTTTAAGATCTTCATGTCGTTATCCACTCTCGGGCAAACCACTTAATCAATAAGTGTCTGTTGAACATCAGATGTTTGCAGAGAACTCTGTTGCACTTTGGAATGCTCTGCTGAGTGTAGCAGTCTTTGTATGCAATGACTTGTCCTCTGGTCGCCATGGCTGTAGGAACTAAAGACAGGGAGTGTTTGACTCACTAAGAGGAGCAGCATTTGGTTGCCATTTCTCCCCTCCTTACTTTATTTTTTCCTTTCCTACCCTATTTTCTTCACTTATTTATTTACTTCTTGGAGCCTCATAATAGTCAGTCCACTATGTGTTTCAAAGTAAATTAATGAAGAATCATGTGAGTCTAAAATTTTTGACTTATCCAATGATGAGCAGTTTGCACACAACACTACATGGCTGGTTTCAGTGCACATGGCTCCTGAGTGATCCATACAACAAGACCATACTATATAATAACGAATTCCTACACTTGAAGAAGCCTCTAGACAACAATTTATAATATTTTTGTTAATTTATACTATTTTTGTTTATAGAAATGATTTTTGGGTTATACCTATAATCTATAGCCTGCAATGTACAAAAGCAGAAACACTGAAAAAGTCAGACTGTGTAAGCATCTAGGTTGAGAAACAGAGAGGACTGAGATTTGAAACACAGAAAAAAGTGATGGAGAAAATACAAAACCATGAATTCTGTCTTCATGGGAGCCAATGTATTCACCAATTGGTTCAACACCATTGCACACTTTGCAGTTCTTTTTCAAGACAGTCTCATATTTGCGCTGATTGGCCTGGGACTCAGTTTCTAAACCAGGCTGTCCTCAGACTCACTGAGGTGAAACTATCTCTTCCTCTCAAGTGAGGGGATTGAAGGCATGTACCACCCACATCCAGTCTCCTTAATGTGCTTTTGTTATTGGCATGGGGGAAATTACCCTTCTATACATAGTAAGATTGAGTGAAATAATACAACATTAAAAATTTTATTTATCGGCCGGGCGGTGGTGGCGCACGCCTTTAATCCCAGCACTCGGGAGGCAGAGCCAGGCGGATCTCTGTGAGTTCGAGGCCAGCCTGGTCTCCAAAGCGAGTTCCAGGAAAGGCGCAAAGCTACACAGAGAAACCCTGTCTCGAAAAACCAAAAAAAAAAAAAAAAAAAAAAAATTTTATTTATCAACATGGAACATTTTGGTCAATTCTATTTAATTATTTTGATTTTTTTTCTCTCTCGCTCTCCACAAATCTCTACTCCAGGCAAAACAAAATACATAGCCAAAATTAGCATTATTTCTCAGTGATGACGTACCTGGATCTGTGTTTGTCTTCACCCAATCATAAAATTTTGTTGCCAGAAAGAACCCAACAAAACAAAAAAATCCACAAGACAGCATCTAAAAAGCAATTTTGAAATTACAACCTTCAGCCTTCCTTAAATGTTAGAAAATAATCAAGAATTAAAAAGCATGTGCTGTTTAGAATAAGAATCTGCCCCTCCCCCACCCATTGGCTGATATATTTGAATGCTTGGTGGCCAGGGAGCAGATCTGTTTGGCTCTGTTGGAGTAGCAGTGGCCTTAGTGTAGGAAGTTTGTCACTAGTGGGGGGCTTTGAGATTTCAGAAGCCCATGCCCTGTCCAGTGTTATCTGCCGATCAGGATAGAGTTCTCAGCTACCGCTCAGTGCCACCCATGATGCCTTACTCTTTGCCACGGTGGTAAAGGACTAACTCCTGAAACTGTAAGCAAGCCCCCGTTGAATGCCGTCTTTCATGAGCCTTGCCTTGGTCATGGTGTCTCTTCACAACGATACAGCTGTGACTAAGTTAGAAGTATCATTATTATTTCTCTTTCTTTTCTTTCTCTGAACTTCTTGGGTGCTCTCATGATCCTTGACCTGTCATCCCCACTGATGATAAAGTTGATCCTCGGTTCTCCAGCCTTTGTTAGCTTCTATCTCTCCCCCCTCCACACGCCTATTAGCTTTTCTCTGACTCAACCAGTTATTACACAAATTAAAGGAAAAATGCGGGCAGAAGCTATTTGTTCTACTTTTTTTTCTTGGTATACTCCAGCCTATAAACTTCATATACTCATTTAATCCTAAAAATTCCCCCAATCCATGCAGTTTTATGGCAATTTTAGAAATTAGGAAAGCTGACTTCAATGAAATTAAAAAAAACGGTGATCTCAACTAACATGTGTTAAATAACAAGGCTAATGGGAAAATTAAGGTTTTAACTGAGGACTCTTCAATGTCAGAACTTGTCTCTTAACTCTACCTCATCCTCATTGCCTTCTCTCTTCAGTGCATAGTAGCGCTCCATTGATTTCAAGTGTGGTTCACTAATTCCTCATGAAAAACAAATTGATTTGTATATGCAATTTATATATCTATACAACATAGTTAGCTAGTTTTATTTGATCTTAGATTCTTTTTAAATGTGTGGTTTGGATAGCCTTGTGTGTTGAATACTTGATACACAGCTGATGGCATTGTGTATGAAGATTCTAAAACCATAAGGAGGCGGAGCATTATTAGAGGAAGTGGATTAATGGGCCACGAGCCTTGAGATTTATCGCCCATCACACTTCCTTCTCCTCCTCCGTGACTGTGGATGCCATGTGACCACATGACTCCCACTCCTGCTAGTTTGCCTTTTAAGACATGATGTACACTTCTGAAGTACAAGCCAATATAAACTCTTTCCTACTTAAGTTGTGTAGATGAAATTCTAAACAGTCTGATTAAATAAGAAACACAGAGCCAAATACAGAGTTAAAAGCCCAAGAGATCAGAGCGCTAGCGAATAGCCCTTAGCTTACCAGTCGCTGCCGTCCTTCCCCTCAGAGAGACTTTCTCCTGTGTGACCTGTCTTTTTATTGCCTTTCTGTTCTACCTTCTCATTGGCTCTAAACCCAACCACATGATTTCCTCATCACTGCCTGTCTATACAGACCTCCAGGTCTCTATGGTTGGTACTGGGATTAAAGGTTCGGATCACTGATTAGCTGTGTCCTTGAATACACAGAGACTCTGCCTGCCATGTGATTGGATTAAGGGCATGTGCCACCACCGCCGGACTTCTCCTAAATGGCTTGCTTTTAGCTCTGATCCCCAGACAATTTTATTTATTAACATATAAATAAAATCACATTTCAGCACAAATAAAATATCACCATAAAGTTGTTTCTTGATGAGTATTTGGTGACAGTGGTGATGAAAATAACTAATGCACTGAGTACTTAACTGATTTTTAGAGACTTTATAAACATAAATTGTGCTAATATGATTCTCCAGGGCATCTGGCTATGTGGCTTCTTCTCTTTAAATGTCTATGGATTTTGTTTTCTCCTTAAAATTAAAGTTTCAGATTTAAAAAAAAATGGTGTGTTGTTATTTTAAAGAGAGCATGGAGGGTAAATGGGAGGTTTTCGAGGGAGGAAAGGGAAAGGAGAAATGATGTAATAATGTTATAATCTCAAAAACAAAAGAAATAATAAAAAAACAGTTTTGTATTAAAGCACCTAGTTATAAGGTTATTTGAAGGCAAAATGAGATACTTATGCCATCTTTAAACTCTAAATCTAAATATTTCTATAATTTCTGGAGACATTGGTGACAATAAAGTGATATGGTGATCTTAACGAAATTTAATTTAGATGAAAAATATTAGGACATAATTTGGAGGCTATGAATATGAATATTGGTGTCCTGATTAAAGACAATGAGATTTCTGTCAGATAGCATAACCCTTCTAATGTTCGCTTATATTGTAATATCGATCAGTATTTCTTTTGGTTTTTATCTTTTTTTTGAAGGTAGATTCTTCTCTCATACAATATATCTCAAAGACAGTTCCCTTCCTTCCACTCCTCCCGGCTCCCCGCAACGTCCCCTTCCCCTGGATGCACCCCCTTTCCTTTCCTCTTCAGAAAAGAGCAGGTCTCCAAGGGAGACAGCCAAACAGGACACAACAAGACACAACAAGACAAGGCAAAAGTTCTCATATGGAAACTGGACAAAGCAACCCCATAGGAGCGAAGTGTGAGGAGTCCCACAAATTACACCAAGTTAACAACCATAATATATACACAGAGGACCTGATGCAGACCCATGCAAGGCCTGTGCTTGCTGCTTAAGTCCCTGTGAGCCCTGCTTCGTTGATTGAATGGACCATTCCTTTCTTTGTATAGATGATTGACAGTCCGTTGCAACAATGGACATAGAGCACTTTGCTCATTAATACTCTGGTGTAAAATTAGGTCCCTTTATGTTCTTATTGTTGCAAATTAAGATACAAACATTGTATACAAGTTTTTATTTGAATATGTTTCATTTATGAAAACTTACTGATCAATAGACATGTTTTCAGAAACACAAAACAGGCCAATAGAAAAATCAGAGTGGGTCATTATTTCTTAGTGATTATAGGTTTTCTTTTAGTAGTGATGAGAATATCTTGGAATTGGATAAAAATTCAAATTGAATAACTGTGAATTCTATGGAAACATGCACTTTTATTATTTGCCAATTTCATGTCACATGAACTGTACACTATTTTTAAAAAGAAACCCCTGAAAATCTGCTTGGAAATTTTTTAAACAACAAAAAAACAATATTTCATAATAAATTAGGAAGTTAACAACAGCCCTTTCAAGGTTTTTTTTAAAGTAAATTAATTTTAAATAAAAACTTTTAAAAGTCATCAATTATGACACTGTCCTTTTAGTTTAGATCTACATCCGTGTTGCCTTATTGCCACATTAAAGTGACTTTACAGTTTCTTTGGCCAGAATTTATACTGTTAAACTGAAATTTTATTGCAAAATCAAAGCTACTATGCAGTATATTCCAACAGTTCATTTCTCCTGTCCAATTAGATGAAGAGAGTACCCAATTGACTCTGCAACTCACCGAATACCAATTTCCACATTCTTTAGTTTAATTTTATGTCAGGAAAAAAAACTGTAAACCACATGCCTGGTGAAAGAGGTAAATGTAGGCAGAAGTAATGAATATGTAAATAGAGTAATAATAATGAGATATATAAATACAGTAAAAGTAATGAACATGTGAGTAGAGTAATGCATCTCTCAACTCTCATCAAGGAAGTTTGTTTTTGCAGCAGGTGGTGATTAACACAAGTCCCACAAGTAGTCAAGGTGAAGAGAATAAATGACTTTGGAATGCTCAGTCCTTAATAAGGTGTGTATAGCTCACAACTCTCCTCCTGAGGTTCAGGGATCATTGCAATAGAGAGAGAGAGAATGGCTATAAGAGCCAGAGGCAGTGGCTATCTACAAGGGAACAGTGTTTACTGGACACACAGGGCAGTTGCATATATGAATTCACAGCAACTATGGCATATGCACAAGATCTGCAAAAGCTCAAACAAGAAAAAAAAATCCCAGCATGGAGAGAGAGGTAAAAATGATGCCCCACTCCCATAGCTGGGGAGCTATGGGTATTGTTAGTTTTTGAAAGAACACTCTTCCAGTTAGTTTTCTTTAAGGGTTTCGTGCATGATAAGCCTAATATGCAACCACTAGATGGTCACATGCCTAAGAGTTTATAGGCAGCATTAATTGTGCTTGAATAAGTAATTAATTGTACTTAAATAAAAATGAACAAGGACACAGCATCTGGTGAATATGGAATGGGGTGTGGATCTGAGAGGAGATATCATCAAAACACAATGTATGAAATTCTCAGTATAACACAAATATTTTAAAAGAATAAATAAACAAATATAAATAACAGTTACAAGTGGTTAGGGAATATTAGCCTTGAAGGGACATCATATACAGAATTCATCTTTTTCTCATTATAAATCTATTTAAAATTAGAATTTTTTAATTGACAGAGGTGAATTAATGGCAAGTATTAATGAGGCAGTAATTGAAATTCATATTAGAAATTGAACTGGAGTGTGCAATGATAATATATCTCTATTCTAAACTCAGTAAGTGTGAAAATAATGAGTGAGATTCAGGGTAATGCAGTTCCATGACTCAGCATATTGAGAAATTTATGCGAAATTAACCACATGAGTCACCTGAGCAGAGCAAAGCAGAATTGATTACTGTGCTAGGTTGTTGGCATCCAAGAGGAAAGAAAGGGCAAACAGCCCTGATTTTTACATGCTGATCCCTGCTCCAGAGGCATCATCAGGATCCACCAAGAAGACCAAAGAAGGATGCAAAATAAAAAAATAAAAATGAAAAAAGCAACAGTTATTAAAGCAGGATGAGTTTCTTGACAGAGAAATAAGAGGCAAGGTGAATTTCGAGTCAGGGTGCTTTGGAAGCAGCAGCAGGAGGGAGGGGCTGGGAGAGACAGAAACAGGGAAGTGGGAAAGGAAATGGTGATGAAGGGAAAATGTTTGAACCAAGTTTTATTTAGGACATCTTGACATTCCCACACTCTCTATCATCTCCACTTAGGTTTTCTTTTATGTGGATCATTCTTAGTGATATACAGAACAGTCAGCCACTATGAATTTTTCAAGACATTTTGTGTTTTGATATTGGCATCTGACTTCCATGCGAAAGATAAATTTTAAAATCAAGAAGTTTAAGAAATATGATCAAAGAAAGCCAAGACTATTTGCCGCACCATTGGTGACTTATCTTTAAACTACCTTACATTTATTTAACCATGTTTTACCACCACTCAGCAGTGTTAGTTATTCAATCCAGTCTATAATTTGATAAATGTTACCACAGGTTTCTTTTACATGGGGTGCTGTTAATACCAACAGCGAGAATAAGACCACTACCACAATTTGAGCCACATTTGAAGCAAGCTTGACTTTTTTTATTGGGGTGTACCCAAGAACTGGCCAGTGACTACCTCCTAAATTGGATTAAAGAGAGCAGCCCCAAACCTATTTCTTGGACCCCTTTTAAGAAGCAAAATCACCAGTAGTTTTACAGAAAAGAGACAATGAAGCAATAAGGAAATAGAGAAAAAAATCTCAAAAAAAAAAACCCATCATGAGGTCACCATGTGATTAGGGAGGATCAGAGAGGGTCAGGAAGGGTCAGGAGGGTCAGGAAGGGTCAGGGGGGCTCAGGAAGGGTCAGGGAGGGTCAGAGTATTCTCAAAATCAAGTCAAGGTCATGGGTTGGGAGAGGTCAGGTTCCAGGAATCAGAGAACAACTCAGCTCTTATAGTAATAGAAACTTATTTTTCACAATGCAGAATAATAACTCCTGCCTTCAAAATGGAGTCAGGAAGGTTCCTCATTCTCTCTTTGATTTATGTTTCCCTGTCAAATCTTTGATAGGAGAATGTCTTAATAATTTCCTCAAGCAGCAATGATTCTAGAATTGTTTATCGAATGGGTGATCAAGTTAGTGACATGTTGGAGGGCACAGGGCCTGATTATGATAATTAGTAGAAATATTATTAGAGGGCCAATGAAGGGGGAAAGTCATCTTAGTCATATTGGCCAGTCTAAATTTGGTTGAGAGATTTTGTCTATTTATTTATGTAAATCATCAGTTTGGTTGTCAATACTGTGAGAGAAATCAGAGATATTAAAATAGCACATTCCAGTAACTTGTTGAAAACCAAGAGTACATTTAAGTAACAGGTAATCAACAGTATCTCTATTTTGAAAAACAGTTGTTCTCAGTTCTTCCATTTCTTGATTAATTTCTGCTAATATTTTGCTGTAATATTAGTAGATTAGACAGGCTACTTTAGAAACCTCTCCTTTTAATTCAAAAACATGTCCTGGGATATGTAACAGAAAGGCTGTGGTAGCATCAGCTATAATAGGATCTAAAAGATATGAGGAATCACTGCAATTTTCAGGAAGAGCTTTTGTAATCATATTAACAGGTTGTAAAGATCTGCTGAGTAAAATAGATGTAACATGTCCTGTCCCACATAAACCTGCTGGGAATGCAGAATAAATACTATTTCCACAGGGAAAAAAAAAGTCCACCTTAAGAGTAATTGTTTACCAAAGGGGAGGGTGTGATAAGAAGTGGAATTACAATAAGAACAGACATTTGTGCAATCAAAATATAGACAATGGAGGAAAAAGACATTATCAACAGGAACATCAGCCATAGCTTCTAGAACATTAGAGGGGGCATCAATGTCCCCACTATCCTTGTGTAATTTTCATAAGAAACTCCTGTTCCATGTAAAGTTCTTTTTAAGAGCCCAGGAATAGAGGAATATCCCTGACACAGAAGGAGTTTTCTCATTGACTTTTTAGTGCTAGATGGACCCAGAGATTATATTCCAATTAGTTATAGACAGGATTACTCTGGGTATGTTAAATTAAATTGAAGTGATTAATGACCCCTTCCTTCCCCTTCTTATTTTAGCACACCTGTAATTTCCATTATCCAAACCCTTTAAAAATATTTGATTATGCTGAAGTCTGTGTTATTACATTGGGATTGGTCAGTTAGATTAGTCCATCCCAAGTATCCTCCATTCACCTGACTAATGACTGTTTGTTCCCCTTCTTTTGTCTGAACTATGGGCCCTGGTGGAAAAAAGGCAATCTTTTGAATGGCAAGACAATATCAGGATGTTTCCTATGATGGGGTGCCTTTTATTTCTCCTGTCAAGATGCATTTAGGTTCTGTTTACATAGATTGAAAATAAAACAACAAAACTGTTATCCATAAAACAATTATGATGCAAATTTAAATGGCAAGAATATAATGTTAGACAGTCAAACCTTAGAAAGTTTGATTTTTACTGGTCCTTTTTCAGATACTTTCCACCTCTGGGGTTCAGGCTCCACTTCCTTGTGTTCCTCAGGTACCTCTTTGAGGTGTGAGGGATGAACCCAGGCAGGAATACTGGTGACTTTAACAGCAGTAGGAGTCCAGAGAAACATGATGTAAGTTTCTTTCCATCTAGGTTCCAGCTGGCCAGTTTGAAGCAGTAGACTAATACCACATTTCTGGGCAAGAACTGGTGATCAGGTGGACAGTACCCAACAGGCTGAGCAGCCTGGACCTGAGAGAGAATTTGATCCATAGTTAATTGCAATCCTTTTAAGGACTCAGAGATTAGAATGAACAGGGCAATCAGATAACAGTCTGGCATGTACCCGAGGGGTCATGGGAGGTGGTCGCCTATAGACTATTTCATACCAGGTGAACTTTTCTCTATAGAAGTTACATCAGACTCTGAGAAGGGCATAAGGCAAGAGGTCAACACAGTTACCAGTTTCAAGAGGATATTTAGTTAAAATCTCCTTTATAGTTCTATTCATTTTCTCTATTTTTCCTAATCTCTGAGGATGATACATGCATTGAAGTTTCCAATTTATGTTAAGAGCCTTAGAGAACAATTGAGATAACTTGGCTGTGAAGGTCAAGCCATTGTTGGACCCTAGGGACGTGGGGGGGGCAAATCTGGGAATAATTTCCATTACTAATTTTTTAGCTACCACTTGGGCCATTTTTGTTCAGGATGGAAAGGTCTCTACCCAGCCTGTGATGGTATCAACAAAGACCAGCAGATATTTGTAGCCATACAGTCCTGGCTTGACTTCAGTGAAGTCCATTTCCTAAAATTCACTGAGTCTTGTACCTTGAGGCCATTGGCCTAGGGGATGTATGTCCTTCTTTGCATTTACCTGAGCACAGATCAGGCAGCGATCTGAAATGCTCTGAAGTTTTTCTCAGTGTCCAGGTAGCCAGACATGAGGGGAGATGAGTTCTGAGATCATCTTAGATGATAAGTACATGGCATAATGCAAGGCAGTTAGCCAGTTTGGGTCCAGTACAAAGGACTGTGGCTTGCAGAGTCTTCCATCAGGTAAGATCCACCATCTGTTGCGGCTCTCCTGAGCCCCTGAGTCAGAATATGATTTGATCTCTTCTGGATCATACTCAAGAACAGGCAGAGTAGGGGCTCAGGAACAGCAGACAGTTCCAGGACGGTCTAGGATTCAGATTCCCCAAGAGCAGCCTCTTTAGTAACTTGATCTGCATGGTTGTTACCTTGAGTTTGAGGTCTTTTGTTTTTTTGGGTGTCCTGGCCAGTGAATAATGGCCATTTCAGTTGGTAGTCAGAGGGCCTCTAGCAATTGGACAATTTCATATTTATTTTTAATTGTCTTTCCCTCTGAGGTGAGTAAGCCCTTCTGTTTATGCATCTGCCCATGAACAAAGCCATAGCAAAAGCATATCAGCTGATTATAGATGTTCGACTTTTCATTCAGCCCATCTTAAAGCCTGTGTCAGAGCAATTATTTCTGCTGTCTAGACAAAGCTTGTGCCCAGATGACCTCCTTCTGGCCTGTGATCACCACTGCCCCTGCATACCTGGTTCCTTCTTGAATGAAGCTGCTGCCATCTTTATAAAGATTTGCATCTCTGGTAGTGAGAGGAACATCTGCAGGTCAGGTCATATATCTTGGATGACGTTCAGCATCTCCAGTCAGTCATGGATGGGGTCCTAAGGGTCATTGTCTGGCAGTAGGGTGGTGGGATTAATGGCCAAGGATTTATCGAAAGTCAGTCTGTCATTATCTAAAAGAAGGGCTTGGTACTAAGTCAGACAAGTATTAGACATCCACTGGTTGGTGGCATCTCTCAGCAGGGCTTCCATGGCATGTGGAGCTGTTATAGTTAGAATCTGTCCCAATGTGAGCTTGTCAGCTCCTTTTACAAGAATTGCAGTGGCTACAATGGCTCTTAAATAAGGAGTCCATCCAGAGGCTACAGGATCCAATCTCTCTGAGATGTAAGTTATCATCAGCCTTTTCCAGGGACCCGGGGTCTGAGTAAGGATTCCCTTGGCAATGCCCTTTCTTTCATGGATATGAAAATGAAAGGGCTTGGAGATATCAGGGAGAATTAGTGCTGGGGCCTGTACCAGGGCCTCTTTCAAATCCTTAAAGGCCTGTTCATGTTCCTCAGTCCTTTCCAAAGGGATGTTGCCCCTGGCCATAGTAGAGTACAAGGGTTTGGCAATTTCAGCAAACCCAGGTATCCAAAGACAGCATTACTCAACAGCTCCCAGAAATTCCCTAACTTGTTTCCTGGTGGTTGGAGTTGGGATTTGCAGTATAGCCACTATGCAGGCCTGGGACAACAGTCTTTTTTCTTCTCTCAACTCATATTCCAAGTAAGTAACCTAGTGTGAGCAAACTTGGGCTTTCTTTTTAGAAACTCTATAGCCTAACGGGGCTAGAGTTTCCAAAAAGCCTGTGGTGGCTTGCAAACAGTACTCATCTTTAGCATCCAATAATAAATCATCCACGTATTGAAGCAAGGTTAACTTAGGGTACATACTATTGAAAAGACGTAAATCTTGGTTGAGTGCTTTATCGAAGATGGTGGGAGAGTTTTTGAACCCCTGAGGCAGTCTGGTGCAGGTTAGTTGCCCTGATATCCCCAGTTCAGGGTTAGCCCATTCAAATGAGAGGGTGAGCTGACTTAATTTTGACAGAGGGATGGGGAATAATGCATCTTTTAAGTCCAATACAGTGTAAACTTTATGCTCTGATGGTAATGAAGTGAGCTGAGGGATTTGGAACAGTTGAGTCAATGGATTCTACCCTTTTGTTCACTTCCCTCAAGTTTTGTATTGGTCTATAGTCTCAAGTTTCAGACTTTTGGACAGGCAACAAGGATGTATTCCAGGCTAACTGGCAAGGAATATGTATGCTTTTTCAAAGAAGGTACCTGAAGTGAATCTTAATCTTTCCCTGGCTTCTGAACTGATGGATATTGCCCCCGATGTTAGTTGTACTATGATGGGTAGCATATTTTTCATCAAGTCAAGGGGATTGTCCTCTGCCCAACCTGTAGGAATTTCCTTTTTCCATTCCCCTTTCAGGGAATGGGTTGGATTTTGGAGGAGCAAATATTCCTCACTTACTGGGTAGGTTATAGTTAAAGCCTTAGCAGGACCTCCCAATTGCAACCTGGGAGAGTCTCCTGGGAACCATATTGTTGCCTGGAGCTGGTTCAAGAGGTCCTGCCCCAGTAAAGGGTAGGGACATTCAGAAATAATAATAAAAAAAAATGAGTCACAATTCTTTGTCTTAGGTTAACAGTCCAGTCAGTGGTCCATTTTTATTCCTTGGCATACTCTGTTGTCCCCTGCACTTCCATTGTTTAGTTTATAAGGGGTCTCGGAGGCTCCTATAATACCGAATGAATAGCTCCTGTGTCCACTAGAATTTCACAGGTTGGTCCCCTATAGTGAAGGTTACTATAGGCTCTGGGAGCCTAGTTTGAAAGAGCTTGGGTTTGAGAGGTGGGGCTGTTTCCAGAATTCTTCCAATGACCCATTTCTTTGCAATAGGTGCATTGGTCCTTTAGTAAAGGTCTCCTCTTTTAATCATGGTGTACTTGGACAGAGTTGAAAGTGGCTGGGGTTTGTATTACAGCCATGGTGGAATGCCCCATCTTCTTTATCAAAAAATCTTCTTTGCTTTCTCTGCCATTGTGGGGGGCCAAAAACAGCTTGACCACACAGCTGCCATGACAGGCTTAGAGGCCCAGACACAGCTTCTGTGACAGGCTTACAGGCAGGCAACACCCAGACCCAGGAAAAGCCATAACCTGACCCCACCAAGAGAGGGCCTACATCTAAGGGGAAGTACCTGACATTCCAAACATTCCGACTATTAGATAAGCTAGCCAGATGTCCCTGAGTCTAGCACATACCTATTTTCTGTTTTACAGATACCCCTAGACAAATGTCAGCCAATCAGGGTTCTAAATCTGGGAAATCCCCTCACCCCAACTTCTGCTATGATAAAAACTCTATCCTGCCTGGACTCAGGGTTCTCTGCTTACACTGCTGCATTGGATGGACAGAGAGACCAAGCTTAGAACTTGAAAATAAAGGCTCTTTGCTTTTACATATGGGATTCAGTATCCATGGTGGTCTTTTGGGGATCCCCAAGAGCTGGACATAACAGCATAAAATACTTTTTGGAATATTTCCACTAGCTCTGACCTGACTTCTCCTGCAAACCCATCCATCTTTTGTATTTTTCTATGTATTTCACTGGTTAAATAAGTAACAAGGTTAATCATCTTCAGATATGCCAGGTCCTCTGGATGTACAGGAGTACATACCTGATAGGTATCCAGGAGATGCTCAAGGAAAGCTCAAGGCAGTTCATCTGGGCTGTGTTTCACATCACCTTAGATAGGTTAGTGGGCTTTTGGACTGCCCATTTCATCCCTTCTAGCAGAACCTGGAGGTATTCACTGAGTGACTTCCCACCTCTCTGTGTGTTGTAGTCCCGTTGGGGTCTCCTTAGAAGAGCAGGACCAATTGCCTCTGCCCTCTGGTCATCAGCCCTTGAAGCTACTCCAGGGAGTGCTTCAGGTACCCTCATGAGAATCTGCTCCCTTTCTTTGATAGTGAAGAGAGTACAGAGGATCTGAGGACAGTTGTCCCATGTGGGGAGATGATTGAAAATGACAGAATCCATTAGAGAAACTAAGCAATGGGGACCAATGCTGAAAGAGGGGTTCTGGTTCTTCTGGTTGTAGAGATCTGTGGTGGAGAAAGGTATGGTGATATTTTATTTGTATTAAAATGTTATTTGTATGTTAATAAATAAAGTTGCCCGGGGGTCAGCGCTATTAGCAAGCCATAGGAAAGCAGGGCAGTGGTGGCATACGCTTGTAATCCCAGCACTTGGTAGGCAGAGCTGGGTAAGTCTCTGTGTGTTCAGGGATACAGCCATTATTGGATACACATGCCTTTAATCTCAATACCAATCATGGAAAACCTGGAGGTCTATACAGACAGGCTGTGATGAGGCGGTCATGTGGTTGGGTTTACAACCAATGAGAAGGCAGAACAGGAACTCTATATAAAGACTTTAACACAGGGGTAGCTCTGGTTCGGAGAGGTAGGACCACCGCAGAAGGAAGGGTAAGGTTTTAGCTCTTAGCTCTGACCTCTTGGCTTTCTTCTTTGCATTGGTTCTGTGTTTCTTATTTAATAAGAAGGTTGTTTACATCTACAGAAAGGGACATACAGGAGTGATTGTTAGGAAGTGGCCATAGGGGAGTGAGGACTGAAGGAGGCACCACCCCAGAGCCAGAATTAGAAGAGGAGTTGGTAGGGCCATATGGGACTCCCTGGCAGATATGAGGAGGGGAAAAGACCGGGAGAGGCAGAGGAGTGCTGAGGAGAGAGAAGATAGGCAAAGATAGGGTAGAACTTGATGGTGGGGTAGGAGTTGGTGCAGACAGGGCAGAGTGAAGCCTTGGTGAGGACTGGCGTGGCAAAGGTGGAGGGTGAGGTAAGGAGGGTGAGAGGATGACAGGATTGCAGCCATCTTAGAGAAGGGTCAGACAGGAGGCAGCAAGCCCTGGGAAACCCACCAGAGAACGTGCTGCCCTTCCACCCTAAGCCCTGGGAAACCCACCAGACGATCAGTATGGGGGCAGCAGGCCCTGGGAAACTCATCAGAGGATGTGCTGCCCTTAGACCCAGACAATTAAGAGCCACATAAAAAACAGAGGTCCAGACATTTCCTGCCATACCTAGAGGATATGATAGATTATATACCGTAGCTGTCAGGGGAGCAAGTTTCCTGCAGATAAGAAATGGAATGTCTAATTGTCAGAGAAAATGGGTCTGCCGATGACATAGGTGCATGACATAAACTGCTAGAGAATATGGCAATTTCCTAGCAGCTTCAATGCCCCAATCAGTTCAAACCAATTGTCTCCAACCTGAAGTAAGCACCAGTCCTGAGCTTGTGACTATATAGAGTTGGAATTCCCCTAGACGTCCGACCCTAACCACTATAAAAATCCTCTCCTGTTACTGCTAGAGGTCCTTCTCACTCCAAACGCTGTGCCAGATGGACGAGGGGCCCAGTTTTGAACTCATGAATTAAAAACACTGTTTTTGCATTTGGATTGGTCTCTTGGTGGTCTCTGGGGACATCGGACTTTGGGTGCAACAGAGGGGAGAAGAGGGTAAAGATGATTATGTGGATAGAGGAGGGATTCTTCCTCATGTGAGCACTCAAGAGTAGTTTTCAGAGGAGACTCATTGGTTTCTCCTACAGGCCCTTGAAGGGTCCATCTGACAACAATCACAGCTTGGCCACCTTACCTGTTGTGGACCATATAGACCTTCATCCAGCAGGGCAGATTAGAAGTTGCTTCAGCCCAAGGCAAGATGTATCCAATCTGATCGGGGTAGCTGGGCTTACCAAGGTGACATTAGCCACTGCCCAAGCTATCTGAGAATCACTAGCATCCTGGGAGGGCCACTTAACTCCAAAAGTGGGCCGTTCAGTTTCACAGAATGTTTGGAAGTGACTCTTGGTGATAGGATAATCATAATCATAACTATAGAGGGATAAAGTTTATTAAAATTCTTTAGAACACAGGTTGGGGATGGTTAGGCTTGCTAGTCTTACTACTCTACCATGCATCAGCTTAGTCACCCCAAGTCCAAAATAAACTCATTAATGCAGAAAGTACAAAAGACAGAAAAAGGACAGTAAAAATGAAGCCAAAGATAAGACAAGACAAACAGGATATAAAACCAGACCAAAACTTCAGGTGGGTAGTGGGATGTCTTGCTTTTTTGCCCTGAACAGAAGAATATTGGGGTCTTGTCAAGCCCCCTTCACCTCCCAGAGAGGGATCCCATAAAACAGAACCAGATTATAACTCACCAGGAGGCCTGCATAGATGCTTGCTGCTTTTCTCAGCACAAAATTTCACCCCATACTATCAGACCAGAAGGCAGCCCCAGAGCCTTGGAAAGTCTCAAGGTACATGCCTACTGAGGCAGCCCCCCAGAGCTCTGAAGTGAAGTTCTGGACTTACAATTTGGGTGGGTAGCCTGAATCTCGCTTGGGCTCTCCAGAAAATGTTAATCCCAATGGTGAAAATAAGACCACTACATCAATTTGAGCCAAATTTGAAGCAAGCTTGGGTTTTTGTTTTTTTTTTTTTTTAATTAGGGTGCACCCAAGAGCTGACAAAGACTGCCTCCTAAATTGGATTAAAGAGAGCAGCCCTAAATCCATTTCTTAGGTCCCTTTAAGGAGCAAAATCACCAGTAGTTTTACAGAAGAAAGACAATGGGGCAATAAGGGAACACAGAAAAATATCTCAGAAAACGTGGTTAGGGAGGGACATGGAGATTAAGGTAGGGTCAAGGTATTCTCAAAAATAAGTCAAGGTCATGGGTTGGGGAAGGGCAGGTTCCAGGAAACAGAGAACAACTCAGTAAATAGAAACTTATTTTTCACAATGCAGCATAATGGCTCTGGCCTTCAAAATGGAGTCAGGCAGGTTCCTCAATGGTACTCTATTTTTCTTACATAAGTTAGTTAATTGATTTACCTGTCTCTGTGAGATAATGTTATGTGCTTTGCACAAAATTGAGAGATTAAAATGACTTATTAAAAACTTAATATTAGGCCAGGCGGTGGTGGCGCACGCCTTTAATCCCAGCACTCGGGAGGCAGAGCCAGGCGGATCTCTGTGAGTTCGAGGCCAGCCTGGGCTACCAAGTGAGTTCCAGGAGAGGCGCAAAGCTACACAGAGAAACCCTGTCTCGAAAAACCAAAAAAAAAAAACTTAATATTAAATAAATCTGGGCCAGAAAATCTGTGATGTCTGACTGTTTGAATTACTTCTCCTGTCGCTGTGATAAAATACTCTGACCAAAGCAACTTAAGGGAGACTTCACTCTGGCTTACAGTTCAGGGTATTGTCCATCAGGACAGCGTAAGTCAAGGCAGCATCAATGTGAAGTAGATTTTACATCACATTCACAATGAAAAAAGGCAGAAAGTGATGAATGTATACCAGCCAGAATCCCAGCAAGAACTGCACCCACAGTGGGGTATGTCTTCTCACCCTGTGTAGCATAGGCAAGAGACTCCCCCATAGACATGTGCAAATTCCCTTCTCCTAGGGTATTCTAGTTCTGTCAAGGTAACATTAACATTTTGCCATCACATTGAGTAACTGTATAGTACTTATTTTGCTAATAAATGGATGGAGCAAAAATCTTAATAAAAACTTTAGTAAGATATAAACTTTATTAATGTTGAGGTTAGCATAAAAAGGAATGAAGGAGTGAATTAATGCAACCAAATCATAATGACTCCTATATATGAAGCTGCCATGAGAGAGCCATAAAAAAATGTGTGCTAAACAAATGTCATCGTTATAATTACATTCTTTCTTTAATGGCTTAAAAGAGTCATGCCTTTAACATTTTTTCAGACAAATTAATCATATTCACTTACAAATAAGTTCCTACTCATTGATAAAAATAATCTTAGGTTATTGTATTTACAAAAGTTAGTTTTGTAATAATAGTTGTTTGCTAGTATTCTTTAATTTTCCCTTGATAATAAAAGGAAATGAAAAGAAACAGGCAACCTCATCAACTTAAAAATACTAGCATTTTAATCGATAGAGTAGACTTGAGCTTTTCAGTTTATAATTGAGAGGGAAAAGAGGGGGTAGAAAAGCTATTGTCTCTTATGTCCCTAATACTCCTAATACTGTCATGCCCTTCTTTGCAATTATATTGTAAGCATAGAAAAATCAGAGTTCTTTCTTTTTAAATTGTTTGAAAACATACAAACAATTCAATGGAGCCCTTCATTGATAAACATACTAAATTAAGAACCACCTGGAGTAACAAATAATGCTCCTGAGATACTTTTGGAGTAGGACTTTTCCCTTAGGACCCTTGAGCTACTTGATGAGTGTGAGTGACTAAGACATAATTTAAAAGTCCTGTATCTCCATTCATAGTGTATCTGAAATTCAAATTTATATCCCGGGTTGTAGAGAAACTAATTTGCTCTCCGTTTCCTTCCCTTGCTTGGAAGGTATTCCTGCTTGCTGATGCCCACTGACAGTTTAGACAGTCTTGAGTTATAGCTTTGCAAAAGGTATTCTCATCTCTGCCTTGTCTAATGCTTAGCTAGTTATAGTTTCCCAATGATCTCCATTATTTAAAGAGAAAGAAAACTACGTGTCCTGTATTTTTTATGTGTTTCGTCTTGGACTACTTGTATTTGCTATGTAATTAGATAGACAATAGCAGAATTTCAGGACATTAGGATTGACCCTTCCCTCAAAATAAACAGCTTTATATAACAAGGTCTGCAGGACTCTTATTGTTGATCATAGAAATGAGAGTCCTACTACTGACCCTGGAGGAGATAGGACACCTTGAGCTGCTCAATATGCCATTAGCTGATAACTATCTAAACCTGATTTGAGGAATTCTAAGATTATCATTTGATAAGAAACTTTATATATCTTGTCCCTCTTTTAAGAGTCAGTCCAACTGTGCTTGCCAATCCTTTAGGATGGTAAACCTTCCCTTAGCAAAGCCTTCTGTTACATTCATTCTTTTTACCTCCAAGTGAGTGGTTCAGTTGTGACACCAAAACAGGAGCAGCATATCTTGCAAATTAGGGAGCTCATTATGTTAAGCACCCATTGTTTACAAAAATAGGTTTTTATTTAAGTTTCTGTTTCTTAAATCTGATATAACCTGCAAAACATGTGACTCCATTTATATGCTGTGTATCTTTGTCTTCCTCCTTTACTGTAATTTCTACAGCCTCTAACAGTCAATTCTCTTGCCCCTGTAAATACACTTACAACTGTTTGTCTTTTACCTTTTTCTCCTAAAAGGGACCTCAAATGGCCAGAAGGGACTGCTCTCTAAAACCCCAATTTAGGCCAAGACTGTATTGGGAATTCTAATTGGTCTTAATAATAAAAACCCAGAGTCAGATATAGGGGTAAATGCTGAAAGATCAGAGAAGTAGAACAGCCAGCCACCAGAGAATTCTTACCTCTACAACGCCTCAGATTAAAAAAGGGCTGAGCTCCTCTCTCCTCCTGCCTTATATTCCTGTCTCCACCTCCCTCGTGCGGGATTAAAGGCATGTGCCTCCATTGCTTGGCTCTGTTTCTCTTTTAGACTAGATCAATCTCATGTAGCCCAGGGTGACCTTGAACTCCTGATCTTCCTGCTTCTTCCTTCCAAGTGCTGGGATTAAAGGTGTGTGCCACCACTACCTGGCCTCTATGATTAACTAGTGGCTAGCTCCACACTCTGATCTCCAGGCAAGCTTTATTTGTTGTGGGAGCCCATTCTCGGGTTCCTCGTGGCTTTACCCAGCAGGTCCACATAGAGGATGATTAGGACCACGGGCCTCAGTGCAGGTGTCTGAGATGGTCTGCACTTGGCTGTGCTGGGGGAGGAGGTCTTTTGCTCCACCCCTTGGTGTCTCTATAAAAACCCTGGGGCAGAGACAGTCAGGGCCCGTTGGAATAGGTTCCAGGCCCTCTCGAGGCTATCCTTTATTTTCTATCTGTTTATCTCCGCGATATTCTCCGCAATAAATCCTTCTATCTAATATTTCCTGCTGCTCACACTCAAGAAAACTCTGGGGAACTGTGGGGGTGGTTGGGTAAACGCCCCACAATTTGTTAGAGCACAAACAAAATATCATCACACAAGACAGTCCCATGTGCACCTCTAAAAATAAAACTTGCTTTAATTGGATAATTGTGGAACTGGTCTTTCTCCTTGAGATTTTTGGGTTTAACACAGTGTGCTGTTTTCAGTAGGCTATTGCTTTCTGTGTAAAATGAGCAAAAGAACGGTCTTATTTACATTAAATTTACTTTGTATTAGCCCATGTAAAATCTTTCTTGGCATGAAACTCAATGGAGACTGTTAATCCCAAGGGCAGGAATCAGACCACTACCACAATTTGAGCCATATTTGAAGCAAGCTTTATTTTTATTACCCAAGAGCTAGCCTGGGACTGCCTCCTAAGTCTGGTTAAAAAGAGCAGTTTCCAAACTAACTCTTGGTCACCTTTAAGGAGTAAAATCACAAGTAGCTTTACAGAAGAAAGACAATGGGGCAATAAGGAAATACAGAAAAGAAATCTCAGAAAAAAACCATCATGTGGTCACCATGTGATTAGGGAGGGTTCAGAGATGGTCAGGAAGGGTCAGGGAGGGTCAGAGTATTCTCAAAAACAAGTCAAGGTCATTAGTTGGGGAAGGGCAAGTTCCAGGAAGCAGAAAGCAACTGAGCTCTTATAGTAAGCAGAAACTTATTTTTCACATTACAGAATAATGGCTCCTACCTTCAAAATGGAGTCAGGCAAGTTCCTTTGCTGCTTGACAAAGTTCCAGCATTTCGACTTTGTGGCTCACAATGTTCCAGCACCCATTTACTTTCATTTGTAATGATTCTTACTATTATGCCTTTTTCTTTGGGAAATGTTGTGCCAGCTTTGGTGAAGGATGAAAATGTGCACAATGGTAGCCTCTCTAAACAAAATAATTCTTTGGAAAAAATCTCCACTACCATGGAACCTTGTAGGTGATACCTCTCCCTACTCCCATAGAAGTTAACACCAAGCTCCTAGAAAATTTAGATAAGAAATACGTGCTTGATAAATAAGGTATATTTAATAATCACGACTTAAAATTCCTAAAGTCTACTCAGGTTCACAGTGACATTTGTTGAGCCTCCTCTTTGCTCACTTTTAAGTTTTATCTATTTGGATAAACTAAGTCATACAAAAAAACTACAATATTCTATAATGGAACTTCTGATCCCCTAAGAAAGTTCTTTTCCCAAGGCCGGGCATTGACACAAGTCCCCATTTTCTCAGGGGCTTGAAGAAAGTTCTTGCTTGCTAAAAAGTGAGACAAATTCTTATCTCTGGCAAGAGGAACTTGTGGACCTTCCACTAACATATGACTGGTGCTTCCTCGACTCACACCACAGCTCGCAAGTCTCCTTTCTCTCATTTAGTCCCAGGTGCAACTACAGAGTTGAAAAGGTGTATTCTTTTCTCAATAAACTTGCTGGCAGCCATCACCCCCAGATTGTGTCCGTCTCCACACATCCTCCTTGGGACCTGAACCCTGCTACTTTCTGTCAAATTTGCTACTGTTTTAAAAGCCCTTGATGAATTCTCTGACTTGATATGCACTTGAAAATTGAAATCGTGTCTGTTGAGAAACTGTCCGAGAGGCCTTGGTGGGTTTGAGCCAAGGAGACACACCATGCCAGCAGCGGCCAAGGGGGCACAGTGGAAAGTTTCTCACACCATGCAGGCACATCATCAACATGGAAAGTTTTATTAAAGAGGGAGGGAAGAGGGACTAGAGAGAAAGAGAAAGGGGGAAAAAGAGAGAGAAAGGAGAGAAAGAGAAGCAGAGGTGCCCAGAGAGAGAGAAGGGAAGAAGAAGAGGAAGAAGGAGGGGGAGGGGTTTTTTCCTCTTACAGAGGTTTTAAGATTATGTTAAGATGCTGGGAAGGTCCTAACATTGTCACTTTCATGTAATGTCCAGTTCTAGAGTCTCCTAATTGGATTTTAGTCTACATTAAACCTAGGTCTGATTGCAAGTAGAAGGCAAGTTGTAAAAATTATAACATGTTTGCTTTAATTCTAACGTCCAAGACTTATATTCATCCCAGTAGTTTCTATGTCTTATTTCTGCTTCAGAGTTTTAATTAGGTGAAGTGCAATGTTTTAATATGAAGATCCATTGTTGGAATTCCTGGCCACTCCCCCAGCTACATGATCGCACATGCGCTGTCCAGTAGCCAAGCAAGAGGCTTAGTCATCCTGGGGCCTTATGTCCTACGTCATCCGTGCACTGCCTAGTCATGTAATTTGTGCACAGCATGATCACATAATCTATGAGATTGTAAGGTATAGTTACATAAGCCCATATGCACGCACATGTGTCGGGAATCCATAAAAGCAGGTCACAGACCCTTCCCCCTCTCTTTCCCTGCACAATTTTCCATAGGTCTAAGTATTCCCTCTTCTCTTTCCCCTAATAAACTCTTATAGTGGGTTTGTTGTGCCTCGTGGCTTTTCTCGCACGTAAACAGCGTCATTTAATGAATAACACAGAGCCACATAACTAACAGCTATCACCTAAGTAAAACTTTCAGTGGTTGTTTATTCTAAGAAGTGAATAATATTGAGAAAAAATACCTCATAAACAAAGCTTTTTCTAAAAGGTTACTGAAAGGATGAACAGCGCTGGTTGGTTGGCAGAAAAGTCACGGGCCATGGCTACCAGAGTTAGAAAGAGCTTTATTAGAAAGAAGAGGGGATAAGAAGGAGAAGCCAGGCCTGGCAGAGGGAACAGAGCAGGAACAGAGAGAGGAAACATAGGAAGAGAGGGGTGGGGGGGTCTGAGTCTGGCTTTTTAAGGTGGGGACTGCGTAACCACATGGCAGGTACATCGCCCAGGCCCCCGATGATGTAAGTGATGGGTTTACAACACGCCCCCACATTTGGACTTGTTTGCACATGCCCGGCAGACCTAGACACTTCCGCCTAGCCAGTTCCAGGTCAAAATAGCCATTTCGGGGCCAAGGCATCTTGTGTGACCAGGATCGTGACTTTGCATGGTTGCGTAAGAGCGTGCAACTTGCAACCATGTGATCTGCACAGGCGTGGAGTAGTGTAAGTACGCCACCCCAGCCTTTATAAGCTGGCGCCATATTCCTGGCTTCCTCTTCTTCCTCTTCTTCTTCTCCACACATGTGTCTCTCCCACAGGCCTGAGCACTTGTCTGTCCTTTTTGAAAGGACCAAGCAGATGCCATACCAGGCTGCTCAGTCTTCTCTCAGAGATCAGGCCTCAATTTCAGTTTCCTGAGACTTGAGGAAGCAGTTTCTGGGAGGGCTATGAAGTTCAGCCAGATATTTACTGTCTGGGGCCCCTCACCAACTTAGAGTTATGTGCAGTACATGCTTGGCCAGCCAGCCCCCATGGTGGTTCAAGGACAAAGCCTGGGACTTGTGCTGGACTGCCCCCAAAATAATAAATTGTAACCACCAACCAGTAAATTCAAAGGTTACATACCCTCACCTAATTAAAAGAGAACAGAGATAAAAATAAACCAATCTGAGTTGCACCCGTGCAAAACTCCCCCAACCCCCCTGAAGGGCTTGTGGATTTTGCCTTTAAAAAGCTAGCCACACAAAGAAAAACAAGTTCCTCCTGGCCTCACCGTTACTAGAGTGAGTGCTTTGGATCTAGCTTCCCTGCCCTTGGCTTGTAAACAAACAGAAATAAACCATGTTATTGCATTCTGTACCTAAGGTCTTTGGTGGAATCTTTGAGGTCACAATCTGGGCATAACACTTTTCTCTCATCTTAATAAAACTCTTGTTAGCAGATTCTGTCATGTTTCGTGACATTTCCTCGCAGGGTAAGAGCGCCGCTAAATAACTAACAGTAAGATATTAGACCAAGAAGAGTGAGAGCAGGATCATAACAGTTACTATAAATAACAGATACTACATTAACTCAATTTGATCCAGTGCATATTTGCAAGAGGAAAACAGGAAAGCAAAACTGAGAATATTCTATCTTGCTTTTTGTATAGAAAAAAGGTAAAAGGATACTAATTATTAACACCATTTTCAAGCCTGAGTAATAGATCCATACCACATATCTAAATTCATTGCATGATCTCCACACACTAATATGTCTCTACAAAATAATATAACAAGAATCACCTGTTTGTCTAGAAATTCTATTATAATAGTCTGTTCAACAGCTAGCCACTAAAGTGTAAGATGATATCATTTAGGTCTCTGCATACCCAAAGAAACAATGCATTTGTTATTGGTTTCTGAAGCCAGAAAGGAATGCTGACATATAAACTAAAATCATTTAAAGCACAGTAATATTCCACCAGTGCTTTCCTAATTAATTGATCATTTTGTTTTGCTGGTGGATTTTTTTTTTTTTTTTACTGTCGTTGTGGCAGTGATTGAATTAATGACAAGGTATTTTGGTAGGTCTTTGAATCAGTATTTCTCCTCTGTCTTTTGGGGTCAAAATATGGTCCACGAGTGAAGCTATGTAAGGAGAATTCTGAGAGCTTGTGAGAACATAAGACAAAAGTCTTGTGACCTCTGTTCCTCCATAACATGAGTTGTTTTTTAAATGTGCTTTTGTGCCCCTCCCAAGTGTAGTAAATTGGAGTGGGTTTACTTCAGGTTACCTACTCATCATCTACTATTATTATTCAGATGATGTTTCCAACCACAGGTTATCAGGTTGTCATGGCAACTGTACACAGTGTAAACTCATGTGACCTTTGCTCATTTGACCTTGCTTAACCCTCAGGATATAATTGTTGGATGCTCTAAATGAAGTTGGCTATTGCATGAGACTTTGTGCTCTTGAGTTTTTAGGCTCTGCTTTTCCTGGCTCACACCACTAACTAGATTAGTAATATCCTCTGACTTCCTCATGACCTTGAAACCCAGTCCATCTTTAGTTGGAGGCTTACAGTCTCTGTAGCCTCACGGAGCTCATTATGTTGTGAGTGCCAAAGTTATATTTTAAGTTTTAATTATGCCTAAGAGATCCATGAAACAAAAATGTCTCTGATCTGCAAGCCCCTTGCCCAAGGGCAGATAGTTCCTGAAATGCTGGAGGTTATTGTTTATGGGAGATAGCAAGTTACATTTTCACTCCCCTAAAAATGTTTGTTTGACCCATCTACACTGGATGAGCTTGATTACAAGTAGGTGGGAGGTTCTGTTAATACTACCAATCAAGAAAAAGACCACTATCACAGTTTAAAGCCAAATTTGGAGTGAGCTTTAATTTTGGAGCAAGTATTTAATTTTAAATATTGGCCAGGTAGATGGGCTCTAACCAGGTTCAGACCCAGGTACTTGGGATATGGCCTAGAGTCAAGGTTTGCAGTGGCTTAAGGGAAACCCATAATACTTTGCATTTCCCATCAGGTCCAGTTAGAATCAAGCATACAGCCTGGCATACCTCCAGTCTACCTCCAATCAGGAGCAAACATATATCCTGATGTATTTCCTGCCTGTGAACCTCCCACTCACATGTGATCAAGCATATCTGGTACAGATGGGTCAAACAAACTTGTTTTTGGTGTGAAAAACATGTGGCTTGTTATCTCCCATAAACAATAGCCTCCAACATTTCAGGAACTATCTGTCCTTGGGCAAAGGGGCTTACAGATCAGAGACAATTTTTTTTATGGATCCCTTAGGCATAGTAATTAAAACAAAATGTAACTTGCTCTTACAGTTCAGAGGCAGGAAATACTTCAGAATGTATGCTTGCCCATGATTGGACCTGATGGAAAATACTTAAGCTGCTGCAAATTGTGACTTGGGCCATTTTTCTGGGAAATCAGAGATGGACTTGGCCAGAGAGTCCATCAATCTGACTAGTATTTAATTAAAAATTGCTTCAAATTTAACTTTAAACGGTAGTAGTGGTCTTATTCTTGATCTGTGGGATGAAGAGATACTGATTCAGTCATACACTGCTTGCTGTCAGAGGTTCAGTGATGATAAGCCTCACTCTGACACATTACATAAACCCAGAACCTCCCAGACGCAGGTGACTGTGTTGGTCCCCCTTAAATCACCTTTCATCCCAGTGTCCCCTTCACATTGTGATCTCAGCCTTACGTCCTCATCACATCTAAGGCTGCTGTGTTCTTTATCTTTTTCCCATAGAACCTGCTTTAGAGGATGACTATTACTCCGAATTCCCTGCCTCCAGTCACAGAAATAAGGAGTGTCCATGGCAAACGCTGCCAGAACTTCCTGCAGCCACCCAGGGGATGTTGACTGAACACACTGAGTGCACCATGCTGGTGACTGAAAAGGATAAAGCAGATTTCCTGCTTTGCCTTCTTCTTAAACCCAGAAAAACAACAGATACAACTCATCAATATTCATGTCACATTATCTCTTCCCAGATTCATAAACTCTAATTTCCACTAAGAAGCTCTTTGAAAACTGTTTAAAATTCATGTCTCTGGAAACCACCAAAACACCACTCAGAAACTCTAAAGTACCACTCAGAAACTACATTTTAAGCCCAATCAACAGGTAACGGATTCTGAGACTTTGTGGTAGTGTGCTGCTTTGGGGCTCCCACATTGCTTTCTCAAGCATAGCTATCATGAGTAACTCAGTTGCTTATTCAGTCCTGTCACTTATAAAGGCAAAACAAAACGCTAAACAATCAATACAATAAAGCAAAAACAACAACAACAAAAACCCAAACAAACGAAGAGAAATGAAAAGATAAACTAAATTAAACAATCAAACAAAAAATGTCCACCAAAGCTGAAATATAGTATACTTTTAATATCAGTGGATTAACATATATGTGACAGTCAACCTGAATTATCACAAATTCTGTCCCGAGTAGAAAAATCATGAGGGTAATACCCCCGGCAATGTGCTAAGTTAATGTGCTGTGCACTATGAAAAGTGTTTTAGTTAGATACAGACTTGGAGTCAATGAGTCTCTGTCAAATGCAACAGGAGTGTTCTTACCTAAGATTAGATTATTGCTGGACAAACCATCTAGAAAAAAGAAAGAAAAAAAGGTCAATGAGTTCACATTTGTAAAATTATTTTGACATTATTTTGAGAAAGATTACATGGTCTGCTAATTTATGTATAAAACAAGAATATTTGCCTTGCCTGTGAGCTGGAACAGCTCTGAGAAGAAACCGTGTACCACACCTTGGGGAAGTGTAAAATCTATGACGACTGCTCTGTGGTATGGGAAGGTTTCATCGTAGATATGAGAGAGAACAGCCAATGTCGTCTAGAAGAGTCCAGAGCTGAGAAAGAAAGAAGTAGACTGAACATGGCCAGCAGATTGGACAGTACTAGGGCTATCTGAGAGAAAAGGGAGAATAGTAGGTAATAAAGAATAGAGAGAGCATAGTGAGACTAGAAAGAGACAGAGCAGGAGCTGAGGCAGAGAATAATCAGAGTAGCCGTGTTATAAGAAGGTTAAGTAGCTATGGGGAGGGAAGGGCCAGGAGACTGGGGTGGGGACTTTGAAATCTATTATAAGTACTTGTGAGTGAGGACTGAGGGAGCCTAGAGGCTCCCGTGAACCTTGATATGTCAAGATAGGTACCACAGGTGTGTGTTAATTGGAGAGCCATACGTCCCTTTGGTCAGAAAAAAAAGAAATAACTCCTTTTGGCAAATGTGAACCAAATTCACAGATTCCTGAGGAATGCTGGACCAGTGTTCAGCATTGCCACACTTGAAGCAAGCTCTGGACTTTTTGGACTGCATTTTGGAGTTTGGGGAATTGGAGTTTCCTTCGGACCTAACAGAAGGAAATACAAAGACACCTTCAGTACTGACAATTGTATCCATCGTACTTTCTGCCATTAAAGAATGTAGCAGTCTCTTGTGAGTTAAAAATGTTAAGGGGGGAGAGGGAGAAGAAGTGAAGAAGGAACAGAAGGAAGGAAGGAGAAGAGGACAGAGAAATGGAAGATGAGGTTGATCCCGGGCATTCTCACAGAGCAGGTATCCGTGTTCCAATGTTGGATGCCAGAATATTTGCCAGCGATTACTAAATTGTCTAAATCACAGTTCACCCACCCACATGTGCCTGTGCATTCAAGTAGACACTCACAAAATCTAAATGTGCAATAATTAAGTCAACATGTATGTATCCTGTTGTGCTACAGGGTGTTTTTGTGTGACTAATGGCTATAGCTCCTTATGAAGAAGATTAAGTAGCTAATGATTTTGTGGTTTTATTCTGTTTGATGTTTTCATATTGAGGCTTTAAAGTCTCTTTTTTCTCAGTCATATATTCAAGATTCTCAACACTTTAAAGAGGTTATTTTAGGGCATTTTTAATTGAGTGATAATTTTAATATGCCAAGGCTTTCAATTTCGGATTCTACACTGACTCTTCAAAAGTTTTCACATTGCATTATTTATTTTTTTAATACTCATTTGCTTTCTTCAAAACGTATCTGTACTTTCAGCAGATAATTTTCTTTTTTAGAATATGGTCTATTTATTTGTGTTGATAGCTGAGTTAAAGTCGTAGTCTTCTGGGAAGACATGTTCTTCCACATATGGATTGCAAAATGACAGTTAAAATATAAGTAAAACCCTCATTAAGGCTTATTCAAAAACTTGACAGCAGCACTGACATAAATAAAGAACAAATTAAACTCTTTGGTTGATACAATTTTATATCTCCTAGCTACTAATAATATTTCACACTCAGAAATTTTGTGCCAGCGTGCTTTTATAAGCAAGGTAAATTTTTAGGGTGGATTATTTATCCTTTCACCCAATACCAGCTGAATAACAGGAAAAATACATACTTTGCAGTATCTTTATTCCCAATGTCATAACTTTAATCTCATTTTACCTCTTCAAGCCTATTACTATAAACATTAAGAATTTGTATTATTTCAAGCCAAATACTATCTCTCTTATTCTGGCCAACAATCATTTTGTTCATTTGTTTGAGTAATGAATTGATTGATTTTTAGGGTATTGTGAAGATTTAAGGCGATTGTGACGTTTCTGCAAACACCATAGCCTGCAGAGTATCAATCCCAGTGAAGCAAGAAGGAAGTCTGGTTCAACATGACTCAGAAGTTGCTGTTGGTTCAAATTTGAAGAGTCTGACACTAGGCAGTTTATTTAGTACAGTACAATTTTAGAAAAAAGTTTCCAGTTTTAACACAATCCCATGTGCACAATAAAGCTTAAGGCATAACTTTACATTGAAGCTCCTTTCAAAGTCCATATCACCTCTTCCATAAAGATGTGTTTTATAGATAGACTACATGTGTCCTCTTGAGAGCCTGGGGGAGAATCTGGTATAGTCTCAGTCATACAGATAGCACAGAGGTCACCAGGCCGTTAACCACCTTCATTCCTGTTTGTGAGAGTCTCGGGGAGACAGATGTGGCCTGGGTCATACAGATAATGCAAAGGTCATCAGACTATTAACCAAGCCTTCTGAGTTGAAAAAAAAAAAAAAAAAGGTTATATATCTCTTGCTTTGAAGAGATAACACTATGTGTTTAACGTTCCTGGCTTCTACAGTGCTTATCTGTGAGTACAAGGGCCTGTGCCCTCTACAGGTGATGAGTTTGTCAAATTGACAAGGAGATAGTCTTGTGATATTAGCTGTGATTGGATTAAGGAATAATTTGGAGATAAAGTACGTCTCCAGATGTGTCTGTTAGTGTGTTTCCAGAGGCAGTTGAATCCTGTGGGTTCTGAGCTTACCAAAGGCTTAATGTGTTGATGGGTTCCTGATTCGATGTCATTATCTGGAAGTGATAAAGAGAAAAAGGGTGAGGCCTAGTTAGAGGAATTAGGTCTCGGCTGGCATGTCATTCAGTGTTGTACCTGGTCCGGGACCCGTATTTCCTTTGCTTCCTGACCACTCTGACAAGCATTGTTCCACTCTCACGTACTTCCCTGTAACGATGGAATAAACACCCTGAAATCTTGAGACTGTAAGTTGTTTGAGTCAGGTATGTTGATCAAAGAGATGAAAAACTAACATACAGTGAATTTTGCCTTCTTATTTCTGCAGCAACTACCTGAAGTACATCAACTAAAAGAGGAAAGTTGATGTTAACTCTTTATTTTGATTCCAACCAATAAACAATTAGCCTTATGACTTGTGTGTCTGAGTTGAGGCTCAGCATCATAGTGGTGATGTGGGATAAAACTGCCCATGACCCAGACACAAATAAGAACAAGGAAGAAAACAAGAACTCAAAATTCCCATTGACAGCATATCCTGAGTGGCTAGAGGACCTACTACAACCACATCTTAAAGATTTCATCACCCCCTAATCCACTATACGGTATTGCAAGCCTCTATAGAACTTAGACCTTTGAGATATTACATCTCCACACTAAAACAGGTATTTTCACTTTTTCAAAAATTGTTTTTTTCCCCAGAAATAACAGTGTTTATTTGCCATGGAAATCCCTTTAACTGAAGAAAAGAGAGACTTTTTGAATATATTAATGTCCCTGGACTAACTATATGCTAGAGAATCTCAAGGAAAATAGAAATATGAATTATAACTTCATCTTTTAGTTCTCATCCTAAAGAGTAAAATCACTGTGCATTGTGGCATTTAACTTACCAAGCTAATCAAAGCCAGACTTCTAAGATTGTCTTTGTGGAAATAATCATAATATTATAATAGCAGGCTATTTTGCATGGTGGAATTATTTAGTAGAATACAACCTTGAAGGCCAGGTCGTGGTGGTACATGCCTTTAATCCCAGCACTCAGGAGGCAGAGACAGGTGGATCTCTGTGAGTTCGAGGCCAGCGTGGTCTACAGAGTGAGTTCCAGGACAGGCTCCAAAGATACACAGAGAAAACCTGTCTAGAAAAACCATAAAAAGAATACAAACTTGAAACAATCATCTTGATTACAGAAATCATAATTTATCTAACAAATACAAATATGCCAAAGTATTAGAAAATGATGTTATGACTTTGTTTTGTAGTGGAGTGACTGATAAACCAAGTAATATTATATATTTTCTGTGCATATGTCACTTACCAGCCAACAAAACAAAAAGCAAACAAACAGAAAAAAACAAAAACACCTGGAGAAGGACAGATGAACAGTTAAGGGCACTTGGTTTTTCAGAGGATCTGGGTTTGGTTTCCAGCATCCACATGACACCTTACAATCATCAGTAGCTCCGGTTCCAAGGGATCTGATGTTCTCTTCTGACCTCCACAGATACCAGGCACACATGTGGCATACAGATAAACATTCATCAAATAGTCACACACATAAAATAAAATTAAATAAATACTTCTCTATCAAACAGTAAAAAAGTTACAAAGACATTTTGAAATTGGAGAACCTGAAGTGAGGTAATATCCCCCTTCTTCCTATAGAAAACCGAGTCTTCAGAATTTGACTCTGACCACAGTAGTCAATGTTGTGATATCTTCAATTTCTCACATTCCTCCAAGGAACTTGCCAGTTTTGCCTTGGGTAGCAAATGAATTTATAAGGAATGAACCAACCATAAAGGATAGTTCATGAGTTCTCAAACTTGAATTTAATTTGAATGTGGGCTTGCTCTTTTGTGTAGCAACAAAATTCATATCAGCAAACTTGTAAATTACTGGATCTCATTACAGTGTGTGTGCTTTTAGTATTAATGGCTCTCCATTGCTCATAGCCACAGTTTATGCATATCTGCTCCTTCTGATGATGCATTCTAGCAGACCATCTAATAACCTCTCCCTGGAATTTTTTATTTGTGTTTTTAATACAATGATTTTTAAGGTTCACATGTTTTTTGAATAGGGTCCTGCTATTTAGCCTGAGCTGGTATGGAACTCACTATGTAGACTATGCTAACCTGGAACTCACAAAGATCATCCTGCCTCTGTCACCTGAGTTCTGGGATTAAACACATGTGTCTGGTTAACATCCTCTTTTTAATTAGGATTATTTAAAAGGGATTCAATATTCAAAACCACATTCTCATAATAGAAGAATAAGCAGAATAGATATGAGATTGGTAAAAAAAAAGAAAAAGAAAAAGAAACAAACAAAACAAAACACAACAAAAAACCTAACTCTTCTGTTTCTTTCAGTTTTCACTGTGGCATGAGCAGTCACTCTGTAATTGTAAGAACGATTAACCTTCCTGGGTTTCCACTTTGTTACACAGAGAATCCTTTGACCTGGACAAGAGTTTGGGACCTTTTGTGGACCTTCATCCTTTATCTTCTATTGACATAGCCTCACAGCAGTGCAAAGAGTTGAAACTAACAGTGGAATTCAGGCCAAGGACAAGGCTGATTGACTTTGGTTTTAAATATTTAACTACAAGATAACCACACACTGCAGATATCTAAAGCAATAGTCTGCTTGACAATTCCCGCAAAGCAATGTGAGTTTTGTTCACCTCTAGGATGCCAGGTTGAGACTGTTCTTGTGTGAAGCAGGTGCTTTGGACTACTCATCAACACTACATAACAAATTGGGTCAAATTTGATCAACTTAAACTGAAACATATCTCCTCTCTGGGAGTCTATTGGTCTCTCATCTGAGTGCAGTTGTTCGGGTTATCTGCTGTGGTCTGTATTCTGAAAGTGAGCTGGGCTGTGCCCATTTAAAGATAGAACTGGGGGAGACCTTCTCTGTTCCAGAGATGGGCTAGGTTCTTCATGGACTTCCAGGCCTTACAATTTTCCCCACCTCCCCTCTCATTCATCCAGATCCACCCCTTTCTGTGTCTCATTCGAAGACAAACAGGCTTCTGAGGGCTAATAACAAAATAAAATAAGATAAAAAAATAATAGCACAGACCAAAAACTAACACATTGGAATAGGGAAAAATAAAAAGAAGGAAAGAACTCCAAGAAAGGCACAAGAAGCAGACACAAATGCAGAGACCCTGGAATCCCAGGAAAACACCGAACTGGAAGCCACAGTGTATTCCCAAGGACCCAGGGTAAAGAGAGAGGAAAAATAGAATTAAACATTTTTAAAAAGATAAAATTAAAAAAATAAAACCCTCTGACACATTATGAGATAAGAAACCTCCAAAGATGAGACTGAGTTAGGTTTATTGGTCATCTACTGCTGGGCATACAGCCTACCCTTCAGAGTATTTTGTTTCCCCAGTGAGATTCCCTTGGAGCCTTGGAGGAAACTAAATTTTCATTTGAAAGTGGTTATAAATTGGAGACTGCTTCTAGGTTAGGGATGGGACATGTGTCTACTTCTCCTTTCTGCTCCAGCATCCCATCTAGAGCAGTGCAGGGCTGTGGCATGCTGCCTCAGTCTCTGTGAGTTCACATGTACCTCAGTTCTGTTGATTGTGAGGACTCTGTTTACTTGTTGTCCTCCATCCCTCTGCTTTTACACTCTTTCCACCTTTTCTTCTGTAAGGTTCACTGAGCCCTGGAGGTAAGGATTTGATGAAGGCATCCCATTTAGGGCTCAGTGTTCCAAGTTCTCTCAGTCTCTGAATAATTGTCTGGCCATAGGTCTCTGTATTTGTTCCCATCTGCTGCAGGAGGAAGCTTCTCTGATGATGGCTGAGCAAGGCACTGATCTATGAGTATAGCAGAATGTCATTAGGTGTCATTTTGTTGAAGATGTTGTCTTTGTGCCAGTGTGTATTTCTGGCTAATTTATCAAAAATCAGGTGTCCATACATGTGTGGATTTATGTCTGGGTTTTCAATTTGATTTCATTTATCAACGTGTCCATTTTTTGCCAATTACATGCTGTTTCTATTACAATAGCTCATTAGAAAAACTTGAGATCAGGGGTGATGATAACTCTCGCAAATTTTTTAATGTTCAGGATTGTTTGTGTTTCCATATGAAGCTGTTTATTGTCCTTTCAAGATCTATGAAAATTTGTGTTGGAATTTTGATGGAGATTGCATTGATTCTGTGGATTGCTTTTGGTAAGATGGCCATTTTTACCATGTTAATCCCACCAACACTTCATTGTTGCTCCTAGTGGATGATATTCTACTCTATGCTGAGTCACACATAGACATAATTAACAATTAATTTATGAGCTCTCTATATTCCTGTGGATATTGTGAATAAAGTTCCTATTAACAGTTACAAAAATGAGGAAATTTGGGGGTTGAAATTAAGGAATTTAGGGAAATTTAGAGGTAAAATATGTACAAACTAGCATGCTATTGAATTATATTTTATCTTCCTGGTGCTTTGTTTGCATCCCAATATTCTACTGAGTAGGTGTTGGAAATACAGAAACAAGCCTTTACCTGTACCAACCCCACTCAAGCCTCTGTCTGCTCTTGCTTAGTCTAGAAAAATAGACTCCTAATTAGACTGTCCTTCTAGCCTTGTTTAGCTAATGACTTTGCTCCGTTAAAAACAAAACAAAAACAAAAACAAAAAAAAAAAACAGAGGCAATAAACTTAATTAGGCCATTTTTCTCCTTTGTTTTGAATTTTCTAGTGCTTTTCTTGCTCAAGAAGAAAGACCACCATTCTTTTCATTACTCTTAAGCTGGACAGTGTTTGTCCCAGGGCGTTCCTCTGCTATCATTCCAAACAGGTTGACCCTTGGGCTTTCAGGTTCAGTAATCTGGTTTTCTCGTTTCTCCTCAAATGCTCAAGGAATGCGTGTTCCACCCTTGAGTTCTTACATATTTGTTTTGAGTGGGATTTCCTCTCAGTAGCAACATATGTTGTCCTCCTCCTAAAGTAAATCTGTGCCAGAGGGACACAGTGCCTTCCTAGAGGATACACACCCTTTCCCACTTGATGGAGTATTCCATGCCGTACATTGTCTTCATTATCACTCTGACACTATTTATTTAATTTTTAGTGTTAACACTTCTGATATAAATTGCATTTTAAACTTTTGTTTGTAGCAGAAATCTGTTTTATAATGTAAGACTTGTGAAACAGGGATTAAATACATTTTATTTGTCAGGATGTCTAAACTGTCAGCTAGACTGTGAAGTGGAGCAGCAAGATGTCTCAGAGGGCAAAGGCATGTGCTGCCAAGCCAGACAATCTGAGTTTGAGCCCTAGAACTCACATGGTGGAGGCAGGGAACTGATTCCTGGAAATGGCCAGCAGTTATGTACCATAGCACATGCATACAACACACACACATACACGGGCACACACACACACAAGTATAATAAATAGATAAATGTAAAAAATGGCCGGCCATCAATCAGAATTTTAATACTATTATCTGCATAAGATGCTTTTCAATTATCTGAAAGAAAATTGATATAATTAACTGTACATGTCTATAATGAATTGAACAGCCCTGAAATTGAATGTTATTCAATTTGCAGAATCATAAGAGTCACTCTTATTGGTACTGCCAAAAACCTTTGCTGCATTGCTTTTCACAATGTTCACCTCATGTTAAATATTAATTTTATAAAATGCTGTATTTGTAAGTCATAGTTATCTATTTAAAAACTAAATGAAAAATTAATGTAGGTTTATAAATGGAAAGTAAAGACTTCTTCATAAGTTATGAGTAGAAAGAGATTCCATCAGTCTTTTTTTTTTCTAATGTTTGATTTGGTATGTCTTCACTGTTCATAGTTCTGGGTTGTATATAGACAATTTATTTCAAGCATATCATAGAATTTGACCATATTCACCTTACTCCCTCCCTTCACTCTTCCTCAATCTTTCCTCTTCCTTGTCTCTTCTTCCCCTAGTCTCCCCGATACTTTCATATCTATACTTATGAATAAATGGCCTTCTGTGTCTATAAAAAGTCTAAGAACCACAAATTAATAAAACATGATAGTTGTCCTTCCATGTCTGACTTCATTCATTTAACATGATGATCTCCAGTTGTGTGAATCTTCTCCCAAATGGCATTTTTTCATCATTCTCTGTTGGAGAATAAACCCCCACTGTGTTTCTAGACCACATTTTCCTGCATCCATTCATCTGTTGATAGGCACCTAGGCTGACTCCATAGCTTGTCTGCCATGAAAAATGTTGTATTGTGAGATAGCTTGGCTATGTGAGAGTTCTCCTTTTAGATTTTTGTGTTCTATTTTTGAGTAATGTCCAGTATTGCTGGTATGTAGGTGTGTGCATGTGTTTAGAGCTGACCACTTGGGATTTGACAACCTGTCAGAGGGCTCATCCTTAGAGAAGGCTGATTCTCTCTCAGCAGCCATTAATCGTGTGTAGTTCTTTATCTAGAGGTAGGGCTTTAAGAGATTTTTTTTTCCATTCATGGGGGCATGTCCACTATGTTGCAGGTCTTATTTAGGTCACCATATTGTTGGGATATCATGAGTACAGCGTCCTTGTCACACAGGGAAGAGCACTATTCGACACTTGAGTCCTAGTCCTCTGTCACTTAACAATGTTTCTGTCCCTGTTCCCAGTCCCCATTGTGCTCTCTGAGCCTTCGTTGTAGGAGTTGTGCTGTGGATGTCTCCACTGGGGTTGAACCTCCCAAGGTCAGTTGTTCTCATCATTTTGACCACTTGTAACTTTGACCACTTGTAATGATCTCTGTCTTCTGAAAAAAGATGAGAGCTGTACAACTATGCGGATATAAGAAGAAATACATAACATCTATGTGGATATAAGAAGAAATACTTAGAAAACAGCTAAAAGTTATACTGATCTAGGAAAGAAGCAGTTGAAGGCTCCCACTTAAGGTTAATGGCCTCACTAATTTGTTGACTAGGTTTTTAGTACCAGGCATGAATTGGGTGGGCCGTAAGACAAATTAGACAGCTGTTGGTTATTCCTAAGATAAAAACCCAACTATTACACCCTTGGGGATATTTTGCTATCATGGTCATTATTGTAGTTCCTAGGATTTAAAGGTTGGTACAATATTGATTGATTTTGTACCCTAGCAGCTGCAAAGCAGTTCCAGGTACTATGAGAGCTGGTCCTTATGGAAGAGACTTCCAGGTAATTTCTAACTTGATTCTTGTGTTTGCAGTGTGTTATGTCTTTAAAAAAATTTTTATTCAACATTAAAGGTCAAAATGAGAGACTTACTTTGGGTTGCATAAATTCTGTATTTCTTTTGAGCTCATCACCAAATCCTCTATGTGGCTATTTGCTTCTGTCCTTCACTTGGGCATTTTTGGCACTCTATTGCTTACTGGTTGTGCTTTTGTTACATAAGTCAGTTTTAACTCCTCTGAGAACCAAAACAACTTTGTACACTTTTCTTCATAGAACAGAGTTTGGCTCACTGTGAAGATCAGGGAAATCTCTGTATATGAATGCTAAGCACCTCTTTGAACCCAACAGAACAAGTTGCCAATGCAATTTAGCTTCTGCTCTTGATACACAACAAGATAATGAGAGAATATGTGCACTAAAATGGGAAATAATCACATTATGTAAGGTGTCTAAAAAGATGAATTATACTGATTTAGGAAGATGGCAGTAGTTGATTCTCCTTTGACATCATTGATCTCATTAGACAAAGATTATAAATGGATAGTTGGTTGGTTTATAGTACCAAGCACATTTTTTCTCCTGTTGAGTGGGGTTTTCATTAAATTAGAGAGTTATTATTTTCTGCCAAGATATAGTACCACTATTACATCTTTAGGGACATCTTGTATTACTAGTCGTTGTTGTGCTTCGTAGGCATCACAGCTGGGTTGCATTAATGTTTTTCTTCCTTTGGTAATTTACATAGCAAAACCTGGTACTATCAAAGAGTCCTCAAGGAGAAGGCACCAGCTTAGTTCTAAATCTATTCCTCTGACTCCTGTGTCCAAAGTGCATGTTGTCTTTAGTAACAGGAACTTATCTTCAACATCTGGGAGGCAACCAAGGGCAACAGCAGTATTCTATATTGTTTTGGGAGTACTATTTCGGGAATCATTTAGAGTCCTGTGATCAAGAGCTCACATATATTTTTCATATATGATACTGGGGGTTTTGTTAGTCTATGGTTTTTGGGGGAACATTAGCACCCCAAGTTCTCCAGCACTGTTCCTGTATTCTTCCCACCATTATGATAATGCAACAACCCTCTGAAACCGTAAGCAAGCCCCTATAAAATGGTTTCTTTCGTAAGAGTTACCTTGGTCATAAAGTCTTTTCATGGCAATAGAACACCGACTAAGATAGTACCTTTGCAGAGAATACAAATATTCCATGGAGAAAATGTTTCTTTTTAGAAAAAAAAAAACCGAAACAAAACAAAATAATGATAATGGTAAGAATAATATGCTATGCATGAATAATTCTTTATTCATTTTAAATGGGAATTTTTAAGATTTTCTTCTGTAGCATATCTAAGAAAAGAAAAGAAAGAACTCATACGAAGTTCTTTCTGTATGAAAACTCAGTTGTCAGAATTGAGGAGAAATGGGTCTTAAACTGAACACTGTCCTGTCTGTACTTTCTACCTCCCCATTCACACATAACCACAGCCTTTCAAATAGTAGACACAAAGCAGCACTCACTGGCTTGTCAGTTTATGCATTGTTTGTTAGAGGTGTGCCTCCCTATGCTTTCCAGGCTGTTCTTAAACTACTGGGCTCAGTCTCACTTAGGTGAAATTGCAGTAGGAAGCTAGAGAAAACCTCAGGCAAGGAATGAAATAATTTTTCAAACTACCACCACCTGCAGCAAATATTTAGAAGGTGCCCACTTGGAGAGTTTCATGGTATCTGGGTATTCAGCTGGAGCTAAAGTTCTCTGAGATTCTATTTAATTATTCTATCTGCTTTGTAGAGAGAGGAAAGTTCTCTCTGTTTGTTATTTTCCAGCTATACAATTTCAGGGAAATATTTTTCAATTCTCCAATTCATTTCATTGTCAGTTAATAATAAAGACGGTAATAATAGCTCATTCCTTGGTCATGGTAAATAAACAAATGAACTTGTCTAATTATTTTGAGACAAGGTGACAACAGCATTAATCCTGCTGTCTTAGGCCCCTGACCTGAAGTGTTCTTCCCCTTCTGCTGCCCAGTAGCTGATAATACAGACTTACATGCATCACTGCCTGATGCTGTTTATTTAAGGAGATTGGAAAAGGATACACAATATTATTTCTTTCTTGAGAAGAAATAGACAAACATGCTATATGATATCTTTTTAAGACTTACAATTTGTTGTATGTTTTATTAAATGTGGTGTGTGTGTGTGTGTGTGTGTGTGTGTGTGTGTGTGTGTGTGTGTGTGTATACATGCACACATGCATGTCATGATGATATGTGAAAATCAGAGTTGGTTCTTTTCTTCCACTAGGTGTGTGTGTGAGAGATCAAACTCAGGTTACCAGCCCTAGGAACTAGCACTCTTACACACTGAACCATCTCCCTATCCCAGAGCTTATTTTTGTAAAAACAAGTGATTTGATCAACAAGAGTATATTCCATCACTGGAAACTTTCCTTGGCAGACATCTTGCACAACTATATCAAACTGTTAAATTTAAATCCATTTAAATCACAGGATATATCATCCTTTAAGTCACTTGGAAAACCTGAGAAAGCTAAGCAGTGATGACCAATGACACTCTGCTCTGCAAAAGACTGTAGGGGATTATTTTATTATGACACACTAGATCAGCATTCATTCATTAATGAATATTTATTGAAATCAGTAGATAATTATTAAGATACTAATATAAGTGTGTAAAGAATCAAAACAGAGAGCTGAAGAAGCTGTATTTTCCTGCTTAAACCCATGTCTGTATTTCCTCTGAGGACTTGCTCAACTTCAGAATAAAGCTCTTATGATAAAACTCCAGAGAGTTATTGGGGCAACTATCCCAAGGTTGTGAGAAATGATGAGTTTTACAAAAACAGGAAAAGAAGAAGACTAATAAGTGTTGACTGCAAAAGCCATGGGTGAATGAAAAATTCTGTTATGAATCTGTTGATCATAGTGTTTTCTCTCTCATCCTTATCATTAAGGAGCCCTGTTAGAGGCATGGGTTGATAAGATACAAAGTGAGTGTCTCAGTATCTTTTCTGTTTCAGTGAAAAAAGTATCATGACAAAATGTAACTTAGAGGAGAAAGAGTTTAATTTAGGTCACATTTTCAGGCTGCAGTCCAGTACAGTAGCAAATCAAGGTGGCAGGAACCGAAAACAGCCAGTCCCATTATACCCACAGTAAAGAGAAAGGGAAATGGATATGTGCCACCCACAGACTCTGGGTTCTTTCACACCAATTAAAGCAATCAAGACAATTTCCCCACAATCAATATCTATGAAGGCCAACATGACCTAGGCAACCTCTCACTGAGGCTGTCTTCACAGGTGATTCTAGATTGTGTTAGTAGATATTAACACTCACCATGCCAAGCATAAAAATCTGCAATGCTGGTCCTGTGAACTTGACTGTAGAAGGATTGTTGATGAAGAGAAGCTTTTATTTAATAATCATCATCCATTCTAGATAAGTCATTCTCTACAGAGAAGCAGAAGCTGCAGGGTGGAATCATATATCAGATAAGGTGCCATGGAATGCCACCTCATTCATCAAGGTAGAACTAGATGAAGAAATAACTTTTGTGGCCAGTTTTATAAATGATTTGGAAATTCTTGAAATAGCTCTTATGGGAACAAGCCTCCTGACTTGGCATTTCGCGGTTGGAAATGAAGCCATTGAGCATACTTTTGAAGTATATGATTCATTTAAAGTGTTAGACAGTTGAGCCCCATTTCACAAACCTCTTTGTGCTGGTATAGCAACATGAGTTTAAATAAAATTTTCATGGGTGTGTACATATCATCTGTTCAAGAATCAGTCAATGGTATCATGTTTGAGGCTTTTATCACTTTCATCTCTTCAGAATGTCTAATTTCAAGGTTGTAGTTTTCAACTGAAGGAAAAGAAGCTGGTAAACAAAGAAATATTGATCTCCTTCACATCTTGCCTACCAAAATTAGTGAAGATGTTCTTGGACTGGTGAATTTCTTTCTGGGACATCATCACTTTGGGGATTTTATAATAGGGAATTCAATAGCAAAGACTGGTGGGCTGGGTACTAGGGAAGAAATGACCATCACATTTAAATATTCTAGCTATGGCTTTTGACAATTTCCTGTGACAGAATATATAAGAAACTATCATATGTAATCTTTCAATGAAGAAATATGTGGTGTGGTATGTTGTTTTCATATCCCTCACTTACCATGTGGCTTTCATGGGCTGGGATGTTTTCCTCTTAATCAGCTGTTGTTTCTCTTCAGAGATGAGAACTATACAGGTACAGAATATGGGATTCAAAAAGCTAATAAACAAGCAACAACATAGCTCAGGGGGTCAAAATACTGGTCATGAAAGCCTGATGACCTGTGTTCAATTACTGAAATATATGTATGGTGAATTGACTGAGAATGGTCCCCCATAGGCTCATATATTTGAATGTCTCCATCCCTTTCCATGTGATAGGGAACCAATAGGGCAAGAAGAAAGTCTTGACACATGAGTGTGACTTTTGAAGTAAAAATAACCAAAACAGGCAAGCTCCATGGTGACATTTACCTAGTAGAGGAGGAGAGATGAGTGGTTAGAACAGGTAGAAGAGAAAACAGATAAAGATGTGGAAAGGGAGAGAGTTCCAAAGGGAGGGGAGGAGTAAGTATCTTAGTAAGTAGAGAGATGCCCACACGGTTGGGCACTGGAGGGCATAGCAGGAAGATGTCCATGTGGTAGGCACTCTAGAGGGAACAGCAGGGAGATGCTGAACACTCCGAAGGGTCTAGCACTCCAGGAGCCAGAAAACAGACATTTATAGGGTATGCAAGGAGAGATGAATGGTTAGAGCAGGTAGAAGGAAGAAGCAGATGAAGAGGCAGACTCTAGAATTTAGAGCCAAATATGGTGGGTGGCAGAAGCTAGCAGAAATACATGATCCAAGTCTACCCTAGGAAAGTCAAATCAGCAAACTGGTTTGGAGAGACAAGTCCCTTGGGAAGGAGCTCATATATGCCAATCCTGTGGTTTGGGCACCAGATAAATGAAAAAGCAATGAAATAAAGGAGGATAACATGACTATTCCTAAAGTATGGAGAAGATGTTTATTGTAGATATAAAGGAAAAAGCAGGCAGAGGGAAGAATACATGCTGAGCACGGCTGACAGACTAAACTAGACCATGAGAGGTGAGATGGGGAAGGAGAGAAAGAGAGAAGTCATTGACCAAGAGATGTAAGGATCTGGCTGGGGGAAGGGAAGCAAAAAGACAGTCCCTGAGAGGGAGAGGTTTTGGATTGGGGCAGACTGAGAAGTTCTGGGAGAAGCTACAGGTACTGAGTGAGACTTGTCCTGACCTAACACAGAGAAGTGTATAGCTTTTTAGGTATTGATAGAAAAAGCCATGGGTATTCCCTAATTGGAGGCAGTTAACATGGAGAGGCTAAAAGCAGAATCACCCTGCGAGGCTGACTAGGTGACAGACTATCAGAGCATTCTTGACTTACTTTGATTTGTCTTAGAAATTGTAGGTGGTTTAATAATATGTCCTATTATTAAAACAATTACAATAGGTTCCCAGGGCCTATGACCTCCGGACAGTGTTTATGATACCAGGCATGAATTCTCTCCTATTAAACAAGCTTCAAATCTGATCAGAAATCACCAAAACACTCCCATAATAGTCATAGCAATATTGCACTAGTGAATACGTCTTGCTGAACGGTAAGCACCAGCTTAATAGGTAGAGTTATGTCCTCTGGTAGGTTGCTCATGCCTCAGTGGTTGCCCATATCATCTGCATGCAAGGAGCACTAATTGGACTCAGTAGATTATACAAGAATCTTTTTTTGAAAGGTCATGAAATTTGGGGGAAGAAGTGTCCAGGAGGCCTAAGAAGAGTTAGGAAGGGAGAGCACAGGGTTATATCAAGATACATAATACATACATGAAGTTTTCAAGGAATAAACTAAAAACATAATAAATGAAGTCTGGTAGGTGAGTAGAAAAACAGTCAGTTACTAATTAAATATCACCCCTTAGGAACAGTTTGCTCTAGAAACTATGATTTGGCATCTTGAACTGGTTCTTGCAAATTGTGGCTTAGCTTTCTCTGCTGGTTAGTTATGTCTGAATTGCTCTTCAACATATGGTCGGTTTGCACATTTGGTCTAAAGAATGGGGTTGTTTTCAGAAAATAAGGCCATTCTAAAATAGCAGTAGTTACATATCTGGTTAGAAGGTGCATAGACTTTTACTACAAGCATATTAGTTAATGCCCAAAATTCTTTTGGAACTTGAACTGGGCTAAAGTCGACCTAATTAACTCCCAGACAATTATTTGGCTTAAATGTTAAACTTCATGCTTATTGGACACTCACAGCTTGTTCAAATGTAAAGGATAAATTGGTGCCTACTTACATTACAAATGCACATTTGCACGTTGTACCCTGCTCACCAACTATGCCCTTCACTTTAATCCACTCATTAATATTCATAAATTTACATGGATTATGTAAACACTGAATAAAAATATCTGCTTACGCTTTCAAGTGTATCTTTCAATGTGGAGCATTTTTAATTCCCAATCTATTTTTTATAAAAACAACTACAGAGATAATTTCCATATCACATCAATTTTGGGATAGAGAAATAGCAATGGTAAAACATTGTTTGTCTTCTTTTTTGTGTCAGTGTTGGGAGTGCATGTAAGTCTTCCCCACATCTAACTGAACACAAAGCCTGAAACACCATTAATAGTCCCTCACTAGGTAACCTGCCAGCTTCCGCATGCCTACAGCCTCCAATTAGTGAATATTCGAGGCTTTCCCTTTCAATGTCTGGAAACGTTGCACATTCCTGTCGGCCTTTGAGTCTCCACCAAATTCGATGCTTTATTGGAGTCACGTTTAGGACTTTTTCAAATATGTTTACACAAGAAGTATGTCATGTCTGAACTTTAGAGAACATAACCTCTTTGTGAATCTAAATACAAATACAAGTACAAATAGGCTATGGAATACAAAATAGAAGCAACCACCATTGACAACGAAAGCAAATAGAGGCCCATAATTATTTCTGTACCACTGATGTGTAGTCAGCATACATCATCAGTCAACAAAGCCTGATATGTAGTAGACATTAAACAAATATTTTCAAGTAGATCATATTGATATTTGGGTACATGTCTCACTATTCTCCTAGTTTACCTGTAGTGCCTAGACCATAAACAATTATAACAATCTCTCTCAGTGCAACCCAGAACTGTCCATTGCTGTCTTGCTGATTCCCAGGTGGTAGGAAAAAGCCCCTCCTCTCTAAAAGTAGAAGTAAGTACTGACAGTAACACAAAGGATTCTGGAAGGTGAAATTTATAACTAAATGTTCTGCATCAACAGTTTCTATGAAGTTGTGTGTGTGTGTGTGTGTGTCAGAGAGAGAAAGAGAGAGAGAGAGAGAGAGAGAGAGAGAGAGAGAGAGATTTTGACTATTACTATAACCAAAACTAAGTTTTTAAACCAAACATTTAGAATTAAAATGATTTACTAGATTGTTTCTGTCACTAATGTCAATATTTAATCATTGAGTCCAATTCTGTTTCCTAAAGATTTAAAGACTTGCAATGCTTTTCTTCTCAAGTTATGTCTCAATGGAAAGAGGTGCTTTCACACGAGTATTTTATGTTTTATATCCTTAAAATGCAGGTTGTTTTATGTTATTAATTTTCTAATATTTAATCCTGAAATCAAACACACACACACACACACACACACACACACACACACACACACACACACACCACACAGGAGAGGCCACTGAGATGACTTAGTAGATAAACACGTCAGATGACCTGAGTTTCATCCTTGGATCCCACAGTGGAAGGAAAGAACCATTTTCATTAAGTTACTCACTGACTGCCATATGTGGGCAATGTCACATGTGCATGCCCACACACATTATTTAGACACACACAACACACACACACACATACACACACATACACACACACACACACAAATATGCACACACCCCGTAGTGACAAAAAATTTAAGAAGAAAAAGAAAGACGAAATGAAAATGACTGGTAGCATGTTCTCTTTATAAATATGTATAATCTGTAATAAAATGATAGATAGTCACATCTGGAGAATATAGATCTTTCTATGCTTGGAGAAATTCAAATATACCTGCATTTAGATTTCCTTTCTATTTTTATTAGCATCTCATAAAAATGATTAAAGTACTGATGGAAATTATTGACATGCTGCTACAAAGTGTAGACTACCTCATGAAATGCAGTCTCAGTTCCTTAGGAAACCTTCAAGTCCAATTATGTGGAGGAATATAACAAAGTGTCATGGAAAGAATTCATCATGATCTAAGTAGACAAGGCATGTATTAAGATAGACAAAAATGAACAGTTTAAAAGTTTCCATAACCCCTGCCTTCTTGAGCAGTAAATCAATTTGACTTCGGGGCAGACTTTCTTTTTGTTCTAGAAGAAACTAGTTTTCAAATAAATCTATGAAATTAATTATTCAGTTACTTAGTTGGTTTATCTCTTGAACATTTTTGTGTCACTATGAAAAAAAATGAAATCAACTGTAAATGTCAGGGAATGAAGGGGCAATTAGTCTCTGTAATACTTTACTAGAGATTGGGTACAGGCATGGAGAATTCATCCTCTGTGGAGACAGGAAACATTTGCTGTTCATATCTGGGTGTAGTTAGACTTTCTTTGGACTGCCAGCTCCCAAACAATGACACAGAGACTTCTTATTAATTATGGCTTATTTCTAACTAGCTCTTATAACTTAGATTTACCTGTTAATATTAATCTACATTTTGCCATATGGCTTGTTGCCTCTTTTCCAAACTGTATGTCCGACTCTCTCTGTGTCTCTGTGTGCCTGAGATTATTCCTAGAGCTCCTCTCTCTTCCCCAAAGTCCCGCGTATCTTCTCCTGCCCAACTATTGGCTGTTCAGCTCCTTATTAAACCAATCAGAAGATACCTTTCACATAGTGTGATCAAATATCTTGCAATAGACCATATATGTATTTTAGCCACCTCTTGCTTAATAAATAAATAAAACTAATAATGAAATATATAAAATTAATCACACATTGAATAAATAGAACAAAGCACTAAAACGTAATTATTGGATAGTTTTAAAATGGAAGTAAAAACAAGAAATTTCTTTTTTAAGTGCCTGATTCCTAAAAAGGAATGGAAAAGAGAAAGTAATTTTAAAAAAGTGAAAAAAGCCACAAGGCTTATTTTCCAGATTTACTACAAAGAAAACTTAAGTAATACTAAACCCTTAGAAAGCCAGAAATATGGAGAAAACCTCCAGGGTATCAAGAGAAATGAAAAGATGCTTTACTAAAGAAGAAATTTAACAAACTGATGGCAAGAGCAAATAATCAAACCCAAAATAATAAAATAAGATTTCTACACAGCCAAACTAATTGCCCACCTTTAATCATATCTGCTTATATTCCTAGTATCCTTTTAATAATAAAGGGATTTTCAAGGCAAATAAAATTGAGTATGTATTTAGCTGTAGGATTGTATTAACAGAGTTCTACACAAGAATTTAAAGTTATTATAGACAAATTAAGGCATTCATAAAAAAGTGCAATGATGTGGGATTCTCTTCTGTGTGCTGTGAATATATGTTGCTCTCATTGATCAATAAAAAAAGATGCTCTGGCCTATGGCAAGGCAGGATAGAGCCAAGTGGGAAATCCAAGCAGAGATACAGGAGAAGAAAGGAAGAGTATGGGAGATGCCATCCAGCATCCCAAGGAACATCATACTAGCAGACTGGTAATACCATGGCCACATGGCAATACTTAGATTAATAGAAATGGGTTAATTTAAATGTAAGAGCTAGCTAGTAATAAGCCTGAGCCATTGGCCAAACATTTATAATTATATTAAGCCTCTGAATGGTTATTCAGGAACTGATCGGCAGGGGAGAAGCTTCTGATTCCAAATGGTGCCCAACATGGTATGCCAGATGTAGTGCGAATCTAATTGGTCTTAATAATAAAAACCTGGAGTCAGATATCAGGGTAAATGCTGGAAGATCAGAGAAGTAAAGAAGCAGCCAGTCACCTCTTACCTCCATGACTCCTGAGACTGAAAAGGGGCTGGGCTTCCTGTCTCCACCTGCCTTATATTCCTTTCTCTGCCATGTTTATGGACTAGACATTGTTTATGTATTTATTATCTGTATATTTTGTATATAGTTAATGTATTTATTGTATATAGTTTTTCTTATATTTATAACCTTTTTATTTTAGATAAAAAAGGGAAATGTGGTGATAATTAATGCATCAGTATTCATAGTAAGGTTGACTCATTGTGTTAGTGATTGAGGAGAAACCCTTCACTTTGATGGAGTGCCAAAATTAAATGTAAAAATATAACACGTGAGTAAAAGATACCGTCTGTTACTTCAAATATAATCCTAAACGTAAAGATATAGAAGGCATGGGGTTAAGTTGTTAGAAAAATATAGATGCAGAAGGAAGACATTTATTTCAAATTCTAGATTTTATGACCTTGATAACAATGCATTAAAATATATCCAGGAAAAATAGTCTATAAGAAATGTATCTTTATAGTCAGAAAACTTAGCTAATTTTTTCAAAAACATATACAACACTGAATTAAAAGAACATAAATTTAAATAAAATAAAAACGTACTATATGTCATACGTACAACCAGTATGGAATACTCATTTTAAGAGACATTTCTCATTTTAAAATATTGACCATTTTTGTGAAGTGACTTCTGACCAAAGGTTAAACCAAACACAGTATTTTTAAATCCCCCAATATGAGGATATGAAATATTCGTGGGCATAGTTCATGTCTTGTGGTCAGTGAGATTGTGAAAGCAGCAGTTAGAAAGTGTTTGAGTTGGGTAATAATGGAAATATAGTATTAATACACCGGATTTTAACAAAAGGAACACTTTCAAGGTAATAAAAACTATAAATGGAGCTATAAGAAAAAGACAAAATGAAATCCAAGGCTTCACATATTCCTTTTAAGAATTAGGAAACAACTGTAAATTAAACATAACACAGCAGGGAAATGACAGGTCCAAGACAAGGGATCAGCAAATTAGAAAGAAAATACATACAAGAAAATAATACCAAATATCAGCTTTTGAAGAAGCTGACAAGATTAATAATATCTTGGCCAGACTGGATTGAGGAAGGGAGGGAGGGATGGAGTGGTGGAAGGAAGGAGAGAAGGGAGGAAGGCAGAGAAGCAGGTGATGTAGCCCATGGAATTAAGAAAATAAAAGTATACTTTTTATTAAAGAAAATAAATTGCTCTTAAAATGGACTTATATCTGGGACAAACACACAAAACAACCAAAAATATTTGCAATTGGTACCTGCTGGGAAAATGAAAATCAGTTTTCTCCAATGTAGTATCACCAGTCACATCAACCACACTCTAGGTCAGGCCCCATATCTGGGAGTAGTTAGCCGACAGAAAATGAGCTCTGTGTTCTATGTGTGCTTTCTGGGTTTTTTCTTTGATAACTTTTTTATCTTATTAATTTTCTTTTCTTTCTTTCTTTATCCCTTTTTTATTTTGTCTTTTTTTATTTTTGTGATTTTTTGTATGTGGCTTTTCATATATATATATATATATATATATATATATATATATATATATGAAAAGCCACATATATATATATATATATATAGAGAGAGAGAGAGAGAGAGAGAGAGAGAGAGAGAGAGAAAGAGAGAGAGAGAGAGAGAGAGAGAAAAGAGAGAGAGAGAAAGAGAGAGAGAGAGAGAGAGAGAGAGAGAGAAAGAGAGAGAGAACGTGTAGTTGAGTGTGTGAGGAAGTGGGGAGGATCTGAGGTGAGATGTGGAAGGGGAAAGAAGAATATGATCAAAATAGATTGTATGAAAAATTTAAATAAACATTTTCAAGTCAATAAACAGTATCACATAAAAATATAAAAATAAATTATGGATTTGAGAAACAAAGAAACTAATACTTTTTTCTTATCTATTATTATAACTGGGAGCTTTTATCTAAGAATGTACACAGCTTTCTGAAAATTCTACCCAAATCCCTCCTTTTCTGAGAACTTAGCCATAGGAAGCTAGTATTTCTTGATACATATCAATCAAAACGGCATCTTGAGGAGCAGTGAGATGGCTTAGCTCATAAGGCACTTGCTACTCAATCTCCTGAATCTACAGAAAGGTGGAAGGAAAGAACAGACACAAAATTGTCCTTTGATTTCCATTTCAAATTGTGGTACATGCACACACCCCTACACACATATCACACATGTAATAAAGTCCAGTGCTGACTCAGTTGCCCAGAAAGGGAGAGTGAGGGCCAGTCCCAGGTCTGCCAGAGCCAGGCTGAAGACAAAGGTGTCAGAAGGTGGGCCAGGCGCACGCTGAGCACAGTTACTTAGCACCCACAGTACAGCCAAATTTCCCAGCAAGCCGATGATACCTACAAGTCCATAGGCCAGGGCAACTATGATCCTCAGACAATCTTACCCATTACTCTAAGACTTGCTACAGAACCTACAGTTAGTCTAACTGAGATTTAACTATCTGAGCTTTCTCACAGTACCCAACAGAGATAACATCACCCCCTAAACACCAGGAAGCAATTCTAAAAAAACGACGCCCCTTCTCCCTTAGGTTTCATAATTCTTAGGGTTATGGATGATGGTTATAGGGTTGGGGGTGGAAGGAAATATTAAACTCAGTATTCTAAAAAAAAAAAAAAAAGAAAAGAAGAAATGGAATGGATAGGTATAAGATATTATGGTAGATTATTATGTATACTAGTAAACAAATTTAGTAAAATAGTAGCCTTAAATAATTTGCACTGTAATTTGCACTGTTATGGGTTCTTATATGTTGATACAAATGTAAACATTCCTGTTTAAGATAATTTGTATATTGATACAAATACGGAACTATATTTGTTATAATGTACATATATTTCTACTCTTATTTGAAACATTTGTATATTGATACAAATGTAAATTTATATCTGTCACACTTTATGTAGGTTCTACTTCTGTTTAGGATATTCGGTATATTGATATATATTTAAGATTATTGTCATATTGCATATCGCACTATATACTCCTACCTCTGTTATAACATCTTGTGTATTGTCACAATTTTGAAGTCATCGTTCTTTACCATACACTTGCTTATAGACTGTTTACCTTGTTTACGTGAAGCCTTAGTCCTTAGGTTATTTCGGTAGATAAGACTTATAGATTTATAGTCACCTATGCTTGTCATCTCTATAGTTACGTTAGTTAGGTTATCCAGATTTACAGATACATAGGTCAGATGGACAGGTAATCTTCAAACACTTCATAGACCTAGAGAATATGGCATTTAAAGAACTTAGAATTCTGTTGATGTGAGACATAATTGCTCCTGGCTGCACCAATTTCATCCTGAGAGAATGTTGGGCTTCTAAGACATTTCCATTTGGAAGTTTGTCTTCTTGGCACAAAATGGCCTACTGGGCAAAGAACTGCCCTTGCCTCGACGGCTGACAGTACTAATGCAATGCTATCCTTTCTGGATAAGCGGGACACAAGGAAAGCGACCACTGTACTCTGCCAAGACAGGGTAAGATGGTCTTTCAGAATTCCTGCTTCTGAAAATGGTCTGTCAGATACTTTAGGCCTGTAGCCAATTTGAATGCACCAACAATGCTGAGAAACATTAGGTGACTGTCCAGGCTGCCAGCTGTCTCGGTCTACTCTCGCAAGATTCCCGAAAGTTGCTTGCATCCATCTACCATTTCTCAGGTACCATTATATTCCTTCTCAGGTCTTTGATGGGATTGAAGACTAGCAGTTATAGTTACAACTTAGTAGATAGAACATATTAAGTATTAGATTCAGGTTCTTTAGGATAGGACACCTTTTGGAATGATCTTTGTAACATGCCATTTACCTATGCTCTATACTTCTCTGGACTTTAGTATGTGTTTCTTGCTTGATATTGTTTACATTGGTTGTACTTCCATCTTATCTAGGTCATTATCCCTCATTATTCCTGGACAATATTTGATAACCATTCCTTTGTATATAGTCTTGTATTAGGTTAGAACTTTCTTATTTAGACAAAAAGGGGGAGATGTAGTGGGTAGACATTCCAGCTTTGATCTGGAAGTTCCAACCCCCATTGAGACTTCGGCAACTGTCACGCCTACAAGGTGGGGCCAAGGGAGGCGCCTGGGGACCCGAGAGCTGGATCGGCGGGCGCTCTCTCGGTTGCGGGACCCTGGATAGTGGAGGTGGACCGAGCAGAGCTCCAGAGAACACCGCTGGACTGTGATACACCTTCCCCAGACTCCGCGACCTAACTATTCCTTAATTTGTAAGTTACGCCATTAAATAAATCTCCTTTTAACTACGTGGAGTGGCCTTAATAATTTCACCAATATGTTAGTAATACTAGGAAACAAAATGCAAAGCAAAAGCAACTCACTGAATAGATATACATTTATATGTATATATACACATACATATGCACACACACATATATATGTATATATATATATATGTACACACACATATATATGTATATATATATGTACACACACACACAAAACTTTACTGTCTCTAAAAATCTATAAAACTGTTAAATATATAAAAAAATTTCACAAAGAAACCACAATAGACCCAAGTGACCTCATCAATTTTTAACAGTTAAGAAAATATTAGCTAGTCATTTGCAAGCATTTCAGAGAAAGTTGAAAAGTAAAAATGTCCCCTAGCATGTCTATTAATAATAATTAATTAATTTCTCAAGGTCTCTTTTTGTATAATCAATTTTATTGTGCCTTGAAAACATGTAGAAGGATCACAAAGTATTGAATGCACAAATGCCACACAGAATCAATTTACAAACTCACTGTATTTTTTTTTTTTTTTTTTTTTTAGTTTTTCGAGACAGGGTTTCTCTGTGTAGCTTTGCACCTTTCCTGGAACTCACTTGGTAGCCCAGGCTGGCCTCGAACTCACAGAGATCAGCCTGGCTCTGCCTCCCAAGTGCTGGGATTAAAGGCGTGCACCACCACCGCCCGGCAACTCACTGTATTTTTATAAAAATTATCTACAGTGATAATTAGCTCTCAAGAACATTCAGAATAAATGTAAAATACAAAGCACAAGGTTTCCCTGTTGAAATTACAAGGCATCACAACAGATTCAAAATGACCACCATCAGAATGTCAATGAGTGCTTTTTTAAAAGTTGACAAGACTCTGATATTTACATAGAAACAAAACACAGAAGTCAAGAAAGATTTTAAAAAAAAAGGAAGGAAGGAAGGAAGGAAGGAAGGAAGGAAGGAAGGAAGGAAGGAAAGAAAGATCCCTGGAGGACTGGACATCACTGCTCTTGTAGTTTGGATGCTCTTGTAGAAAAAGCTGTGGAGCTGTAAGGAAGGTTTTGTTTTGATAGTTTGTATTTTTGTGTAGTTTCAGAAGAGAAAGGGCCTCACTCCCTTATTTCCTTTGGGCTATATTAAACAGATATGTTGAATTGTCAGATACATGATTGGAGTAAATGGCTGCATCCCAATTCACTTTCAAGTATGGAAAAAGGAGAGAATGAATCCCTAGTGAAGAAGTGGGTACCATGAATGGAAAGAGTGCCAGGAAGTGAGAGATGATGTACTGCCCACATATGCTAAGTAGATGTTCTTTTTTCTGACAAAGCTATGTTATATAGTAAGATAAATCTTTGCTAAGTGGCTTATCTTTGAGTAATCTGAAACTTATAATATTTTCCTCACAGAAAACATTATTGGAGTAATTTCTAAGCTTATGTCAAGAGTTTGCTGTATGGCAAGATTCTGAGTCACTTTTTATTGAAGTATCTGAGTATTTCTCTAGATTGAAAATGAATGTATGATGCATCCCAAACAGATTTTCTAGCTCTAGACTAGACAAGAGCAAGTAAGGAAACTCTACCCTCTACTGAGGGGCAGCAAAAAGAGCTGAACTGGAAAGGGTGATTGGAACTGGGCATGCACATGCGTTTCAGAATAAGAAAGGGCATTTGAAGTGGTAAGATCTATGTTAAACTGGAATCTATCCCAATTTGAAGACACATGTATGCATGCCAAATATAAGGCTTGCAGAAAATAAATTATTTTGGATTTTAAATAAAATCAGCATGCCCTCTCCTTGTAGAGCCCTTTCTTTTTTCAAGGTTTCTTTTAATATTATAATTCCTTTAGAGCTCCCAACTACAGCTGGGTGCTCACACGTGAGTTAAATGCAAATATTAAAAAGTAGTTAGCCCCTAAGCCATATGCATGCAAGTAACAATATATAAATTAAGAAAATTGTATTTATATATTTAGGAGTATGTGTGTGTTTTGTGTATGTGTTGTGTGTGTCGTTTGTGTGTTGTGTGTGTGTTGTGTAGGTATTGTGTGTGTATGTGAGTTTGTGTATGTGTGTGTGTTTATTATGTATGTGAGTGTATATATAATAACACTTAAAGAAAAAGAGGTCACAATTTGAAAAATAGCCGGGAGTGGTACATGAAAGGGGTTGGAGTGTGGAAAGGGAAGGGGGAAATGCAATAATTATAATTTCAAAATCAGTACAACTACTTCAAAAAAAAACAGCCTTAAAGACCAATTTCTGTAGTGTTTTTTCATTGTCTATTACTAGGATTCAGGAATTCTTAATCATGTATTTATTATACCCTCCTCCGACCATTGTTTATATAGATGATTCTGAGACTGAACTGGCAAAATGACCACGATGAGAAATCCTTTAAACCTCACTCACTCTGATTCTCCTGCCAAAAGTACTTCATTAACCAGAGCTGCAGCCACAGGATGCCTGCTACCTCCTGAATAAATTCCAAGTTGTGGAACTCAGTGGGTTTGCACATCAAGTAGCATCCTCTTGTCCTTGAGAAACATACAGTCCACTGTTTCATATCAAGTGACTGTCTTTACTTCTGGATTATTAATAAAACAGTGCAAGATTTTATTGGGCATTTAAATGAATGTATAAGAATGGAAGAGAAGAAATTTAGAGTTCTATAAATCCATCTGCACCTTGACAGGATGATTCTGTGTACAGAGTTAGGGCCCAGTTGATTTTTACTGAATCCATTAAGCCAACCCACATAAAAACATGAAAGGCTTTTAACTTTACACTCAGAATTTTAAACATAGCTCTTAAGATGAGTTTAACTATCCGGCAATTTCATTTGCTCTTGTTGTAATTATAGTCCAAGGACACAAAAGAAATGCACTCATTTACCCACACTGAAGATCTTTATGTGAAAATAGTAAGAAACATGTTCATAGTCACAACAACTTGCATTTTTTATTATTAAAATTTTAAATTTATTTTACAAACCAACCACAGTTTCCCTGCCCTCCTCTCCTCCTGTTCTCTCCCTGCACCTCTCTCCTACCCTATCCCTACCCACTCCTCCTCTGTCTCCATTCAGAAAGGGTAAGGCCTCCCATGGAGTCAACAAAGCATGGTTTATCAAGCTGAGGCAGGACCAAGCTCTTTCCCACTGCATCAAGGCTGAGCAGGGCATCTCACTTGGTATAGGTTCCAAAAAGCCAGCTCATGTGCCAGGAACAGGTCCTGGTCCCATTGCTAGGGGCCCCACAAACAGACCAAATTGCACAGTTGTCTCCCACATGCAGAGGGTCCCTTGTAGGCTCCGTAGCTGTCAGTCTAGAGTCCTTGAACTACCATGAGCACAGGTCAGCTGTCTCTGTGAGTTCCCCTGTCATGATCTTGATCCCCCTGGCTCATACATTCCCTCTTCCCTCTCTTCAACAGGACTCCTGGAGCTCAGCCCAATGCTTGGCTCTGGATCTCTGCATCTGCCTCCATCAGTTGCCGGGTGAAGGTTCTATGATGACAATTAGGATATTCACCCATCTGATTATAGGAGAAGGCAGTTTAGGCACCCTCTCTACTGTTGCTAGAAGTCTCAGTTGGGGTCATCCTTGTGGATTCCTGGGAGTTTCCCTGGCACCAGGTTTCTCCCTAATTCCAGAATGCCCCCCTGTATCAAGATATCTCTTTCATTGCTCTCCCTCTCCATCCCTCCCCTAATTCAACTATCTCAATCCTTCATGTTCCCATCCCCCATGCCCTCCCTTCAGCACTCCTCCCCCCAGTTTACCCAGGAGATCTCATCTATTTCTCTTTCCCAGGGCAATCCATGCTTCCCTCTTAGGGTCCTCCTCCTTGTTACTTAGATTCTCTGAGGCTCTCAATTGTGGCCTGGTTATCATTTGTTTTACATCTAATATCCATTTATAAGTGAGTGCATACTGTGATGTCTCTGGGTCTGGTTACCTCACTCAGGTTAACTTTTTCTAGTTCCATCCATTAGCCTGCAAATTTCATGATGTCATTGTTTTTTACTGCTGAGTAATATTCCATTGTGTAAAGTAGCATATTTTCTTTATCCATTCTTCAGTTGAGGGGCATCTAGGTTGTTTCTAGGTTCTGGCTATTATGAATAATGCTGCTATGAACATAATTGAGCACGTGTCCTTGTGGTATGATTGAACATCCTTTGAATATATGCCCAAGAGTGACATTTCTGAGTCTTGAGGTAGATGGATTCCCAATTTTGTGAGAAACTGCCATACTGATTTCAAAAGTGGCTGAATAAGTTTGCATTCCCACCAGCAGTGGAAGAATGTGCCCCCTACTCCAATCCTCTCCAAAGTAGGCTATCATTAACATTTTTTATCTTAGCTATTCTGACAGATGTAAGAAGATATCTCAGAGTCATTTTCATTTGCATTCCCTTGATAGGTAAGGATGTTGAACAATCCTTTATGTGTATCTTGACCTTTGAGATTCTTCTATTGAGATTAGCTGTTTAAATCTTAAATTTTAAATTGGATTATTTGGTATTTTGGTGCTATGTTCTTGAGTTTTGGTGATCAACCCTCTGTCAGATGTGGGGTTGGTGAAGATCTTTTCCCATTCTGTAGGCTGTTGTTTTGTCCTATTTACTGTGTCCTTTGCCTTATAGAAACTTCTCAGTTTCAGGAGGTCCCTTGTATTAATTGTTGCTCTCAGTGTCTGTGCTATTGGTGTTATATTTAGGAAATGGTATCCTGTGCCAATGCATTCAAGACTACTTCCTACTTTCTCTTCTATCAGGTGGTTGAATCTGACTTCCTTAGGTTGGAGTTTTTCTTCTAGTACTTTCTATAGGACTGGATTTATGGATAAGTATTGTTTCAATCTGATTTTGTCATGGAATATCTTGCTTTCTCCATCTATGGTAATTGAAAGTTATGCTGGGTGGAGTAGTCTGGGTTGGTATCCGTGGTCTCTTTGTGTTTGCAAAATGTCTGTCTAGGACCTTCTGGCTTTCAGAGTCTCCACTGAGAAGTCGGATGTAATTCTGATAGGTCTACCTTTATATGTTACTTTTTCCTTTACAGCTCTTTTTCTCTTTTTTTATTTTATAACTTAATTAAATTTTACATATCAGCCACGGATTCCTGTAGCATGAATCTTAGAGAGTCTTATTAATAAAATCAAACCCGGGGCCAGTTGTTGGGGTGAAATGCTGGATGGTCAGAGAGACAGAACAAGCCACAGCTATCTCACCTTGCCAATTCCTCAGCTGGTCCTGTTTCCTTAGACTGGAGGCTTCTGTGTCCTCATCCAGAATGAATCTCAGCTGAACTGTGTTGCTCCAAAGCCTGAAAGATTACCCAGCCAAATGCTTAACCAGGCAAATACTTCCAGTTTCTGGTCCTCAAGCCTTATAAACCTTTCTGCTTTCTACCACCACTCCCTGGGATTAAAGGCTGCTTTCTGGGGTTAAAGGCATGAGTCACCATGCCTGGCTGTTTCCAATGCGGCCTTGAACTCACAGAGATCCAGAGGGATTTCTGTTTCTGGAATGCTAGGATTAAAGGCGTGTGCTAACATTTTCTAGCCTAAGTATCTTGTGGCTTTTCTGTTCTCTGACCCCAGATATGTTTATTAAGGTACACAATATTTTGGGGAACACAATACCACCACAGATTCCCTTGTTCTTCCTCCTCCCTCCCCCGACTTCCCCACAGTCCACCCTCCATTCCCATCTCCTCTAAGGCAAAGACTCCCCTGAGGATTGAGTTCAACCTGGTAGACTCAGTCCAGGCAGGTCCAGTCCCCTCCTCCCAGGCTGAGCCAAGTAACCCTGCATAAGCCCCAGGTATCAAACAGCCAACTCATGCGATGAGGACAGGTCCTGGTCCCACTGCCTGGATGCCTACCAAACAGATCAAGCTAATCAACTGTCTCACTTATCCAGAGGGCCTGATCCAGTTGGGGGCTCCTCAGCTATTGGATTATAGTTCATGTGTTTCCATTCGTTTGGCTATTTGTCCCTGTGCTTTATCCAACCTTGGTCTCAACAATTCTCGCTCATATAAACCCTCCTCTTTCTCGCCAATTGGACTCCTGGAGCTCCACCTGGGGCCTGGCCATGGACCTCTGCATCCGGTTCCCTCAGTCATTGGAGGGGTTTCTAGCATGATAATTAGGGTGTTTGGCCATCCTATCACTAGAGTAGGTCAGTTTGGGCTGTCTCTCCACCATTGCCAGTAGTCTATTGTGGAGGTGTCTTTGTGGATTTCTGTGGGCCTCTCTAGCACTTTGCTTCTTCCTATTCTCATGTGGTCTTCATTTATCATTTATTCCTTGTTCTCCCTCTCTGTTCTTGATCCAGCTGGGATCTCCCACTCCCCTAACCTCTCTTTCCCTCGACCCTTGTCCTTCATTACCCCACTCATGTCCATATTGTTCATGTAGATCTCATCCATTTCTCTGTCATTGTGCAATCCCTGTGTCTTTCTTGGGGTCCTGTTTTCTAGGTAGCCTCCCTGGGGTTGTGAGTAGCAGTCTAGTCTCACATCTTTGTTTTATATCTTGTATCCTCCTATGAGTGAGTACATACCATATTTGTCTTTCTGAGTCTGGGTTACCTCACTCAGGATGATTTTTCCTATGCTGGAGAGAATGTTGAGTTAGGGGAACTCTCCTCCACTGCTGGTGGGAATGCAAGCTTGTACAACTATTTTGGAAATCAATATGGCGCTTTCTTAGAAAACTGGCAATCAATCTCCCCCAAGATCCAGCTATACCACTCTTGGGCATATACCCAAGGAATGCTCAATCATACCACAAGGGGACTTGCTCATCTATGTTCATATCAGCATTGTTTGTAATAGCCAGAACCTGGAAACAACCTAGATGCCCTTCAACTGAAGAATGGATAAATAAAATGTGGTATATATACACAATGGAATACTACTCAGCAGAGAAAAACAATGACATTATGAGGTTTGCAGGCAAACGAATGGACCTTTACAGCTCTTAATATTCTTTCTTTATTCTGTATGTTTAGTGTATTGATTATTATGTGGTAAAGGGACTTTTTAAAAAATTTTTGGTCCAGTCTATTTAGTGTTCTGTAAGCCTCTTGTACCTTCATAGGCATGTCCTTCTCTAGGTTGGAATAGTTTCTTTCTATGATTTTCTGTGCCTTTGAGCTGGAATTATTCCCCTTCTTCTATCCCTCTTATTCTTAGGTTTGGTCTTTGCATGTTATCCCAGATTTCCTGGATGTTTTGTGTTAAGAATTTGTTGGATTTAATATTTTTGACTGATAAATCTGTTTCCTCTACTGTATCTTCAGTGCCTGAGAGTCTCTCTTTCATCTCTTGCATTCTGTTGGTTATGCTTGCATCTGTAGTTCCTGTTCTGTTTATTCAGATTTTTCTTTTCCATTATTTCCTGTTTGTGTGTACTTATTGCCTCTGTTTCAGTTTTCACCTCTTGAACTATTTCCTTCACATGTTTGCTTGATTTTCCCCCCTTGGCTTTCTGTAGACCAGGCTGGCCTCAAACTCACAGAGATCTGCCTAGCTTTGCCTCCCGAGTGCTGAGATTAAAGGCATGCTCCACCACCACCTGGCTTTCTTTAAGGAAATTATTAATTTCTTCCAAATTTTGTTTGTCTCTTCCTCTATTTCTTTAAGGGAATTTTTCATTTCCTCTTTAAGGCCCTCTATCATCTCACAAAGTTTTTTTTTTCATTTTTCTTCATTAAGACATTTTCTGCTCACTCTGCATACCACCCACAGATCCCCCCTCCTCCATCCTCCCACTCCCAGCCTTCTCTCACAAGCCACCCCACGTCCCCATATCCCCTAAATCAAGGACTCCCATGGGGAGTCAGCAGAGCCTGGCACACTGAGCCTAGGCAGGTCCAAACCCCTCCCCACTGTGCCAAGGCTGTGCAAGGCATCACACCACAGTCACCGGGCTCCCAAAAGCCTGCCCATATACCAGGGATGGATCCCGATCCCCCTGCCTGGGTGCCCCCCAAACAGTTAGAGCCAAACAACCATCTTCCATATCCAGAGGGCCTAGTCCAGTCCCATGGGAGCTCCACAGCCACTAGTCTACATTTCATGGGCTTACACTAGTGTGGCCAGTCATCTCTGCATGTCTTCCCATCATGATCTCAACGTCCCCTGCCTGCAGAATCCCTCCTCTCTCTTATCAATTGGATTCTCAGAGCTCAGCCTGGTGTCTGGACGTGGATTTCTGCATCTGCCTCCATCAGTTACTGGACAAAGGCTCTGTGATGATGGCTAAGGTATTCATTAGACTGGTCACCAGAGTAGACCAGTCCAGGAACTCTCTAGACCACTGCCAGTACTCCAAGGTGGGGTCATCCTTGTGGATTCCTGAGAACCTCCCTGGTACCCTATTCCCATGATGTCCTCATCTATCATGGTATCTCCCTCCCTGTTCCCCCACTTTGTCCCTGTTCCAGCTCTTCTCTCCCACTTCCCTATGTTCTTATGCCCCACTCCTTGCCCTCTACCACCCCCCCACACACCCAGTCTGCTCATATAGATCTCATCCACTTCTCCTTTACTGGGCCATTCATGTGTCCCTCCTAGAGTCTTTCCCTGTTAGCTAGCCTCTCTGGAGCTGTGGGTTGGAGTCTGGCCATCCCTTCCCTCACATCTAATATCCACTTATGAGTGAGTACATACTAGAATTTCTTAAGCACTTTACCCTCAAGACCTGTGTGTGTTTAAAACATGGCTCCCCCAATATTCTTCATCTTCTTCCTGAAAACTGACTCTCCTTCAAGCAAAGTGTAGTGTCCTTTAGATTCCTTGAAATGTCCATGAGCACCATGGCTGCTTCAACATACATAATGTTACTGAAATGTTGCTCTGCCTATCGACTGGTTGATACAAAGTTGGTATCACCTTCACTTGGCTCAATCTTGCATTTAGGACACTTATCCTCGCATCTTAGCTGTCATACATGAATGTCAGGTCCCAAAGAAACTCAGGACAAATGACTAACTAAGGTGTCTATGATATTAACATATCAAAGCAGACAATGGCCACCAGCCTCTCACAGTATAGCAAGTACCTGGTATAGAGTCCTAGCTTCTCTCAACACTTCTCATCCTCACATACCCCTATACTAAATCTCTCCAGTCCCTGAGGTTTGTTTCTCTTCCCCCAGCTTCTCTTTTCTACAAACCATCCATTTTGGCCACAAGCCCTCTTGGTCCTTGTGCTCTTGATTCTCAGCTCTCTTTGATCCCTTTCTTTTCTCTTCTCTTGCTCTCCCCTCTTCTTTCTCCTTTCACCGTCTATTTCAGTCTACTGGACATATCGAGTTTACTACTTTCCCTGCTCTTGCCTCTTCCAGATGACTATGGCTGTATTCTATAATAAAACCAGTCTCCTCAGTCATACCTAGTATCTAGCAGGCATGTCCTCATTTTCATTCAGGAAGGAGACCGAGGACAAGAGGGAGGCTCCATGCAAATCATTTTTGGAATGTGCATTGAACCTGCAGCCCAGTGAACACTTGCTCAACATTGAGATCCATCCCGAATCCTGCTTCTTGTTGCTGACAGTCTAGATAAGTTCTCAGCTGACAGCCTTCATTAACTAGCAGAGATAAGAAAAAGAGACACTCGAGTGGTCTTTCCCATCCTTTTTGCCATGACAGCAGAGATTGAGTAAATCAGAGGGCAGTGTCCCTGCAATGTGGCAGATTTATGAACAAATAAGAGTGCTTATTTAAGCCGTTAAGTTTTGAGGTGATTTGTTACCCAGTGAAAGGCAAAGAGAACACCTATTCAAGCTCATGCAGTACTCACAAGAGCCATTGGAGGTGAGTGGACCATCAGTGTTCTCATTGTGTGCATGAGATAACTCAGAAATAGCAAAAGATTTCATTGAGTATCATGCAACTAGTAAATGATAAGGAAAGCCCAACCTGTAAGTTCTATTTGCATAGATAACATATGCTTAATTCTTGGTGCAGAACAGAGAAATGGCTCCGGCAGCACCTGCTGTTCCTCTGCTTTAGTCCATACTGCACTCTTAACTCAGTCAGTCCTTACCTTGCTTGATGCCCTGACTCTAATCTCAGACATTCCTGAATTCCAGCTACTATACTACTCCAGGTCATTAGCTCCCCGGTGACACCTACCTTTCCTGGTAATTCTGAAGATACTACCCACCTCTTTCTTTCTAGAGCTCCCTTGAAGGCTGTAAGGTATTGCTCTTCACTGATAAATATTCCCCAACATTTGCATCTTCTCTACTCACATTTTGTCAATGAAGTAGAAATTAACCTGTCACCTCCCTGTATTCTCCAATGAGCTGAATGCTGAACCACTTATCTTATAAATGTAGCTTAATCTACATTCTAATGTGTTCTGCACCCTTATTATTTTGTTTATTAAGTCCAATTAATATGCTCAAAAATCACTTACACTTTAAAGAAAAATTATTCATACAAGGATATATTTTTTGAATAAAAATTAGGATCCATGACCTTTCAAAATTAACATAGATTTGGAGAACTTGGAATGGGATATATGAAATAATAAAGCATTTTAAACACATTGAAACCATCCTGGAAAATCAGAACAAAGGATTATCATGTTGAAACTTTCTTAAAAATGAAACTTTAGACAAAGTGAACACATACATTTATAATTTAAAGAGCTCAACAAATTACTGAAAATTTACTTCATTCATATCAGAACATGTTAACCAATATAACAAATTTCCTTCAAAGCAGGTTTTTTTTCTTCGCAAATTTAATATTGTTTACCTCTTTGGAGCACTGTAATTCCATGTAGACAATGGACCTTTTGATTTGCTTCAAAGCTACTAATTTACTGTAAGGTTCATGTCACTAAAATTTTATTCGAATTTTTCTGATGTGGTAAATGGAAAAAAAAATGATAGCCATCCTTCCATCACTTTCTCTTTGTAATGTGACTTCATAGTTTCTCATTTTATGAGACTAAATGCCCTTTGACCTGAGTCTGTATTGGCATGTGACTTGGTGTAGTCAGTACAGAAAAATGAAGTGATGACTAGCTAATTTTATTTTATTTTCCATTTTGCTTTGGTGCATTTTAAGCTTTGGTGCATTGCAATTTACTTTCTTTACATCTATTTTATCTGAATTTTGAAAAAAATATTTTATAATCTATGTATATATATGTTTGTTTGTATACGAATGTGGATATGGGTTATCACAGATGGCATATCTGAAGGTCTGTGAAAAATCCATATTCTTGCATAGATTTGCTCTATCTCCTGTTTGAACCACCATGGACTGTGTGATGACATCTCATGTCTCAGGAAGAGTTGAAGGTACAAATTCCTAGGGGAAAGTTTTGACTTACATGCAATCAGTCAAAGCACAGAATCTAACCCATGCTGGCAGACAGACAATACCCAGAAGCAAACAGTTCTTTGGTGATCTACTGAGAATTTTCAGATTTTAACATCATGCCACAAATCCTACTTGTCTTTGCTCATCTGAAATCCGAAGCCAAATATTCATTCTCTCCCTGAGTTACAAGCGCAAAGCTCTTTTTTCTTCTTTTATGTGGCCATCAATCTCTTCTATCCAATACATCCATCATTTAAGAGCACATGTTTAAATGACTTCTCTCTCCTACAAAGCTGTTCTGTGTATACTTAATTTAAGTCCTGTCCACATTTACATTTTTTTGTTCTATTTATCTTTGCATAACTTAACTTCTCATGTCCTTCATTTTTTATTTCATTGGGTTCTTAAAAATCATCAGCAGGTGCTTAAATTACTGAAACAATTTTGTAAACTCATTGCATCCTCAATTTTAGATTCACTGACAAGTGTCCTTGTGTTTTATAGTTTCTCAACAAAGACAATGTGTTTTAAGGATTTTGGTGAGTGGCTCTCAGGATGTAGAGTATCCCAAAGATACCATAAGGATTGTTGTCCCTTTAATGGTTCTTTGTAAGCTGAAGCCCTTGATCTCTCCTAGAAGAATGACCTTCATCCTAGACAAGCAGGATATTTATTCATAGAAATACTGAAATATCAGTTTGACCCTGAAAATATATAGCAATAAAAAATGTGTGCTCCATTAAGTATATCAGTATAGGGACAAAGGAGACCATAAATTAGTGGTTATCTTGCAGTTAACATCTGCTGGTATTTCAGACATCTCTTTAGAATGGCCCGAGTTTTTCCTAAAGTCACTCTAGATAGCCACCCTTCAGCCAATGCAAATGACTTTTTTTCTGTTCTGAATTGGAAAAAGAAATAATTTGTTAGCTGTTGCCTTGAGCAAAATACAGAAAAAGTGGTTTGACCTCATTCATCACCTGTTTTCAATACAACAGAGGGCAAAAAATCGAATACATACAAATACACACAGTGCTTTGGCTAAGTCCATCAAAAGCAAACACTTTTCTTAGTAATTGTTGGTCGTTATCTCTTTGAAGGACTCATTTACCCTCCACACTGTCCTCCCATATTTAATTAATCACAAAACTTTGATATCCTGAATGTCCAGTTCTCCTCATCTCCATTGTCACTTTATTTTACTTCATTTGCTCATATTCTATTGTCTGGAAAAATATGCTACCATAAATAATATCTCATTTCCCAATCTAGGTTTTTTTCAAAGTGCCAATAACATATTTTCTAAGATGTAGATTAAATTTATGTGTGTGAGTGCAGGTCTGTGCCATCCAGATGCCCATGCTTTATCACCTTTGGCCTTGTTCTCTAGAGAGAGGGTCTCTTTCTGAATCTGTTCCAAGGCTGGTAGGTAGCAAGACACAGCAAGCCTCCTGTCTTCATACATCTGTGATTACACCTGGCTTTATCCATGAGTAGTGAGGGCCTAAACTCAGGCTTTTAGTTGATGAGGCAAGTGTCTTTCCCCACCAATTTATCTGCCCAGCCCCCAGCCTGAAATATTCAAGTCAACCTCTCAAAAATATTTTTGGCTACCAAATACACTAATAAATTCAAAACCTGTGACCACAACTGTCTCTAGCATCCTTAACCTATTAAAATAACCAGTAGATTTGAGGCATTGAATTATCAGGCACAGTCCTATTCACCATCTCTCCAAGATCTGCTGCTTTAATTCTTTCCCTGATGCTCAGTGAATGCAACTTTAAGTCTGTACTTTGCTCACCCAGACAGGTGAACCCCTCCTCCCTCAGTTTTTTTTTCACCTTTTTAATTAGTTTTACTGTAACAAGTCCCCAGACATTAGTAGACCCCCAGAGCTTAGCACACTGACTCCATGATGGAAGTACCATTCAGACCATAAAACTCAGCATGTAGACAGTACCACCAGCCAAACAAAAACAAAGACCTAATCCATCAAAGTCCAGAGTTCTGGAAAAGTCTCTAAGTGTACTAACCTTGCTTTTTTTTTTTTTTTTTTTTACTTCTATAGTTTTACTCTTCTGGCTAACTGTTCTTGTTAACTGAAGAATGTCAAGTCAGAATATGGTATGTGTGTGTGTGTGTGTGTGTGTGTGTGTGTGTGTGTGAGAGAGAGAGAGAGAGAGAGAGAGAGAGAGAGAGAGAGAGAGAGAGAGAGCTTAAAAGCCCACTTTGAGAAAGGATTGGTGTTATGTTGGGATCCTGAACACCCAATATAGTCACCAGCTGGCTAATCATGACTTTCTATTGGTTTAAATCCATATATGAACAGTCTTCGAGGGTAGATGTCCCACAATATGACAAAAACAAAACAAAACATCACAACAAAACAACCTCTTCAGATACATTAAAGCATTCATAAAATAGATCCTAGTAACACACACACACACACACACACACACACACACACACACACACACACACACACGCACACAGTATGGTGGCTCACTTCAATTAGACCACATATGCACCATGTGCGCCATATCCAGCCAATTGGCTGTTGCAGATATCTTACACTCGATTTGAGCCCTGACACAGACTGACTCAGTATTATGACTTCATCACAGTTCAGGAGTGAAGACTCTTAATATTTACACAAGAGCAGCCAAGAAAAGGCCAATGCTGATGAAACCTGAGGATCATAATTCCAGCTTAGAGAATCAAGATACTGCACTGAGGACATGTCCTGTGCTGCTCATCTGCTTTTGGATACACTACAGATAACACTCTGCTGGTCAAAGATGACTGAGCGTTCAATTATCTACTATAAATATGTATGTATGTATATATATGTATGCTATCTCTACTATGAGCTATATCTATTATATGTGACTATTTCTACAATGAAAAAAGGCACTATGACCGAAAACTCTCAGTCTCACAATTTTAATGAGGTTTTGTTCAATCATTTAGCTATTTATCTATAAGTTTATCTATATCTTGCTAAAACAAACACAGAGAGGATCATTGTGCACCTGACAGGTGGGAAGGATGGGAGCATGAAGAGGGTTCTGGCATTTATGATGAGATCTTCAACTCCAAAGCACATGGCTAGATTTCCTCCCATTCTTAAAGTCTCTTAATAATCTTTAGTTGCTTTTATGACTAAGATGCTGTTTGTAGGAACAACCATGATATATCACCAGCTGATATCTGTATATTGGGTTTCTTGATTCATACATTGGATGATTACTTAGGTCCACTTAGATAAATTATCCCAGAGTGCATTACTCTTATTCCAGGAGGACATGTGCATGAGAGTAAGGTATAGTCTTTACCTAGTACATCCCTTGTGTTCTTACCAAAATGGACTACATAGGGGATAGGAAACATACAAATATTAACAAAGTATGAGTCTGATGTCTGGACAATACATCATCATTTAAGTACAACTGAATTAAAATCTAATTCTTCAAATAATTTTATTCCTAAACCATCTCCTGAGAATCAAATAAATTCCAAGGACTTTTAAAGGACCACTATGTACCAAAGACTATCAGGTGAAAAACAATGTGATTTTCAGTAAAAATAAAAGAGAAACTTGGCTTCAGGAAATACCTAGGGACCATCTGAGATCAAAAATTATTCTGGGTCCCTTCCCCTCTATAAATTAAAATGACATTTGGGACAGCTTTTAAACTGGAAAGGTAATCTTTAGTTTTTCACAAAGTAAAGGCTACACAACTCTGGCCCACAGCTGTGTAATTAGGTGCAGTTTATACAGAAAAATCAGCTGTGCCCTTCCACATGCTTAGAAGGAGTTCAGAAATGTTTAGAAGGAGTAAAAATTGAGAATATAAAGAGAAGGCTAGGATGCATGTAGAAGGATTTTTTAAAGGATCTGAAAGAGGAGACATGAAGGTTACCAATGCAGCCACAGAGGGTTTTTTAGTCTTCTAGAAATTTCTCTCAATAAACAAGCCTAATGAAGATTTGGGCAAGCAAAAAAAAAAAAGACAGAATAAAATAAAAAGTACAGCTTAGTATTTTTTAATATATCAAGATAACAGCTCTAGAAATCATGAAGGTAGTTTAATTTGTAAGAAATGTCCACCAAGACCAAAACCAAATTAACTCAGCAAACTAATGTTTAGGAAAAGATAGAATTTCAAAAGAAAAACTCCATTTGGACATTTTAAAAAGGGAACTGATTTTAGCAACAATCACCAGCAGTTAAAAATCAAAGAAGTATAATCAGGAAGCCAACACCCAAGTCTATCTTCTGCTTAAAGTTCATAGGAATCAGGATACAGCCTCCTGGGATATCCCAGCACCACAAAGCATATATAAGAGTTGTCTTTGTTTAGTGAATGTTTAGGCAGTCATGTTGGTGAGATTTTTCAAGTCAGTCCTGACAACATAAATATAAATAACATTATAAAGACTTGATTGGGTTGTACTTATATATTTAGGAATACACACACACACACACACACACACACACACACACACACACATACACACACACACACACACACACACACACACACACACACACACACACACACGTATATAAAAAGCAATTAATGAAAAAAAGAGGGCCTGAATTTGGAAGAGAGAAAGGAAGTCTGTATGGAAAGATTTGGAGGGAGGAAAGGGAAGGGAAAATAGTGTAATTATTGTTGTAATCCAGGCAAGAAAATTACAGACCGCCACACATACAAGGCCAGATTATAGTCCTTTATTAGCCAGCAACTGGGAGGAGATTCTTGTCCCCAAGGAACTTTGGCATTGAAGCTCAGGGGTACAGTGTTTACAAGGGAAAAATCCACAAAAATTCAATGGCATTGTTGTAAGATGTAGGTCAAGAAAACCTGGTAGTATTTGTCTCAGTTACACATTTATCAGCTATTTCTGTCATGCTTCTGCACTGTGGTCACACTCATGGAAAGTTCTGAATGTGCTGCCCAGGTGGACATGGCTATTGAGAGAGTTAGGGACTGAAAAGCTCCTGAGCAGACACTAAATGGAGTCAGGGTAAAACTGAAAGTTAATAATATCATATCAGTCACTCTAATTATATTATAATCTCAAAAGTTAGAAGAAATAAGTTTTAAAAACTTTTAAAATCAGGATAAGGGATCATCCGTGTCTTTTGTCATAATGTAACTTGAAGCCAGTAGTACATTAAGGAGCAGAGTTGTCAAAATTTGAAGGTGAATCCAGCATGTTTCTAGAGATCATATCTGTTCTTATAATATTTGAAGGGTAGGAAGGCAAGTTAGGTGAAATCAAGAAAGACAGCATCTATGAAGAGAGGGATGTCATACAGAACCATTGACAGAGAAAAATGGGAGAAGTTGTATTAAAAGAGATTTTAGTTATAGGGATATATAGGCTCATGTGGATATATGTACCTAAGCAGCATAAGCTAAAAATGAAATGTGGACTTTTACAGACACATTCTTAAAAATATTAATCGTAAGACAAACAAACAAAGTTAATTAAGGGACAACAGAGAAACTCCATCTTGGAACAAGGTATAATATACTAATACACAAAGATCCTTGTCACCGGTATTAGTTGTGATCTCAGTGCGTGATATGTAAGAAAATGTTTGTATGTTTGTTTTAAAGCGATAATTACCAGATTACTCTGCTTTTTGCCACCACACTAAATATCAGACACACAGCTACCTATTTGTTAAGGGAACATATTTTGCTGATGATTTTGGAGGTGGGAAGTTGAGATGCAGAATAATTCTCTGGGCCAAACTGCCACCATTATTTACAGGTCAGGTATGCCCGCTTGCGAAAGGTCATTCATGGATGAGTTTGTTGAATGTTGGTATTTCCTCATAGAAGGAGGAGCCAGAGGGCCATGGGACCCTCACCTGCTTATCCAGTTACTCTTCCTAACCAGTTGTACATATTGCATTTGACCATGGGAAGGGGCTAGAGTGTATGGATGTGGAAAGACTAGTCCACCATAGGGAAGTTACACTGAGTGTTCATCTTCTAGTTCGACCATGGACTGCAGTTATCATTTTCTGAGAAAGACCTAAATAAGCAAATAACAGATTGCAAAAATTGTGTATGTGTGTATAAAGAATATAGGGAGGATACTAAGCAGAGAACATCTCTCTTTAAAATGGCTGGCATTTCTCTTAAACATGACAAGAGATCAGCATTCTGTAGATGAGACACATTAGACAGAAAATAGAGTGATCAGTTATTTTTCAAGGGGAAACAGATTCTCAGGCAGAGAGGATGATGCTTATAAAATTCCTGTGCTAGGAAAGAACTTGACTGCACAAATATGTGGATTGCCAACACTGATTTGAGAGCTCAGGAGTGTCCCAGATGAGGTGCAGAAAGAAAAGTTGGTCTGAGCTGATCCCATGAGCCCTGGGAAAATACAAGCTCATCACAAGTGAATGTGCAATAACAAGCTCCAGAATCCACTAAAGGGAATGCCTTGCCTGTTTTTGTCCTTTATGATCACCATGACAGCCTCATAGAAAAAGTTCAGAAAATATAATGTATCAACTGGCTTTTTCAGTCAATTACACAATTGCCACAGAGCTCTGGTCATGTGTTCAGTGCTAGCTTAAGGTTGTGTGGAGATTACAAAAGTCTTACCTGAAAGAAAATAGGAGAAAAACACTCACTGAAAATTGAACACTCTAAATGCAAATGACACTTTAAAATTTTAAGCACATCTCCATTCAACACACGAATACTACCGACTGGAAGGAAATACTTTGGATTTGGAAAATGTCTATGCTAGTCTCATTCCTTGAAAAAGACATTCAGCTGGACACAAGGTCTTCTAACACTACAAATGAATTGTTTTTGAAAATGATTTGCAGTTATATAAGTCCTCTAAAAGAAAAAATGAAGTTAAACCAATCAATGAAGAAGCCTCAAAATCTCCACCCTGTTTCTCTGCCCCAAGCATGTGGGTGATTAATCCTGTTACTGTCCCTGCTAAGTGACATTAGGAAAAACTACTCTATTTTTTCTGATCAAAGTTCTGTATTTACATAACTTAGTCCTATTTTTAAAGTACTCGAGACACATTTAGAATATAACTGAAAGCCAAATTTGCCTAGTGAAATAGCTGTTTTAGACAACTGTGACTTATTTCTGACATATGCTGTACAAGCAATTGTGTTAGGATGGCATCCATCAGATGTAATGGGAAGCTAAAAATTGACACTATCATATTTTGTCCCAATAAAGGGATACATCGAAAGTTCTAATATGTAGCCCACAAATGTAAAATCTTCCAGTTGATTTTCAAAGTATAAGTTTGCATGAAGCAAAATAGTGGAAAACATTCACTTCTCAAAACTAATGTAGTCATATTGTTTATAATTCCATTTTGGTGGGTTGAAATTAATTTCTAGACAATATCTGTTTATAGTATCTAAATCAACATGACTTTCATTATCATTTATAAAATGTGCTTGCTAATGGTGTGTCTTTTTGCATTTCATATTCTCTTGATGCATTGGCCAATCATTGAGTTAATTTTATGCATTTTCACTGTACTTGGATATCTATTTATCTAAGCTAATAAAAATGACTTTGCCAATCAGTTCTAATGGAGAACTTCATCATACAATTTCACTCTAAATTTAAACCATATTTCTTTTCTCCTGAAAACTAGCACCAGTGCAATCTGGAAAATGTCCTTGCTATAAACAAGAGGAAGATTTCCCAACTTACAGAAATGAAGTAGGAAGTGAACAGTGCCACAAAACTTTCTTGATATTCTTTCATATATATTCAACTGTCAGCTATCATTTTTTCATTAGAGAATAAAAACTAACAAGATGGTGCGGCACACTATTACTTTTAAAGAGTTGCTAATGCTACTTAGTATTGACTGTTCAGGATTCCTAAAAAAGAGACCTTGAGCACAAATTAAAGGAATGTGTTGGTATGAGACATGGAAATGTCAGGAAGAGGATTCTACATCCAGGGCAGAATTACTGCTTGTGTAGATGTTGAAGTCACAGGTTAAGGGTCAGGAGGATTGAAGGTAAAAGTTGGGGATCTGCAGATAAAAGTTCAGGGCAGGAAAAGCATAGAGGAGAATAAAAGATGATGTCAGAGTGTTGTGGTCTGTATGTCAGATGTGTTGCTGATTGGTCAATAAATAAATCACTGATTGGTCAGTGGCTAGGCAGGAAGTATAGGCGGGACAAGGAAGAAAATAAAGCTGGGAAGTGGAAGGTTGAGTCAGAGAGACACTGCCAGCCGCCACGATGACAAACAGCATGTGAAGATGCTGGTAAGCCACGAGTCATGTGGCAATGTATAGATTTATAGAAATGGATTAATTTAAGCTGTAAGAACAGTTAACAAGAAGCCTGCCACGGTCATACATTTTGTATCCAATATAAGTCTCTGTGTTTACTTGGTCGGGTCTGAGTGGCTGTGGGACTGGCAGGTGAGACAGATTTGTCCTGACTGTGGGCCAGGCAGGAAAACTCTAGCTACAAGAGTGTATCACTGATCAGGTAAGACTTGCATACAGAGGTAAGTATCCTCCCTTCTCCCCAGACCAAAGAGCAGTGGGATTTCAATAGTGTCCCTTGTGTTGAAAATAAACTTGGGGTGTGAAGCTTCAGGGCCCCCTTGGGGTATCTGTGTATAAAACTGCAAAGTAGTGTAGTTGGAATGATGGGTAGGTTTATGCAATCTTCAGTAAGTGTCTGTATAAATCAACATCATGCGAATGAATGGCTCTTATACCAGACATATAACTTTGACCTTGGACTATTCAGCTGTATGCTTGATGACATACAATGGCAGAGAGATTAGTCCTGTAAATTTTATAGGAAATAACGGGTACAATTGTGGTTGTTCATATTATTTGATACGTAGTAAATGCATTACACAAACAAAAAATTACAAACCTTTTGTCATTTATACAAAAGGTCCTTGAAAGTGATAAATTACTTTCAAATATGAGAATACCCGAAGAACCAGTGTTTTTTAGCTTTAAACATTTAAATATAACTTAAGATATCAAATGCAATATTAGATTGCACTAATTGACAATATTTATAACTATAAACTAAAAATGTTAAATATATGCAGTCTCAAATGAATGATTAGTTTGTATCTGATTGGCCTAAACTTAATCATGATTTGATAATACACATGTTTAGGAAGCTTTATTTTGCTGTGAAGACATCACCGATGTGCATACTGATGATTTCGGTGAGCCAGTTTAACAGAAAATGAAAACATCTCCTTGTTACTTATATTGGACAACTGAGAAGCTGTGCTCTCAGGTTGATATTACATGTACAAGAGTTCTCGATTAAAAGAAAATAACTTTTTTTTTCATGAGGGATTACAGGTATCCCTATAGGGTTGTTTAAACAATACTCTCCAGTCTTCTAAGAACCAGTAAAAGGAAAACAAAGGACATATGTTTTGAGTTACATGTGGGATTTACTAAGGTGTTGATGACGCAAGCATCATTTAAACTGAAAAAAATTAATTCTTTACTATTAACATGGCTCAGAAAATATTGAAAAAGAGGCTTGGGAGATGATGGCTCAGTTGGTAAATTGCTTGCCATACAACTATGAGAACCTGAGTCTGAGCTTAAGCGCCTGTGTAAGGACCTGGAAGTGGTGGTAAACTCGATTGTCACAGCAGTAGAGTGGCAAATACAGGCGAGTCTCTAGGTTTTCCAGGTTTATTAGTCTATCCAAACCCTTAAGTCCATATGCCAGTGAGAGAGACAGTCTCAAAAAATCAAGGTGGCTCATCAAGCACGGTGACACACAATATTTATCCCAGCACTCAGGAGGCAGATCAGGCAGATCTTTATGGGTTCAAGTCCAGCAATGTCTACATGAGTTCAACGCTAAGGCTACGTAGTCTCAAAAAAAAGTCAATGTGAACAGTACTGTGAGACGGCACACCACCCAAATGTTGACCTCTAGCATTCACATGAGTTTGTGTGCAAGGAGAGAGAAGTGGGGAAGAGGAGAGAGGAGGGGAAGGAGAGGGGAGAGGAAGATCGGAGAGGGGAGGAAAGTTAACATATCCATCGTGTACAGGAGGTGGGGCTCAGATGCAGATGGGTCTAGATGGTGTGAATATATGGAAGACAGTGATGGGCATATCAAGCGCCAGGGCTGTGTTCCCTGGAACACTGAAAAGAGGATCCAGAAACCCCAGTTCTTTGTAAAGGTAGAACAGATAAAGCTATGGTGCTTTGAAGAGGTCAGATAATGGAGAGACTTAGGGCCTTCTCTTGTTTTACACCTTGTGGCATGCCATGCAGTTTTATGAGATTTACAGTAAGTGACCAAATAAATCAGCTCCACCTGACCTAATGGCTCTTTTCCCCAGGGATCTGACTTTGTACTTCACCTATTCAGCTGTGTTATTTATGGAACCTAATAGTACAGAGAAGTCTGTTATAAACGCTGAATTACTCACTGAACAAGGTATCTGCGGTATCCATGCAATCAGCTCTCCTAGTCAAGGAGGCTCCGTTGGAGACACTTCCATCAGTACACAGATGCTAGTTTTGTTTCAGTCATGATCTCAATCTATATATGTGCTATCTGAGGCTCAAGAAAATTGACTAATTTCAGAAGATATGGGGTAGACTGATCTTGGCGAATAGAAATAGATGATAATGACCCAGAAATAATTTTACAGTGAGGTGTGAAGTATGAGACTGTGGGATTATCAGGGATGATCAACTAAATGGGCAAGGAGCAGGAGGCTGTATCCCAGAAAAAATAAAGGGATGAATAAATTTCTTAGCCTTCAGCACTAGGCATTCAACTAAGTGATTTTATTGTTGGAGATGTGAGCATCTTCATCCCCTGGATCAAAATAGGCATAAAAGAATCCAGGCAGAACTTCGAGGACAAGCCTAGCAACACCAGGACCTATAACTAGTGCATGGTGCCCAGGCCAGCCTTAAAAATGTCCTTTTTATTGTATCTACTATGATACTAAATATCCAAGGCATTCTTTCTAAAAAGTCATGGTTGAAATATATGTTAACTAAAAGACAATAATATTTAAAAATTATTAAGTAAATATCAGTTACTTAGCAGTATTTATCTTCTTTTACAACTTCAATTTTGTACATAACATTTAAATAAATAATAAAAGTAATATTAAAATTGAGTTTTATTGCAGATTTTAAGTGTGTTTTCAAATACAGGAAAGAAGCGCTATAGTAAATTATTTTCCAGTTTCTCATCTGTTGGGGAAAGGTTCCTAAGCACACCACCCAATTAGCATATATTATAATTGAGCAGATACATAAGAGAAGTGCCATCATACTTGGCTCTAGTGGGGAATTTACTGTAAGCACATACATTGCTATTTTGTTATAGGTAAAAATAAAGATTGGAATTTTTATTCATGTAGATCATCCTATAGATAGATAAATGGATAAATATGTGGTTATACTGTTTTCAACTACTTCCAAAATGTTTAAAGTGGGTAAACTATTAATATTTTCTGAGTTTTAATTCATATTTTGGATAGCCAGGTGATGATGTAACAAAGAATTTGTTAAGTAATCAAATTTATAAATAAGAGCTTGAATTTTTATTTCTTGAAAGGTATTCCATGCCCAAATTAAATTACTCAGTATGGCATTTGGAAAAAAAATCAGACATGAGCCATTAATTAGGGTTAATTAAAATTAAGCAGTTTGAATGAACATTTGTCAGTGCTTCTATTATATCATCAAAGCAATTTTAATTTATTCAGCACAGTCAGAGCGAATGAGGTCTCTCATCATGTGCAGACCTCTTGAGAGAAGATAGCTGCCTTTGCGTTGAGGCTGTTCCCCTGGAGATTTGCATGATACATAGGGAATGGTATAGAAGGTGGACTTACTTCAAATGAAATATCATCAATATTTCTTGCTTCTTCGTGAATAAACTGAAATCCTCATTTGGGTATGAGAATGCCCCCAGAGATAATCAAATTTTATTCACACATAATATTTATAGAGTTATCATCCTCAATCAAAATGTTAGTTAAATTCACAGAGGCAGGACTTTGCTCATTCCCTGGCTCAGAGATAGAACCCTTGTGTAAGCAAGTGTCTTGGCATGAGATGGAAGTCAGCAAAGTTTAAGTTCATGAAGCTCAAGCTGGGATGAAGCAATAAAAGTACACCCACATCCAAGGTCATTTCCAACTCATGCCAAAACAGATATGAATTTCATCAGCTTTTATGGAATTGATATTTATTTCACTAATAAGTAAGTACAGTTTATTTTATTTTTTGTGTGAGTGAGCATGATACGTATGAATAGTGTGCATGTATATATGTGCATCTGAGTGTCCATATATGAGTGTGTGAATTTGCTTTTGTGCCTACTTTGTGGAAGGTGAGGGGAAAACTTTGAGTGTTGGTCCTACCCTTCCACCTTGATTGAAACAATCTTACTGTGCAATGCAAGTTTCTTAGGTTCTACTGTCTCCACCTCCAATCTTATCACAGGTATGCTGGAATTACAAGTACATGTGCTTTGGATAGGTTTTGGTGATCACAACCCTATTCCTCACCATTCAGTATCAAGCACTTTATCTATGGAGTGATCTCCCAGGACCTTAGTGAGCCATCTTTCACATTCAGGGTCTACTCTCTATACATCTACAACTTCTTCCTTTCTAGTAAGTACAAATTTTAGAAAGAAAAACCTATCATTAGTGTATAATTAGAGGTCTTCAGAGGAACAGACATGGGATTTCCTTCTCTATATCTCACTCTCTGTCTTTGTCTGCCTATGTTCTTTATGTGGTTTAATCTTCTAAAATCAATTATTCTCAGTTTAAATGTTGATTTTACTCCCAAAATAGAAACAAAATGTAAAAAACAAAATCAACCATCTTCACAGAAACATCCAGGATATTTGACTAAATATCTTAGCACAGAGATACAGCCCATGCAATTTGTTCTTACAATGGCAGTATGCTATATATTGCTAAAACTGCTCCTGTTATACACTTCATGAAAAGCAGAAGATTCCAGAAACAGATATAAGAGAATACAAAAATATACGGCACAAAGCCTGTGAGTTGGGCTGATTAGTGCGCACCGCTGTTTTTGTGACCACACAGAGTGAGAGTGGGAAGTCTATCCCAATGAATAGTTGAATTGCGGTATTGTATGTGGCACTGAATGTTTCCATGGTTTGGTCTCTGCATCAGAGCAAAAGACGAAAATTACAAAACTCCTTATTTCTGATAATCTTTGATGGATTCAAATCCCTTAGAACACATGGATGCTTGATCTTCCTTTGCATTTATGGCTGCTCTCATCCCTTTTCTCCAGACTAGTGAGAGGCCCTAGGAGGTTAGTGATATTCAGATAAGTCTACTCTTTATCTCCATATATTTTTAATATACAAAATATAAAAATATATAAATGTACATATAGTGTATTGTGATATTTGATGCATATATAATATAACACCTAAATCATATCAATTGTATGTATTTATTTTTCAATATTTGTTATTTGTGTTGAAAACATTTCATAACCTTCTAATTTACATATTTATAAAAATATATTTTTATGTGTATGAAAGGTTTGTCTGAATGTGTACATGTCCATGAATGCCCATGAAAGTCAGAACTGGGTATCAGATCCCTTGGAACTGGAGTTGCAAGGTGTTGTGAGCCATTTGATGCGAAAATCAATCCAGGCCTCTGCAGGAGTTGCAAGTGCTCTTAATTGCTTCCCATCTCTCCAGCCCTTCTCTTCTTTTTTAATTATTAAAAATATACAATAAACAAGTGCTACATAATCAGTATTATAATGGCACACCAAAGCTTCAAACTTCTAACTGCATTTTACTGTCTACAGATCTTTACCCAGCACTCCCCACTATCCCCTGGCCTCTGATAACTTCTATTCCAACTTCAGTAAGACCAATGGTTTTACATTCAAAATGAAGAACATCATGTAGTACTTGTCTTCTGTTCCTGGATTATTATTATTTCACTTTAACATGTAGGTCTTTAGTTCCATGCATGTTGTTGTAGATAATAGGATAACATTACTGCTTAATGTAGAATATTATTCTACCATGTATACATGGAATGTTTTTTTCATTCATTTATCAGTTGATGGACATTCAGACTGTCTCTTATTTCTATGGCAACTAATGCTATAATGAACATGGATGTGCAGGTGTTTCTTCAGCAAGCTGATTTCATTTCCTTTGAAATACAGGCACTGAGTACTAGTGTGTACAAACTTTAGACTAGTTCCAGATTTATTTCTTGGAGATCTGCATACTCTATTACATATTGGCTACAGTATTGTATAGACCTCCAACAGTGTGCCACATTCATCCCAGAACTTGCTATAGTTCGATAAAAGCTGTTTTTTTTCTGGGGTGAAGTGGTAATTCACCACAGGTTAGTTTGCCTCGGATTCACTGCTGTTTATAAACCGTACACTCTTCATGATTGCTACAATTTATGAATACAACTGACTTGTGCTCTCAAGCACTCTTCATCTTTTCTCTGAGGTGATTATTTTTCAAACACCAATCATAAGCTTCAATTTTAGGTATAAATGCTGTAGTTCTTGCTTGTGGAAGAGATATAGAATAATTTATAACAATCTTCATGAAATATTGTTTTTTTTGCAACTACCATGAAAACAAACAGTGAATTAGTATTTGGAAATGTCTTAGCTTAGCTTATTCACATGCTAGAAACTACTTTTGTTGAGGATGCATGTGTGTGACACATATGCCATTTCATAGATGTCTTGGTGTCAGTCCTCACCTTCCACTTACTGTGACATAGGATCTCTCATGTTGTTGTACTGTATATTCTAGCTTAGTTGTCCCCCAACTTTCCACTGATACTCATGTCTCAAAAAGCCATCTCCCTGCAGGGGTGCACTGGGATCACAGATGATTGCTTTGGTGTGTGGCTTTCACATATAGTCTGAGGATTTGAACTTAGGTTGTCTGGCTTGCATAGCAAGCATGTTACCCGCTGAAATGTCTATCTGACTTCCAGAAGTCAATTATTAAAGAAACAAATATTTGAAGAGTTTTCTATATTATTTCCTCAAAGCTCATTATCCTTCAATATCATTGCCAACTTTCCAAACCTGCAAAAATGTAAGCATATTAGAAACAATGTAGTTTCTGGTCTTCTTTGAATTTTAGACAAGCTACCTACTTTGCTTTTTCTGGAATAATGACCAAGAAAGCTTTGCTTTCTGTCAGCCAAGTTTGGCGAATGTTTGGATTTACACTTAACTATCATTTTGAAATTATTCACAGTTGAGGACTAGGGTGCTACTGCCAAAGGAGACCAGGTCTAAATAGTAAGTTCAGACTCACATGATTGGATTAAAGGACAAAGCTACTTGTTTGGTGTGTTGGGGGGGGGCCTCTTCATGGAACTAAACTGAACATATGGCTAACTTTATCAATGTCCATTAAATCCTATATACTCCCAGCTTCACTCCAGATAAATTGTTTGAAAAGCATGACTGTATTTTGCCTGGTGACATGTAAATATATTACAGAAAAACTCTAACTAATCGTGTCATAGCCTAAGATGATTAAACAATGTAAGTTTACTCTAATGTTAGTGTTTGCCAAGGTAAAGAGTCAGCAATTATTTTGGAATCAAGATTCAGTGTAAGCTTCCTGAGACTCAATTCCAGTAATTGTGCTACAGAATAAGACCAAATCAAGATTAGCAAACGTACAGAAAAAAATGAAATAATTTTTCCCCTCATCCTATCACATAGCACATACTAAAATAGAAAGTATAAAGAAAGTTTCTTTATGCCTCTCAAATTTAAATACTCCTTAACTGAGAAAGAATTTGAAAGAAGCACGTTTTAGATATAGAATGAATTTTTGTCTTCCACTTATTTTTAATATGTGGGTCCAGAACTAATCTTGTATAAATTAGTGGACCCTCTATAACCTCTTACAGATTATTTACACAAATATCTACTTCATAAACAATCAACATAAAAATCATTTATTGATAGGCTATCTTGTACAGATATCTCATCAAAACTTGAATTTGAAGGTAAAAAGAAGAGGAAGTTGATTTTATAGAATTTTACTTTTTCCAGAAACATTGAATTTAAACTATTTTCCTTCATTAGAATTGCTTTACTTTGTGTTCTTCAATTAGCCACACCAAAAGACTGGGTGGAACAAAGGAGAAGCAAAACTAATATTGCAGACTGAAGAGCAGGGAGATCTGCTTTCCAGTTCAGCGAGGGATGCTCAGCCTTTCTGTCAGGGTCATATGTTGTCAAACATATTGGTGGGAGGGATGACACAGAGAGAAACCCCTGAGTGTGCTCCACAGAAGCATCACTTGGTGTGCTGGCTAACCTTATGTCAACGTGACACCCAAACTAGAGTTGTTATTTGAAAGGAGAGAACCTCAATTGAGAAAATGTCCCTATAAAATGCTGTAAGGCATTTTCTTAATTAGTGGTTGATGGGGGAAAGCTCAGCCCTTTGTGGGTGGTGCTATCCTTGAGCTGATGGTCCTAGATTCTATAAGAAAGCAGTCTGACAAGCCATGAGGCTTGTAAGCCAGTAAGCAGCACTCCTCCCAGGCCTCTGCATCAGCTCCTGCCTTCATGTTTCTACCCTGTTTGAGTTCCTGTTCTGACTTCATTCAGAGATGGACTGCAATGTGGAAGTGTAAGCTCAATAGACCCTTTCTTCCTCAACTTGCTTTTAGTCATGGTGCTTCACTGCAGCAATAGAAACCCTAAGACACTTGGAAACTTGTTAGAAATGTGCAGTCACAGGCTCATATTTAAACAACATTCCTAATTCATAAGAGCATTTATATCTAAAAAGTGCTGATGTGTGTGCCAGATTGTCCCAGAGATAGGACAGCTCTACCAGAATCGGATATGAATTACGGTTTCACAGTGTGAAACAGTCCAACATAGTGATATGTTTTTGGTAGGATTATAGGGCAAAGCCATAAACTGTCCATGAGCAGCACAGGGGTGGATGTATAAGTTCTGTGCTGTTTGCAATTTGTGCAGAGTAACATCAATTATATATCATATATATGTATATAAATTATATAAAATTTCCAATCATTTTGCCTAAAATGAGAGGCATACTGCAGTAAAATTGGCAATGGAGTTATTAATTACAGGACTGATCCTTTAGGATCTGAATAGGTTTAAATATTTTGCACTTTACTCTTTTCTGTAATTTGAGCTGCCCAGTGGCTATTTGGGAGAGACTGAGTTACATAAACTGTATAAATTTCTTGGTGTAAACACAAACACATATTTGGGATTCCAGAAGGGATTTGTGTATCTTATGAAATTGGGATTTGTATAAATATGTACATATATGTATGTCCTACATGCATACCCTATATTGTCAAAATAAAAGTATGTATTTATAGTTGTGTTCCAGGAGGTTGGCACATTCAACAAGGTATATATATTCCATATATATATTCCATTTTGTTGGAATATAAATGTGTTATGTATGTACATGTGTTTATGTATGAATCTATGGATGCATATATTCACAACCTATACAGTTGAGACACAATATAGGGGTGTGTGTGTGTATGTGTGTGTGTGTGTGTGTGTGTGTGTGTGTGTGTGTGTGTGTGTGTTCCTATGTGTAAGGGTTGTGTAGTTATTTCCTATGAACTGGAATATTTCCTCTTGGAGGAAAAAGGCAGGCTTCTAAGACTTATGAAGTAAATGAACCTCCCCAGACCCAGGGAGTAAATGAAATGTCCAAGAATCCCCAGACCCCTCTCCAGTTGGGAAATACTTGCTATGGAGAGGAGACTTCCTACTTGACAAAGATGTCTACAAGTTGCACAGGAAGTTCCAGGTATGCAGCTTTCCCAAGTCACCACCCAGGCTGCTGATACATCTGCCTTTAAGGCACCCATACTCAAGTCACCCAAAGAAACTCACTGGCTCATTAAGCTACACTTGTGTAGCAACCTTCCTTTGGTCTGTCAATGGTACCATATCATATCAAAGACATGCTTGCTCATGTCTTTCCCGAAACACTCACATAAAATCACATACACATGTATATAGGTATGCAGATACCTTTAGGTCCTGTAGTTTGCTGACCTAGTCAATTAATATATAGGCCATCTGTCAATTTTGTTAATTCTTCTATTTTAGTACCAATATAACCTGATCTCAGAGGGCTAATGCAATTACAAATTCCTCTAAACATCCTCTTAGTTCTCCAATGTTAATTACAGGCAGTCATTTTTAATATTTTGTTTCTTTGACCTTATGTTGAAAATGGCACTGGAGTGTGTTGATCTACATAGTAATCTTTGCCATTCACACATGATGCCATAGAGTAAAGAACACAATTTCATCACTGTACAATAAACCATCGTGAAATTTGGTAGTAGAGAACAATGCTTCTTTTATCTGCATTATTTTATTTCATAAAAGCCTTTGAGTTTCTTCTAATTTCACTTTGATGGCGTAGTTGGCTGGGAGATCTGATGCATAGCTGCACTCACTTCATACATGGTCCAGGGCTGGGAAGCTCAAGAGGCCTCTGTTGTGTATTCGGGACCTTGATGCTGTTAGCAGAGACATCTCCTTTGTCTCTCACATGCATTCTTTCCAAATACTGTTTCCCTTAAAAGGAACTGTGCACCTCAGCAGCCTGTCTTCATAACTATGGTCTTGATGCTTGTATCGTGTGGTTTCTGGTTCTAGAAGGCAGGCTTGGTAATGAAAACAGCAGAAATTCCACAACTTTCTGATGGAACATGAATGACATCATTTTTTTTCACCTGCAATTGTTAAAGGCATACCACAAGCACAAGGCCGGTGGGAATTCAAAACTACAGGGACTGTCCATAGGGAAGTATGAGTAACCCTGGGTTACAAATATAACATAGGGCCTGGATATACTTTACAGTATAAGTGCTAGGAATATGGCTTTATATATAAAGATGATGTATTGATGTAAATGAGATGTCCCCATACTCTTGGGGGTTTGAATATTTTGTTTACCAGTGGAGACACTGTTTTGTAAGTTGAGGAACTGTGCCAGTGAAGGAAGCATGCCCCTGGGAGCTGGCAAAAAGGTTTCAAAAGCCAGCTGCAGTTTACAGTTGAGTCTACTCCCTTTGCACCCTGTTTGTGATTCAAGATGTACACTCTCAGCTGCTGCTGCCCCACCCGCCTGCTACCTGCTGCTTCTGTTCTGCCATAATGGACTCTGACCCTCTGGAACCATAAGCCAAATAAACCCTTTCTTCTATAAGTTATCTTGGCCATGATGTTTTACTAAGTAATAGAAAAGTAATGATTATGTCATTTTCATACTATGTGGTTAAAATGTACCAGAATAAGTCATATTAAAAATACTCGCACATATAAGGCTCAAGAAACATTGTGGACAAAGGGGCAGAAAGAGTGTAAGGGCCAGAGAATCAAGGAGTTTGTTGTGAGCTTGTGTCCCCTCATAAAATCAGAAACTACACCTATAAAGTCTTACTAACATGATTGCCCAAATGTGAGCTGAACACCGGGCTGAGCTGCAGTCTAGGGCCATGTCTGGGTCTGTGGTCCTACTGCAATCAGGTTCTGTTTGACATCCATGGCCCTTGTTGTCACCAAGGCTACATGAATGTTCGGGGACTGGTCCAACACCTAGGGCCAAGTTGGTTTCCGGTCACTGGGGCCATGCTGATCTGAGTGGCCTGCTCTACCACCTGGCACCAGGGTGCTGTCCAGTCCCAAGCTAGAGCCAATGGTCATGTCTATGTGTGTGGTCCTGTTGCAGTCAGGATCTGTGTTGATATCCATGAATGCTGTTAACATTGAAGGCTGTGCAGATGCCCAGGGTCTGGGACACCACCTAGGGCCATGTTGGAGTCTGGGGACAATGCCAATCTGAGTGGACTGAGTTGCTACCTATGGCCATGGTGACATCCAGGCACAAGCTGCTGCTAAGGGCCATGTCTGGGTCCATGGTTCTGCTGCAGCTGAGATCTGTGTTGATGTCCATTGCCCATGTTACTACAGGGGCCTATGTGAGCCATTTGTGTTGAAGTCCAAGGGTAGTGCTGAGCCCATCTCATGCCTCACTGGTCCTGGGAGAGCGGCCCCTCTCCTTGTTGTCCCAGCGATAGCACCTGATAGGAAAGCTGCCCCCCCACCACATGGGAAAGCTGATCTTCCCCCTCACCTGAGAGGGGTGTTCCCAGTGGCCTGGACTGATGAACTCAACTTCCCAGGCACACAACCAGCACTTTGAGCTGGCATACCCCCACATCTACCCCATCTTTTACATGATGGAGTCTGAAGAGAATGGTCCTGCAGAACAACAGCCACAGGATCTCCATGACTTAGAACATCAGGAGGATATCTGAGAGGCGTTTCCATGAGGGTCTAGTATTGATGGTACATCAGAAGCCAGAGGGCTTGAACCAGACCAATAACTCCTTACACAATGAACACTTGCAAGTAAAACTGTTTGGACAAAAGGGTCTACTGCATGACACACTGCAGCTCCTAATGCCACAAAGACAAATGAAGAGGTGATGGAGAGGCAGGAAAGAGAAGAGTGAAGTGGTTTGTTGTTGCTGTTGCTTGTTTGCTTGTCTTAAATTAATATTTGCATTTTTATTTCTTTTTAAATTTTCCCTTGTGGGGGAATGCTACAAGGGTGAAGGGCAGATATGGAAGTACTGGGAAGAGGGTGGGATTGTGGTGCATGATGTGAAATTCCCAAGGAGTCCATAAAACATTATGTTAAAAAAATTTTAAAAAAATGTGAGCTGAACAAGGAGGACATTAATGGACATGCCGAAGTTGATAGAGAAAAGCCTATGAGGCCTCAACCCTATACAAACACCTATAGACAACTAAGGAAAGCTACGAGCAGGAGCGGTGGGCTTCTCCAGGGAAGATCAAATCAGCTGGTGGAGCAGTGCCAAATGGCCAGCCCTGAAAACCATGTAAAACTAACATTACATGAATTGAGCAGGTTATATTTAGAAATGGACACACACCCACACACCCACACACACACACACACACACACACACACACACACACACACGCACGTACGCACGCACACACAAACAATTATTGGAAAAAGAGGCCATAAATTTGAAGGGAAATGGGGGAAGGGGTATATGGAAAGGCTTGAAAGGGAGTAAAGAAAAGGAGAAATATTGTAACTATATTATAATCCCAAAATTAAAATTAAAAATTATGTCTATTAGTGGGTCCTCTATTAGAACTCCTGGATATTATGAGATAAATTCAAGGGGTACTTTTCATTGACTTGCTGCCAATTTTTGGCTTCAACATGTTCCAAATCTTTAATTGGAATAGATAATATTTTCCCCAGTGTAGCCTTATAAACCTTAGCCCTCTAAAATTTACTTCTAAAGGGTATGTTGGGGGAATTAGTGGCCCAGCAAGAACCAGAACATTATGTATCATATTCTTTCATACCAACATTTCCTTCCTTTCTTCCTTCCTTCCTTTCTTCCTTTCTCTCTCTTTCCTCCTCCTCCTCCTCTACTTCTGCTTCCCCTTCCCCTGTGTCCATTTCTCCTAGTCCTCCTTTAAACAAGGTGTTATGCAGCCTCGACTAGCCTAGAATTCACTATCCAAACCAGGCTGGCCATGAACTCACAGAGATCTACCTGCCTCTGCCTTCCAAGTACTGGGATTAAAGGAGTGTGTAACCATGCCCTGCCCCAGTGATTTTTTTCCAATGAAAACACTTATGTAATAAAAGGAATGCACTATCGTATTTTTTTTATTCAAAAACATCCAACAGTATTTTGTAGACACACACAAAAAAAGTGGGAAAATGCTCTAAAACATACTTTGAGAAATGTTAGATAACTTTTATTCAAAAATCATCTTGGAAAGTAATTTGTCTGATATGCTGGGAAATAAAATGTTTTTCATGTCACTAGCTAAAGAATCTTTTCCATTGATAATGTTTTTCTCCTTAAGTGTTTTTTCCCCTCTTATCCTATGAAAATTTTCATTTTTGTCTTATTTATTTTTCTGAGACTTCACAATAGAGAAAAAATGTTTTTGGAAGTTGTCCTAGTTTGTGGTCCAACAAATGGTTCTTTGGTGATGAGTTCAATGTCTGCCTGTGCACAGTGTGTCCTCTACAAGGAAGTTCTTGTGCCCTGAAGTTGGCTATTCCTTGTAGGTAGGATGAACACAGAGCACTAGTCAGAATACACTGTATGCCCAGAAGTGTTGTTGACTGAAGGCCAGACAGGGTCTCCTCTCCTGCAGCCAATGCTGGCTTCCCCTTGAGAGTAGAAGCAGCAAGGCAGATGGAGAGGAGGGAATCTTGCCAGGTATCTGAATAGCTTTCTTGGCCCATGTGGACTCCCTACAGTCCCTTACATAAATTGTATAAAATGCTCAGTTCCATTCCCCATGTGCTTTCTATTGTTCTTTGTTGAGCATTTATTAAAAACATAAAAGAGTCTTTCCATCCACAAAAGGTGGAAAGAGTTAAAATGGGAATGAAGGAGTAAATATGCTGGTCTAGAGATCAGAAAACAATGCATATTTGACACCACAACTTTAACAGGTAATTAAAAACATGTTTGGGAGAATCAGAGTTTTTAGGTACTAACAGCATCTAATGAGCATCGTTTCCATGTAAATACTGTGTTAACATTTAAAAGCACAGTTCATTAAAACTTTCTATCACATTGGAATAAAAATATCATCTCCATTTTAAAATTTTTACTTTATTTTATATTTCAAATTTTCATATTTGTATACAGTGTATTGTGATCATATTTACCCCTCACCATTCCACACGAAATCCATCAAAACCCTTACCACAACATGTCCTCTTCTCAATTTCATGTTCCTTTTCTTTAACCACTTAGGCTAAAAGATACTGCCCATGAATGCCACACACTGGATCATGGACAACCTACCAGGATCCACGTTCCTTCAGAAAAAGGACTCTTCCTTTATTTGAAAACAGAAGTAACTCAATATCCAAAAGCTTTAGTAGTTTGAGCAGCTCTACATCTGCAGCTAAGGTCAGTACTAAACTTAAGGTTTGCCTGTCTTCCTTAAGGATCTAAATCCAGAATTGCTTCAGATATTTGCCATGGTTAAACTGATCTGCTAAATATCAACCAACTAGAAAGGAAGTGGAGCGTCCGTTCAATAGAAATAACTCACTGGCATAACTAAAAATGAAGCTTGGAAGATATGAGTCATTGTGGAATAAATGCCTTGGCTTTTTTTTTTAATATTCACTATTTTTTTTAATTTATTTTAATTTATTTTGCAATACAATTCAGTTCTACATATCGGTCACGGATTCCCTTGTTCTCCCCCCTCCCGTCCCCCTCACCTTCCCCCCAACGCCCCCCCCCATTCCCATCTCCTCCAGGGCAAAGCCTTCCCCACAGACTGAGGTCAACCTGGTAGACTCAGTCCAGGTAGGTCTAGTCCCCTCCTCCCAGGCCGAGCCAAACAATCCTGCATAGGCCCCAGGTTTCAAACAGCCAACTCATGCAATGAGCACAAGATCTGGTCCCACTGCCTGGATGCCTCCCAAACAGATCAAGCCAATCAACTGTCTCACCCATTCGGAGGGCCTGATCCAGTGTGGACCCCTCAGCCATTGGTTCATAGTTCATGTGTTTCCATTCATTTGGCTATTTGTCCCTGTGCTTTATCCAACCTTGGTCTCAACAATTCTCGCTCATATAAACCCTCCTCCAACTACTGAGGGATCTGGATGCAGAGATCCATGACTAGGCCCTGGGTGGATCTCTGGGAGTCCAATTAATATTCACTATTGTTACTGGGGGAAGGGTGTCATACAAAGAGTGAGACAACGATGGAGGGAAGATCTACTATGTCATCCAGGCGACCTTTGAACTCATGACCCAAGCAATCTCTTCAACTTCCAAAGCAGCTCCAGAATCAGGGGCTTTGCCATTTTTGCCATTGCATCTAGCAAATAGCATTCATATTTTTATCTATCTTTTACTGCTCAGAGGCAGCTAAAAGTTTTATTGGCTAACACTTATTAAGTAGTAAGTAGAAATAACTAAAATGAATAAATTAATACTTGTGCATTAAGGCACATGACAACAGTCCCAGCTCTCAAGAGGCTAAGGCAGTTAGATTTGAATTTTAAGGTTAGTATGGGATACTCTATCACAAATAATAATATAATTATTAATAATAGTCAATTATCTTTTAAAATAATCACAATTGTATCATGCAAGTAAACTGTGAAGCCACAATTTTATGAACAAGACACTCTAGATTTTTTTTTGCTTACATATTTTGGTGTGTACAAGCACTATCTTTGAACCTTAATGTAAAAATGCAGGTAAGTCAGCACAAATGACTAAAGGAATATATTTAGAAGTCATTTCTATACCTGAAAAATACCGTAACTATACATGTGATTGGACACAAAACTTGTGTCCCACAAATTGCAAACTAAATGATACCAACCATGTCTATCTTGTTACTCATATCCAAAATATTTATGTGACACCCAAACTAATATGACAGGCAATTGATGAAGCTTAAGTAGAAAGACACAGACTTTTTTTTTCAAACCACTCCTTTTCTTGGGTATTCCAGTAGAAGGAATGATCATTCCTCACTATATGATGTCATTAGTTTTTGTTCTGTGCATCTTGTGGGAAATATTCAGGCTTATATCATTGCCCTTGGGAATCATTATATTAGAAAAGTGAATCAAACCCATTTTAAGAAATGCAAATGCATGGTAATTTCTGAAAAATATTGGTATCATTTGTGTCAAGTAAAAACATTCTCTTCCGTGCTTATTGTTTAAACCCTTTCAAATCTGTGAGTTGCCACCTTGCTACTTACACACTAACACTCAAAACTAAAAACCAAAAACAAAAACAAAAAAAAAGTAATCATTATTTCATAGGCTTAACGTGTCTGAGTCTCAAAGTATGGACGGTTTTCCTCAGGGACCAGTGTCCTCTCCATATTAAAAGCATGACTGGAGCTGACACAGGGGACTAACCTTGTCTAAAAGGCACTACATGCTGTTCAGTGTTTGGCTCTGTTAGCTCATAATGAGGGAACCCTTGACCTTGAGGCAGAAGCAGGATCAGATGTGCAGTTCTGCTCTTGACAGGCCTCTTAAAAGCAGAATCATTTTTAAAAAGTCAGAAATGCAAGGGAGCCTTTTATGCACGTTCTATAACTCAGTAAATTTCAAAGAATCAGTGGAAATTGTTTTAGAACAATATGGCTTTTCTGAAAACAAGGAATCTATAAATAATAACGTCAAAACAAATGCAAACTGGAGCACAAGTGCCTCGGTAGTTATGGGAGGTCCTGTGACATTAGTTACATTTGTGAAACATGGGGAGCCCAATAACTTGATGAATGAAAGCATAAGTCACAGCTACAGTTTCCAAAATTGAGTGTGACTAATTTATTAGTTTCAAGAGTATAAACATCACACCATAAGACATCATGACCTAGGGGCTGGAGAGATGGCTCTGGTTAAGAGCTCTGGCTGCTCCTCTAGAGGTCTCAGGTTCAATTCCCAGTGCCCACATGGTAGCTCACAACTGTCTGTAATTCCAATTCCAGGGCGTCTGACACCTTTACACCAATGTACATAAAATAAAGTTAAAAAATATTTAAAAAAAAAAAAAGCTGGATGGTGGTGGCACACGCCTTTAATCCCAGCATTCAAGGGGCAGAGCTAGGTGGACCTCTGTGAGTTCAAGGCCAGCCTGGTCTACAGGGTGAGATCCAGGACAGACATCAAAACTACACAGAGAAACCTTGTCTCACAATAAATAAATAAATAAATAAATAAATAAATAAATAAATAAATAAATAAATGTAAAAAAAGGCATCATGACCTGTTTGTTCCTACTTCTAGTTTTTTTTTACTATTATGGTGGCAATTAATTATTACAGGTTCATTGTTATAAAAATCTATATAATACTCTCTCTATACCCAATTAGAATTCATCAGTTCGCTGTAGTCTTTGTGTAAAGTTGAGGTGTTGTGAAATTTCTCACTTCCACATTTGAATGCTTATTGATGTCCTTGTTTACCTCATTTTTAGACATTCATGTTGGTGAAACTTAATGGGTGTAACTTTTGATATTTATAGGAGATATAATATCACAGCAAACTCTCTGTTCCTCTTGTACACACACACACACACACACACACACACACACACACACACACATACACACACACATTTATTTATACACACCCAAAATTAAAGAAAAAGAGGTCATGAATTTAAAAGAGAATAAAGAGGGGTATGTAAGAGGACTTAGAAGGAGGAAAGAGGAAAGAAGAAAATATGATGTAGCTTAATTATAATCCCCCCAAAATTAAAAACTATGTTTAATAAATCTGAAGATGTTTGAAAAATTATAAGAAATACAAGACAATGGGCATATGCAAAAATGTGCATATTTACTTCAAAGTGGGTTCATATGCTAGGATTTATACTATACTGAAATTCCTTCAGAGAATATATTCAAATCAGTGTTAGTTTCTGTATTTGAAATTTTCATGCTCATTCTCTCCTTGACTGTTTTGATCTTTAAAGAGACACCTGCATGTTCAAACTCACATGGCGTTTAAGTTCAGCCATTGTTGAGTCAAAATATAGAACTGAAGTTTGAATAAATATAACAAAATATCTGAAAACACAGAAAACTAAATAGAAGATTAGTCATTAAATTCTGATGCAAGAAAGAGCCTCTAGGGCTGTAATTGCTAATGATGATCTGTGGGAGAGTTTAATCTAGTCATTAGAGGCAGGAACTGATGGTGATGCATACAGAGAAGGAGATGAGTGATTCACACAATAGCGGTGGTTTAATTAAGAGTACAGAAAAGTTAAATAGTAAAAAAAGACAGAGGACAACCAGTAAACAAATCAGAAAAATCAACAAATAAAACAACACACAATGTAGTTCATTGCTAGGCAGCAGCATTTCTGTACCAAGTTAAAGAAACGGTGAGCTACCTGGCTTGTTTAAAATAGGAATGGACATGGTTTTTTGGTTTTGTTTTCTTTGTTTTTGTTTTTCTCACCAAGAGGCAACATTTACTTCAAGATAATGTAAGGCTGTAATATGAGGAGATTAATGGTAACCAAGATTGTGATATTTGCTAGGTTCCTGGATATACAAAATTTGGGAAAGGGGAACCAGGAAAAAAATAACAGGAACAAACAGACTGGATATATGTGTGAATAGCAACCCTGAGGTCAAGTTCTAGACTATGCTCATAGAGAAGATAACCAGAGATTTAAAAGATAACATCTGAAGGATATAACAAGCTCAGTATACAGCAAGACTGAAAACGGACTTGCTGATCCTATTATTTGAGGAAGAACGCAGATGTGATTCTGTGTACTTGGCATGTGTGTGCTCTCAACGATGCAGATGCTAGAAGCTGTGGAAAATATAGGCAGAATAAAGGAGTCATGGTTGACATTTTCATTGTGACTTCATGTCACTGTGATATAGGAGACAGAATTGAAACGATTCATATATATGCCTATAACTCAGAAACTCTGAGAGAAGGGTATGAATAATGGCAGCCACAATTTGTTGAGGCCTTGCTTCTGCCAGGAACTGAGCTAAGCATCTTAAATTATTTCTTATAGAAAATACCTTTTACAAGGAGATACACTGAAGCTTGAAGAAATCAGGTCACCAAAGGTTGCAAGGTCCACAGAGATAGAGCCAGCATCAGTCTCCCTGTGTCTGATTCTAAAGTCTTTTCTTACAGAGTCCCATACAACTTCTCAGTTTGAATCTGCAGTATCCACAGGATTAAGATAGCTATGACAGCTGGGACTTCGCAATAAGTTTCTATGTAGATATGCTGATACCAAGATCAGGACAGTTCATTTCAGTAAACAAAGGACTGATGAGGCTGCAGATCAGTAGTACCTTGAAATTCTAAAAATAAAGCTTTTAATGAAACCCCAAGGATTGAAATTCCTGATGGGAAACAATGTAGAGAACAGGTGTTCTTAGATGAAGTGGGGACTAAATGAACATAACGAAGAGTACCTGACAGTGGGCTCAGGAAACCTCTTGCTGAGTTATTAAGTAGAATGAGACCTGAAGAAGGACCATTTACTCTGTTAATTGATGATTGCTATGGGCACAAAAAGAGCACAATGGCCTTATGCTTAGTGGACTGATGGATTTGTTGTTGTTGTTGTCTGTCTTTATCTTATTTATTTATTTATTTATTTATTTATTTATTTATTTACACTCTGAAATACCTTGAGAAGCAATGCTCAAGTCTGCAGAGATAGATCAGTAGATAAAGAGCCATCACTCAAGCACAAAGACCTGTTTTGGGATCCCCAGCACTTACATAAAAAACTAGGTGATGCGACATGTATCTGAAAGCCCAGCACTCTCTGGAAAGAGACAGGTGGACCCCTAGAGTACAAGACTTGCACAAGTTCAAGTCAGTGAAAACTGTAATATGAATGGGAGAGAAGCTCACGAACCCTCATCCCTATACGAAGAACTGTTGGTGGCTGGGGGAGGGAGAGTCAGTTTTCTCTAGAGATGCCCTCAATGAGATATTATTCATGATCCAGTAGATGGCATTAAACCCAAGCACATATAGGCAACACTAAGTGGACTCAGTGTGTTTTAAAACAGAGCACATGGAGTTGAGAGTGAAAAGTGTTGGAGGTGATAGGGAAAGAATTGGAAGGGAGAGGAAGAGGATGGTTTTGATCAAAAGACATTCTATGCAAGTTTGAAATTCTCAGCAAAAAAAAAAGAAAAGCGTAATAGTAAAGAAAACCCCTAAATGGGGTAAGCCATGTCTTACAGCAAGAATCCAAAACAGAAATATAGTTTTCATACATTGCACAGCATACTGCTCCCCATGAATATCCTGTTTTGGGAAGCATTTTCTCCCATATCCACCCCATCACTTTCCCCCAGCTTTGATTTCCAGCATCTGGTGTGCTAGCTTTGGTCAGTGATCTACTGTCCCAAAGGAGCCTTTCCAAACACAGACTGAATTCTAAGGCTTCATTTTTTTAGATTCACTCCCTTATTGATACTTTATAATTCATCTAATACGATAGTGCAACTTCAAACCCTGGCTGCAGAACCTCACTTCACATTCCTTTTCATCTTCCACCTCAAAGGAAAGTGCCCTAAACTTGCTGTTACATAAGCTGACCTAACACTGTCAACTTACCAGATATTAAAATCTGTTTCCCTGTTTGAAATTCCTTTTTGTTGTTGTTCTTTTTCACCATTGCCCATTTCCTGCAGGAATAGAATTCAAATTCATTGGAAAGCCACATATGAACATGGGTCTGTCCTCTGAATATCTTCTTGAAATTTTCTTCTTCATAAAATATTTCCCACTCAGCGGTGGTTTGAATGAGAATGGCCCCAGAATTCATATACTAGCATGCTTAGTCACTACTTAGTGGAATTTCTAGGGAAAGATTATGAGGTGTGACCTTGTTGGAGGAGACGTGTTCCTGGTGTGGGATCTGAGGTTTCAAAAGCCCACACCAGGCCATCTTTCTTTCTCTGCCTGCTGCCTGCAGATCAGATGTCAAACTCTCAGCTCCTGCTCCAGTACCATGCTTGTCTGATGTCTGCCATGAAGATCAGAGATTAACCCTCTAAAACTGTAAACAAGTTGCTCTGGTCATGGTGTCTCTTTACAGTAATATAACAGTAACTAAGACACACTGTGTCATGAATTATAATCCCTAACAAATTGTGAGCGCCTTAAAAGAGGTAAGTGTTTCATCATTCTCTGAATCCCGAATACATCTGCAGAATACTTAGAAAAAATAAATTTTCAATGACTAGACATTTATGTATTTAAAATAGCAGGGAAAATGAATTTCTATAAATGATATTTATTTGTGAAGAGTTACAGCTTGCTTTCTTGTTATTTCTTTTGATATAGCGTGTTTTCAGGAAAAATGGCTGGCCTAGAACTCACTATGTAGACTAAGCTGGCCTCAAATTGGTGGCAAAACCCCTGCCTTTACTTCTGTGTGCTAGGATCATAGGTATTCACCACCATCACCCCCAGGCTAAGGGTTCCCTTAAGCCTTTTGTTAAACCCACTAAATATTTATAATTATGTACCACATGAGAATCTCTTGTTAGGGAAGAAAAAAATGAAGGTTTTTGATACATATTATTGTACATATTTATGTCATATAAAGTGATGTACAAGCATTGTTAACCTAGGAAAATGGCATCAGAAATTTAATTATGCTTTGCAGAGTCAGTTTTCTAATATCTGACGGAGAAACTATACTTTCATGTTTAACTCGTTTATTATATGATATTCTTAACCATCATGATGAGGAAAGGGGATAATGGATTTCAAGTATAAAGTGGGCCTATGGACACACTTTTATCATATCTGAACATCATAAACACATGCAGACATAAACTGAAAGAGTGGCCTTTGACAGGGAAGTGGAATTGGGCAGTAACTTATGGGAAAGAGCTCTAGACCATGCAGCCAGTGACATTAGTACTCAGGGCTGTTAGAAACTGAAGCAACAGTGTTCCCTGAGTTGGATAAGTGAAAAAAGAAAAAAATAATAATTATATTATAAAACTGTTCTGTTAAAGATTTCATGAAAATCTCTGTCTTCACCAAAGGTAAATGTATCTATCTATGCGATATTTATGGAAAAATAATTTATAAACACAGGTTAAGAATTCTTCTAAAGCTTTTCTAGTGAGAATGTCATGTTAAAAGCAGTTGCTTTGATGTGACCCAGTTGTTTAAAACTAATTTACTCAACTTCCGCAATAGGGTTTTTAGATTCATTAAGTACTCATTTTCAAGGTTCTTTAACAACATAAATTCTACAACTAGTATGAACAGAAAAGAAGGAGCTTTTAAAAGTCTAGATGTTTAAGCAACTTTTTAAAATTTATTTTATTTTTTTATTTTATAATTTAATTTAATTTTACATATCAGCCACTTTAAGCATCTTTTATTGAGAATGTTATAGCTTAAGATCTGAATGTACAGAGTAGAGAGTGAGTGGCAGGTTGCTCTCTGACTAGATTTACATTCCAGAGATAAAACATTTACATTTTGGATATATATGTACCTTTTTTAAATGTAATTTGAATGATTACACTGAAAGGAATAATATAAAGTAGACTTTTATGACTTCCTTTAGAATATTTTGTTAATGTTGTAAGATACTATTTAAATTGTAAATCACATTTGAGACCTATGGCCTCCAACTGTAATAAAACCACAGACTATTTTATCATTATGGTTTTTAAAGAACCTCTATATAATTCTAGGGGCAAAATAGTGTATAAGAAGTTATAACAGGTCACCTTCTTAAACTAATGAGATTTTCTTATTGTACTTTCTTCTGTGGTTACATTAATTTTATTATGTTAATGTAATTATATTTTGGTAACTCTATATCTTAAAAGAGATGAAGTGTCTCCCCGTCATGTCTTAGACCTATTAGGTCATGTTTGGCCATTGACTTAGAGATGAAAGTCCTTTATGAAGAATCTACCGGAGTCCAAGCAAAAGGAATAATGAAATTTCTATTATGTCCAAAATTTATTAGAAATCACTTAAGGAGGGAGGGTTTGGTTAGGTTATAACCCATGATGGCTCAAGGTCCTGAATCTTGACAAACTGCCAAGATTTGTCAAATGGCTAATATTGCTTCTTCTAAATACAGTGTACCTTGAAAATAGTGACAAGGGTAAAACATTACAAATAAAGTTTTAGCTAGTTAATTTTGTTTTTCTCACCCTTTCACCAACACAGCAACCAGGCAAGAGGTCTAAAAACTGCTTCACAATGATTATACCTTTAAACACTATGTAGTTTTCTTTTCATTGATAAACCATTATTTTAGTTTTATCTATAACAGAGACTTCAAAATTCTCAATGTATTTCTTCATGATAACAATGAAAATTGGTGTCAGGTGAAGATTTCTCCTTAATTGTAGCCTTCTTAAAGGAAGAATTCACTGGAGAAGCATTGACAGTTTAAGTAGAAGTCTATTTAGCAAAGCCAAGCCATAATACAGTCTAGAGAAGGGGAGGAGAAGAAGAGGGGAAGAGAAAAATAGAGAAAAACATGGGGAAGAGGAAAGTTCAGAGAGCAAGTGTGAGAGATTGGAGTGGGATACACAGAGGAAAAGGAAAAGCAGTACATTGCCTTTTGAATATTTAATGATGAGTTATGTGGGTGGCATTTTCATGAGGGCAAATAACAAATTTATCCTCCTCAAATCATGATGGATAGGGTCTCCTTTCAGGTCATTTCTTCCCATCATCCTCTAAAGAAACCCTACACAGGACAGATTATTAAAACTGTAGCGCAATCATATAATGGATTCAGGGTCTTTTTCAGAAGCACACCCTTCACTAGTGTGCATTGTGCAATTGGAAACATGTCCTACTGCCTGTGTATCAATAATGTAGGACAGATAACTCTGACTTCAAGGTGATTTAGCTATCAAGGGATTCCTGACCTCAAGGACACACAACTACCAAAGTAAAGTGGTAATTTTATTGGTTTGTTCATGTCTAACTCTTGCTCTGACCATTGTCAGAATCTTACATATAGAAGATAATCTACATACAGAAATAGAAAAAGGTAGATCATTGAATCTACTCTGAGAAAAAGAAAGATATAAAAATAATAAGATAAAAGGTAGATTTTGGATCTACTCAAAAAAGGGGAATATGGATATGATAAGATAAAAAGGGAGATTATTGAATCTACTTTTAAAAAAAGAATTATTTGTTTTAAATAGGATAAGTAATGAAATTTTTTATCTGAGTTTATCAAATGTTACTGAACTGGACATTGTTAATTTACATAATAGTTTTTTGTCTGAATCTATCAAATGTTAATGGACTAGACTTTGTTAATGTAATTCTTGACTGTAACCTTCTTTTATTATTTAGACAAAAAAGGGGAAATGTGGTTGATATATTGTGTACCCCATCAAACTTTTCTGGGGGTCAGAGAACAGAAGAGCCATAATACTAAACATAGAGGTTAGGCAGTGGTAGCATACACCTTTAATCCTAGCATTCCAAAGACAGAGATCCATGTGGATCTCTGTGAGTTCAAAGCCACACTGGAAACAGCTAGACATGGTGACTCATGCCTTTAATCCCAGGAAGTAATGGCAGGAAGCAGAAAAGTATATAAGACATGAAAATAAGAAACTAGAGCCTGGTTAATCTTTTAGGCTTTAGAGCAACAGTTCAGCTGAGATCCATTCGGACCTGAGGACACAAAGGCTTCCAGTCTGAGGAAACAGGATCAGTTGAGGAATTGGTGAGGTGAGGTGGCTGTGGCTTGTTCTGCTTCTCTGATCTTTCAGCATTCACCCCAATACCTCACTTTAGGCTTAATTTTATTAATAAGACCTTTTAAGATTCATGCTACAGTCTTCATAATTTATTATAAAGTATTCTACTTCTCTGAGATAAAAAATAATATTCTTATAAACATCTATTAATTAAGCTATAAGCAATGGATATTAACAGATTGGAAATATTTAAATTACCTGTATCATATTTATGCAATCACCTAATACTAATACCTAATTCTCCTAGTCAAATTGCACTTTCATTGTTCCCATTTAAGACTTACATCATTATCTATAATGTTTTTATTTAATCTAAAATACCTAAAATAATGAGAAAGTAAAATATCTGAAAATGAAATTTATAAAAAGATTCACCCAATAGCATCAAAAAGAATGAAATACTTAAAAATAAATTCAGCCCATGAGGTGAAAGATCTTCACGTGGAAAACTTTAGGACATCAATGGGACTACTGAGAAATAAACTAGTCAAACACATCTCAGGTTAATGAATTGCTTAATTTATATTTTTGAAATCCCTATTCTTTCCAATACCATTTATAGATTCAGTGGAATCTCTATCAAAGCCATGATATCATTTTTTTCACAGAAATAAAAACATCCTAAATAAAAAACATTGTAACAGACTGTGAAGAGCTCCAAATAGCTAAAGAAATTTTGAGTGAAAGAGTGTATTTCCCAATACTGAGGAAACTGAGTCCAAAGATTTGTAAGTTCAAAGTCAGCCTAAGGGGTAGTGAAACAAAACTTACAGGCGTTTCTCCTGTTTGCATTTAAAGCAAACAAAAGATACAGCAATAAAAATATTCTACAGTGAGCAAAACTTTTCACATTGAAGTGATGCCTATCTTTAAGGCTAAAATGTGTTTCTTAGAGACAACAGAAAGATTCTGTTTCTTGATCTATTCAACTAAACTGTATCTTTTGATTAGAAAGTTGAAGCCATTAACCTTTTTTTAGGTTTACTTGTTTATTTAAAGTTTATTTTTCCATTTTGCATACTACCCACTGTTCCCCCTCTCTCCCCTTCTCCATCCCCTCTCCTTCCCCCATCCCAACTCCACCCACTCTTCATAGGAGGTAAGGCCTCCCTTGGGTATTCAGCATGGGCCAGCATACCAAGTTGGGGCAGGCCCAAGCCCCTCCCCCCTACATCAAGACTAAGTAAGGCATGGCACCATAGGGAATGGGCTCTAAAAACGCCAGTTCATGTACTCAGGATGAGTCCTGGTCCGATTGCCAGGGACTCACAAATAGATCAAGCCACATATCTGTCACTCTCATTCAAGGGGCCTACTGCAGTCCCATGCAGGCTCTCCAGCTGTCAGTCCAAGGTCCCTGGGCTCCCACTAGCTTTGGCCAGCTGTCTCTGGTTTTTCCCATCAGGATTATGTCCCCTCTTGTTCTTATAGTCCCTCCTCCCTCTCTTCAACTGAAGTTCAGGAGCTTGGCCAAGTGCTAGGCTATGGGTCTCTGCATCTGCTTCCATCAGTTGCTGGATGTAGGTTCTATGATGACAATTAGGGTATTCACTGATCTAAGTACAGAGGAAGGCTAGTTCAAGCATCCTTTCCACCATTGCTATGAGTCTTAGCTAGTGACATCCTTGTGAGTTCCTGGGGATTTCCCTAGCACCATATTTCTCTCTAACTCTGTAATGGCTCATTCTGTCAAGCTATCTCGTTCATTATTCTACCTCTCTGTCCCTCCTTGAATTCAGCCATCTCAAGTCCTCATGTTCCTAAGCCCCTCCTCCCAGTTTACACAGGAGATCTTAACCCATTCTTGGGTGATCCGTGTGTGTCCCTCTCAGGGTCCTCCTCTTTACCTAGTTTCTCTGGGGTTGGGAGTTACAGCCTGTTCATCCCTTGCTTTGCGACTAGTATTCACTTATGAGTAAGTGTATACCGTGTTTGTCTTTCTGGGTCTGGGTTACCTTACTCAGGATGATTTTTCTAGTTCTATCCATTTGCCTATAAACTGCGTAATACTCCATTGTGTAAATGTACCATATTTTCTTTATCATTTTTCAGTTGAGGAACATCTAGGTTGTTTCCAGGTTCTGGCTATTACAAATATTGCTGCTATTAACACAGTTGAGCAAATGTGCTTGTGATGTGGTTGATCATCATATTTTGGGAATATTGCTGGGTTCTGAGGTAGGTTCATTCCCAATTTTCTGAGATACCAGACATACTGATTTCCAGAGTGGTTGTACAAGATTGCACTCCCACCAGCAGTGAAGGAGTGTTCCCCTTGCTCCACATCCTCTCCAACACAAGCTGTCATCAGTGTTTTTGATCTTAGCCATTCTGGCAGGTGTAAGATGGTATCTCAGAGTCCTTTTGATTGGCAAATCACTGATGGCTAAGGATATTGAATACTTCCTTAAATGTCTTTCAGCCATTTGAGATTCTTCTGTTGAGAATTCTCTGTTTAGATTTGCACTTCATATTTTAATTTGATTATTTGATATGTTGATGTCTAGTTTCTTGAGTTCATATATTTTGGAGATCAGCCCTCTGTCAGATGTGGGGTTTGGGAAAAAAAAAACTTTTCTTATTGTGTAGACTGCTGTTTTGTCTTATTGACTGTGTTCTTTGCCTTAGAGAAGATTCTCTGTTTCAGGAGCTCCCATTTATTAATTGTTGCTATCAGTGTCTGTGCTACAGGTATTATATTTAGGAAGTGGTTTCCTGTGCCAATGAGTTCAAGACTACTTCCCACTTTCTCTTCTATCAGGTTCAGTGTAACTGGATTTATGTTGAGGTCTTTGAACCATTTGGACTTGAGTTCTTTGCATAGATATGGATTTTTTTGCATTCTTCTACATGTAGACATCCAGTTATGCCAGCAACATTTATTGAAGATGTTTTCTTTTTTTCCATTGTACAGTTTTGGCTTCTTTGTCAAAACTCAAGTGTTCATAGGTGTGTGGATTAAGGTCAGGGTCTTTGATAGGATTCCATTGGTCACAAGTCAGTTTTTATACCAATATCAAGCTGTTTTTATTACTGTCGCTCTTAGTAGAGCTTGAAGTCAGGAATGGTGATGCCTCCAGAAGTTCCTTTATTGTACAGGATTGTTTTGGCTATCCTGGACTTTTTGTTTTTTATATCAACTTGAGTACTGTTATTTCCAGGTCTGTGAAGAATTGCATTGGGATTTTGATGGGGATTGCATTGAATTTGTAGATCACTTTTGGTAAGATTGCCATTTTTACTATTTTACTGAAATTATTCTGAGCAATAAAAACAGAAGGAACATTGTCAAACTCTTTTTACGAGGCTACAGTTACCTTGATACTTAAACCACACAAAGACACAACTAGGAAAGAGATCCTACCTATCCAAGAGCATGGGAGATCTTTCCATTTTCTGATATCTTCTTCAATTTCTTTCTTCAGAGACTTAAAGTTTTTATCACACAGGTCTTTTGCTTGTTTAGTTAGAGTTAGCCTAAGATATTTTTTGTTATTTGTGGCTATTGTAAAGAGTGATGTTTCTCCAATTTCTTTCTCAGTTCGTTTATCATTTCTATATAGGAGGGCTACTGATTTTTTTTTTGAGTTAATCTTGTATCCTGACACATTACTGAAGGTGTTTATCAGCTGTAGGAGTTCCCTGGAAGCATTTTTTGGGCTCACTTATGTACTATCGTAGTCTACAAATAGCAAAAAGTTGACTTCTTCTTTTCCAATTTGTATCCCCTTGATCTCCTTTTGTTGTCTTATTGCTCTGGTTAGAACTTCGAGTATTATGTTGAATAGCTATGGAGAGAATGGATATCCTTGTCTTGTTCCTGATTTTCGTGGAATTGCTTTGGGTTTCTGTCCATTTAGTTTGATGTTGGCTGTTGGCTTGCTGTAAATTGCCTTTATTATGTTTAGGTGTGTTCCTTGTATCTCTGATCTCTCAAGACCTTTTTCATGAAAGGGTGTTAGATTTGGTCAAAGACTTTTTCAGAATCTAACGAGATTATCATGTAGCTTTTTTCTTTTGGTTTGTTTATATAGTGAATTACATTGACAGATTTTTGTATGTTGGACCATCCTTGCATCTCTGGGATGAAGCTTACTTGATCATGGTGGATGATTTTTTTTTGATGTGTTCTTGGATTTGGTTTGACAGTATTTTATTGAGTATTCTTGCATTGATGTTCATGAGGGAGATTGGCCTGAAGTTCTCTTTCCTAGTTGTGTCTTTGTGTGGTTTAAGTATCAAGGTAACTGTAGCCTCGTAAAAAGAGTTTGGCAATGTTCCTTCTGTTTTTATTGCTCAGAATAATTTCAGTATTGGTATTAGTTCTTCTTTGAAATTCTGGTAGAATTCTGTACTGAAACCATCTGGCCCTGGGATTTTTTTGTTTGCGAGACTTTTAATAATAGCTTCTATTTCCTTAGGGGTTATAGGTCTATTTAAATTGTTTAATCTGATTGTGATTTAATTTGGGTATATGATATTTATCCAGAAAATTGTCCATCTCTTTTAAATTTTCCAATTTTGTGGAGTACAGGTTTTCAAGGTATGACCTAGTAATTTTCTAGATTTCCTCAGTTTCTGTTATTATGTCCCCCTTTTCATTTCTGATTTTGTTAATTTGGATATTTTCTCTGTGCTTTTTGATTAGTTTGGATAAAGGTTTGTCTATCTTGTTGATTTTCTCAAAGAACCAACTCTTTGCTTCATTGATTTTTTTTTGTGTTGTTCTCTTTGTTTATATTTTATTGATTTCAGCCCTCAATTTGATTATTTCCTGCCATCTGCTCCTCCTGGGTAAGTTTGCTTCTTTTTGTTTGTTTGGTTTCTTTGGTTTTTTGAGCTTCTTTTTGTTCTAGAGCTTTCAGGCATGCTGTTAGGTTGCTAGTGTGAGATTTCTCCACTTTCTTTATGTAGGCATTTAGTGCTATGAACTTTCCTCTTAGCACAGCTTTCATGGTGTCCTACAAGTTTGGATGTGTTGTTCCTTCATTTTTATTGAATAATAGGAAGTTTTTAATTTTGTTCTTTATTTTTTCCTTGACCCATTGATGAGTCCATTGAACAACTGTTCAGTTTCCATGATTTTGCTGGTTTTCTACAGTTTGTGTTGTTGTTGAATTTTAACCTTATCTATGTTGGTCTGATAAGTTACAGGGGGTTATTCCATTTTTTTGTATCTGTTGAGATTTGTTTTCTTACCAAGTATGTGGTCAATTTTGGAAAAGGTTCTATGAGGTGCTATGAAGAAGGTATATTCTTTTGTGTTTGTGTTAAATGTTCTACAGATGTCTTTTAGGTCCATTTGAGTCATAACATCTGTTAGTTCCCTTATTTCTCTGTTAAGTTTCTTCCTGGTGGATCTGTCTAGTGGTGAGAATGGGGTGTTGAAGTCTTCTACTATTCACATGTGGGGTTTGATGTATGATTTAAGCTTTAGTAATGTTTCTTTTACAAACATAGTTGCCCTTGTGTTTGGGGCATAAATGTTCAGAATTGAGACTTCATCTTGATGGATTTTTTTCCTGTGATGAACATTAAAAATCATTCTCCATCTCTTTTGACTAATTTTAATTTGAAGTTTATTTTGTTAGATGTTAGGATAGCTACACCAGCCTGTTCCTTAGGCCAATTTAATTGGAAAATTTTTCCTAACCCTTTACTCTGAGGTAATATCTGTCTTTGAGGTTGCAGTGTGTTTCTTGTATGTAGCAGGATGGACCCTGTTTCCATACCCATTGTGTTAGCCTGTGTCTTTTTATAAGCAAATTGAGTCCATTGATATTAAAAGTTATTAATGACCAATGATTGTTTATTCTTGTTATTTTTTGGTTTGGTTGTTGTTGGTGGTAGTGTGTGTGTGTGTGTGTGTGTGTGTGTGTGTGTGTGTGTGTTACTTTGGGATTAGCTATTGTGAGGTTATCTATTGCCTACATTTTAGTAGTTGCAGCTAACTTCCTTGGGTTGTAGTTTTCCTTCTAGTACTTTCTGTAGGGCTGGATTTGTGGATATATAATGTTTAAACCTGGTTTTGTTATGAAATATCTTGTTTTCTCCATCTATGGTGATTGAAAGCTTTACTGGGTAAAGTAGTCTGGGCTGGCATCCATGGTCTCTTAGTGTCTGCAGAACATCTGTCCAGGACCTTTTGCCTTTCAGAGTTTCCACTGAGAAGTCGGGTGTAATTCTATTAGGTCTGCCTTTATATGTTTCTTGACTTTTTTCCTTTGCTGCTTTTAATATTCTGTCTTTATTCTGTATATTTAGTGTTTTCATTATTATATGGTGAGACTTCTTCTTCTTCTTCTTCTTCTTCTTCTTCTTCTTCTTCTTCTTCTTCTTCTTCTTCTTCTTCTTCTTCTTCTTCTGTCTAGTCTATTTGTTGTTCTGCAAGCTTCTTGTACCTTCATAGTCATGCCTTTCTTTAGATAGGAAAGTTTTCTTCTTTGATTTTTGTTGAATATATTTTCTGTGCCTTTGAGCTAGAATTCTTCTCCCTTTTTATCCCTATTATTCTTAGATTTGGTCTTTTCATAGTGTCTCAGATTTCCTGAATGTTTTATGTTAAACATTTGCTGGGTTTACCATTTTCTTTGACTGATGAAACTATTTCCTCTATGGTATCCTCATCTCCTGAGATTCTCTCTTCCATCTCTTGTATTCTCCTATTTATGCTTGCCTCTGTAGTTCCTGTTTGTTTACTTAGATTTTCCTTTCCCTGAAATATCTTGATTTGTGTTTTCTTTATTGTCTCTATTTTAATTTTTAGATCTTGAACTGTTTCCTTCATCTGTTTGTTTTTTCTTGGGTTTCTTGGCTTTCTTTAAGGGATTTATTGATTTCTTCTATTTTTTTGTTTGTCTTTTCCTCCATTTCTTTAAGAGAATTTTTCATTTCCTCTTTAAGGGTCTCTATCATCTTCATAATTTTAATTTTAGGGTCATTTTCTTCTGGATCATTTGCATTGGGATATTCAGGTCTTATTGTTCTGGTGGTGTCATATTGATCTCTATGTTGTTGAATGTGTGCTACACTGCCTTCTACCCATTTCTTCCTTCACTGTGTACTGGTGGATCTCTGGGTCCTCTTTTCCAGGGAAAAGAGGGAAGGGGCATGGAATATGTCCCTGAGGCCTAGGGGCTAGAGAACTAGGCTTTCCAGTTGGGAGGTAGGGGCCTTACCTCTTCTTCCCAGTGGGTGCAGGAGGGGTGTGTGGCTCCAGTAGTAACTGGTGCCAGGAAGGATGGTTGAGGGGGAGGATGCTTCTTGGTCTCTGGGACTGCAGTGGCTCGGGGGAGGGGAACATACTCTTGGTGCTTAAGGGCTAGAGAACTGGGCTTTCCAGTCGGGAGATAGGGGCCTTACCTCTTCCTTCCAATGGGTGCAGGAGGGGCATGTTGCTCTGGTAGGCAGTTGCTGGTGCCTCAGGGGAGTGGTTGTAGAGTGGGCCTAGGGGCTAGAAAACTCAGCCATTAACATTTAATGCTGTTAATGAAAGGTGGTGTTGATTGGAGTCAATCTGTTGTTTGCCTGCTGTTTGTGTCCTTAGTAGTAATAATTATACTTTCCTTTCGTTTGTCTTCTTTCTATTGGAAAGCTTGGAAGGAGGAGAAGAAAGAAGGGCATTGATATGATTATATTTTAATTAATAAAATTTTAGAAAAGAGAAAAATTAAAAATCATGCTACCATCAAGAAAAGCAGAAAATAGACCAATGGGATATAGAGGCTACTAATAAAAATGTATATAGTTTATCACCTTGAGAGGCCACTGATAAACACATGCATCCACTAATACTTGACAAGAACACAAAAATTATGAAATGGGAGAAGGAGAACCTATTCAGTAATTGGTTTGCAGAGAACTGTAGGATAACAGAAAATAATGGAACTGGATCTTCATCTTACATTGTATACAAAACTTATCTAAAAAGAGACCAAACGTTTAAATATAGGACCTGAAACTCCAAAATCACTGGAAAATAATATAAGGAGAATGTTTCTAGACATTGTTCTGAACAATGATATTTTCAGCTATGAACCCAAAAGCAGTAGAGAAAAAACAAAACTAGACAGATATCACATCAAACTAAGAAGTTTCCCAACAGTAAAGGAAACAATCAAAAGAATAAAAATTAACCTATAGAAAAGAAGATGTTTGTAACCACCCAACTCACAAAGACTCCTTATCCACAAAATATAAGTAACACAAACAATTAAATAAAAAGAAGTCAAAAATCAAAATCCAACAACATTTAAATGGGTGCATGCCTTGAAATTTTACTAGTAAACACATACAAATAAATGAGCAATTGGTGCATGAAATCGTTTTTCGATTAATATCAGATAAAGGGGAGTGAAAACCTAAATGAGAAATGACCTCATACATTTTAGGGTGACTGTTTTTTTTTTTTTAATACAAAGGATTGTGGATGTTGGCAAGAATATGGAGCTAACGGCAACACTGTACACTGTTAACAGAAATGAAAATTGGTGTAGACATTATGGAAAACAGCAGAAGTTTCCTAAATTCATTAAAAGTGGAGCTATCAACCGACCTAGTTCTAGCTATTTCTGGGTACGAGTCCAAATGAAATGGAATCAATTTCTCAAAGCAATGTCTTCATCCTCATTTTCATTGTGGCATTATTCACAATAACTAAAATAGCCCAACAGTATAAACACCATGGGCACAAAAATGCCAAAGGCATAATATATGATGATATGTATTAAATCATCCCTCAATACAAAGAAAGAACTCTTCAATCTGAAATGATATGAGTTGACACAAAGAAATTATATCTGATGAGTTATCATATTTATCATCTTGGTTGGATGAAGAAATACATAGATATTAGTAAGGATGCCTCTGTATCCATCTGTGATGGATACATTTCCAGACACCATTGTATCATTATGGATCTGACCTAATGAATGACATAATTCCTTAATTAATTAACAATATAATAGCATTGCAGTGGATGTGGTAAAGACTGGTGGTAATGTCCACTTGGTAACATGGGCCATGGGAGATGTTCTTCAGGCTACATCTCACGCTAGCTTCTTCAGCATCTCTCTTTTCTCTCTGCCTCCTGGCTGCGATGGTGCTAATTACACTGCTCTGTCACACTTCCCTCACCATGAGCAACAATGAGTCTTTCTGTCATGAAGTAGTTTCTCCAAGTTGGACAAAATGATGGAAATGTAACAAATATAATATACTAAGGAAAATGTGATGGAAAAACAAACTGTAATCTTATTATATGTGGAACCCAAAATTAAAAAGTCAGCCAGTCTCATAGGACAAGAAAAAAAGTATGGTTACTAGTGGATAAGAATGAAACACAACAGATTCACACACACAAATACATACATGCACATGCACATACATAGACACATATATGTGCATATTATATTTATATGTGTTTATAGATATATATGTGAATTAGAGAATATATATATATATATATATATATATAAATGTGCAGATACATAGTCATTGTCTGAATGTGTATCTCCTACAGGCTCATATATTTAAATATTTGTTTAAATAATTGGTCCACAATAGATGGCACTATTTTGGAAGATCATGGAACATTTTGAGTGTGAGTAGAACCTAATAGTGGGAAGTATTTAGGGGGAGGGTACAAATCTTAAAGATTATTTCCTGGATTTTTTCTTGTTCTTTCTCTGCTTCCTGGTCCACCAAGATGTGAGCAAGCAGATATAACTTCTTGCTACTGTGGCCGTGAACTTCCCACCATGAAACACTGTGTCCACAGTCAGTGAGACACAAATCTTCTTTCCTTTCAGCTGCTTCATATTATGTGTTTGGTCAAATCAAAAAGAAAAATAAATATTAAAATACCTATATGTGAATATAGATCTATTAGCACACCCGTATGTTTCTATTTTATGTACTCATTAGTAAAGGGAATTCTTTTCTAATTTTTTTATTTCAAAGATTTTTTTTCCATTTTATATACCAACCACAGTTCCCCTCTCCTACCCTTCTCTCGTTCACCCCCATCTCCCCCCCCCACTTCACCCCCCAACCACTCTAAGAACATTCTACAACTGAAAGGGCATTATGGTAATTCTTTAAGTAGACAGTAGAACTGGATTTATATTAAGAACCTAGTAAAATGAGTTTATAGCCTACATCTATAAATATAAAATGTAATTATCTAGTTGTGAATAATTTTAGTGTCAGAAAGCAGTATTTACAAATATCCCAGATAAATCTGTCTATGGTGATATTTTATTTGTGCTGAAATGTGATTTTATTTGTATGTTAATAAATAAAGTTGCCTGGGGATCAGAGCTAAAGCAAGCCATTTAGCAGAAGTCTGGTGGTGGCACACGCCCTTAATCTGATCACATGGCAGGCAGAGTCTCTGTGTGTTCAAGGACACAGCCAAGCAGTGACCCCAACTTTTAATCTCAGTACAAACCATAGAGACCTGGAGGTCTGTATAGACAGGCAGTGATGAGGAAATCATGTGGTTGGGTTTAGAGCCAATGAGAAGGTGGAACAGAAAGGCAATAAAAAGACAGGTCACACAGGAGAAAGTCTCTCTCAGGGGAAGGACAGCAGCGACTGGTAAGCTAAAGGCTTCACTAGTGCTTTCATCTTTTGGGCATTTTTGGTTCTGTGTTTCTTATTTAATAAGACTGTTTAGAATTTCATCTAGATCTGTCACTATTTATACTGTATTTGACAGCAGAACTCTCTTGACCAATTTAGTGGCCATGGCAAGCCTATGACACATTAATTTTTCTTAGAAGGAATCTTTGTAAAGTGGGAAAGGTTGTAGGCTTCTGGTGAAAGAGTTCGCATGTTTTTGAAAGAGAGAACTTAATAGGTGACGAAAATTACTGTAATTATTATCTAGACTACTGTAACAAATTTACCATTAGAGGAAATAGAAATTGACTGAAATATAAAAGAACCATGAACGGCTAGAAAGACAGATCAGCCAGTATGCCAAGTGCTGTCTTGAAAGCATGAAGACCTGAGCCCAACCCCCAGCACCATGTAAAAATCCAGGCGTGGTGGTGTAAGCTTCTAATATCAGTGCTTCAGTGCTGGAGAGCACACATAGTGGGATCCATGAAGCTTGTTGGCTAGCCAGACTAACCAAGTCAGGCACATTCCAAGGAGAGACGCTGTCTTAAAAGTAAATAAATAAATAAATAAATAAATAAATAAATAAATAAATAAAACAAGTTGCATGACAACACCTGATGAATGACTTCCAACACACACACACACACACACACACACACACACACACACACACACACACATATATATATATATACATTCACACAAATGCATGTGCACATATATACACACAAACACACATATGAACAAACATATACACACATTTGTATGCAAACAGACACATATACATGGATCTGTTTATATATGCATACCCAAACAAGCATAAACACATAAAGAGAGAGAGAAAGACAAAGAATCACAAAATAAAAGAAGTCAGTGACATTTTGACTTACACAGAAAAATAATTACAATATGTTCTATAGAATACCACTCACATTATTGTAGGAATGTTAAGTTTGATGCTACTTATTCTGCTCAAGAACATTCTGTAAATAATTAGAGATGTGTTTCAAGAACTTAAAGATTGGTACCCTGTATTCTTCACACTAAAAGTAATTGCTCATTTTGAGAATATACAATTATATATTTAACTTAGCACAATATTTAATAAATTATGGTTATAGTTCACATAAGACTAATGTTATCTGTGAATAAAGTACTTCCCAACAGCTCTATGATTGGGAGACAGACACACAAATGTGACCAGGGAAGCTAGTTAAGAAGAAAGGCATCATTTAAGACATAAAAATATCAATGTTAATCTCTTTGGTGGAAAACTGAAAGGTCAGTGGTTGGCAATATTCTGTCAGGGAAATGGGCTTCAAACATAAGGAAAAAATCTCAAAGCTGTTTGTAACTCCTCTCAAAGCACCAGCCTTTCACGGCTGCATTCGGTGAACAAGTGCTGGCCACTCAGTAGGCAATAAAGTGACATAGAATGATTTTAACTACTGAAAACTTAAAGATGAAGACAGCAGGGGCCTCAAACTTGCCCAAAGACAGCCAAACTGACTGCAGCCAAACTGACTTCCAGTTATTCCTTTCTGGACCTTTCATAGCATTAGAAGTAGACTCCCAGTCACTTGGCCTTTTTCCTTTGCTGCTATCAATTGGCCAGGTCCCAGGTAGAGCTCCAGGAGTCCAGTTGGCTAGAAAGAGGAGGGTTTGTATGAACGAGAATTGTTGAGACCAAGATTGGAAAAAGCACAGGGACAAATAGCCAAACGAATGGAAACACATGAACTATGAACCAATTGCTGAGGAGCTCCCAACTGGATCAGGCCCTCTGGATAAGTGAGACAGTTGATCATCTTGAACTGTTTGGGAGGCATCCAGGCAGTGGGACCAGGACCTGTCCACAGTGCATGAACTGGCTGTTTGGAACCTGGGGCTTAGGCAGGGACACTTTGCTCAGCCGGGCATGAGGGAGCTGGATCTGCCTGCACTAAATCCACCAGGTTGAACTCAATTCCCAGGGGAGTCTTTGCCCTGGAGGAGATGGGAATGAGGGGTGGGCTGAGGGGGAGGTGGGGGGAAGGGGGGAGGAAAAGGGAATCTGTGGCTGATATGTAAAATTAAATTAAATTATAAGATAAAAAAAATTATAGTAAAAAAAGAAGTGGACTCCCAATAATACATGTAATGAGCTGTCATTCCTTCCTGTATTGACCTCCTCCTCGGTTCTAGGGTGCCTAGAGCTACTCTTAGTTGTCAATAATATTAGACCACCAGATAATAATTCATATTTCCTCCTTGTTTGGCCAAAAAGTGTGGAGTGCTGTTATCACACCAAAAGCCCTTGTTACCAAAGAAGGGTAGCGTTTTCCCCTTCAGTAGAATCTGCTAGAAACAAAGGCACTGGGTTCCTAGTTCTTCTTTTCCCAGTGTACCTACTTTGTCCTCTAAGGTGTTAAAAGTGACTTTATCCTCTCCCCACCTATAGTTTCTGTCCCATTCCTTTGCCATTGCCTGCCTCCTCTAAGTCCAATAAATTATCCTTGAGTTCCCATTCTAAGTCTGTGTTTCAATTCTTTCATCAAGGAGTCCAAGAAGCTGCAAAGGGGCATCGCAGTGACACACCCACACACATGTGAATACTCACTCTTACTAAGGTAAGATCTTAATCTTGAAACAGCAGAATTTTATATACTGGAGAAACTTTAAATTTATATATTTTCCATTTTATCAGTTTATCTCTTATTGAATCAACTGTGATGAGATGATATTTCAACATTACTGTTTGCAATAACAAATGAATAGAGGCCCCTGTTGCTGAAAGTTGCAGATGTAAGTGATGCTTCCTCAGCACTGCTAGAATCTTTAGCTGGTTGAAGGGTTGAGCAAGGAAAGATATGAAAGTGTTCATTATTTGCACTACTCAACAATTGTACAATATTGCAAACCAATTCTCAGGCATGTTACTAGATTTCCCAATGGTTTGTAAATAGCTTTTGTGGTCAATCACTTCACACTTAGGAAAAAACAGAATGAATTTTCCTTGCCATTAAAAAATGGTTGATTTTAGCCAGTCGGTGGTGGCACATGCCTTTAATCCCAGCACTCAGGAGGCAGAGGCAGGTGGATCTCTGTGAGTTCAAGGCCAGCCTGGTCTACAGAGTGAGTTCCAGGATATCCAGGACTGTTTCTCAGAGAAACCCTGTCTTGAACCCCCCCCCCCTTCACAAAAAAAGGTTGATATGTAAGTTTAGGAGACTGAAGAGAAAAATAGAGAAAGAGAAAGGATAAATATAATACTTTATATATTATGCTACATCAAACCATACAATAGAAAGAAACAAGTATAGAAGACATATTTCTCTTAATTATAATCGCTAATCCAGATTAATTTGAGTAAACTTTAACCTCCCTGTGACACCTGTGAAGCCTGTGTGTGCAGCCCATGGAATGAGAAACCTGTCTTTGTACCACTATACACAGCCTGACTTAGTCCCACTTAGGTGCTTCTTACAACCCACTATGTTCATGTACAATTTTGACTGTGAATTCAAGATTATTTCCCTTTCTTGTTTTCATTTTAAAACAAGCCATATTTTTTCAATATTATAGAATGTGGAAATCTAGTTTATTCTTGTTACATTTTAATTTTTTTGTCCAAAATCACAATGTCACTTTAGCTGTCAGGAATATTAGTTATTGGTATCTCTTAATTTAGAGTGATCTGCCTGTTTGTAATGACCTTTCTTGACAGCCACTCCAGAAAAAGCAGATAAATAGGGGCCTGATTTGCCCTATTAAAGAAACAAAGATAAATCCAGCATTCAGAGCTTCTATTTCAATGTGCATCTTAGGAGTGAAGGACCATGCAATTTGACTTTAAAGAGTTCTCATATCTTTTTGAGGAGCATGAAAAGACTAAGATATTATCAAGGATGTTCTGGTTGAGATTTTGAACATCCCTGAAGGTTCGTGATGATAGCTTGGAATTATTGGGAGGTGATGGAATCATTAAGAAGAGATAGGCTCTACTGAGGACTAGTAGGACTTTGGGAGTGTCATTGATGGGAATAATGGCCCTTTTTATCTGTCTTTTTGCTTTCAGGCTATCATGATATAAATAGCTTCCTGTGCCCTGAACCCTTGATAGCATACATTGATTGCATCCCAGGCCTACAACAATGGGACAATTGACTGTACACTGAGACTTCTAACACTGGGAGACAGAATAACATTTTCCTCTGTTTTCCATATTTTATTAATCAATTCAGAATTTCATGCATACAGTATATTTTAGTCATATTCACTCCCCCATAACCCCAAACTCCTCCCAGAACAATCTATGACCTCCTTAACCTCCTCTAAATTACTGCTCTATTCTTTTTTTTTAAATCAATACCTCCACTTTGTGCTGCTTATATGTACTCATGGGTGTGGGGTCATCCATACCAGAGGCCATACTCTTAAAAAAAAAACCCAACTCTTCCTCCCCAAGAGGCCATCAGCTGACAATAACTCATCGGCTATGGGTGTGACTCATTAGTTCCATCACACCACCTTGATGGGTGATGGAATCTTGACAGGCTGATCTTGAGCAGGTTTTGTGAAGATAACCACAGCTCCTATGAGTTCGTGAGTTCAGCAGTCCTGTCTTGTCCAGAAGATGCTCTTTCTGTCTGGTCTTCCTTGACTTCTGGCTGTTAACATCTTCCTGTCCCATCTTTCACAACAGTCCCTGGACCTAGGGGAAAGGGACATGACATTGATGTCCCACTGTGACAAAATACAGTCTCTGTATTTTGACCAGTTGTGAGTTTTGGCATTAACCACTGTCCACTGTACAAAGGCTTCTCTCGTGAGCTTTGAGAGCTTCACTAATCTATGGTACAGAGATACAAATTTAGAGGACAGTTTAACACAATGTGCTTCTTAAAAATTGGATTATATAGCAAGTTTTGTTACAGTAATGTAAAACTAATACATCTGATTTTTCAAAAGGATGACAGCATTTAATGACAAATGTGATTTAATTATAATAATGAGCTTAAATCTAAAGTGAATAATTCTAAAATTAATAATCTAAATATAAAACTTGCTTCACAGGATTGCCACAGAATTATTAAAGTTACCATTTATCTATTTTAAAGATTATTAAAGTTACCTTTTATATATTTTAAAGATATTCTGGTTAAAAATAAATTGTGATTACAATTTTCTTACTTTCTCTTGAACTACACTAGCTAATAAAGGAAAGGACCTTTTCTTTATTTTTAACCATACCTATCAAAAGAAATCCTTGACATAAGAGAATGAAAATACCTTTAAACATTTCGCAGATATGTGTTAACAAGAGGAATTATGACCAGTCACAGGGAGAGAAGATTTGGCCATTAACCCTGCTTTGCTTAGATGCACATTGCGTGTGGAGCAGTCTCAAGCAGGGGCAGTAGGAGGAATTCCTGCTTTGATTAGGCAGGTCTGAACTGCTCCCTGCGGCCTCAGAAGCATGTGTCCGCAACACGCTAAATGAAAATTCTGCCCTTGTGCCACTTCATACCCAGCATGCTTTAGTTTCACTTAGCTCCCTTTTACAGCAGAGTCCACACCAATGTCTGCTGCTGTAGACCTTCAACACGAAGCTACTTTTCTGCAGGGCAGTCAAAACAACTATTTGTTTTCCACAAGCCCATGGACTGCAAAATGAAAATAAACAGGTCATAAAATTAAATAAGAAAAAAAGAGAAAATACTGCAAAGTAAATATTAAAAAGCAACAAACTATGGCTCAGTATGATTTGAAGTGTTAACATATGAAAGCATACGTCTTGCATTGATATATATGATGCACTGTTCCTTGTAAATTCTGAACCAGTTGCTTTTCTCCAGAAGTGACAGAGACAGACTGGTTAGCATGTAAAAGAATAACAGGAAAGTAAATAACCAGTTTATGTTTTTAGATATTGTCTGTGCAAAACAAAGAGAACCCATCAAAATGAGAAATTCCGAAGCTGTGTAAACACACAAAGACCCCTCACTATTCTTCATTGACTCTTGATTGTATCACCTGCATTCAGGGGATATCTGACTTTCTCCAGGATTGCCAGGTGATCTTAGGAATATTAATGCTTCTGCTTGCCAGCATAGAACTCCAAATGCATTGCCTCAGACTGGGGAAGGTACAATGTGTGAAGAGCAACAGCCTGTGACAGATTCTCAAAAGACTGTGCTTCGTGGAGTGATACAATTAACTCAGAATGTGTAAATTTAGCATTTCTAAGACCTAACTGGGCAATATGATTAGGTATCATAAATATTTATGGGATAATAAGTCCTTTGTATCTCCCACATAATGCTAAAATTTTGACAGGTTGTATGTAGATTTTGAGAGTTTAATTTTTAAGATTTTGCATTCTCTCTCTCTCTGTCTCTCTGTCTCTCTCTTTGTCTCTCTGTCTCTCTGTCTCTGTCTCTCTGTCTGCTCTCTCTGTCTCTCTCTGTCTCTCTGTCTCTCTCTCTCTCTCTCTCTCTCTGTGTGTGTGTTTGTGTGTGTGTGTGTGTGTGTGTGTGTGTGTGTGTGTGTGTGTGTGTGTGTGTGTCCAAAGAGGCCAGAAGAGGACATTGAATCCCCCAGTGCTAGAGTTACGGGCATTTGTGAGCTGCCTGATATGGGTGGAGGGAACTTAACTTTAGTCCTCTGGAAGTACAAGAAGCTCCTAATTACTATATCTCTCCAGCACTCGAGGAACCAACTTTGAAAGAGGCTTTAACTAAACACTTGCTTGTTATACTAAAGTGTGCTATTCATGTCTATATAAAAGTATACATTTTTGAAGGGGTAATTTAAACAAATACCAATACACAGATTTAATCATTAATGTATTTAAAGTAATAGTGTGTTTGAAGATGTTTTAATATGAAACATTTAGAATAAAAAATTGAAGGAAAGTATCATCATAATTTGCATTTAGACAAAGCTTTAGAGATTACACAGAAACACATGCCATCAATGGGAGCCATAGATAGATTGGAATCAATTGGTATTAATATATTTTATCACATTGAATACACTGCTAAAAAGTAAAAAGAAAAACTACAGACTATAATTTATCTGGAAGGGGTGTATCTGATCGAAAATTTGTATCCAGAATGTAGTAAGAACTCATTGTAAGTATTTTTATTAGAAAGTAATGAATAATACAAATTTTAAAGAGAAATCACCAAAGGACTGGGCATGCACATCACTAAAGAAGAGAGGAAGTTGGAAATAAACAAATGAAAGAATGTCTGCTGTCTGAGCATCAGTTTAAAATCACTGGGAAGTGCAAATTAAAACTGAAATGAAATTCCACTATAGCTTTATAAGAATGGCTATATCAAAAATATATCGATATCATCAAATGCTGATGAGAAAGCAAAGTAGTTGAAACTCACATAATTTGTTTTCGGAATGTGAAATGATGTGGCTGCATAAAATAACAGTGTGCAATTTTCTTAAAGATGAATACACATGTCTATTGTTGGATCCAAAATTTGCATATTTGCCATAAGGAAATGAAAACTTACATTCATACAAAAATCTATCAGTAAACTTTTTCTGCAACTTGATTAGTAATTTCCAAAATTGGAAACACTTCAAGTACCTTACAGTGAATAAAAGCACAAAAGAGGAGTGGTCGTCCTGGGGAGATTCCTTAGTGAAGACAGGCTTGGCAGGCCAGTCTGGTGGCCTGTCTTCACTTTGTCAGAATGTGCATAATGCCAGATGTTGAGAAGTGAGTCTCAGTGTACTTCTCCAATGGAAAACTGGAGACAGAAGAATCCCTAATAGCTTCTAGGCCAGGTAACCTGAAATTGGCAGCACATAACAAGTGATCTTATCTCAAAAAAGGGAAATGCAAGGACCAATGCCCAAAGTTGACCTCTGACCTCTTACCTATAGCACATGGCACTTACATGCCCACAGTGATGTACATGACAGCTTACACACACCAAAGATCACAAAGATTTAAAAAGATGGTATATTTTTATTCCATAATGCTACAAAGCAAACATATACTATTGGTACAACCAATCACGGGGGTAAAACTCTAAGGCATTGTGCTTAATTATGTGATAGACCTAAAAAGATAAAATTATAGTACAGCTTGGTGGTTTCCAGGAATCAAGAGCATGGGAACACATGATTGCAGAAGCATGAAACAGGAAAATTAGAAGAGCGTGCTAAACAGGCATTCTACCAACTGAGCTGAGTTTCCATTCCCAGTTGTAAAAGATATTTAAAATGTGAATCTTGACAAAGTAAACGAAAAAATATGTTGGGATACACCTAAGCATTTCACAAAATATGTAAACTCCCATGTGTATTATAGCACCATCCACAATGGCCAAGATGAAGGAACAACTTCAATGTTCATAAGTGTTTGAGTATTTAGATAAAATGTAACACATATGCAAAATGGAATTACAGTCATCCTTCAGAAAGAAGAAAATCCCATAAAAGGAGTAAATCTTATGGAAATGGTGATATCATGCTAGATGAAATAACAGTCATGAAGGAGATTCTGCATGATTCTAATTACATGAGCAGCCTAGAAAACTTGAATCCAGCAAAGACAGTTCCCAGCTGGTTGTGAGGGAGGTGCTGTAGAGGCAGATCATGGTACTTGCTATCAGTGTGCAAAAGGCTTTGATTGCACAAGAAGAAGCGCTAGAGGTATACTGTACAACATAGTGCCTAGAGGTAACCACATTGCATTGTATCTGCAAAAATCTCTTGAGACATATCTTGTTTAAGTAAATTAGACATTTTGAGTGAGAAAGAGAAAACAAATATTGTTTTTTAGTTAGGATTTCGGAAGTAATCAAACAGCAAGGGTTTTCTGGTCTTTATTTATGTGAACTTTGGAAGACTAGGGAAATTATTAAATATACTTTTTTTCTGATAAAATACTGCATATCTTGTGTTTTTTATTTCTTCCTAATAACTAATGACTTAAGTAAAATGGACATAGAGATGCCTCATGCAAACAAAATCAAGGAATCTTTTTATATGAAGAAGTTTATTTTTAAAAAAAAATGGTCCACTAGACAAACAAAAGAGGAGAAATGATTAGAACACCTAAGATAAAAAAAAACATAAATAATATGCATTTTGGATGGATCATACTCAATTAGAAACCAGTGCCACACAAGCAGCTCAGGTTTCTCAGGTAATGAAAGTATTTCTTTTGTTACCAACATTGAACTCAGTTGGCAATAGGTCCAATGAGAAGGCAAGTGATATGCGTAAAACAACTGCCATAGCGTTGAGTACTGAACAAATGTTCTTACACATTTGCATCTTTCGTTTTGTAAATCAAAATATATAGCGCTGTCTCTCACAGCCTCCAAGGAGAGTGAGTGAGATTTAAAACATGCCTGTTTTGTATTCCCAGTGTGCAATGAAGATCTGAGGCTTTTGTCTGTGAGGCAAAAAGGGAGGATGTTTCTGTTGTGACCTGGGGAATTTTGTCTTTACTCCATCATGTGACATGTCATCCCTCCTTTCCAGAAGATGCAAACTGGAAACAAAGTAAAATACATCAACAAACACCCACTGCCATGCCAAATCACAACAAAACAGAGCTGGAAGTGCTGTCTCACCGCTCTGAAGTGCCACTGGATGGTGGTTAATGACGCCCAGCTGAGTTCCGATTCCAGGTGTCATCTGAGCTTCTGCAAAACAGAAGACACAAAGTAGCAGCTTGCACGATGGTGCCTCATATATGAGACAAGGGGGAGACTCCAGGGGCAATGGCAGCCCGGCCACGAAGGATTAAATGAATGCAAATAAGAAGCTTCAAGCACTTAAGAGTTCTGAAGAAATGCTCTACTTGTGTGTACTTGGAGAGTAAAAGCAGGTAATGTCATCGTTGTGGCAACACTGTATAATGTGCTCTGTATAATGGGGAAGGTACTCATCATGGCTTATGTTTGACATTCATAAGAAAAGATCCCCTGCTTTTCTTGTTCCTATGTCCTGCTCTGTGACTCTATCTATCTCAATACAAGGTGAAAGTATTGTGTTTTATCCCATTAATTAAATCGTCTGTTGCTATTTGGATGAGGCCTGTTCCAGACTGAAGAGTTCGCTTTGCTCCTCTTTATGAGCATTTTAAACACAAATGGAATCTGAAGTTTTTAGAACAAATTTTTTGCACATATTACCCTTTTTCTTTTTATGATATCTGGGATATTGTAGAATCCACTGCAGACTATTTTACCTGTTTTGTTGTTTCTCTGATATATCTTATTTCTTTCTGACACATTGCTATTATCTTTAAATATTTTTGTATTTGATTTGCTCTTATTTTGTTAAGAAATTTTATAGTTTGGGGCAGAATAGATTTTCATTCTTTATGTTTTCTTCAGTCTTTGGTATCAAGATACCTGTAAGCTTTATAACACAAGTGCACAGTTTTCTGCTGATCTTCTTCAAGAAAATTCCCAGTAAAATTATATATAATGGCTATCAGGTTAAAGAGAAAACATTCTGAAATTGCTAAGATCTATAATTAAAATAATCTTCTAAATGTGCATTTTTTAAAATAAGCAAAGCTATTCAACTTTTGCATTTGTATCCCAGAGTGCCAATGTTATAGCCACAGTAGGTAATAATGCCTTAGTTAAGTTGAAAGAGTTATTCAATTTGTGTATAGAAGACATAAACAGAAAATATGCTCTGGCTACTGGTGATAGTCACTAGAAAGAATAGAGAACACAGGACAGCAAGGGATCATCTGAAATGTGTGACATCAAGCCATTTACTTCAAAACAAAAGAAAATGGATCATTACAAAGACTGGAGTTGGAAAATGCCCCTTGTAACACAGCCATCCTTTGACATGCATCATGAACAAAACTCATGAAATGTACTTCTCTTGGTACTTTTTATATCCTTTTTTTCTTGGTATTTATTCATTTATTTTGGTCATTTTGCAATTTCATGTCCTCAGTGGACTGAATTACAGTTAGGAGCTTGCAGATTATCAAGCTTTTGCTTTGAGTTAAGAAGTTGGTTCTAAAGAGTTCTACAACCTAAATGCAAACAGAAGTAGTCCTCTGTGGTGGGTTGCATAGGAATGGCTCCCACATGCTCACATATTTAAAAGCTTAGTCATTAAGGAGTGGTGTAACTTGAGAGGAATGAAGATGTGTGGCCTTGTTGGAGGTGGGCCTTGGGGATTCAGTTGTTCTCACCAGGCCCAGTGTTTTATGCTCTTCTTTCTGCCTGCCAATCTGGATGTAGAAATCTCAGCACATTCTCAAGGACCCTGTCTGCCTACCTGCCACCATGCTGCTGCCATGGCAGTAATGAACTAAAACTCTAAAAGTGTAAGCCAGCCCCAATTAAATATCTTCCATAGTCATGGTTTCTCTGTGAAGCAATAGAACATTGACTAAGACATCCTCTAATCTCTTCTTAAAATCATATGCATAGATGAATCAAAATGTGAATGTAATTTTAAGTTATTAGAAGAAGCCAAAATAGTTTTCTTATTTTTTTAACTAAGAATTTTTTTATTCATTTTACATACCAATCACAGGTTCCCCTCTTGTCCCTCCTCTCACCCCCCAGTTCTCCCCTCATCCTATGCCCAATTTCCTCCTCCAACAAGGTAAGGCCTCCCATGGAGAGTCAGCAGAGCCTGGTACATTCAGTTGAAGCAGGCTCAAGCCCTTCCCCCTGCACCAAGGCTGTTCCACCATAGGCACTGGGCTCCAAAAAGCCAGCTCATGCACCAGGGATGGATTCTGATCCCACTGCCAGGAGGCCCCTTAAGCAGATCAAGCTACACAACTCTCTCACTTATGCAGAGGGCCTAGTCCAGTCCCATGGAGGCTCCACAGCTATTGGTCTAAAGTTTATGAGTTCCCACTAGCTTCGTTCAGTTGTCTCTATAGATTTCCCCATCATAGTCTTGATGCCCCTTACTCATAGAATCCATCTTCCCTCTCTTCGCCTGGACTCCTGGAGCTCGGCCTGGTGCTTGACTGTATATTTCTGCATCTGCTTCCATCAGTTACCAAATGAAGCCTCTGTGATGACAGGGTTTTCACCTATCTGATTACTGGGTAAACCAGCTCAGGCACCCTCTCCACTACTGCTAGTAGTCTAAGCTGGGGTTATCCTTGTGGATACCGAGGAACTTCCCTAGCACTAGGTTTCTCCTATCCACATGATGTCTCCCTCTACAAAGTTATCTCTTTCATTGCTCTCCCTTTCTGTGCCTGTTCCAGCTGGACCAACCCATTCCCTTATGTACTCATCTGCTATCCCCTACACTCAATTGCTCCTCCTCACCCCCAGTTTACTCATGGAGATCTCATCTATTTTCCTTTCCCAGGATGATCCATGCATCCCTCTTAGGGTCCTCCTTGTTAGCTAGCTTCTCTAGAGCTAGGGGTTATAGTCTGATTATCATTTGCTTTACATGTAGTATCCATTTATGAGTGAGTACATACCATGTTTGTCTTTCTGAGTCTGGATTACTTCACACAGAATGATATTTTCTAGTTCCATCCATTTGCCTGCAAATTTCATGATGTCATTTTTTTTTTTTTTTTTTTTTTTTTTTTTTTTTTACTGCTGAGTAGTACTCCATTGTGTATATGTACCGCATTTTCCTTATCCATTCTTCAGTTGAGGGGCATCTAGGTTGTTTTTTTAAGTTCTGACTATTACAAATAATGCTACTATGATCATAGTTTATCAAGTGGCCTTGTGGTATGATTGAGCATTCCTTGGGTATATGCCCAAAAGTGGTATTTTTGGGTCTTGAGGTAGAATAATTCTTAATTTTCTGAGAAAACACCATACTTATTTCCAAAGTGGCTATACCAGTTTGCACTCCTATCGACAGTGAAGAAGTGTTCCCCTTGCTCCACATCCTCTCTAACATAAGCTGTCTTCAGTGTTTTTGATCTTAGCCATTCTGACGGGTGTAAGATGTTATCACAGAGTCGTTTTGATTTGCATTTCTCTGATGACTAAGGATGTTGAACATTTTCTTAATTGTCTTTCAACCATTTGAGATTCTTCTGTTAAGAATCCTCTGTATACCTCTGTAGCCCATTTTAAAATTGGATTGTTTGGTATTTTAATGTCTAGTTTCTTGAATTCTTTATATATTTTGGAGATCAGCCCTCTGTGGGGAGATCAGATGTGGGGCTGATGAAGATTTTTTTTTCCCATTCTATAGGCTTTCATTTTTTCTTATTTACTATGGCCTTTGCCTTTCAAAAGCTTCTCAGTTTCATGAGGCCCCATTTATTAATTTTTGCTCTCAGTGTCTATGCTACTGGTGTCATATACAAGAAGTAGTCTCCTGTGCCAATGTTTTCAAGGCTACTTCCTACTTTCTCTTCTATCAGATTCAGTGTAACTGGGTTTATGTTGAAATCTTTGATCCACTTGGACTTGAGTTTTGGACATGGTGATAGCTATGGATCAATTTTCATTCTTCTACATGTAGACATCCAGTTATGCCAGCACCATTTGTTGAAGATGCTTTCCTTTTTCCATTGTACAGTTTTGGCTCCTTTGTCAAAAATCAAGTGTTTATAGGTGTGTTGATTAATCTCAGGATCTTCAGTTTGATTCCATTGGTCCACATGTTGGTTTTTATGCCAATATCAGACTGTTTTTAATTACTATAGCTCTATAGTAGAGCTTGAGATCAGGGATGGTGATTCCTCTACAAATTGCTTTATTATACAGGATTATTTTAGCAATCCTGGTTTTTTTGTTGTTGTTGTTGTTGTTTTTTCATATGAAGTTGAGTATTGTTTTTCCAGGTTTGTGAAGAATTGTGCCAGGATTTTGATGGGAATTGCAATGAATTTGTAGATTGCTTTTGGTAAGGCTGTCTTTTTTACTATATTAATCCTACCTATCCATGAGCATTAGAGATCTTTCCATTTTCTGATAACTTCTTCAATATTTATCCTCAGAGACTTAAAGTTCTGGTCATACAGGTATTTTACTTGCTTAGTTAGAGTTACCCCAAGGTATTTTATATTATTCGTGGCTATTGTAAAGGGTGTTGTTTCTCTGATTTCTTTCTCAGCCCATTTATCATTTGTATATAGGAGGGCTACTGATTTTTTTTTTAGTTAATCTTGTATCCTGCCACATTAATGAAGGTGTTTATCAGCTGTGGGAGTTCCATGGTAAAAATTTTTGGGTCATTTATGTATATTATCATATCATCTGCAAATAGCAAATGGTTGACATCTTTCCAATTTGTGTCCACTTGATCTCCTTTTGTTGTCTTATTGCTCTAGTTAGAACTTCAAGTACTATATTGAATAGATATGGGGAGTATGAACAGCCTTGTCTTGTTCCTGATTTTAGTGGAATCACTTTGAGTTTCTCTCTATTTACTTTGATGTTGGCTGTTGGCTTGCTGTAAATTGCCTTTATTATGTTTAGGTATGTTCCATGTATTCTTAATTTTTCTAAGACCTTTATCATGAAGGGGTGTTAGATTTGGTAAAGGGCTTTTACAATATCTAATGAGATGATCATGTGGTTTTTTTTCTTTCAGTTTGTTTATATGATGTATTATATTGACAGATATTAATATGTTGAACCATCCTTGCATCCCTGGGATGAAGCCTACTTGATCATGGTGGGTAATTTTTTTGATGTGTTCTTGGATTTTTATTTGCTTTTTCTTGGTTTTCATGGCTTTAAGGGAATTATTGATTCCTTCCAATTTTTTGTTTGTCTTTTCCTCAAATTCTTTAAGGGAATTTTTCATTTCCTCTTTAAAGACCTCTATCATCTTCATAAAGTTATTTTTAAGGCAACTTTCTTCTGCTTCTTCTATGTTGTGATGTTTAGGTCTTGTTGTTAGAGTGCCATATTGCTCTTTATATTGTTGTTTATATTTTTGCGCTGGTGTCTATCCATCTCTTTCTCTAATAGGTGCAAGAGGTATCTGTGTCTGAGGTAGCTGCTCTTGGTCCAATCTGTGCTTGCTGTGCCTGTATGTCAGGGGACCACTCTTGGTCCAATTGGAGCTCTTGGTCTAATTGGAGCTGGCAGATTCTGTGTCTCGGGGAACTGCTGAAGTCGCAGGGGGATGGGTGGGTTTGGGCTAGGGAGATGGTCTTGTAGATTGCAGGGTCTGATGGGAGGGTATTGTTGGGTAGGCCTGCCCTTGGGACCCTTCCCTGCTGGCCTGCAACTAGGGCAGTGATCATTAGGGTTGGGAGTGCACCTGGCCTAGGTCTTAGAGGCAGGACTCTGAGTGGGAGAAGAGTCACTCACCTTTTGGTGCAATCAGAGATGGAGGATTCTGCATCTCAGAGAGCGGCTTATGTCACAGGGGGATGTATGGGTTTGAGGTAGAGAATGGGTCTTGTAGATTTCAGGGTCAGATGAGGGATACTGGTGGGGAGGTGTGCCTACAGGAGTCTTCTCTGTTGTCCTGCAACTGGAGCAGTCATGGGTGGGAGTGGGGCTTGGTGTTTCAGTGGTATTCACTGTAGGCTGGTTTAGAGGACATGGATTCTTTTAGGCTGTTTATGTCATGGAAAGTTTTCCTTTCCTCCTTCAATTATAACAGAAAGTTGTTCTACGTATGATATTCAAGCCTGATCTTGTAGTAGTGAAGGACATTGTTCCTAGCTCTTCTGGCTTTGAAATTTTCCATTGATTAACCCACGGTTATTTTAATACGTTTTCATTTATATGTGATTTGTGATTTTTTTTCCCCTGTAGCATTTGGTACCCTCTCTTTGTTCTGTTATTTACTGCTTTCATTATATCATGCTTGGGGTGTTTTTCCTTCTGGTCCTTTCTATAGGGTTTTGTGAGTTTCATGCATCTTTATGGATATAAATTTCTTTAACTTGGGGAAGTTTTCTTCTATGATCCTGCTGAAGATCTGGTCTATGACACTGACTTTGGATTCTTCCCCCTCACCTATACCTATAATTCAAAGATTTGGTATTTTCTTGGTGTACCAGAGTTCTTACATATTTCTTTTATGTGTTTTTTTCTCTACTTTATCTTCAACTACTGATACTCATCTTATACTTGATAAGCTATACTTGTAGGGATTTTCATGAGTTTTCTAATTATTTTTAACAGAAAATTTAGGTTCTTAATCCGGTAAAAAATGCTAACTTCTAGCAAGAGAATAACCCATGATGAACTCACTGAGATATCATCTCATATGAATCACACTAACTCAATACCATTTTACTGTGCAATCATAGATTTAAATATTCAATACAATTCTGCAGTGAAATATCCATAATTGGGGAGCAGTTCCTTTCTTAGGTTCAGCACCACAACACCTACCAGTTTCACCCTTTTGTACCTAGAGTAGAAACACTAAAATATTCCTCTATATGCATGAACAGGACTATATGAATATAAAGATATCTATGTTTACCACACCTTCATAGAGCTAGTGAGAAAGCAGGAAAACTCTTGCCCTAAGAAAGACTTTTGAGTCCCTTTTCCTAAGCAAAAATATAGCTAACTTCTATGTTATATTAATCCCATCTTTTTTATTTGTTTAATTTTGGCAAGACTAAGGACTAAATCGAAGGCCTCATATTTACGAGGCAAGCATTCTACCACTTAGCTATATCCAAAACCTAATTTTATCCCCTCCAAAAAAATCACCCTACAGAATACTTTCATATAGCAAGTAGTAGAATAAACCATAGATCTGATGTTTCATACAACTAGAACTGTAATATGTATGAGGCATTCGATTTTACTAGTATTACATAAGTCTTTCTAAACCCAGAAACTACTTTAGAAAGACTGCTATTAAGAAATTGCTTTTTACAAATACTGAAAAATATTTTAGCATAGACAATGCAATTAAACTAATATTTCATGAGCAACTGAAAAGTAATTCCAAATGGCCAATAATTTCCTAATTTCTCATACTATGGAATCATAAGAATAATCCATATGACCAGAATTAACCTAGTTGATGGGAAGGGTAGAAGGAAGAAATTTCCTCTATTTCTCATATTATTTTTCAGGGATTCCTACATTCATCTATGAATACCAAATTGTATTTCTTTTCATTTTACTATGACTATTAAAAAAAAGGGTGTTCTAAAATCAGAATTCTTGTCTGGGTATTTATATGCTGATAGGAATGTTATTCAAAAGTTATATAATGGCGGCCTCCTGGATCTTGATTTCCATATAATTATATTTGTGCAGGGCAATGAGACCAACATGAGTTTAAAGAAGGCACACTGGTTTCCTGCGGTGACTGCAAAAAGTGGTTAGAATAAACCAGCAGATTTAAAGAGCAGGAAGCCATTCCATGACAGTCCTGGAGGCAGAAGTCAGATATCAGTACCGGAGCCAAGGTGACAGCAAAGACATGCTCACAGACTCCTGGGAAGGGTCTCTATGTTTCCATTTCTAGCTTCTGGAGCCTGCCACCATTCACCACTCTAATAGCTGTATCCATAAACCCTTTGCCTTTCCCCTTTTTCTTTGCCACATTTCTTTCTGCCCATCTTTCTAAGAATAATTGTGACTGCACTCGTAGTCCACCATTATACTCCAGATCTATTCTCCATCTGCAGATCCTTCATTTGGTTATGCCAGCAAAGTCTCTATCAAACTAAAGTGTTTACAAGTCCCAGGGGTTGAAGCCATTTTGCAATGGTCAATTATAAGGGTAACTACAGCTAATTCAACCTTCCTGGTAAAATGTTTCTTAATAGAAATTCATGTTTATTGGAAGTGAGATCCTAAAATGCTGTGTTTGAAGGTAGGCTGGGTGCAGACAAAGGATTTACATGACACTGAAAACTACTGAAAGTTTTCACGCACAATATGGAGAGGGGGGCATAAAATTAAGTATATTTTACCTCAAATAGGATGCATTCTGCACATTTTTATTGGTGATTAACCACTGCAGATGAAATTAATCAATTTTAAGTAAATTTTGTACACTAGGAAATTAAACAAAGATTGATTAGTCTACTGTTCCATCCCCAAATAAAATAAATGCACAGGAAAAGACAATAGGGAATTACCATTTTCATTAATCTTTAATTTTTGTCTTTTATATATCTGAAGAATAATCCCCTAAATTCTCAGTTTAGACTTCTTACCAAAAAAACTTAGTGAAATCTTAATATGAACTTCAGGAGGGGATGGACTAAGTTACAAGGCCCTGCATTTAAGTTGTACACAATGTTTTAGGCACTCTAAAATTCATGAAACTGCAGTAAAACCGATGGAAGTGATGAATGTAGAAACAGGCAGTATCCCAAACTGTCACAGAGGTCAGACATCACCTGCATCTTAGTAGGATATGAGAATTTTCACATACGAGCATTGTTCAAGTAGCAAGACATTTCATTACTCAAACTATTAAAGTACAAAATTGCAAAACCAGTGTATTGATACCCATTTTTAAGTATGATTCAGATAATTGAATATGATGAAGTCAAAAGTTGTAAACAAGATAACTAAATGTGATGAAGCAAAATATTATTATCTATAGAAAAGTGTAGCATCATACTACTCTTGGGTGTATACCCAAAGAATGCTCAATCATATCACAAGGACACAAGCTCAACTATGTTCATAGTAGCATTATACATAATAACCAGAACCTGGAAATAACTTAGATGCCCCTCAATCAAAGAATGGATTCAGAAAATGTGGTGCATGTACACAATGGAGTACTACTCAGCAGTGAAAAACAATGACATCGTGAAATTTGCAAGCAAATGGATGGAACTAGAAAATATCATTCTGAGTGAGGTAACCCAGACCCAAAAAGGCAAACATGGTATGTACTCACTCATAAGTGGATACTAGATGTAAAGCAAAGTATAACCAGACTATAACCCACAGTTTCAGAGAAGCTAGCTAACAAGGAGGACACAAAGAGGGACGTATAGATTTCCCTGGGAAGGAGAAATAGATGAGATCTCCATGAGTAAACTGGGGATGAGGGGTGGGCAGTGGAGGGAAGGGGATGTGAGATGAGAACATAAGGGAAAGGGATGGTCGAGCTGGAACAGGGATGGAGTGGGAGAGCAATGAAAGAGATACTATGATAGAGGGAGACATCATAGGGATAGGGAGAAACCTGGTGTTAGGGAAGTTCTCAGGAATCCTCAGGGATGGTCCCAGCTTAGATTACTACCAATAGTGGAGAAGGTGCCTGGACTGGCTCATACCAGTAATTAGATCGGTGAATACCCCAACTGTCATCATAAAGCCTTTCTCCAGTAACTGATGGAAGTAGATGCAGAGATCCAAAGCCAAACACCAGGCAAAGCTCCAGGAGTCTAGCAAAAGAGAGGGAAGAGGGATTCTATGAGTAAGGGCATCAAGATCATGATGGGGAAACCTACAGAGACAAACCAAACTCATGAAATTTAGATCAACAGCTGTTGAGCCTGCATAGGACTAGACTAGGCCCTCCGCATAGCGAGATAATTGTGTAGCTTGATCTGCTTAAGGGGCCTCTGGCACTAGGTTCAGAATCCATTCCTGGTGCATTTGCAGGCTTTTTTGAGCCCACTACCTATGATGGGACACCTTGCACAGCTTGAGGAAAGGGGAGGGGCTTGGACCTGCCTCTACTAAATGTACCTCCTCATGGAGGCCTTACCTTCTTGTAGGAGAGAATTGGGGGTGGTTTGGGAGGGGGAGGCTGGAGGGGTGGGAGGAATGAGGAGGGGGATCTTTGATTGGTATGTAAAATGAATAAAAATTTTCTTAATTAAAAAAAGAAAAGAGTAGCATCTTGATATCAAAAATCAAATTGTGGCTTCTAACTCCGCAAGGACAGGGGACATAATTTCACCCCCTTGCCTCTAGCTCTGCAATTTTTAAATGTGATTTTTCCTTAACTCCATTGACTTTCACTAAGTCAATGAGGCAGTATATCTAAATATATTTGTAAATTGAGAAGATTCTCACAAATAAGAACTGATGTGTTCATAAAAATATTATCAGTGTTGATGATGACCTTACGACCAACAATCTGTCATAGTGGTTGATACAGAAACAGGAAATGTTTCTTAACAAAATTAATCAGTGTCTTATGACAGCAAAACATATGAACAAATGCCAGGAAAGAGATCTTCATGCACATTTGTTCTTTACTTCCATTGAATGGATGAAATATGAGAATAGATTTATTATTAAAATTAAACATTGCTGAGATGTGCATTCTGTGATATGACTTTTTTCAGTAATGTATGTTTACATGAATTGTTAGTAGGTGATCTATCTAGCTGTATACCTGTACTTGGATTTCCTATACACATACGTTGGAGTGAACATTTCTTAAGTCACTTTAGTCTTTTTATTTCCTGTGTATAAATTAAATTTTCTTTGAAAATAAGCAGTTCATTTGACTTAAAAACTCCACTGTTAATAGAAATATAGACTTGTCAATTGTCACCTTGTTATCTAACTCAGAACTTTATAATTGTTTTTAGTTTCTTATACACTTTTTTGTGTGTGCAGGTATGCCGGTATTCCATGTGTTTGTCTGGGGCCCACAAAGGTGAGAAAAGGACATCATATACCCTGGAACTGGAATCTAGACAGTTCTGAATTGCCATGTAGATTCTGAAAATCGAACCTATGTCCTCTGCAACAGCATCCAGTGCTCTTAACCACTGAGCCATCTCTCCAGCATTTTTATTTTAGGAAAGCATAACATGAATCATTCCTGTATTTGTATAAAATCAATTGGGGACAGTGGAAAAAACCCACTAACTTTGAAAAATGCTTAATTTAAATTTTTAATTTATTATTATGACGATGCATAATTAAGTAAGAGATTTGGAATATGGAGATGTAAGCAGGCTTGTTTATCCTATGAAATGTAATCGGGGAATTTATTTCTTCAAATGTAACAAATCTCGATTCCTTTTTGAAATGTATCATTTACTTGACATTGCATCCAACTTAATTTCCCTTTACAGAAATCCCCCACATTATTTGCACATCCTTATTTGTAAACTCCAACCAAGCAACAACAGACCCATATGGTGTTCCAAAGAACCTTGAAGTGACAATGGGACTGTAAACAGAACAGATTAGGTTTATGTTGCTCTTATTTGCAGCTTCAGCTTTTGCCAAGACATAGAATTACTTTACTGGAACATGTTTTATCATACTTAGCAAGTGAAGGATGAATTCGAATTGAAAGTGAACAAGAGAGAAAGAGAGAGAGAGAGAGAGAGAGAGAGAGAGAGAGAGAGAGAGAGAGAGAGAGAGAGAGAGAGAGAGAGAGAGAGAGAGACTACTTTATAAAATATAAACCAATTTTACATAAGTGATGGATTTAAATTAGTTTATGGAATCACAAATTATAATTAAATTTTAAATGATTTCCAATATATTTATAATTTACTTTTGATTTTTGTGGTTTAATTTAATTAAGAGCTGATAATGAACTTAATTCATGACTTCCTTTTACATGTTATAAGAAATTATCTGGATATTTAGATGAATAAGGATCAGGCAGGTTTTACTATTCTATTTTTCTAAATTTTTTCCACATTTTCCTTTCTCTTAAAATGACCTTTCCACATCAGCACTCAGATCTTTACTAGTTTGTGTACATTTAACCAGAGAAAATCTAAATTGAAGTCCATCTTTTCTGATTTTTCTGATTTCTACTTTCTACTCCTTCATTCTTTTCCTTCTTAAAGTCCCATGCCTGTAGTCAATTGTTTTCCACATACAAAATGAGGGGCAGCAAACCACTCAGCAGTGGATCTACACCCTCACTTACACTTTCTAAAATACAATTTTAGGACAAATGTATACTCAACTAGACCCCTTCTCCTGTTACATTTATGCAAAAAGTATAAAGCTCAGTTACAATTACAGAGAATTCCTAATTTCTGAAAGGATTTCCCATACTATTTTATTGAACTTCACTGCAACATTTGGTACCCCATCACTCCACTTAGTGCCTGGTTCACAAATTCCTTCTGTCATGGCTTCCACGGTTCTGTCCTTCCTTCACTCACTTCCATTTTTATATTATATATTTCCTTCTGGTTATTTGTTCCACTGTCTTAGGCACTGTTCTCTGCTCTGAAGAAGCACCATGACCAAGACAACTCTTATAAGAGAAAGTATTTAATTGGTGGATTCCTAACATTTGTAGAGGGTTAGTCCCTGATTATTGTGGCAGGAAGCAAACAGGCATGGTGCTGAAGAAGTAGCTGAGACCTTTTCATCCTGATTCATAGGCAGCAATTAGTGAGAGGCAAAAAGAGAGACAGAGATAGATAGATAGATAGATAGATAGATAGATAGATTCAAGTATATATATACATACATACATGCATTCATACTTACATAGACAGGAAGAGAGAGAGAGAGAGAGAGAGAGAGAGAGAGAGAGAGAGAGAGAGAGAGAGAGAGAGACACCAGGCCTGAGTGAGCTGTTGAAACATCAACGCCCATTCCCAGTGACACACCTCCTTCAATAAGGCCACACACACAACAAGTCCACATCTTGTAATCCTTCTCAAACAGTCCCACCAAGGTGAGACCAAGCATTCAAACATTAGCCTACAGGAGCCATTCTCAATCAAACTGTCATATCCACATATGTATTAACAGCCATGCCTTATAAACTGGTTTTTGGTACCATGAACTGAAATGCAGGATCTTTTGAAGGATACATATTAACCACCAGTATACAGGCAAATTGATTCTTATTTCCTAGCTAAAGGAAAGCAATGGCGAAGTCACTAATTATGTGTCCAAAGCCTTTACATTGGTCTCTCCATTCACTCTTTTTTCTTACACTAATTTTTTTCACTCCTCTGACACATTCCACCTCATAGTCCTGATTTAAAAAAACATGCCTATTTTACCCTTAAGACTAGTTAAGAGACATTGTTCCAATGAGGGGTTTCACAGTTGTTACGGAGTTCTCAGAACCACCGACATTTGCTACTACTCTCCTTTGTCTCATTCTACCAGACTGTAAGCCTTTCAAAGTCAAATACCACTTACCGTAAATGAATATCATTTATTGTTTCATTTCAATGTCTAGAAAAGCACCTCATATGTCCAGTGAAAAGGAGAACACTAAATTTGATTCTAACGAATGATTTCTTATTGCTATTTTGATACTATAAACAGACTTGGATAGAAACTGAATATAAACTTCCGTATGATTAATGTGTTCTTTCTATGTCACTCTTCCTCTACAATTCTATCCCATATAAAATAATATAAAGGATTTCCTCTGTTCACAATATAGAGACAATTGCAGCACTGTAATTTTTTTTCAAATCACATTTTAAAAATTGTGTTTAATTTGAATAACTGCCTAGTCTTGATACAATGTTCTCAAGGAGCTAAAATGTCACTTATGCTACACTTTTTAGATAGAAAAGCTGTCATTTCAGATAGGACTAAGAAGCCCCCTTTCTGATCAGTGCCTGTGACATGATTCTCTTTAGTGCTCAAAAATGTTTATTGGTATTCTGTTCAGGCTTTTTGTTTTTAGTGGGAGTTTATGAAAGAAATTAAGTTAAAAGAGAGACACTGTAGCATCCATGGTAGTTAATGAAGATGCACAGAGGAAGCAAATGTTCCTGAACTTCCCCATTTCTAATGTGTCCTGATTAAATCAATTCACGTAATTTTATGATTATAGTAGATCACGATTCCTTATCACTCTTTTCACCTGTACTTTCAAATAGTCATCACCACCTGTAATTTGAAAATTACTTGCAAGACATTTGTAATCATTTAAATGCAATAAACAACAGCAATGATCCATTTATTATGGTCAGTCCTAAATTTATCCAAATTTGTGTATAGCTATCTACCTATCTAATGTACTAACACAAACATACATATGTACATGCATGCATGCACACAACACACATACATACACCCATGTTTACATATCCACAAACATACAAACAACACACTCATATATATATATATATATATATATATATATATATATATATACACAAATAAATGAATGAGCACATCCACATATATATATACACACATATATATACAAATCATACAAACACATATATACAAATCATATATATACACACATATAGAAATCATATATATATACATATATACAAATACATATATACATATATATATATTCACGTGTACAAATTCACACACAGGCATATATGCACCCATACACATATGCATGTATACACACATCCATACTCATACAGATGCAAACAAATACACATACTCACCCTCCATGCAAGAAGAGTATGAATGCTTGGTTCTCACTAAGACTCTATTCCCTAAATGCTTATGAGGACATTTCTCTTAGTGATGGCAAAGAATCTGAAAAATAAGTCTCTGCAGCTTCATTTATGACAATAAAAGTTTGATATCCAAAAATCCCTGTTTTTTTGTTTTGTTTTGTTTTTGAAACTGTGGGCAAAAATGAGTTTGAGTGACATGATTAGACTTGCATTCATCTTTTCAGCCTTGGAGTGATTCATGTGACTATGTGCTCCAACCTTGAGCTCCAGGTGAGCATGGTGTTCTTGGTATTGCCCGCTTCAAAGAATTCTTCCAAATCTCTTTTTAAAAATCCCACATCATGAAGAGATGGCTCAGCAGTTAAGCTCATGAATTGCTCTTGCAGAGGACACCAGTTCAGTTCCCAGTACACACATGTCAGGTCACAAACATCTGAAACTCCAATTCCTGGAAAGATATTGTTTAAATCAGGTTTTACCATGAAATATTTTATTTACTCCTTCTATGGCAATTGAGAGTTTTGCTGGATATTATAGTCTGGGTTGGCATCCATGGTCTCTTAGTGTCTGCATAATGTCTGTCCAGGACCTTCTGGCTTTCAGAGTCTCCATTGAGAAGTCAGGTGTTATTCTGATGGGTCTACCTTTATGTTTTACTTGGCCTTTTTTCTTTGCAGCTCTTAATATTTTTTCTTTATTCTCTGTGTTTAGTGGTTTGATTACTATGTGGTGAGGGGACTTTTTTTGGTTCCAGTCTATTTGGTGTTCTGTATGCTTCTTGTATCCTTATAGGCATTTCCTTCTTTAGGTTGGGAAAGTTTTCTTCTATGATTTTGTTGAATATATTTTCTGTGCCTTTGAGTTGGTATTCCTCTCCTTCTTCTATCCCTATTATTCTTAGGTTTGGTCTTTTCATGGTGTCCCAAATTTCCTGCACATTTGTGTTGTGTTATGATTTGTTGGCTCCCACCCTACAGAAAGAACTAGAAGAAAAAATCCAACCTAAGGAAGTTAAATACACCTATGAAAACACAGGCAATAGATAATTTCACACCACCATATACAAAAGAAGGGAAATACACAACGCTACCACCAAAAGAATAACAGGAATTAACAATCACTGGTCATTAATATCCCTTAATATCAATGGATTCAACTTGCCTATAAAAAGTCACAAGCTAACAGAATGGATATGAAAATAGGATCCATCCTTCTGCCGCATACAAGAAAAACACCTCAATTTCAAAGACAGACACTACCTCAAAGTAAAAGGCTGGATAAAGACTTTCCAATCAAATGGATTTAATAAGCAAGCTGGTGTAGCTATCCTAATACCTAATAAAATACACTTCAAACTAAAATCTATTGAAAGAGATCAGGACGGACATTACATATTCATCACAGAGAAACCCCATCAAGATGCAGTCTCAATTCTGAACATTTATGCCCCAAATATAAGTGTATCCACTTATGTAAAAGAAATAATACTAAAGCTTAAATTGCCCATCAAACACCACGCAAGAATAGTGAGAGACTTCAACACCCCACTCTCACCAATGGACAGGTCTGCCAGACAGAAACTTAACAGAGAAATAAGGGAACTAACAGACATTATGACTCAAATGGACTTAATAGATATCTACAGAATATGCCACCCTAACACAAAAGAATATACCTTCTTCTGAAATTCCAATTCCAGGGAATCTGATATTCTCTTTTGGTGTCTGCAGGCAACAGGTATAACACATGGTACACAGACCTGTGTGTAGGAAAGTGCTCATACATATAAAATAAAACATAAATAAGTATTAATGAAGTATTTTATAAGATACTCATAAATTATACTTAGTCTGAAAGAGCATTTATCCTATTTATTTACTTCTTAAACATTTTATTTACTTACATCCACATATTAAGCATGTGTCTGTGTGCCTGTGATGTGCACATAAGCTCTTGCAGAAACCAGAAGAAGGAATCATAGGCTACTGGGAGCCACGAATCATGGGTCAGTAACTGAATTCAGGTTCTCCTCAGGAGCAGCAAGCACTCTCCACCCCTGGGCTATCTCTGCAGCCACTACACTGCGTACTCTCATTTTCAGCTGTTGTTTCTTCCTTGCTGGGAAGTGGAATTGAACATTATGAAGGTTTGAAGCTGGTTATCTTTAATTCATGTTGCAGACTATATTGGTAGTAGAAATACTATTACCTGAAACTAATTGACTAGATGACCTAAACTGTGGATCACAATTTGATAACTTTTTAGTCTGTGAAGTATTTGCTGTCCCTTCTAATTTTTCTAGCATTATTTGTATTAATATACTGTGTATACTAATCTGGTAAGAATTCTATTTACTTATACTCTATATTTTTTCAGATAAGTAATATATGTGTGTAATTTAGCCACATAGAGTTTCTGAATATCAAAATTAAAGGACGGATTTTTGTTCTTTAATCAATTTGATTGCTGATGGAAACAACAAGCTATGTTACAAAACCTGCCTAACCCATGGTGCCGCAGGGGCCATGCCAATCTGAGTGCCCTGCACTGCCACCTGGGGCCTGGCCAGGGCTGCTGTGGAGGACCATGTCCTTCCCTCTCCATCCCTTGCTAGCTGCAGCAGGCATGAGAGCTGGCCCCAGGGTCACCAGAGTGAGAGAACTAGCACTGCCCCTCACCTGCTGCAGCACCAGGAGAGCAGGCACTACACCCTAGCCTGGACAGCACACAAGAGCTGACCCTATTGTTGGGTGCATAGATGAACCAACTCTGAGGGCAGAAGAGCAGAAGAGCTAACCCCTCCCCGACATGTTTCCCCTACAGCAATCTGGAGAGAGGGCCCTGCATCTCGCCTGGGCAAAACAGTAGACCTGGCCTGGTGGTGTGAGTGTGGGTGACCTGGACCTGACAACGTGAGAGCAGGAGAACTGGCCCTGCTCCTTGTTGCAGGATGCCTTGGGTGAGCTAGCTTAGGCAGTGTTGGAGAGAGCTCGCACTGGTAGTGATAACGAGGGAAACCTGGTGGGCTGACCAACCCAGCTACTGCTCGGGCCCAGAGCTAAGGCTGTGAGTTGATTCACTTCAAGATCCACCTCATCTATGAACTCTTGGAGCAGGTGAAGGGGATGAACCTACAGATCCAAAACTCAGGATCTCTATGACACAGGGCAACAAAAGGATATCGAAGAGGAGCCCCAGTGAGAGCCCATTATCAGTGTCATAGCAGAAGGCAGAGGCCGGGAACCAGACCAATGATTTGTGGCGATGATAACTTGCAAGTAAAGATGAATGGACTAAAGGGTAAGTTGTGTTACAACTACAGCAAGAAATGGGCCACAATAAATAGGAAACCATTGGTATGGTTTCACAGACTTTTTTGGGGGATCATGGTCTCTGACAGATAATATTGCCAAGCTTCCCTCCTAATGCATGTCAGTATAGCAAATTCTGATTTTTCCAGATCATAAAAGCATCAGAAGAAAAATAAATACCTCAATTTCTTATGTTGTTACTAGGATTCCTTTAAGGATAAATGTCTGAAATTTCAAATTCAAAATAAAAATGATAAAATTAAGCTTATGTAAGGACCTAACACATTTAATGAATTGTGGAATAATTAAATATATGTGTTTATCAGCCTTCTGATAGGGTAACTTTATTACTGAAGTGATATTTTGTGATTATAATATTACATGAGTTATAATATGTTTTTTTTTTTTAAAGAAAGTGTAAGCAACAAACTCTCTGTAACTTCTTTCTACTACCTGAGAGAGAGGTCCATCTAGCAACACTATATTCTTTTCCTTCGTGTTTCTTCTCTATTTCTCTAGCTGGTTGGTAGTAATCAATAAACACAGTAGGAGCTGTGAAATATGATGATGTGAGGTGAGTAGTTGTTTTATATAGATAAGATGCTACAGTATTCTTGTGTTTTTCTAGCTTCCAAATACCACATGTCACCTGGCATAAAATAAGAAGAACTTCAAACTCTCATGTGGAAACATTTATATAGTCCTCTAATGAGGAACTGGATCAAATACTAGTTTTATTTACTTGTTTGTTTACTACCTTGCCTAGTCAAGGCTCTGGGCTTTGAATTATACTCTTGTAAAATCTGTGACTTTACCGTATATATTTAGATATCATGTGGAGCACTGCTTACATGTTGGACGTATTAGTGATGAGTGGGGTGAACATGGTCTATTTCCTTGAAATCAGAATTATCTGCTCATTTAAGATAGTGACAGGAATGAGAAGGGTGGGAAGATTTCCATCATTGGTAGTAAGATCAAAGGTGTTTGAGGTACAGAAGCTTTTCCTGAGGATAATACACAGATGTAACCTTAGCAGACAAAGCAGATAAGTTGTAATGCTTGAGAATGTATGAACATGCTAGCAATGTGTGGTTTATAGTAAACAGTAGAGTAGCCAAATACTTGAGAAAAAGAAAAAAGATAAACAAAAGAGAAGGTAGATGGGTAAGCACAGGCAGAATGTGTGTTATGAAGGGATGGAATAAGAGAGTAAATTGGCATCCCGTTGGCTCTATCATCTCATGCTTTGCTCTAATGAAAAGGGAAGGTAAATGGAGACTTTTGGACAAAGAAAATATTTTTAATTTCTTTGAAATGTCTCACATTAGTGTAGAATATTAGGTTGAAGATGATAGAATGACCATGCTAAGATCATCTGAACTAGAACCTGGTACAATAGTAACATTATAAATAGTGGTTAGACTGATATTGAGACTGCAAAGAAATCAATGGACTCAAGATCTAGCCAGACAAAGAAGTTAATGCTGGGTGATGGACTGAATTCAGAGACTAGGAGTAAGCACGGACTCAAACACAAACTCAAGCACTCCAGACTCAAACAGTTTGTTCTGTTCTTTTTTAAAAAGCAGACACTGGAGCAGTAGGTCGGACAGAGGTGTCATCATTTAAATTCTAGATATATGATTTGGCTGACCAATTACTATATAGAAAAAATAAATGTGTTTAGAGAAGCCATGATAATACTCTACAGTGTAGTTAGGAAATTGATCCTTGTCTATATGTAGCTACAGCTGGATTTATAGTAATGAGGTCATCTTCACCTCTAGGGATGAAAGCAAGCCTCAAGTAGGATATCAGGTGACCCCAAGTTGCATTCATTCAGGTCAGATGGCAGAGATGCTGGAGAAGAGGACAAGCTAATGGACCACAAGACTGTGCTTTTTTTCCTCAGGAATAAAGAAATAAAACTTTTTGAGAAAAAAAAATTCAGAATAGTGGAGAGTTTGTGTTGTCTGAATGTCAATGACTTCCTCAGAAGACAAAATCACAAAATCAAAGAGAGCTTGATTTGATATTTTAAAATAATGTAGTCTTATTCAGAAACCAATCTAAACAAAGATGAAATCAAATTATCTCATGAGAAAATTCACGGGAAAATGTTCTCATCAACTGAGAAGAAAACACAGCTTTGGAATTGAAGTAAAGACTAGTTCTGCCACTTTCAGAGCTTGACCTGAAGCATATCTTCAGTGTTCAAATGAAAAGCTAGTCTCTCCTCACTTTTTGAAGCCAGAGCAATGGATACACTGGAGGGTTGGGACTGATCTGCAAAACCAGATCGTAGGATCAAAGTGGTTACAAGTTGCCCGTTATTAGTCATCTAGAAGGAAAGGCAATGTGTGATCACTTCTGACACCTGTAAAACCACAGAGAGACATGAGCAACAAGAAATGTAAGTAAAACCTGGGCCTGGGGAAGTTCCTAAACGACTTTCCAGTATTGAAGTGGCTTCTTTCAGCCACTTCCACCCAGATCAAGAGAGCTACTGCAGTCTCAAAAGCATTGTTGGGTAAGAGAGCCATTTGTGGACTTCATTTCCTGCAGGGCACGTTTATCTTTGTCTTTTTCCCTCTTCTCCAAATTCTAGTGACAGAAGGGCTTAAATTCCAGCCATTAGGAAAGAAATAATGGCCAATATGTGATCCAAACATGAGGTGGTGCCATGTCCAGTTCGTAATTCTAAGTATTATACTGGACAAAATGTCCCAATGTGCAAAATGTGTGCAAGTTAGAAGTACTAAAACATTATTTTTCTGAGTGTCCAATAAAATCATTCTCACAGAATAAAAATAATAGGGTAAAATAAAAAGCCTTTTTGATGTTTAGAGAAATACAGATATTCACATGACAAAGGACAATATAGAAAAATGGAAAGAATGGGAATGAAATGCTATTTCAGCACAAATTTTATTTTACCATGTACACGAATTTATAAATTGTATTTAGAGTATGTTTTCTTCACATTTTATAGATAAAAAGAAATTCTAAAAGTAAACTACCAGAGTATACTTTTTTTTCCTAAATCATGAATTAGGAAACTATCATATTAATAATTCCAAGATTATTTTATAGTTTTGTAACTTGTATCAGTTTCTTGACCAAAAGATGTGCAGAATAAAGGGAGGAAAGGAGATACACAAAATGGAACAGCTTTATCATTAATGAAAAAATGAAATTAAAGCAATTATTAATTTTATTATTACTAATTTTCATGCAGATAGGTTCAGTTTTACCATGTAATCTTGAAATGTTTAATATTTTAAGGTTGTTTGCAGTTTAGAATGTGGGAGACCAAAAATTTCTAAAGTTTGCAATGGGTAGAAATTGGTAATGAAGAGAATACAGATTTCTAACAGTATTTCCAATACTGGAGCAATTCTGCATCTAAGGAAAGAAGCTCAGCCACTGCAGATGGACTGTAAACTCTGAAATATGTATTGAACATACACAGAAATGATGTGGGCTGATTTATTCTCATGCTAATTAGTTTAACTTCCAAAAATGAAGGAAACTAAATTGTTAATCATTTTTTAACAGGAATAACATGATAAAAATCATGGGGTATTAAACCCTTCCTATGTAACTCATTCACTTCTTTTGGTCATTTAAGCACATAGTAATACTCTTTATGCCATAAGATTTCTTTTCTTTGCATAGTTTTGTGATTTGTTTGTTTTTTTTTTTTTTCTGGGTTTTGAGTCAGGATTTTCCTCTGCATCACAGGCTGGTCTTACATTAGTAGTCCTCTTGCCTTAACTTCACGGTTTGTTTGTTTTCGCTCAACAATTAAAATACATTACTTCTTTAACTGACTACTGTTTTGCACAAAGGACCATGTACTTGCTACAGTACTGAATGAATGAATGAATGAATGAATGAATTGTCAAATGAAGTGTTTTATTGACTAAATCTGCTGATACATATAAACAGCCTATGACACTGGTAAGTGAAGTAAGGAGGCACCAGTGATCCCCTAGTTTGATGATCACTCTGATACTGCCCACGTTAAAATAAACATACTTTTAAACACCTGTAGAATAAGGCAAAATCTCAGCCAACCAGTTGCTCTTAATGGGAGATCAGAGGGTAGACAGACAGAATGATGAAGCTGGTCAGAGTACTGAAGAGCACAAACAACGCTGCACAGAACTGTTTATGTTGGCATATAGGATTTAGTTGTGGTTTGGAGAAAAGAAAATCAGGACATTTAAAGGAGATGCAGCATGATTAAAGCTACTCATGCCCAGATGGTCTGTGAGGGCAGCAGCTTTTACTTCCCTCTCAGTAACTTCCATCTTTTTTTGAGGCAAATTCTGCCATCAGCCTGGAACTCACTGATTTGACTAGCGTGGCAAGCCCAATTCATAAAGATTCTCTTGTTTCTGACTCCCTGGTATTAATATTGCAAATGCAAAGCACAGTACCTGCTTCATGAATTTGTTTGTTGACGTGAGTGCTGGGATTTGAATTTATGTCCATGTAGCTGCACAGCAAATACTTTACCAACTGTACTCTCTTTCCAGCCATTAGAATGATATTTATTAAATGTACAATGCATTTTACTAGAACCACTGTAGGGCAAAGCACCTGCATCTTGAAGTCATATGAGATTAGTTTTGGTCCTTGGCTGCCTTTGTTACTAACCACATATCCTGGGACCAGGTAATAACTAATTTGAATCTTATTTTTGCCTCGTCCAAGGAGGAAAATCACAAAGTGAGAAACCATATAAAGGTGACAGTGACTTTTTAGCTAAATATATGTAACTTGCTTTTGGCAATGTCACTTGGTGGTGACAGAAAGGTAAAGCTTAATTTTTACCCAATATAAAGATGCCCTCTTGTCTTCAAGAAGAGCCTACGCAGTGCCTGGGTGGCAACCAAGTAATCTCAGGCCAGCTAAGGGCAGCCAATAGCAAGGAGGATCTGATTAAGTTCATATTGGTCAAGGACATTAGGTAAATGCTCAGAAATATGGAAATTTTTTATGCAAATAAGCTAAATTATTTTCTCTCCCGGTTTGCCTTTTTATAACTCCTCAAGAAAGAGAATTTAGATCATTAAACAGAAAGATGATTTTAAGATTATACATTTGGAAAAAGTACTTGCTAATTTCCATATTTCACTTGAAGTATAATTAAAGATCTCTTTGTAAGAAAAAAAGTATTTTTACTTTTAATTCACCCTCTACATAACCTTTTAATGTTATTGAGCAGGAAGCCATGAACGCCTTCAACCTGACTCTCATTACTACATTATTTTTCCACTCATATAGAAAACTTTAATTTGCTACATTAACATGTCACAAAGAAAAGTTTGTAGGTGTGTGCCTATATCACTGAGGAGAGTGTTGTTGTCACTGATATTTTTGTGAATTATTAGTGGTTTGGCGTAAGTGTGAAAGTTATAAACATTTAGGTAACTCAAGCACACGTTTTAGGATTTAGATTTTAAGAACTCATTCTATTGACATATTGTTTAAATTAAATGGATTGTATTAATTCAGTGCTTAACTAATGGCATGAATGCCTAATAATAACTATAATTAGATATTTCTGTTATCTCAGTGTTCTACTTTCATTTCTGTGTCTATAACAAATACCCTGACAATAAGCAACTTAGGGAAGAAAGTATTTATTTTTCTTACAATTTTGAGTAAATTAATGAAGGGAAGTTAAGGCAGGAACTTAAGATATCAGTTTCACAGTCAAGAGCAAATAGAGAATAAACCCATGCATCTTGCTCTCTCATTTATTTTTATGCAGAGCTGGCTTTCTTCATTTTATGTTGTTTAGGGTCCATCCCATGAAATCTTGCCAGGCCCACTCACAGTGAGTCCTAAGACCTCAATTAACAATCAAGACAGATCCCACAGACATGTTGATGTCTGATATAACCTAGGCAATCCCTGATTTAGAATCTCTTATCATGTGATTCTATATGTCATTATCAGTTAAAACTTGATTTGGAAGAAGAACTTTGTTCCAGCAGATGAACTTTCCTCCAGCAGATTCCCTCATACCCATGACATATGTGAAGTATTAGTAGAGTTATTGGGTTGTCAAATAATAATAATTAATAAGAAGAAGAAGAAAAAGAAGTCATACAGTCGGAAGGTAGATATGTTGGAAGGAATTCAGGAGCAGTTAGAGGAGGGAACTGGGAGTGTGAATATTATCATATTCTATAGTATGCATGCATGAAAATTCTCAAGAATAAAGAAAAATTATAATAAAAACCAAGTTTAAAACATGAAAAAACTGAAGATTATAATTCAATGTGATTATTTTCATTAGTTTCTTGACAGTGTTACATGAAAGAATGCAGCTTCTAGCCTCTTAAAGACCTCCTTAGAGGCTCTGCCCTCTCAACCCTTGAAGGCCGAGAGGATGCCTGAAGAACCTCAGAGGGCTGGCCTGTGTCTAACAGAGTGCCGCAAAGCCACACATTTATGTTTTTCTGAGAGTGCAGCAAACATGTGAGAGCCATATTGTAAATTTTATCTTCACTATGAAGTCCTTCATACCTCGAGAACATTGAAGAGAAAGAATAAGAAAAGTTTCTCTTCAAACTCAGTCAGTTCTGCGTCCTCTGTATGACTTACAAAATCATTTTGAAGACAGAGGCTGTTCTTTATCTGTGCTCTGTTTACGCTTTACCTAGTCACTGGGAAAAGCCAAAGACATCCAAATTCTGCTTGAAAACCTCCTGCCGTGGACTCAGGAGCTCACTGGGGGCTTCTGATTCTCATGAAGCTACAAACAGATGAGTTCTCGTTCTTTGAAGAACAAAGGCCATCCTCCTCTGTTTCCCTGTATCTTGTGCTATAGTGGCATGATTCAGTGTAGAATCCCATGACTTCTGTCAACAGTTCTGGTGTCTCTTTAGCCAACTTAGCAGCTGCACCAAAATGAACTGTATCAGTTAGGAGGAAGATACATTACTTTCCCATAGTTTGGAGACTAGAAAGTCAAGCCAGATCCAGTGACTGGGGTGGCCCTGTTTTCTGCCACCCTCTGGTTGTGTCCTTAAGTTGCACCATCCCACTAATGAGGACTCTGCTTTCATGACCTAATCACACCCCAAAGCTCTGACCTCCTCAACCACCATTATAGGAGCTAAGAATTCCACAATGGGACTTTGGAGAGCAGACTGAAACCTTTATCCATAGCTGTTGCTAATGTTTTCCTGCCTGGCCCACAGTCAGGACAAACTCTCTCACCTGCCAGTCCCACAGCCCCTCAGACCCGACCAAGTAAACACAGAGACTTATATTGGTTACAAACTGTATGACCGTGGCAGGCTTCTTGCTAACTGTTCTTACAGCTTAAATTAATCCATTTCTGTTAATCTATACCTTGCCACGTGGCTTGTGGCTTACCGGTACTTTACATCTTCCTTGTCCTGATGGCGGCTGGCAGTGTCTCCCTTACCCAGCTTCCTGTTCTCTCAATTCTCCTCTCTGTTAGTCCCTCCTATACTTCCTGCCTGGCCACTGACCAATCAGTGATTTATTCATTGACCAATCAGCAACACATTTGATATACAGACCATCCCACAGCACATAGCAGAGGCCTCCAGGTACCCACTAGCAATCTCTTCACTCTAGTTCTGCTCATCACGTGCTCCCAAAGAGCCATTTCAGGTTTTCTGACTTTAGTCATTTACTTTTAGGGACCAACATCTGTTTCCTTTGACTGTATAAATTATTCCCAAGTGTAATGGAGTGTTATGGTCCTTTATTGTGCTCTTATTTCTGATGATCATGAGATTGAATAGAATTCAGCAGGAGCAGCTTTTCTGGTTGCTCATTATCTGTGAGGTAAGCTGGAAGATAGTAGGGTTGGGGGTAGGTTCCTTTCTCACATCTATGGGTGATGCACCTCAGTTACCCTCCATGTGGGACATTTTACTATTTTTTTTTCAAGACAGGGTTTCTCTGTGTAGCTTTGCGCCTTTCCTGGAACTTGCTTTGTAGACCAGGCTGGCCTCAAACTCACAGAGATCTGCCTGGCTCTGCCTCCCAAGTGCTGGGATTAAAGGTGTGTGCCACCACCACCCTGTATCATTTTACTATTCTTTATCCTGTGATGGCCAACCTGCAAATGTATATAGAGAGAAGGGCAGGGAGAGGGAAGGAGTCTGAAATTCTGAAGTTCTATTGTATCTTAGGCTCAGGCTCTGGGTTTAAAAGGTGGACACAGTTATTTCAGTTGTGTATTAATGAGGGAAGCAGTTGAGTACAAGGCAGAACCTACAGGGCACTGGCACAGAAAAGCATGCAGGACTAGAAATATTCCTGTGACCATATGGTCACCTTTGAAAATCAAGTCTGGTCCGTCTAGTTTGATTTTACTTCCCTGTATGAGAAGAAAAGTGAGTAAGTTAACACACACACACACATACACACACACACACACACACACACACACACACACACACACACACACACACACATTGAGCTGCTGGGTTTCTTAGACTGGAACCACTATGGCAGAGTTCTCTTCCTGTTCCTATATCATGAAGTTCTGTTATACTTATACTCTTTAAAAGAGTTCAGTGCACTCTGGAATCTGTAGGGCGTTTGTGTGTGTGTGTGTGTGTGTGTGTGTGTGTGTGTGTGTGTGTGTGTGTGTAGTTTGTTTGGGGTGTGTGCATGTGTGTGGGGGGTGGTGCATGGTCTGGGGTATGTACATGTGTGTTACAGCACTCTTTCTGCTGTTTATCCATTTCTTCTCTCCTCTCTTGCCCTGAGCGGTGAATAGCCTGCCAAGGATGCTCGAAATGATCATTAGGGGGATGAATTAGGTTCATTTTGCATTTTGTATTCAGCACAATTCAAATATAAGGTGACAGTAAATCAACAAGAAAAGTAGGCCCGGGCCATTTCCCTTCGTGTAGCAGTGCTGACTCACCTCCTCATTACATTAGAGGAGATATTCCAGTGGGTGTGCTTGTGGTGACAGATGAGATGACGCTAAGCTAACGGGCCTGTTTGGACACTGCTTCTTCTGCTTCAGCCTCATGCCATGGCAGAAGGAGCAGGTGCCATTTTATGCTTGTGTATATAATGAATTTTAAGTTATGAGACAGCTGAGTATGGCCTATTTTTATTATTTTGCTTCTAGATCGTCAATAATTGAAATCAATATGTAACTTATGTAATTGGATGCAAAATTACTTTTCAAAAAAGCCAGACTATAATTGTACCACCCCCTACAATTATAAGAGAAAAACAACATTCAATAAGCTGAGATTTTTTTGCTATACTAATATTATATCACAGCCATGTTTTCATATAACTTTTCATACTATCAAATGATGAATAAAAATGAAAGTTAATCATTGGACTATGTGAAAACTCTGAGGCAGTTTTCTAAATACTATGAAACAAATATTAAGTGACTGGGAATGCATATTATTTCTAGCTAAGACTAACAGGTATTAAGTAACATTCCTATAGAGGGAGCAGTGAGGAAATAAAGGTGTATCTACCTTTATTTTTCTTCCAAGAGACAAACCACGCAACCAGTTTAAAAATAAACATCTGTTTACTGACCTTGACATGCACAGGATTGAAGCAGGTGATTTGGTACTAAGAAACCTATACTTAGCCTCTTGAGTAGTTCATGACTTGTTTTGAAAAATGAATGATAAAAGTAAAACCAAAAACCAGCTTACAAAGAAATTCTGTAAAAAATTACCCTCAAACTCTAAATGTCATCAACTATGAAGACAATTCTAGGTTATTGCGGGGCATTTACCCACTAACCCCAGTTCCCCAGAGTTTTCTTGAGTGAGAGCAGCAGGAAAGACTAGATAGAAGGATTTAGATTGTGGAGATAAACAGAAAATACAGGATAGCCTGGAGAGGGCCTGGAACCTATTCCAACAGGCCCTGACTGTCTCTGCCCTAAGGTATTTATAGAAATGCCAAGGGATGGAGCAAAAGACCTCCCCCGCAGCACAGCCAAATGCAAACCATCTCAGACACCTGCACTCAGGCCTGTGGTCCAATCATCCCCTCTATGCAGATCTACTGAGTAAAGCCACTAGGAACCTGAAAATGGGCTCCCACATATTATATGTACAGACAATGTACATCCAATGAGAAGAAATGTGGGAATACGAGTATTTGGTGGAGTTGGGGAAAAGACTCAGCCTGTGAAGTACCCTAGGACCTTAGTTCATATCCCTGTCTTAAGAGCTGGATGAGGTGACAAGGATATGTAACCCCAGGGCAGAGGGCTTGGTGTAGAGGTGGGGGAATCCCTGGAACTCATTGACCACCTAATCAAAATAATCAGTGAGTTCTGTTTTCAGTGAGAGACTCTGCCTCAAAAAGTGAGAGCAATTAGGGACAATGCCTAGCACTGACTTCTGGCCTCCACATAAAAACAATATAAGCCTGTATTAGAGAAAGAGAGAGAAAGAGAGAGAGAGAGAGAGAGAGAGAGAGAGAGAGAGAGAGAGAGAGAGAGAGAGAGAATTTCCTCCTGTAGTCACGAACTGGAGGAATGCAGAACACTAAGCAAAGCCTTAGGAATTAGCATTTCCTGGGTAGAGGTGAAGATAAAATTGATTTTTAAAAAGTGAAAGAGTAACATATGAAGTCAGTAGTTACGTGGGGAGGAAAGACCCTCCATGTTGTTAAAGGCCTCAGGGAACAGTATGAATATGAAGTAGGGAACACAGGGGCCTCAGGACTGAGAGCTCTCCTTGCACCATTCATGTATTGTTTCAACTGAACTACATTATTTTGCAAATGCCTTCCCAGTCAGGCATTCAGAGAGCTTTTATTTACTTATTTTTTTATTAAGAAATTTTTTATTCATTCCAACCACAGATCTCCCCTCATCCCTCTTCCTGTTCCCCACAGCCTTCTCCCCCGCAGCCCCCCACTCACCCAACCCCAGTTCCCTCCTCCAAAAAGGTATAGACTCCCATGGGGAGTCAGCAAACCCCTGCACATTCAGCTGAGGCAGGTCCAAGCCCCTCCCCCTGCATCAAGGCTGTATAAGGTGTCCCACTATAGGCAATGGGCTCAAAAAGCCAGTTCATGCACCAAGGATAGATCCTATTTCCACTGTCAGGGGCCCCTCAAACAGACCAGGCTACACAACTGTCTCGACCATACAGAGGGCCCAGCCTAGTCCCATCCAGGCTCCGCAGCTGTCTGTCCAAAGTTCGTGAGTTCCCACTAGCTTGGCTTGGGTGTAACTATAAATTTCCCCATCATGGTCTTGATGTCCCTTGCTCATAGACTCCCTCCTCCCTCTCTTTGACTGGACTTGCAGAGCTCGGCCTGGTGCTTGGCCATGGCTCTGCATCTGCTTCCATCAGTTACTGGATGAAGGCTCTATGATGACAGGGCATTCACCAATCTGATCACCAAGGTAGGCCAGCTCAGGCACCCCCTCCACCACTGCTGGTAGTCTAAGCTGGGGTCATCTCTGTGGATTCCTGGGAACTCCCCTCACACCAGGTTTCTCCCTATCCCCATGATGTCTCCCTCTATCAAGATATCTCCCTCATTGCTCTCCTACTCCGTCCCTGTTCATGAGATCTCCTGAGTAAACTGGGGTTGGGGGGGGGCAATGGAGGGTAGAGTATGGGGGATGGGAGCATGGGGGAATGGGGTGGTGGGGTTGGAACAAAAAGCTTTTCGATAAACAACATTGTTTTTTAACTGTTCTTGCTCTGATAGATTTCTTCCTTAGCTTTCCCAAGAAAGAACAGAAAGCCTTCTCTCTCGAACCCTTAATTCCATGTTGCAGCCAATTTGACTCATTCACAACTATACTAGATAATCTCCTTCTGGGATAATGAAAACCAGCAATTGTCCTCAGAAATGATCCCCAAATAGTTTCTAAGGAAAGCAATGTGTCATGGTGGGATTTGTTGTCTTTGCTCCCACCTTAAAATTACTGAGGAGGGATTGATTGTTTAGTGTGTCAGCATGTATATCAGGCAAGCACAACGTGGCTCCTTTTTGACTTGTCTCTTCTTTCCTGGTGGCCCTTCTTTGCCAGCAGAAGGGCAATACTACTTTTTTTTGGTATAAATTTTGAGCATTTCTATGGATCGCAGCTGTGTATGACACTATCTTTTCCTTGCCAGGTCAGAACACAGCAGAACAGATACGTCTTCAGAAGATAAGCATGTTCAGTTTTACTCTCATATCCAGAAGAACAAATGCCTATAACACAGCAAACTAAACATTCACGCTAGAATGAAAAACTAAAAACCTAAAAAACGAAAGCTAGAGGATAAGTTAATGTAGTCGCATAAAAGTGAAAGACAGAATTTTAGACTCTAGGAGAATAAATTTTAAAGTCCCATGGAGACCTATTAATGGGTATGTTTATGTTTATGAAAATGTAGCAGATGGCTGAGAACATGCAGTATCTGTTAGATTTTCAAAACATTTTGGAAATAGTAGGAGACTGCATGTCCTTTTTTTTTTTTTTTCTTATTCTTTTTTTCCCCTTCCTGTCTTAAAGAAACTGTTGACTCATTACCATTATGGGCTTTGTGTGTGCCTAATTTATTTTTATGTTTACCTCTTGCAGGGTTTTTGAAATTCCATTTAACCTATCTCATGTGGTTCCAGGGCCTTCTAGACCACTGGCACATTCAAACTGTCCCTGGATATCTTAGAATGCAGAACTCACTGTCTGTCCATGGCTGACTCCAGAGAGCATTCAGAGAGAAAAGGAGGGGTATCAGCATCAGTTCTTAGTGCTCTTCAGAGAGGAGTCTGGGAAAAGTACATTGCTGGAGACCAAACTCCGAGGCTTTACACCGGATTCAAAGAGAGTTGTCCAAAACTCTTAGGCAGATTTGTCTGTGAACACAGTGATTCTAACAAATGAATGAGAGAACAAAAAGAAAAGCAATAGTCGGGAATAACCAAAGAGCACACTCCTGATCTATTGTTGGACACACACAGACACAGACACACAGACACACACACACACACACACACACACACACACACACACACACACACACACACACACCTGGAAATATACCCAATAGATATGACAGTTTAGCTAGATTTTCAACATGATTGGATTAAGAAGTATCTAAGAGATTAGTAAAGCACATTTCTGGTTTATTTGTGGGGACATGTTCAGAGAAAGTCACTTAAGGGGAAGGCAAGTCCTAAATACCAAAAGTGTCATCCCTTGGGTTCACAAAATACTGAAAAAGAAAAGAAGAGAGGTCCAGACTTTCTGTCTTTTCTCTCTGATAGTCATCCTGTAACCTGCTCTTCTCTGCTGTGCCTGTACCAACATGGTGGCATTAAAAATATGAAATCAAGAGCCCTTTAATTCCTCCCTTTGAGTAGTTCTCTCATGCCTTTTGATGGAGAACTAACTAGAGCCCTCAAAAACATTACTACTACAAGGACATTTCCACTCACCTCACTAATCGGCAGTGCTGACTTTAGAAAGTGTAGCATCTTCCTTCTGTAAAAGCAGTAATATCAAACATCTAGTGAGATTTGAGCAGGTACCCATGAACTTTAGACCCTGTGTAGTAACTGAAATGTTCCCTCTGAATAGAGAGACCAAAGGAAATTTGGAGGTATTCAGCACAGCAAGACTCATATATTGTTGTTGAACTACAAATGCCTTTTCAAGCCTAAGTTAAGCTTATATTTCATTTCTGTCTATTCAGTAAATAATTATCAGGCACCTGCTGTGAACCAGACTCTATTCTTCAAAACATCATAAGGAGCCCCATTTAGGAAGCTTGCATACACATGAGGAAACTTTTCCACAAATAAACAGAAACCAGAAAGACTGAGCACATTCCCCAAGGTCTTTTGGCTGATAAGTAGCTTGACCCACTATTTAAATCAGAATCAAAGCTAATTGACTCCACAAAGCCAAGATACAAATAAAGTTATATTGGCAACCCAAACTGAGCACAGAAAGAACACAGAAAACACATTTGTGATTTCCATATAGCTAAAAGACCTTGGCTCTTAAGTTATGAGACTAATTTTCTTTGGAACATTTCTTTATATGCTTATTGACAGAAAATATTCATATGCTATCACAAAAATAAAATGCTATATATTCAAAACAATATAAATCATAAAATTTTAGGTAAAAAATATCCTTAATTGGGATTCTCCTTCATTCTTTTCTTTAAATTTATTTATTTATTTAATTTTTTATTAAGAAAAATTTTTCATTAATTTTATACATCAATCAAAGATCCCCCCTCTTCCCTTCTCCTGCCCCCCAGCCTCTCCTTCCCAACCCAACCCCCATTCCCTCTCACAAGAAGGCAAGGTCTCCCATGGGGAGGCACATCCAGTAGACGCAAGTCCAAGCCCTTCCTCCTGCCTCAAGACTGCACAAGGTGTCCCATCATAGGTAGTGGGCACCAAAAAGCCTGCTCATGCACTAGAGATAGATTCTGATCCTACCGCCAGGAGTCCCCCCAAGCAGATCAAGCTACACAAGTGTCTCACCATGCAAAGGGTGTAGGCTCCACAGCCATTGATTCAACTTTCATGCTACTTATCTGATATCACTATGAATCTTGGCTGGGGCCATCATTGTAGATTCCTGGGAGATTCTCTTGTGCCAGGTTTTTACCTGACCCCAAATTGCCCCCCCCTTCGCTTTCCAGTAGTAGACTGGAAATTAGTAGACCTGCCCACAGTCTACTCATGAAATCTCTTCATTTTTCTCTTCCAGGGAGATCCAGGCATCCCCTCCCCACTCCGTGATCACTCCTTGTTACCTAGACTCTCTGGGTATATGGATTGTAGCATACTTATCCTTTATTTTACAGCTAATATCCACGTATGAGCAAGGACATACCATGTTTGTCTTTCTCGGCCTGGGTTACCTTACTCAGGATGATATTTTCTAGTTCCATCCATTTGCCCTAAAATTTCATGATGTCATTTTTTTTAACAGCTAAGTAATACTCCACATTTTCTTTATTCATTCCTTGGTTGAGGGACAACTAGGTTGTTTTCAGATTCTGGCTATTTCAAATAAAGCTGCTATGAGCATAGTTGAGCACGTGTCCTTATGCTATGATTGAGCACCCTTTGGGTATCTATGCCCAAGAGGTAAAAGTGGTCTACAGATTGAGGGAGTGTCTAATCAATGACTAGTCTAGCCTTAAACTCATGCCAGGAAAGTAAGCCTACACCTGACGCTGCTTAAAGCACCAGGACCCAAAGACTGGATGACCCAGAGATAGAACCAAACATGACTGGAGGAAAAATAAATGTCAATGTAATGATGCCTAATGATATTGTGCTCTACTTATAGATTAGTGCTTACCCCAGTTGTCATCAGAGAGGCTTGCTTCATCCAGCAACTGATGGAAACAGATGTAGAGACCCAGAGAAGAAGCTCAGGGAATCCTGCAGAAGGGGAGGATAAAGTCTTGTAGGAGTCAGAGGGGTCAATGACACCATAAGAACACTCATACAGTCAACTAATAGGCTCATAGGGACTGACAGAGACTGAACCGACAGCCAGGGAGCCTGCATGGGACCTAGGCACTCTGCACATATATTACAGTTTTGTAGCTTAGTCTTCTGTGGGACTCCTAAAAGTGGGAGAAGGGGCTGTCTCTGACTTTTTACTGGTTTTTGTGACCCTACTCTTCACACTGTGTCACCTTGCCCAGCCTTAATACATGGGGAGGTGCTTAGTCTTCCTGCAACTTAATATGCCATGTTTTGTGGATATCCATGGAGACCTGTCCTTTCCTGATCAGAAGGGAAGAAGAGGAACGGACTTTGGGGGTTGGAACAGAAAGGGCTTGGGGGAAAGGAATAGGAGGAGACAAGGGAAGGGCAACTGCAGCTGGGATCTAAAATTAATTAACTAACTAATTAATTAATTTGTAGGAGTGCCACTGAAAAATCCCAGCTGCAACATGAATGAGTCACAAAAAGCTACACCAGTTAAGAGTTCTCTGTTAATTTACAAGGACCAACACTACACACCTGTCCTTTCACTAAATTTTTCACTCTTCTATAACTGCAGAGATGGGAAGGGCCTTATGGGGATCTTTTGGTGGCTGGTGAAACCCTGAGGTTTCTGAGCCCCATTAACCTGACTTCTCTCCTAAAAGAAAAAAAAATGGACCAGATCTCATGAAGGTCTCACAGGTACACATTGCTCTCACTTAACGGAGCAATGCTCATACCCAACCCAGAGGATACATCTATGCAAAAAGAAAAGACTTAGCAGCACATTTTTGACGAGATGGTTAAATCACTGGTTACATACTGAGTAACTAGAAGGAAAATTCCATGATGATTAAATACTTGTTTGAGGTAGCTAAGTAGAGGCTGTGTCATAACTGAGATGGGAATACCAAAGAACAAGCAATTCAGGAGAAAAAAATGAATGAGTTGATTCAGGATAGGTGCTTTATGCACATCTGAATGCCCAATCAGTCCATGTGGTAAGCTGTTAGATACATTGGTTCATGAAGCTTCCTACAAATACATCTAAAGTAGATGTGAGACCATAAAAGAAAACCAGTTTATTAAGCCAGAGCTTCCCAGAGCCCTGCATTCACAAGGCGTCAGCTACTGCTGCTTTCATCAGAGTCTGATGTAATGACCCTTTTGAGCACTGGGTCAGATGTGAAATTTCTCCAAAATCCTGGAAGTGAAGGGACTAGAAAATGTGGACACCTGATAATAGAACTGTAGAGAGATCAATGTACAAGCAAGGAAGGCAAGCACAAATTTGAAAAAAAAATGATCAAATGCTGTCAGTGTTCATCAGTCTACCTTTGTCATTCCTCTTCTGATTTTCTAAGAATGCCAGATAAAAATTTGCCAGGAAGTACAGAATCAATTTAAAAGCAACACCATGATGTGGGAAAGTAAAAGAAGAAAAAAAGATCAACCCACACTACACATCTATTAGAACTTCCAAAGTTCAGAACCCTGTAAACACCAAATGATGGTGAGGATATAGAGTAACAGGAGCTGTCATCCGCTGTGAGTGGGAATCAAAAATGGTATAGTCACTCTGGAAGACAGTTCAACAGTTTCTCACAGAGCTAAATATATACTTACTGTACAAACCAGCAATCATGTTCATTGGAACTTACCCAAAGGAGTTAAAAACATATGTCTACATAAAAACCTTCACATAGATGTTTATAGCAGCTTTAATCATTGCTACAAAAACTGGGAATCAACCAAGATGTTCTTCAGTAGGTGAATGGATAAATAAAGCTTGGTGTGTCTAGAGGATGGAATGTTATTCCAGACTTGAAAACAAATGAGTTGCCACATACAAACAAAGGGGGAAATTAAAGGCATATTGCTTACTGAAATCACCCATATTGCTTACTGAAAAAATCTACCTACTGTATTATTCTCACAATAAGACACTGAAAATAGCAAAATAGTATTGACAGTTAAAACATAAGTGATCTTTAGAGAAGGAAAAAAGAAAGTAATAAATAGCTGGCCACAGAATATGTTTAGGGTAGTAAAGTACTCTTGATTATGTAAGTTATAAATCCGTATCAGTATACATTGGTCCAGACTTAGAGAGTATATAACACTAAGAATGAACCTTGATGTAAATTATCAACTTCAGAGGGGAAATAGTATGAAAATCTAGGCTCAACATTAAAAAAAAAATGCTACAATGGTACAGAATTTTGAAATTGGGGAAGATTATGCATGTGTGGGTGAGAAGAATATACGGCACATCTCTGTGCATTCTTCTCAATTTGGCTACACAACAAAATCTATTTTTAAAAACAATGTTTTTTGAGTTTACAAAGCATGAGTGTAAGTCATTATATTTTGTTGACTTAATTAAATTCTCTTACCATATGAGGCATCATTATGTTTGGTGCAGCAACTGCAATGAACTTGAATTTGGGTCACTTAGATATCTTCAGTAATCTATAGTTTAATTTAGTATTGAATAGTGTAAAAACCACTCTTTCTTCTATTATAGAACATTTAGGTTATGATTTAAATCATGTCTAAAAGAAGATAGCATTTTCTTATGGTTGCTGCTTTTTGCCTTTGTTACCTAGTATCTGATATGGAAATATTAATTTCTTCACTATTCATTAATAAATGAATTAGCAAAACCTAAGATAGTCTCATTCTTGAATTATCCACTCCTATCTATATGATACTGAAATCTATCAAGAAAAGTAAAATAAAAAACATCACTAAGGTACCTACCATATGTTGGCAATGTGGTGCTGCTGAAATGAACTGGGTGGTTTTTATACACATCATTCATGGTGACCAATGCATGTTCTCTTTCCTGAATAAAAAGGAGATGAGGTTTATCATATCCTGGGATTTGTTCTCTGACCTTTACCTGTGGTCTGTAGCATCAGCATGGCCATACTTCCACACATGAGTAAGCACACAATCACAAGGTTAGGGACTATCTCATTCTTATGCTAAAGATGATAAGTGAATGCATATAGGTTCTATGGCTTCTCTGAGATTATAGGATTATAACCAGCAGATGCTCTGTGTGTGTGTGTGTGTGTGTGTGTGTGTGTGTGTGTGTGTGTGCAAATTGCAGAAAGTTTCATTCCTTAAAATATATACATGCAGCTGGGTGGTAGTAGCACACACCTTCAGTCCTAGCACTCAGGAGGTAGAGGCAGTTGGATTTCTGAGTTCTAGACAAGTTTGGTCTACAAAGTGAGTTTCAGTATAACCAGGGCTTTACAGAGAAACCTGGTGTGTGTGTGTGTGTGTGTGTGTGTGTGTGTGTGTGTGTGTGTGTGTGTGTGCTTTACCCTAGCTTATGACCATGAGTTGTGGTTCCAGAATATTGGAACTGAATTCAATTTCCAACAATTACTAGCCTACTAATTTGAAAATTATATAACCAGAGCTAACTTTTATCTATTTTTTTTTAACTTTTATTTTTTTGTGAGTGAGACTGAATAATATTGTCTTTTTCTAAAATCTACTTTAAGGAATATGCATTGTGAAGGTTAATCTTCATTACCTATTTAGGCAGATTTAGAATAATTTAGAGGATTCAACCCTGTGAAAATTGGAGAAGGGGTTATTTAAAGAGAGATTTAGCTAAGGAAAGAAGACTCATCTAATATGCATAACAACCCCCCTCCACTGTATGAGATCTTAGACTGAAAAAAAGGAGAAATCAAACTAAGAACTAGTACTCATCTCTCTTTCTGGTACACTCAGATATAAGCAAATTTCCACAGTCACAAAATGTCTTCCCTGCTATAACAAACACTATCCCCTGAACTGTAAATTGAGGTGAATCTTTCATTCCTCAACCTATTCACTGTAAAGTACTGAGACCCATCAATAAGAAAAGCAGTGAGTACAGAGATGTGCTACTAAGAAATGATATCCCTGCTAAGAGGAAGCTGGTTGTGATTATTAGGCCTTCTGAACTGTTTATCGGAAGGAATGCTGAAGAGTTTGGAGATATATAGGCTATTGAATTTCTAGAATGCTATGATCAGAATATTATGGCTCATTCTGATTGTGAATTCAGCAAATCAGAATATAAATAGAAATGTAGTTTAGTAAAATGAAACCATGAGATTTCTGAGGAGAATGAGGAGTCTATTGTTATCTGGAATCAAGGGTATTCATGTCATACACTGATCAAGAATTTGTCGTTATTCTGTCTGTAACCTGAAATTTTTGAGTGAGGCTAAATTCAAAAGCAACTAACAAGGTTTTTTAACAGAAAAATTCAAGACTGCAACACTGAGACTGACATATATCACTCACTGTTTCTAGTCAAATCTACAGTGAGGGAAAGCAAAAGTTACGAAAAGAAAATGTGCAATTTGGTAGACAAAGGATAATGAGTTCAAAATTGAAGATTTTCACATACTGTAGGTTTGCAGTCATGAATGAAGAAAGAGTTGTGGGGATTGAATCAAGGTTGCAAAAGGCTGGTGCATCCAGTCAATAGGAGTCATGTGCGAAACTGTAAAGGGGAAGCCTAAGTTACGATGGAGACAGCAGCATATTAGAGATGCTGGTGCTATGGGAAGATCTACTGAGGAACCTGCACACAGAAAGTGGATTCAATCTAAAAGAGAGGCCATATGTGCTGTAAGAGACAGAATCAGTGGAGAAGAGCTACCTAAGTCTGTTAGAGTCCAGATGATACAATCATAATTCTCAAATGCTGGGCATGGAATTATAAGACTTGATATTTGCCGTCCTAGACTTTGGACTTCTTTTTGAGAAAATTTTCATAGCTAGTCAACCATCCCTCCTATTTGGAATGAGAATCATTCTGTGCTACTGTGTGTTGGAAGTATACTGCTTACTTTTTACTTTATAGTAACTCATGAATAAAAGATGGCCTTGAATCAGTCTTGAGACTTTGAATGTTGAACAGTGAGGAAATTGCTAAGACTGTGACAAATTTTTAATCCAGACTTGGTGCATTTTGTCCTACAAGATGATTATGCGACAATGGGAACCATGGTTTGAATGTTATAATGTAAAATGCTTGGGTAAAAAGAAGTGGAGTTGTGGTATTTTCTCCTCATTGTAAATTTGACTGGATTGGAAGTAAACAGAAGGCACAATTCTAGTTGTGTCTGTGAGGGCATTTCCAGAGATGTTTAAATGGGGAGTAAAGATCTATCTTGAATATGGGTAGCACTATAATATTGGCTAAAGTCCCAGAATATGGGGGGAAATGAGAAAACACACTGAGCGTGAGCATAAACCTCTCTTTGCTTCCTGATTCAGCCACATTTGAGCAAGTTCTCATTGTCTCCTGACCTTAGATGTTCTTGCTGTTATTCTTTTTCTTCCCCAAATGGATTCTGTCCCTAGAGAGTAAACAGTCTTTCCTTTTTTAAGTTGCTTATCATATATTTGGTCCCAAGAATTAGAAAAGTAATAAATACCAGTATGTTGATATACACAACATATTTGGAGTACTCTACTGAGTGTGGAAAGCTCTCTGTGTATAAACAATTATTACTGGCTCCCAAAATAAGCATCTTCTTCCAGTAGTCCAGCACTCCTTGCATCCTTTTGAATTAATACACATAATTTTACCTTTGCTTCTTCCCCCAACACAGTGTTAGTGTATGTATTTCCCCCTTCTACTTGGTTATATGTGTTTTTTTTGTTATATTTTGCTTTGTTTAAGCAGTTTTATATACCCCCATCATGGCCTTGAACTGTCCATTTATTTTAAAATGACCTTGAACTTTCAAATCTCTTGTTTCTACTTCCCAAGTGCAGAGATTATAGTCTTTCATCATTGTACCTGGTTATGTTTTTCACTGTCAGATTAAAGTTCCACATGCAATTGAAAACATTCTCTGAATGCCCAAACTCTTGTGAGCTCTTTTGTTTCGGCACTGTGATCATACAGTATGTGGACAACTACCACACAGCTTGTATTACCACGGTGGTGGTTAATATTGGTTATGATAGGACCTTTAATTCCTGAGGATACAAACCTCTGGGAATGTCTGTGAGGTAGTGCTTAAATAGTGTTAGTTGAAGTGGAGTGAGCAGTCATTAATGAAGTTATGCCATTTCATTCATGGGTTGGGGTCTTAGACTGAATAAAAAGAAGTGAGCTGAGCACCAGCATTTACCACTCTTTGCTACTTGATTACAAATACAACATAATAAATTTCTTCACTTTTCTGCTACCATGACTTTTCCACATGACAGACTATAACTTTGAGCCATAAGCCAAAATTAATTCTTTCTTCCTCCAACTGCTTTTGTCACTACTTTATTGCAGCAACAATATATGTAACTAATACAATCATCAGCCATCTTGTATTGCCATCTTAACAGATTCTGTGTATGGTCAGTCATCACCCATTTTGTATTGCCATCTTAACAGACTCTGTCTATGGTCAATCATCACCCATCTTGAATTGCCATCTTAACAGATTCTGTGTGTGGTCAATCATCACCCATCTTGAAATGCCATCTTCCTAACAGACTCTGTCTGGGTTTTTCTCTACTTCCACAGTCACAAAGCCACTGTTCTGCTGGATAGTCCTATGTGGAACATTCTTGGGATCAGCTTTGGAATAAGAGCCAAGTAAGAACTGAACTGGCATCCTTAGTTCATTCTGTGATGAACCAAATTCTACCAAGTACTATGTGAATTGTTGGGTCTCCAAATGAGACATCAGGCCTGTAACAGTTCAACTGCAACTCTGTCCGAGTGCAGGGCCAAGTGAAGCAGTGGACATGCTGATGACCCAGAAACCAGAGCATGGCGTATTTGAAATGCTAAGCAGCTAGTCAGCTGTGGTGATAGTAAAACTTGATGGCCAGCTTGAGGAGATTTAGAATTACCATGGAAATACACCTTTGAGTAAGTCTATGAGGGTATTTCCAGAAAGGCTTAACTTTAGAGAAATAAACTTTAACTTAGAGAAATAAAATCTACCCTAAATGGTGGGGGCCACAATTCCACAAGCTAAAGTCAGCCTTACAGAGAGAAAGCAAGTAGACCACCGGATTTCATCTCTCTGCTTCCTGATTATTGAGCCAATGTAGTCAGCCCATTCATGCTTTTGATTGCCATAACTTCCCTAACATGATGGCGTCTTAAATCTTTAGCCAAATACACCCTTATCTCTTAAGTTCCTTCTTTGCTGGAATTTAATCACAGCAACAAGAGAGACAATAAAGCTGTTACTAATTACAAATAAGTAACAAAACTGGACTAGTAAAAGGCTGCAAAACAGAAATTAGAATCATATTTTCAATGTCAAGCTAAGAGAACAATAGAGAAGCACATAGATCAGTGTTGGTAAAGGTCATATGTAAATGAACTGCATGAATATTTACAGGTCACGTGGCAAATGCAAAGCTTTGAAGGAGAAAAGGGAGGAAAAACTGAGCCTCCCCTCTCTTACTGTAACAGAAAGTTTTCCTTGGAGGATCTATCCCCTTGCAAGCAAATACTCTCTATTATCTGCAATTAAGAACAGAGGGATTACTTGCTGAGTACAATGTCAATTCCCCAGAGACAGCCAGGAACTTAAAATTCAATCATGAGGAAGACCATACAGGCCAGATCCCCTCCTGCCCTCCTCCCTCAGATCTTCTCACTTATTTCTAGTTTGCTCCACTTTCTCCTTCCTAGGTTGCTTCATCAGACAGATGTGAATGGAACACTGTAGGAATAAAAAGGAAAAAACACTATTTACTCTCTTCCCAGTTTACTTTCCCACATACTTCCTTAGAGTATAGATAATGTTCAGCTATAAATATTTGTACTGTATAAATGACACTCTGCAGCTAAAACGGTCTGGCATGTCGAAAGAGATTTGCCTTAATGCAGCAGAGGCAATGTGCTGAAGAACTACTAAGAATGTAGACACTACAGTTAGAAGAGTATTTGAAGTTAAGTAGTATTTCTATACTACAGCTAATCTGTGGTTGTTGTTATGTATAAGTCCCATTGAATCTGTTGATCACCATGACATTGGATTCTCTTTCTCATAAGACAAGGCAGCAGTGCAGATGGCTTCTGAGGCAATATGTAAGGCTGATATCTGTTCTCCAGGCACAGGGCACACGTGTACAATATACACATGGTCATATACCCATGATTACACACCATGGAGAACTATGTTTATTTTGCACAAATGTGCCATTTTCAAGAATATATACATACACATACACATAGTATATTTATATATACATGTATATGTGGAGAGAGAGAGAAAAAAATAACTAAATGTGGATAGCGATCGTGTCACCTTACAGAGCTACTTTTCATGATGATACTACTTAGCATCCACTCTACCAGCATTGTTTTTCAAAACACAGCAAATTTCTATCAACTACAGTCTCCATGAGGTATAAATAACTTCCTCCTTCAGAGAGTCTGGATTGCTTGATCTATATCTCTCCACACTCCCTCCCCAAACTATACCAGTCTCTAGTTACTGCCGTCCTGCTCTCTGCTTATATTGGAACCAACGTATTTATATTCGATATATACACTAGATCACATGATGCTTCTTTCCACACAAGGCTTATTTCACTTAGTATAATATCCTGAAAGCTTGTTTATGTCTCAAAAGGCAGACTTTCCATTTCTGCATAGCCAAATGACGCTGCATTTTATATATAGACCACATTTTAAAAATTCATGTCTAGATAAGTTGGTTCTTTATCTAGAGAACCCTGAGTAATGACTGCAGTGAATACCACGTATCTGTTAAAATAGATATTATCAAAATAAGCAAAAGAAAACTGCTATTTATAGTGTATTAAGAAAATAATTCATGCAAACTGTTGATGGTGAGAATTACATTCATAGGCATTATAAAAATAGTATGGATACTCTTCAGAAAATTAAAAATATAACTAACATGTAATGCACAAACTCAAATATCAGGTGTATATCCAAAGGGCAGTAGAATTTTTATGTGAGTTTGTTTCAACAGCTCTTTGTTAAGAAGTTCTTGGGAAGTCATCCATCAAGCTGGTTGAACCTGTGTGTCTAATGAGTAAAACTTTCAAAGATAAACAATATCACCACTGACCCTAACTTAGAGCAACGGTTTCATTGTGCTTATGACACTATCTAGAATGTATTTATTTACATTCCAGAGGTTTCCCTCATACTTTAGTATGAGCATGCAAACCCTAAGGCATTTTCTACCTGTTGAGAATTGTAGAATATCCATCTACCTCTTGGTTATTAGGCATTAACCATACAAATCATAAAGAGTAATATTTCACCATTTTTCTTATTTTCATAAAGTTTATTAGTGCTACACATTTTGCCATTTGTTTAGCTAGTATTTTGTTGTATTGTAATTGTTGTTTTTCTTTATCATTAATTTGGGACAGTGACTGTAATTGAGTAGGTGGACTTAATTTGGTCTGACTAAATAGCACACAATTCATTCCTTGGCTGAAGAGAGAAACATTTAAAATTGAATATATTAGGGCTCGGTATTGATATTTTTGGTGCCAGATATAATTATGAAACATTTCATTATTGGCTCATTATTTTTTTAATTTTATTTTTTTATTAAGGAATTTTGTATTCATTTTACATACCAACCATAGATCCCCCTCTTCCCTCTCCCTGCCCCCGCAGCATTCCCCTCAACCCCTCCTCCAGTTCCCTCCAAAAAGGTAAGGCCTCACATGGGGAGACAGCAGAGCCTGGTACATTCAGCAGAGACAGGTCCAAGCCCCTCTCCTCTGCATCAAGGCTTTGCAAGGTTGGCTCATTATTTTTAATTCAGTTTTGGAATATCATCTTCTGTCACTAGAGCTTGAGTCCCTAATGACATTTGAAAAGCATTGCCATTTGATCGATACCAGATTCAGCAATGGCACAACTAAAAAAAGACTACATCTTGAACCCTAACAGTGTATTTATATCAAGCTTTCTAGGGCAGTATTTGCAATAAAGTATTTATAAGGCTGATATATTTATTTCACTAAAGTCTAAATGTACATAATACTGTTCTTAACCTAAGTTATAAGTTCAAAATGCAGCTGTCTCCTCATTAGAAATAAGAGAATTAGGGGGAACAAGGGAATCCGTGGCTGATATGTAGAACTGAATTGTATTGCAAAAGAAAAAAAGAAATAAGAGAATTATTTAAAAGCAAATGAAAATCATTCTTTTTATCTTAAAAGGAACTAATCTCTGAATAGTAAGTTAGTATAATAACTAGGTGTTAGCACTTACCATATAGAATATCTTCCAAATGAGGTCATTCAATAATATCTTATAGGTTTTGTTTTCCTAAAATAAAGCTAATAGGTAAGAATTAGGCTCAGAGCCGGGTGGTGGTGGCGGCGGCGGCGGCGGCGGTGCATGCCTTTAATCCCAGCACTCGGGAGGCAGAGGCAGGCGGATCTCTGTGAGTTCGAGGCCAACCTGGTCTACAAAGCAAGTTCAAGGAAAGGCACAAAGCTACACAGAGAAACCCTGTCTCAAAAAACTAAAGAATAATAATAATAATAATAATAATAATAATAATAATGATAATAATTAGGCTCAGAAACATTATTTTGGATGAAGTCTATGAAACAAGAGGAGAAATCCAAAATTAAGAAATTAGAGAAACCAATTTCCGTGGTTAAGGGCATTTGTTTCTCTTGCAGAGGACACAGGTTCAGTGTCCAGTTCCCACATGGTGGCTTACAACCATCTATGACTCCAGTTACAGGAGTTCCAAAGCAATCTGGCCTCTTTGGGTATTGCCCACATGTGGTGTATATATATTACACACACACACACACACACACACACACACACACACACACACACACACGCATGCACACATATTACATATATGTGCAATAAATAAATAGATAAGAAAAAAAGAAGAGAAGAAAAGGCTAAAATGGCAGTAAGAGATGGAGACAGACAGACAGGAGAATGTGAGCCTGTCACAGGACAGCACTTAGAGTTGTTTGCACGATGAATGGGAAATCATAGCATTTACCTTAACACTGATCCCCAACTGTTTGAGCATCATCCTTGAGAGTTTCAACTATCATGCATTTCTCAAATATTGTAGATCACAGGGACAGCACTAACCCCTGCTGCTAGAGAATAATTTGAGATTCAGTAGGAAGAGATGAAGGTCTCTATGGAAACCAAACACAACTTTTTGATAGACTGCTGAATAGGTATGAACTTACTATTCTGGACTCAACGAACTGATCAAGGAGGTTGCGAAGGGGAAGACCAAAGAAAAACACACGGGTCATCCAGGGAGCTCCAAAAGTCAATTCCAAGGAGGACTCGATGTTTCCTCCTACACAGTGGGGCAGTTTGCTTGGCTTCTACTTGTTTCTGAACATGCTGCTTATGGTTTGTTTGTGTTACTGTCAAACAAAGGTCTCTAGTTGAAAAGACCTAAAACAAATCTGAAAATGGGGCCAACAAAAAGAAAAGAAAAGAAAAGGGGTACAGCTTGAGGAGGGGCATGGTCATACAAAATTGAATAAATCTCCCAAGAAATGCAACTACCAAGTTTTCTCACAAATACGGAGTAGATGATTGTATAAAAATTTCTTTTTTTGGCAATAATATTTCCTTTTTGGGAAACAGTGAGTTCTATTCGCAGATCAAATTTTATCTCAAAAGTTGAGTGCCTCTTGCAGAAATAACCTGATTTTTTTATTATATTTTATGGAATAGGTAGCATCAGAGATGTTGTGAGCAGGTGAGTCACATCCTGCATCTTAGAAGATATGGACATTAGAAAATGAGATCAACACAGCCATTGTCCCTCTTTATGTCTCTCCTGAAAACATACTCTCTCTTTCTTCCTGCTCCAGCAGGGAAATGTACAGATGCACACACATACAAACACACAGAGGCAAACACAGGCAGAAATACACACACACACACACACACACACACACACACACACACACACACACCCCACAGCTAAGTTGTATTTACTTTTCATTTTCCTTAGTTACCTGATCAGTCATATAAATTTCACAATTAAATTGATAACCATGATGACACACATTATGTTATAGACATTGTCCAAATTATTTGTTGCTGTGAATCTAAATATCTCAGACTTCAACGTTTAAAAACAAATCATGTGTTGTATCACAAGATCTCATGACCTGAAAAGTCAGGCAAGATATAAGTGCATTAAGTAAAGATACACAGATATATGAAACTGATATACAGGGTGACTTGGAGACACACCATGGCTTCACACAGATGTCAGGTGCCTGGTAGAAATGACTACAAAGTTAGGTGGAACTGTGATTGTCAATGAGAGAGTCTCAATGGGGCTCTCTCTCAATGGGGTTCCTCTGTTAAAGTTCCTAGGTTTCTTGCATGGCTTCCAGGGGTCTTAGGAGTCCTATGTGCTTGTGTGGAATTTGTGAGCTTCTTAAGACAGCCTTGGAAGCACCACAATGTTACTTCGGCTACAGACTGTAAGTTATTACTAGTCTAACACTAAGGAGAAGGAATTAGACTGATTCTTACTGCACAAAGTACAAAATATTTAGGCCATCTTTAACCAATTGCAGCTGTGAAGATTAATCTTGAATTTAAATAAATATTTGGAAGAGTTTTTTATGGAAGCTGTGAAGCTCGTACTGAATGTGGTGTTACATTACTGTATTAAGACCTCTCCCTTTAAAAGACAGGAAACTATATCTTAGTTTACAATCTGGTGTCAGGAGCAAACCATTTTCAAATATTGAAACAACAAAACTTTTCAAAGAGACAGACACTGCCAGTTTTGTCTCACTGCTCTAAGACTTTGGAATGTGGCTTAAAAGCCAGGTTTATACTCTTGCATTATTATTATCAAAGACTGGGATACTTATTTTGATAATATTTGCTATATAAAATCAATTCAGATAAACCAAATAGCTGCACGTTATTCTATAAAGAATTTTGTCACATCTACATCTCAGCATGGCCTCATGTTTTAAGGACGTTTGTTTGTGAATACATACTTGAATCCATTGAGCATTACTTTTAAAATCTTTTAGCAAACCACTATAGTAGAATTTGCTTGTTCCTACAATTTTGCAGTCAATTGTTGATGAAGCGAATCTTAATAGCAGGCTCCTCATGGGTTTCCCATTGCATTTGATTTTATTTGTAACACTAAGAGGAAGTTGGAGGCACAGCCTTCCATTTCCCCAATCTCACATAGGAATGTGCTCAGCATCTGTGTGCTTACTTGGACCTAATGAAGCCCAGAGGCTCCTGTGTTTACCTTAGTGCTCCCTAAAGCACAACTTGAGCAAAGATAACAGTCACAGTATCAGCAGTCCCTCGGGTGCTGAGGAAGAAATGACTGCACGGGGAGCCATGGGGCATTCATACTGATTGCCAATGTTCTCTGACTGTGCAATTAAGAGGAAAGCAGAGTTTTACTTGAAGTTTCCATAGAGGAGGGCCAGAATTTCCCTTGAACTCCAATGTACTGTCCTCAGAGACCTAGCTATGGCACCACTAACCAAGTGGTTCAAAAGGTTAAATGGACACTATTAGGAAACACACCTCACTCAAATTCCCTGATCCTCTGGTTCTTACAATTTTTCTTCTTCTGTAATGCTTTCTAAGCCTTAGGTGTGGGAGAATTTTGTAGATGTATCATTTGGTACCACCATTATACATGTTGATTGGCTGTAGTTTTCCCTAGTAAAACTACTGTCTCTTGTAAAGAGAAATTTCTTTGATGAAGGGGGTGAGGGGGGCTTGGAGGGCTGAAAGAGAACAGAGAAGTGTTGTAATTATAGTATAATCTCAAAACAAAGAAGGCTAATTGAACTCAGAACACCAGGTGCTCTCCAGGAAAGAGTGTAATTTAAAAACAATTTCACTACTGGTGGCTCGCATCTCTCCACTCAGTGTTTAGTGGCTCGCATCTCTCCACTCAGCATTCCTCTCCTGTGCTTGGCAATCACATCACACTCCAGGACCCACGTTGTGCCCCAGATCTGAACTGTGTTTAACAACTGGGCTTGTTTGTCGGAGAAGAATCTTTAGATGAACACAATAGATTGCAAAGTTTTCAAATTTCTCATTGTCTATAGATCTCTCAGCCACCTAATACAAAAATCACAAAATGAATTGTTTTGGATGAAAACTGAAGCTTCTGAGAGGGAGTGATCTGTGCAGGCCTGGAGTCCAGTACCCTGACCTTGATCTCTGCCCCTGTGTCCCTTGTCTCTCAAAGACTGTCTTAAAAGCCACCTTCAGAAGCCGTTCTGATCCTCTCGTGATAGCTTCTTCTGTCTAGAACATTAATAAAACTAATTACAGAAATAATATTCTTCTGCCTGTACAGTACTATGTTCATCTCTGGCTGTTCTAGCCACATACACATTAATCTTTTCAAAATACATTTTTCTTTTCTTTTGTCTCTGCAAAAATTCTGTAATATATTATTTTAAAAGTTAATATTATAATAATAAGGTTTTAATACGTACTTTTTGAGATTATAACTATATCATTTCTTTTTCCTCCCTCCAAAGCCTCCTACATAACTCTCTTTGCTTTCTCTCAAATTCCAGTGGTCTCTCTTTTCATTAATTGTTTTACACACACACACACACACACACACACACACACACACACACACACACACACACAAATACTTAATACAACCTGCTCAGTCCACACAATGTTACTTGTATGCATATTTTGACATGGGCTGACAATTTTTGTTTCAAATAGAGAGTAACAAATGCACTTGTTAAAAAGTATCTAAGGAATTCAAAGGATACCTGACAAAATGTAAATGTCCCTCCTACTCCTGATTCTGAGTCACCTCCACAGGGAAAAAAAAAATGTCTTAACAGTTTCTTGTTCAGAGTTTCAATACAAGGTGCTGTACTTGTTAATACATTATTACATTAATACATCATTACTGTCTTAATGTATATAAGCTTTCAAAGGTCCTTATATGAGAAACATTGATTTAAAAGTCTTTCTTTCCTAATTAAAATTTTATAATTTGCAGTGATGTTTCCATGCTACCACATATTGATCCACTCAGCTATTTTAACAGTTATATATTATATTCTATTAGAGTAATACATAATAAATGATTTGAGCAGTACTTTGCTAGCTACCTTTAGGTTATTTCCAGTCTGTGCCATGTTCAATATTGTTGCAAGAAAGTATTGTGTTATATCTATGGATATATATGATGATAATTACAGGAAAGTTTATTAGAAGACAAAAATTCATTGATAGAGATGCATTGCCAAATCACCTTTGGAAAATGTAATTACATTCATATCAAATGTCCATAACCACATCATGTATTTAAAATTCAAAAATATGTATTTATATGTGTATCCAGGTGAATATATTCCCATGATGGTCAGAAAGGGGTCAGATCCCCTAAAGCTGGAGTTAAAAATCAGTTGTGAACCACTTGGCATGTGTGTACCTGATGTGGGGTCTGGGAACTGAACTAGGGTATTCTGCAACACTGTCATGTACTCCTCACCCCTGAGCCATCTTTCAAGGCCAGCCCCACCCAAACTATATTTTCTAAAACCATCTGAAGAACAGACCTGCGCAGAACTTAGAGGAATGGTATTTGTGCTGGCTACTTCACAGTCTCATTCTGGCTAGCCAATCATATCACTGTTAACTTGACCATGCTGGGACCTATGACTTTCTAAAACCAAACAATTCCGTGCATTGGCATAATTTGCCACCCCAGCAATTGTTTTCTGTTAAATTTCTTTATTTCTTTTCTTCTTCATCTTCTTCTTTTTCTTTTTTTTTTTTTTTTTTTTTTTTTTTTGGTTTTTCGAGACAGGGTTTCTCTGTGTAGCTTTGCGCCTTTTCTGGAACTCACTCTGTAGACCAAGCTGACCTCGAACTCACAGATCCACCTGGCTCTGCCTCCCGAGTGCTAGGATTAAAGGTGTGCACCACCACCGCCTGCCCTGTTAAATTTCTATATTCTGTGTTTGAAACTGTCTATCTGATTTTTCCCAAACCATTATTACAAAAAGTAAATAGAATTTCCCAATTGAGTATCAAAGTATCATTTATCAATATGGTCTTACTATTTATTTTTGTAATTATCAATGGAATAGATTTTCCAGTATTTGTTAACATCTGAATTTGTTTGTTCCGAGTTCATGTTTCCCATTTTTACTATTTTTTATACATATTAATGATATAGTGGGTTTCTAATGCTTTGCCTATTCTACATAACATAGCTCCTACTTGGTTCATTTAATCTTATCTTTAGCTATGATATATTTTAAAACAGTAAACAATAATTTACCATAACCATTTACCACAATTTTAGTCTCTGAGACTTCTTGGTATTATCATAGAAAACCAGGATGATAGCTTAACTATTAAGAGCACTGGCTGTTCTTCCCAAGGACCAGGGTTTGATTCCCAGCACCCATATGGAAGGCAGCTCACAACTGCATTTAATTTCACTTCCAGGGGATATGATGCAGTCTTTTGGACTCTGTGAGCACCAGGTAAGGATGTGATGCACAGATATACACATAGGCAAAACATCCATATAGTTAGAATAATAAAATATAAAACTAAATAAAATGTTTTATATTGAGGTGCATGTGTTAGTATTTTGTCTAGTTTTACATTATTGTTTAACTTTTGGATTTAACTATCTCTCTCTCTCTCTCTCTCTCTCTCTCTCTCTCTCTCTCTCTCTCTCTCTCATCTATCTCTCTATCATCTATCATTCATCTATCTATCAGTCTGTCTTTTTCTATCCCAGGTTTTTAGTAATGAAATTAGTAACTTTTCTCATTGCCATCCAAACTGATGATCCAGAAAAATCTAAGCTATCCACTGGGCTAGAGCAATAGCTCATTAGTGAAGTATTTGTCTTTTGAAACACAAGAACCTGAGTTGGAGTCCCAGGATCTAAGGGGCTGTTTCGTTTTGTTCTGTTTTAAATCAAGTTTGTTGGTCAACATTTGTAATCCTAACAATAGAACACTAGGAGGTAGAGACAGATGTTCTCTGGGGCTCATTAGCCACCCTAGTCAGTTGGTAAGGGACAGAGCCCTTTTTAAAACAGGGGGTCAATGCTTAGGGAACAAAGCTCAGGGTTGTCTCTGAACTCTACATGTACATATCTACACCTTCACACCCACAAGAAACTCCACTTCGCGTAGGTTTTTTTAATGACTAAAATCAATTTTAACATTTATTAATGTACCACTTGTATATTTTTATGTTTTGGCCTTTATGAGTCCAGGAGCTGTATATTATTCACACATTCAGAGTATTTTAATTGCTTAACTTTACCATGCATTTTATAGTTGGTTAAAAGGACATTCCTTCCTTCTTATCAGGATTTGTATGTAACAGTTAAAATCAGTTTTCTTGAGTAGAAGTTACCTTGTAAGTTTTATAGGGATTTAATACATTTATAGGCTAATTATGGTTTGAATCTGAAATCTCTACCTTGTAGATTTGGGGGAAGCAAGTGGATTCTGAGGACTCTAGGTAATTAATAGAATAATCTCTTCATACATTCATAAAATAATGGCATTACGGAGGCTAGTGGAGAACTATGAAATGTAGTTTATTTATAGGAAATAGGGAATGTTGTGGAATATTGGTACACTGTGTGAAGGTGTGTTGCTGTAACTGGTATAATATGAAGCTGAATGGCAAGTAGCTAGGCAAGAGAGATAGGCAGGACTTCCAGGGGAAAAAAAAGAGAGGAACTAGGGATAATGCGAGGAGTGCAAGAGAGATGCCAACAAGACACAGAGGGAGTCGGACATACAGAATGAAAGAAAAGTAAAAAGCCACAAGGCAAAATATAGATTAATATAAATGGGTTAATTTAAGTTAAGGGCTGTAGGACAAGCCTAAGCTAAGGCTGGATTTCTATGATTCATTGTAAGTCTCAGTGTTGTTATTTTTTGCTGCTGGTGGAAAAGAAAGTCAGGCTAGAAGGCAACCAGGGCCATTGTCTAGGCCGGTATGTGCTGTCCCTGGTCCTTCCTAGCTTTAATTCCTCTTCATTTCTTTTGAAATTGTTTGCTTGCTGTCTATTGTGTGGTGAGAGGTTCAGCCCCACTGTGTCCTCTCTGCCATGAGGCTCTGCCTGACCACAAGCTCATAAATAATAGATTCAAGCAACTATGGCTGAGGTCTTTGAAATCATGAACCAAGATGAATTTTTCGTCTCTTAAGTTTTTTTTTTTCCTCAGAAATTTGATCATAAGAAGTACACTGGTACACTAATCTATAAAGGATTACTCTTTTGCATAGTATGTATCATTTCTAATGATAACTTTTAAAATTATAACTTCAAACTAATGATCCTAGATTAAAGGTTTCCTTTGTGTGGAATGTGCTGTCTAATCTCCAGATATTTTATCCCAAATGTGGTCATTTTTTTCTCAGAATTTTCCCATTATGCATTCCATTTATTCTTTCATATTTTAATTATTTTTCAGATTTTTATTTTATCATATATGCGTGGGTATTTTGTCTGCATGTGTGTCTGTGCTCCATGTGTGCACAGTGCCCAGGGAGGCCAGAAGAGGACGTGCATCTACTAGAACTGGAGTTACAGATGGTTGTGAGCTACCATGTGGGTGCTGTGAAGTGAACCCAGGTCCTCTGGAAGAGCAGCCAGGGCTCTTAACCACTGGGCCATCTCTCCAGGCCAATATTCTTTATACTGAGAAAAGCTACTATTGTAGTAGCTTCAACTTTTTTAAGTTGAAAATAAATTCATCTCTCATATTATACATCCTAACCACAGTTTTCCTTCCCTCTATTTCTCCCATATCTCTCTGCTGTCTCTTCTCTCCTCCAGATCCACTCTCCCATCTAAATGGTCATTACAAAGATAGATGTGCGTTTACACTGATGTCAAACAAAGAAAGGATCAGAAAAAGACAGCAGATTTCATTCGTCCCCACAGATAACCAGTGGTAGGTGCCTTTTACTGATGTGCATCAACAGTTGTGCTTGAAGACAGATGACCCATGGGGAGCGAAGAGTGTTAAGATGACCCACAGTGATAAATGTTCTTTTCTAATTCTGTATCAGGGACTCTGAGAGGAAACTCTAAAAATAATAACTGTATTCTCTTATACTTTAAGAACAGGAGCAAAAAGCTTTTACAGACATAATTATCAGCCCTAGTAGATCAGCTCTGAGTTAACCAGAGGAGTTTATCCTGTAGAATTATCCTGACACAAACAGCTACAGTTTTCCAAAACAATGAGACTTCTGAAGTCATGTTAGCCTGGAAGGTTGCAAGTTATCCTGCTTCAAGTGAGTCACAGACTAAGAAAGAACATGGGAAGAGGGGAGCATCTTTTGCTTCTGAAAGCTGACAGCCAGTAAGAGATTGGTAATCTCAGATTAAAACGTCAAAACCTTCCACAGCCCATAAAGCTTTGAGTGGGCACCTTTAACTACAGATGATACCACATTTTTGGTCAATTGTTGGTCTATAATTTCATGAGACCATGAACAGAGGGCTTTTCTAAATTGTGCCAAGGCATCTAACCCAAGAAAACAGTTACAACAATTGGTTATATATAGAAATACAAAAGCAATATGATTTAAGGAGCCCAAACTCACAATTTTGACTATAAGAAGAGATCTAGGGTCCATCATAGGTAGCACTTCATTTAGTTATTATTTCTTTATTATGAAGTTTTTGGTGACAATAGCAAAACACCTGATATTAACTTATAGTGAGAAAAGGCTTTGCTTGGCTCACAGTCCTCATGGTTATGGCCATGAGTGGACAGAGCAGTTGTTGCTGTCAGAAGTTAGTGAGGGTGCTGCTTGGTAAAGAGAAAAGTCCTCACAGTAAAGCCAGGAAGGAAAAGAGGAAAAAGAAGGACCAGGGGGAATTCCCCCAGGGTGATTCAAGGACCTCTCTGTTAGCTTCCCATCGCTAGGCAAAATAGTCCCCATAATAATGGAAAAAGACGTATTGGGCCTGACCGTCTCGAGGATTTAGTGCATGATCACTTGGCCCTGTGGCTTTGGTTGTGTGTAACACATTATATTTCAGTGGGGCCATCAGCCAAAAGGAGCCAATCCCCACATTGGACCCACAAAACGATAAAAGACAAGAATCAGCCAGGGTAACAAGTACTCTTTGGGGTGTATATAACTCCCTGGTGTCTAAATTTCCTCCATGAGGCTCTACCTCATTAAGGCCCCCAGGACCTCCAAATAGTGCCACCTGATGGGGGCAGGAGGGTGACAACATGAAAACAATGGCCATCTCTAATCTTTTTCTTCATGTGTAAATCAGAAATACAATGTTCAGACTTCATGCCTGTTATGAACATGGGTGAACTAAAGCAAAATGTGTATTTAACACAATGCTTAATACACTATGAATAGTCAGATAATTGTAGCAGTGTTTGCAGAGAAGAACTTTATTTTTGGATTGTTAATATTCATCGTTCATTTTAGGCCAACTCCACAGGATACAGGGATAGATTTAGAAGCAATTAGGCATCTGCGGAAATAATTTTCTGAAACATCAGATTTTATATATCTTCCAGATTTAAAGTGTCTGAGACTTAAGACTAAGTGAATACAGCTAAATGACATCCTGAACTCTGAAAGTGTTGATAAAGTTGCCAGTTTTATGAGTGACAGCACTTTAAGCCTAAATGTAATCTCTTTGAAAAGAGTGTTCCTAATATCACCCTTCTTCCTTCAGTTATGATTTATATGAAAATGATCTAGAGTCTGGTCCCTGCATGAGAGATTAATTGTCAGTAACACTGGCAGACAGCCTTGGATATTATGCAAAGGAACTTTGTCTTCCTTCTGAAGAAGATGGAGGCCAATAAAGAACTGCAAGAGAAAGAATGTAGAGATTATGAAAATGAGCACAAAATAACTGCATTATTCTAGCAAGTGTTAAGATATCCTTTGTTTTTCTTCTTTAAAAAAATTATTTATCTTTTTGATCAAAGGAACATCAGTGGATTTAATACAAGTCAACGCCAGAAATGTGTTCACACATTTAAAATCTCATATGTTAACTTACACACTTTCATATTTATCCAGAATATTTGCCTCAATCCAAAGTATTTGGAGGCACAGAATATGTTTCTGAAGAAAGAAAAACAAGACAATGCTTTCCATTAAAAGATAGTTTCCCAGTGAAAAACAACCACTATATTCCTCATTCCAGGAGTTCGGTTATCACAGATTGACACTCATGATTAAGGCCTGGAAAGTTTTAGCTAACACTATGGTGGAAATTTGTTGAAACATTCAATGTACTTTTTAATTAAGCAGACATCATTAGGTTCTTTGAATAGGACCACAAACTAGCACTGTGCCTGTCACCTACTTCTGAAAGGTTTGCTATGATAGTGAGGAGAAAGGATCAGGGAGATGACTTTATTTTGTAAGTTGTTGCTCCTGAACAAATGAATACCAGAGCAAGACCTAAACTCTTGTTTTAAACATTTAAAATATACTTGGAAAATATGTGAAATAACATTTTTCTGACACTGAGTAGTAATGCAGGAAATACCCGTATTACTGATAAAAGGACTATTTATTAAAGGATTTTATTGGGGGGAACAACACATTAATACAGGGTAAGGCAGATTCAATCTCAGAGTCTTAGAAGACTGAGAACCGGTCCCATGCTGCTTCACGCAGCCTGATTTGGTCTCCACCGTCCAAGAGCAAGAGCGAGAGCCAGAGAGAGAGAAGGGGTGTGGGCTCCTCAGGTCTTAAGCTAGCCAAGAGACCACACCCTAGGAGCTGGTACCCCAAGGCCACAGGAGGAACAAACACCCATTACAGAGTAGAAGGAAGTTAGGATACAGTTCTTAGGAGAAGAGAAGTAAACGAAGTGGACTTTCCAAAGTCACCACATGCTTTCATGAGCAGGCTTCAAAGTTGAAGCAAAGGTTGAGCCTTGCAGTCTCATTAAAGGGAAGACAAAGAGATCAGAATTGGAGGAAACTGAGGCTTTAAAATGGAGTGCCAGAAATTAGAGAAGAGCTGAAATACAGAGCTCTATATAGGACGGCTACTGCAGATTAGAAGCTGAGTACTGACCTGAGCATACATGAAAAGAAGCTAATTGCAATCAGAAACGTCAACCAAACATCCTTAGAAAGGAGCAGAAACAATCCACCGGCTTTAAAAAAGGTGAGAAGAGTTTATCTTTCCCTCAGACAGCTAAGAAAATAGCTGGAATATCTGGTATGTCCAGTACGATCTACAGAATTTTGTTGTTCAAATAGCATGATTTATTAATCTTAGATAAGAGGCTTCTCTGGATCACTGATAAAAAAAATGGAGGCTGGAGAGATGCCTCATGGATTACAAGAATTTTTGATGGATGTCTGAGATGTGTTCCCAGCATTCATGGCAGATGGCTCACATCTGCCTGATTCTAGCTCCACAGGGATCTGACCCCTGTGACTTCCACAGGCACCTGCACTCATGTGCACTCCTACACACATACACACATAACTAAAAATGAAAATGAACTACAAGTGTGTAAGTGATTTAACAACATTCCAACACGAAGTCTAACAACAGAAAACTGAATTTTCTAAGATTAGCATCTAGTCTTCAATTAACAAATTTTCAGTAATTCAAAAAAATATGACTTATAGAAAGCAAAAAAAGAAGAGCCAACATAAACTACTGTAGAAATAAAACACAAGTATACAAGAGAAGCTGAAGAACATGGATAAACATGTCCCGCATGCTCACAGCAGAGAACTTCATAAACACCGTGAAGAAAGAAATGGAAGACTTTCCAGACACAAATTGTATTTCCTACTGAAAATTCATAATTTTAATATAGAAAGTAATCAAGTAGGCTGGGTGGACAGCTGTCTTGAAGAATTCTAAGTTCAGAATGTGCGTTAGACAAAAATCAAGGTGACCAATCAAGAATCTGCACTTTTACTGAAGATAAGCATATCTGCCTATCATAAAAACAGACTAGGACAGGATAATGAAGAGAGCATAACAAACAAAAGAAACATTGTTGGTGCTTTTTTTTTTTTTTTTTTTTTTTTTTTTTTTTTTTTTTTTTTTTTTTTTTTTACATTGGATACTGGATGTTCCCCCAGAGGCTTGCAGGTTACATAGCACTTGTAGGAGGAGGTAGAAGCTTGAAAAGATGGAGACTAGCTGACAGTCCTCAGTTCACTGGGAGCATCCTCATAACAAAGACTGTGAGACAGTCCGTTCTTACTCCTCTATTGCTTCTGAGCTATGAGGTGAATAATTTTGTGCTGACACACTCCTACCATGATGTGCTGACTCACCAACACTGAAAGTATGGTGGCCATCAATCATTGGCTCGAACTGTGAACTACAGTTATTTTCTTTTTTTGTCTTTATATGTTCACTATTTTAGTTATTTTGTTACATTCACGAAGCTTACTCACAAAAAAGAGCAAAAATAAACTCAAAACTGACTCTTTTAGATGACTAAAGCAGAAGAAATTTTTAGTGAGGCTGAACAAAGGGAGAAAAAAGTGAGTGCAAGAAAAAGGGGAAGTAATTTTTGATCCCCCAAATGTAGGGAACAAATAGTACTGCAACTGTTTGCCAATGAGTTGAGAAACTTGGGAGAAAAAGACAAGCTCCTTGTAAAACAACAGTTAGCTGTTATCAGTTTGATTCTCTAATAAAACACTAACCAATACCAACTTGGGGAGAAAAGGCCTTATTTGTGTTACATTTCTATGTTACAGTCCATCACTGAGGGAAGTCTTGGCAGGAAATCAAGCAGGAACCTCAGAGATCTAAAATGGAGACCTAAATTAGGAACTAAATTAGGAACTAAATCAAGGTACACTGCTTACTGGCTTGCTTAGACTGCTTTCTTACACAACCAAGGACCACTTGCCTAAGAACAGCACCACACAGAGTGGACTGGGACAACCCCTCCTGCCCCAATATCAACCATCAATCAAGAAAATGACCCACAAACTTGCCCACAGAACAGTCTGAGAGAGGAAATTCTTTAATTGAATTCCTTCTTCCAAGATATGTCTAGAACTCTGTCAAATTAATAAAAACTAACCAGTCTAATATACTGTTATAAAAGTAATAGATATCTTGGTAGTTATATAACTATAATATAATTCTTAGTTGAAAACATTACCAGACAGGTTCATTGAAGAATCACGCAAATGTTGAAGGAAGAAACAATACCAGAACACTATCCCTTTCTTCTTATGCAACTACCGTTACCCTAGTATAAAAAATATTCAAAGATACTGTAAGAATAGGAAGCACCAATTAAACTTTCTAATAGTACATCTGTAACACACTCTTTCCCAAGGCTCAGCAATCATTGCAGTAGAGGGGTCAACAGACTATGACCCAGAGGTTGTAAAGGACTGCAAAACTGTGGGTTTGGGACATGATAGACCTGATGCACACATGAAAGTATATGGGTAAGTAATGAATGCAGATGTTACATATCATTTGTAGGATAATTGATATTATAAAAATTCAGTTCTTCCCAATCGTATGTATGTATTTTATACAATCTCAACAAAATTATAGTATATATATATAGTATAAATAGTAAACTGAATTTAAATCATATATAGTAGTGCAAACAACTTGGAATAGTTAATTTTGAAAAGGAAGAATAAATTTTTAGGGGACACACTATCTGCTTTCAATATTTACTAAACAGTTTCAATAAGTAAGACAGTGGGATGTGTAATAAATATATATTTGTAACTATGGTATGAATAGATCTATAATTATACATTTAATTGTTTTCTTAGTGAAAATACTGAAGTAATTCCATAGGACAAAGGTGTCTTTTCAGTGAGTGGCCTGTGCACCATTGCATATGGGCGAAAGAACCTCACCTCCATCTCTTAGGACATGAAAGTAACATAAACAGTCATAGACGTACATAAAACAGTTGTAGTGATAAAGCTTCTAAAAGGAAAATCATTATGACTTTTGCTTAGGCAAGAAGTTATTAGAATACAAAAAATGTCAATTATTTTAAACACCAATAAACTGAAATTAACTGAAAGAGAAAATGACTTGATATTTAAAATTAACTATTAATTAACTAATGGGAAAGAAATAGCAACTAAGAAAGACAGTATTTGGAAAACACATATGAAGACAGAATTATACTTGAAATGTATTAAGAAATACTAAAATTCAATCACAGACCAAAAACAGAAACTATGAAATAGGTGGAAGAAATTTTCAGTAGGTATGTCTTTCATAAAGGAAATACTAATTATGAATAACTATATGAATCTAGACTCAACATCAATATTCACTACAGAACTAAAAATTAAAATGTTTATCAATATTTTTAAATTAAGTGTGAATAAAAATATGAAATCTCATGCGTAGCTTATGAGAAGTCAAAAAGTCGGTCCAAGGAAAGGAGAAGGGCAAAAATAGTGAGGCTTCAATCCTGCAGAAGCAAATAGTAGACATGACAGCAAGTGTCCAAATTCAGTGAGACCAATAACTCATTCCTGCTCAATTGCTTTCTCCTCCCTTTTAATAGACTGTTTCCATAGATATAAGCTGCTTGTCTGAGAAAGAGAGTATCATTTTTTTAGTTGAAATGCCTCTTTCCTATGCTATTAAGTAGCAGGTGTTGACTTACAAATTCTCTAGGAATATGCAGCAATGAGGTCTTACTGTTAGATTACGCCTGTATTATCATTTCCTTCAGTAAGCCCATAAGTGCTATTTGGGCCACAAAAAGCATTAGACAAAATGAAATAAAATAAATAAAGAGTGATCATTATGAAGACAGACAACTTGCAACTTGATCTTTCATTTATGGCCAGTTGACAAAGTAACAGTAAGCCCCTTAAGGGAAAATGGTTTCCTTCTGATGAAGAGGATGAAAAGCCACCCTAACATTCCAGATAGAGATTCAATGGATCACTGCCTAGGAAAGCATGGCCACCCCTGGAAAGGCAACCTCACCTCAAGCCATGCTAAAGACATAAATGGAAAAATGACTTCTTAATGACACAATATATGTTTTCCTTGCCTTAGTGCAATGACTTAATGAGCCACAGCCATGTATCTTTGTAAATCTGTCCACGTGTCTCTCAGAAAAGTGTAACCTTTCCTTTCCTTATTTCTAGCTCTGTCTAAGCCTGGGGCTCTCCCACCCCCTATACTTTGCATTTCTTTATTTTTTTTTCTCTAACTTTCCACCCTCTCAACCCAAGCCTGTCTGCTGCCAGTTGGCTGATTTCAATGATGACTTAACCTGAAGGTTATGTTAGTCAGTTTGTTTTGTTTTCTTCTACCTTCTCTCTCCCATTCTCTTCTTCTGAGCATCTGGTGGGATTGAGAGTTTTGCTGGTCAGGGATTTTTTCTTTTATATTTATTCTTCTCTAATATGATACATCCTGGCCACAGCCCCCTCTCCATTTTTTTTTAATTCTAATAAAACTGTCCTCAATATTCCATTTGATTCCATTCTTAAATAACTTTATTACTGACACTGAGAACTACAAGAAAATGCCCACATTTCCCCAGTACCATCAGGGGACAGGGAGGGACTTCTAAAATTTCCAGCAATGATGAATACTGTATGCTAAAGAATCGAGTCTGGACTGATTGCTTTAAGAAATAAAACTTTAAGAAGCATTACATTTTATGACTTTTTAGATAGAGGATTAAAGATGTTAACTCTCTTAAAATGTTGTTTCATTATTTCTTTCTTATCTGCCTGGTTTCAGGTAAGTTTGTTTTAAAAGATAAGAGGTAAATAAGTCAATGGAAGACATAAGCAGTGTTATCTACTCATACCCTCATTAGATATTTTAGTTTGAAAACTTGTATAACATTTTCCCAGGAAGCTAATGTCTACTCTCCTTTCTAGCATCCCATCAGAAGTTGTAGGCTTGGCAACTGCCTATTTTTTTATCCCATAGCAATTGTTTCTCTTGTTTCCTTCCCATCCTTCTCTTTAGCTCTCCTCACACTGAAATGTATCTTGATGTGTTCCCCTCTCACCCCTTACTGCAGATACCACCCATTTCACTAAGAAGTAATTTTGATGACAATTAAATAACAGGGTTTTCATGAAGAAAGCAAAAGAAAAAAGAAAAGTAAAAGAAAAAAACCCTAACATCGCTCATCTTCAAATTTATTTAAAAGAATTTTGAATTGTAGTCAAGATAAGTAATTCTCAAGACATATCTTAAACAGTATCAAGCAGTATTATGAAGACACCTAGTTTCTCCTTGAGTGAAAAAAATTAGAGATAATAGTAAAAGGGGACTCTTCAAAAATAAGGCTGCGTTATGTTAAGCTGAAAACAGGAACACTTGATGGTTGTCTAAACCTTACTACAAGCAAGAACTCTGAAACTGTGTGGAATCCAAGTGCTGTGTGGCATGATTTGTCTTGATGACTATAAAAGAATTCTGAGAATTAAGTCTGGAGCCTCTTAATGCTATGACATTTTGTGTTTGGTTTTTGCAAACTCCAAAGTTATTTTTGTTATTGTTTTTTTTCTCCTTTTACTTTCTTTCTTTTTTCCTTTTCAGAGTTAAAGTGTAAAATCCAAGTTTAGAGAATTGCTGAGAACAGCAATAGCCCTGCTTCATGAACCTCTTGGGGGGAGTATAGCTTGTGTTCATTAGAGCAAGCTTTGCTATTGAGGAATTCACAGCACCTTGCTGGAGGGGAGGAGAATCAGGCAGGCCAGTGCTTCCTAAAGCTGCCAACTGGGCAGAGGGCTTTGGGTTGCAGCATTCTCTGAAGAGCAGCTTCAGAGAACAGTGACCTTGTTGACTTATTTAGGAGTTTTGGGTAGTTTATTTGTTCTTTAAGTTGCAAAGCACTAAATTTTTAAATTATTATTGTGAGGTTAAAAGCAAATATATATTACAAATTTAATCATGTAAATGTACTCACTTTGTCATTTCACACTCTGCCTTTCAAATTTCCAACATGATTGTCAAATATTTAGAATGATTTTAAGGAGAATAAGTGAGTGGTGCAGATGTTTTAGGGACAATTTTGCCCTCTGTATGTGAGGTACTTCCAGCTACTGTTTTCAGTTATTGTCATAGTCCAGATAAGGGTCCCTATCTCATCACTTTCACAAACCCAGAAGTCACATACATCATGGTGTTTATTTGTCAATTCACACATTCAATGAATAATGTTTTCTTGTGACTCTACTATAAACCAGGACCTGTTTGAAGCATCAAGAATATATCCACAAGGGTTGGGGAATCTTGCTTCTGTAAAGAAAAAATAATTTGGGGCCATAGGATAGAGAAATGGTTTCAGCAGCATTATGATAGTGTTTTACATGTCTGGTAGAATTCAGTAATGGGTCACTCTGCTCTTAGGCTTCCCTTTTTACTGCTTCATTCTCATCACCCATTACATATCTGCTCAAGCTAGCAAGCAGCAAGCATGTCTGGACACCTATGTTCATGAGGATATACAACCACCAAAATGTGAATTTTGGAATCTGTCAATATGTGAATGGATAAAGAAAACCATGATATACATACCTATGTATACAACAGCGATCTCCCCAAGGAAAAGAAGAATAAAATTATGTCCTTTGCAAGAAAAGGGGTGGAAATAAAGCAAATAAGCCAAATGGAGATAAGTACCAGAATTTTAAATTTTTAAGTTTAAACTACAAAATGTAAAAGTACAGGCAGCCAGTCTGGGGGAAGGGAGGAAGGGGAGCCCATATGAGAGGAAAGAAGAGACAAGCGAGAAATAAGGGGTGAATATGACCAAAGTATCTCATTTACATGCATGAAATGTTTAATACAATTAATATTCACTACTAAATATGTCATGGCTCAGCACAATAAAGAGAGATAAACACTGGAGAAAATATGACACAAAACCATGGTTTTGGAGGAGTCATGTATGTCCTGTACCAGGAGGTATCATGAAAAGGTGATGCCTGAGCAAAGAATGTAAGCAGCAGGGACTGGTAGAGTACTTTTTCAAAGGCCCTTAGCTTGCTCTCCAACAGAGTAAAATACAAAATGGTATTAAAATAGGACAGTGAAATGAATCAAAATAGAACAGCAAAGGAAGTAAGCCCTGCAGAGAGACTTGATGATATTTCAAGCAGAGAGAACAGGGTGTCAAGCTCCAGGATTGGTATCAAGCATCCGGTACCAGCAAGATGAAAGAGCAGCAAAGACGAAGCAGAGTCAGGAGGAAAGGATGCTGTCTGAGATTCCTCATATGATTGTGAAAATTATATGTTGACCACCAGAAATATGGAGCAGAATGGGTTTATTTGGCTTATACTTTGAGGTCACAATTTATCTTGGAGTTAAGTCAGGGTAGGAACTCCAGACAGGAACCAGAGTCAGGAAGGACGGAGGGTTACTGGCTCAGTCTCTGCCTCATGCTCAGCTAGCTTTCTTATACAGCAAGGGCTACTTGCCTAAGTATGGCTCTCTCTATGGTAGTCTGAGCACTCCCTTACCAGTCACAACAATCCCACACAGAGACAGACCTTGGCCAATAAGATCTGGACAATTTTCCAAATGAAATTTTCTCTTTCCAGGCAAGTGATTCTAGGTTGTATCAAGCTGACAATAAAAAAACTAAACAACACAAAGGATGGAAATATTCTATCTGTGATATCATTATAATTGCTTGGATTAAACTTTTACTTCGAAAGAAACATGTGTCGCCAGATATGGTGATCATAAATGCCATCCAAGTACCCAAGAACTTTTCCGTGAGTTTGAATTCAGTCTGAACTACATAATGAGTTTGAGTCTAGTTTGGGTTATATAAGAAAACACTGGTTTAGGAAAACAAAGAAACAAATAAAAATAGAAAGAGGAAACAGGTACCACTGGTAGGTCTTTTTAACGAGGTCAGTGACACAATCCAGTCCATATTATAGGATATTTTGAGACTAGACTATGTAGATAAGGGTGGGATCAGGACAGCCAGGTGTCTATTTCAGTAATCAGACTAGAAATGATGTAATCATACTAGAGATGATGTAATCATACTAGAGGATAGTCTTTGGAATTAGGATGAATGGAGGAGAAGGAACATGACCAGTGGTCCTGGGCATGAATTGAAGCTAGTCTTCTGACTGCCATAGTAAACACATGTCAGTGAAAGAAGGAAATAATTTTGAGCTGGGCTAGTGGAGAAAGGCTTTTGCTTTATCGGATTCAGGAAATACCTAAAATAGAATCATAGGCTAGAATGATAGAATGTTTGAACATGTTCACTTTTAAATATCTAGATGTCTGTCAACATCTTAATAGAAACAAAGGGAGATAACCAGTATTCCATAGATTAAAAGTGTCTGGGGTTTATGGGAGAAAAAGCAAAGCTTGTGAAATAAGTTAGCAAATCATCAACATGAAATGGTGTTTAAGTAGAGCATTTTAAGTCCTCAAAGGGATTATAACCACAGACTTCAGAGGAGTGCAGGAAGATTGAATCTACACCTCTTCAGTGTTCACAGAGACCAAGCCAGACCTCAGCAGGGAAAGGAAACATGGGGAGAATTTGACCATTTATATCTCAAGAAACAAAGCTTTTCTTTTTCTTCTTCACAGAGGAAGATAAATGCATCAAATATAGAAATTATGCAAAATAATTGAAGATTGAAACTTGATGCAGATTTAGTGCTGGGAGCCTCATAGGCAACCCAAAGCAAATAAAAACAATCGCAATATAATTAAAGAAAAGAAATGTGTTCATAGTGTTAGACATATGATATATAGCTCATTAAGTATTGATATAATCTTGCATTTCTTTCAAGCTGTACATATTTGAAAGTACAAAAATATCATGGGCTTTACAAGATGAAGATTTGAGCTTGGGTATTTATTTTTAAATTTATTAGTTCAGTTAAATTTATTAGATCAAATTATCTCAGCATACAAAATCCAGTTTTAACTATAAACAAGGATAACTGTAAACAAGGATGATAAAAGGATTAAATTTTGCAAATTATTCACTTGGGAAGTTTAAAATTATCTATATGGTACTAAATTTTACTTAAGAGCTTATCATCCAAAATGACAGTTTAAGCTTACACATTCATCTTCTCTTTCATCTGAGACTGCATTAGAGTGGCATTGAAACTGACTGAAGATTATATAATAGCAACACAAAATAAGAGGAGTTAGGCCTCCAAGAGTCAGAAATTTGAGCACCTTTTTTGGAAGAATGAGGGTAGATGAAGCATGAGAGACTGACAAGGCAGGGCGGAGTGAGCCTAGATGTTACGGGGAAGTGCAGGGATATAAAACTGCTTCATCTCCTTAACCCTGAGGACAGTTGCACCAGTGATGTTATCTACTAACTGTTAAGTGTCTGCAGATTGGTAAGGGAGGAACTAGGAGAACCAAGATTTAATTCCTTTTACGTCTAAATTCCCCTCCATGACAGTGGATTCCGGTGATCAAACTCAGTTAACAAGACTTGGTAGCAACTGCCCTTCCCTTTTATTTTAGAGAGGGATGTAAATATATGTTGAAAATTGAGTACATGTACTAATAGTAAAAGTTTTTGGCAGGTTTCTCTATGAATACTTTAAGATTGTATGATACTAGGGAAAAGGAATGCACATGTTGGATCACAGGCTAGAACAGTGCAGAGTTTAAAAAGTGTCAAAGAGGAATACTGAGGGAGGAATATGGAGTGTGAAAATCAACAGGCAACTGAGTGCAGCAAATTGGTGTTGAGTCATAATGCGTTCCAGGAAGTGTCTAAAGGCCTGGAGGAAAAGAGTCTTGGCAGGAGATGTGCTGTTCTCTGGAAACAACTCCTAGATATGAAGTCTTTTATCTTCAATATTCCAGAGATTTCTTAATTCTGCAATAAGCTTGCTGCCCTCCGGTGAGCAGCTTTTCTTTGATAAGGTTGCTATGGGAACCATCCTAGCTATATTCATTTTACGTGAAAGTCAGAAACATCACATGGTAATTTACAGGGAGGCTATGATTCATTCAATTAACTTAAATAAATGGTGTGCATACCTTTTATGCTACGTATTTATGTAGATAAATGAGGACTGTTGAGACTGATTTCTTTACATTGTGTGGATAGGTGGAGTAGATTGGAGAGGATATAATTGAAGGCTTAGAAATTCAATTTTTAAGGATACCAAAAATGGCATAGCATAAAGTAGAAAAAAATGCATCTTTTTTTATGACAAGTGGTTGCTTAATTAAAACAAATGGGGTGCTTGTTTATCATCTCTTATTATCCCTATCCAAAACTACTTTCTATTTTCAAAACATTATTCCATTTTGTGCTATGGGTAAATTTTTGAGACCTAAATTTTGGCTACTTAAAGGAATATTAAAGTTCTAAAACAGCATATCCCGGGTTATAGTTCATTGAATAACGCTATTAATTTGCCTGTCTCAATACCAACACACTTACCTTGGATCAAGAAGGTACCAAGAATACAGCATTAATCCTGGAAATGGGAGTAAAGGTGCTGACAGCAAGGAAGACAGGTGCTATTATAAAACCTATACATTCATTCACTAATCTAACCCTGCAAGCAGCTTCATGATATCTGACCTGTGTTGGTGTGGTAGTTTGAATATGAATGGCCCCATAGGCTCATATATTTGAACACGTAGTCACCAGAGAGTGGCATTATTTGAAAGGATTAGAAGGATTAGGAGACGTTGAGGAAAGTGTTTCACTGGGGATGGGCTTTGAGGTTTCAGAATTTGGTGCCAGGCCCAGGCTTGCTCTTTCTGCCTATGGATCAGGATGTAGCTCTCAATTACTTCTCCAGCACCATGTCTGCCATGCCTGCTGCCATACCCCCCACCATGATAATAATAGACTAAGCTCCTAAGACTGTAAGCAAGGCCGCCAATTAAATGTTTTCTTTTGTAAAGATTGCCTTGGTCATATTGTCTCTTCACAGTAACACAAGAGTGACTAAGACAGTTAGCTTTTATACCAACTAACAAAGGCAGATGTGTTTAGTAACTTGGTCATGATTACACAACTTCTTACAGATAAGCTGATGAAATCTATGTGAATTTTTTATATGTTATACATCATTAATCATTATATATAAAAGAAATGCCAATGAGTTCCTACTGTAAAGGTACATATTAAACAGTAAATTTAAGTGTATGGAGAAATAGTACTATTTGTGGCATATATATATTATATATATATATATATATTATATATATATATATATATATATATGAAGGCAGTTATCAAAGTCTTCTTGCCTTTTTTGAACAAGGCACAATGTGTTATTCAAAACAAAGCTAGATACAGCAGTACTATGTAAATACATCTGAAGCAGTGACTCAACAATGACAGATTGTAAAATCTGGTTCTCTGTGCAGTACTTACCATGGTTCTTGCATAAATTGGTACATTTAAAGACTGTTACATTAGATGTTTCCAAACATGAAAGACAAGAATAATCTTGCAGAGTGACAGAAATTCAAATATGTCCATAAACTTCCTTTATCCAATAAAACATAAGTGATTATTTGAATCATTTAACACCTTGTACAATTTATTCTTTTGGTATTCACTGACTATGGTGATATTTTATTTGTATTAAAATGTTATTTGTATGTTAATAAATGAAGTTGCCCGGGGGTCAGAGCTATTAGCAAGCCATAGGAAAGCAGGCAGTGGTGGCGTACGCTTGTAATCCCAGCACTTGGTAGGCAGAGCTAGGTAAGTCTCTGTGTGTTCAGCCAGTATTGGATACACATGCCTTTAATTTCAATACCAATCATAGAAAACCTGGAGGCCTATACAGACAGGCAGTGATGAGGCGGTCATGTGGTTGGGTTTACAACCAATGAGAAGGCAGAACAGGAACTCTATATAAAGACTTTAACACAGGGGTAGCTCTGGTTCAGAGAGGTAGGACCACTGCAGGAGGAAGGGTAAGGTTTTAGCTCTTAGCTCTGACCTCTTGGCTTTCTTCTTTGCATTGGTTCTGTGTTTCTTATTTAATAAGAAGATTGGTTACATCTACAACTGACTGCCTGTAATCTCTTAGGTATTCATATGGTGAGAATCAATGTACTAGGAGCAACAATATTTATTCCATTACTCATATAGATGTTGACTTATTGGTTTTTTATGGCATTAGCAATATTTAGGGTCAGTTAACACACAGAGGTCAAAGTTTACTTTATCAACATGGTAAAAATTAGTTCAGCATACTTGGTTCAAACTTGTCTCACTTTGTCAGCCATTAACCAATTTTCAGCAGAGAAACTAAATGTCTCTTTGATTATCAGATTATTTTCATTCATCAGACACAGCTGGACTATTAGACAACTGTTCCCATTCCTTTTTCAGTGTTTTTTGTCTGTTTTTTTGTTTATATTAACAAAATTATTTCTATGGGAAAAGAAGTACTATTGGTTAATGTACCTTTAAGAAAAGTTAAACATTAAAATACTAAGTACTGAATTTGAAAGTTAACTTAAAATAAAAGTGAATGTGAGCTTAAAAGGGGAACCATATATATCCTGTTAATATTCAGCTTAGTATCTGAGCTGGAACATAATATTCAGAAATCAAAAATCAAGGATGAAGGAGGCAGCTCAATTGTTAATAGCACCTGTTACTTTGGCAGAGGACCTGGGTTTGGCTCCCAGTAGCCATGTACTGTCTCACAACTACCTCTAACTATAGTTCCAGGGATTCTGAGCCCCTCCTCTGATCTCTGTGGGTGCAAGCTACGCTCATGGTGTAGACTTATGCATGCAGGCAAAACATGCCCTACACATAAAATAAAAACAAATAAATCCTAAAACATCAAATATGGACTAAAAGCTGCTTGAAGATTGGAAGCCCATTCTCCACACAGTGACATCTAAAACAACAAGCTTACCATGCAGAGAAACTTGATTTAAATACATTTCAAAACTTCACTCATAGTATACTTTTCATCACATTAGGACTCTGTTTTTGAATAAATTACTCAAATCTTTATTTTAGAATAAGTTAGAAGGAAAAGAAATATTCAAGAAAAGGGGTGAAATGAACATTTAACAGGGTCAGTTCACATGATCTCTATATAATAAAATTACCTGCCCCTAAAACTGGGAGAGGAAACCAATGCTACTCAGTCATGGATTCATGCTCCACCTTCTTCTAGGTCATAACAGTATTACATGAGGGACAAAAGAGGAGATTTATGTAGGAGATTTGGCCTCTTAGAGTATAGACTAGTAGTTCAAATTCTGTGGGTTACAACCCCTTTGGGGATCAAATGGCCTTTCACAGGGGTCACATATTAGATACCCTACAAATCATATATTTATATTATAATTCACAACAACAACAAAACTATACTCATACAGTAGCAACAAAAATAATTTTATGGTTGGATTCACCACAGCACAAAAAACTGTACTAAAGGGTTGCAGCATTAGGAAGGGTGAGAATCACTGGTCAGAACTATAATAAAGATAAACAGAAAGACTTATGGGTCAATTTACTAATTAACTATTGTTTCATAATTTCAAGGACTTTAGTATTGTCTCTGGGTTGGAGTATAGGTGAAATTGAAGGTTAATGCAACATGTGTGTGTGTGTGTGTGTGTGTGTGTGTGTGTGTGTGTGTGTGTGTGTTAATTTCCTATAGTGTTATAAGAAGAAATTATTTAGGTTCCTGAGATCAACAAACATGTCTAATGATAGATACACTCATTCTATTTATTTCCTCCCATGCCTAGATATATTTATACATGCTTAAATGAAGACTTAAAAACTGCATCCAAATCTTCCATGCATGCAGAGATTAGCATAGTACTTTGATTTTATTGAATCAACCCTATTTGATTCTGAGGGTTAATCCTGGGGTTGTAGGCAATTTAGCCTTACACATTCTTTAGTATCCTGAAGTTCTCCCAAACACTATTTTCTTCTGTGACATGCATGTTGGGTATGACAGTCATCTGCTTCAAGGTGACCATTTAAGATAGACAGCAGAGTTGTTACTATTAATTTGAGACAGATTATGTTTAATACTGTGAAACGATAACTTCAAAGTTCTTTACTAAAAAAGTATTTCATATGAAACACAACAGTGTTTTAATAACTGCTCTCCTTTTGCAACTTTCCTACTTTGAAAATTGGGCAGCTAAGTTGTTCACAGTTCTGTGTGATTTGTAGATGCCATCTTTATTTTCAACACATATGGTAATAATGGCTGATTTTCATCCATTCAGTATTCATAGTAATTTTGTGTCCCATTTTTTGAGTGTGCAAATTATATGTCTATAAGTTCAAAGATTCATATCTCAAAATTTTAATCTATTGAGAATTTGAAGTATTTCCCTTAAATAAACTTCTGACAAAAATCTACTCTCGATGCTCTGTGGATGACAGGGTATTAACAGTGTGATCAGAAGATAAATAGCTTTAAATAACTGTGATGTTTTTAATATCATGCACAGGAAAGAGTCATCAGGTTGGACAATCAGAATTGGTATCTTTGCCTACAAATAATTGTACAATTTTGAAAATAAAGCTGATTTTATTCTCTTTTTAATTATGAAATTTTTTACTAATTTTACATACCAACCACAGATCTCCCTTTCTTCCCTCCTCCCACTCCCCTCCCCAACCTTCCTCCACTAACCCACCCCCATTTCCTCCTCTGAAAAGGTCAGGCCTCCCATGGGGAGTAAGCAAAGCCTGGTGTATTCAGGTGAGGCAAGACCAAGCCCCTCCCCCTGCATCAAGACTGTACAAGGTGTCCCACCATAGGTAATGGGCTCCAAAAAGTCAGCTATTGCACCAGAGACAGATCCTGATCCTACTGCCAGGGGGTCCCTTAAGCAGAGCAAGCTACACAATTGTCTCACTTATGCAGAGGGCCTAGTCCAGACCCATGGAGGCTCCACAGATATCTTGACAGAGGGAGACATCATGAGGATAGGGAGAAACCTGGTACTAGGGAAGTTCCCAGGAATCCACAAGAATGACCCCAGCTTAGACTACAACCAGTAGTGGAGAAGATGCCTGAACTGGCTTTCCCCAGTAATCAGATTGATGAACACCCTAAGTGACGTCATAGAGCCTTCATCCAGTAACTGATGGAAGCAGATGCAGAGATCCACAGCCAAGCACCAGGCCACGCTCCAGGTGTCCAGTTGAAGAGAACGAAGAGGGATTCTATGAGCAAGGGGCATCAAGATCAAGATGGGGAAACCTACAGAGACAACTGAATCAAGCTAGTGGGAACTCACGAAATTTAGACCAACAGCTGCTTTTATTCTTAAGAATAATAATTCAGCAGTTTTGTCACTGGTTAAAGAACTGAACCAAAACTGTAGAAAGAACTTACTGTGTTTTTTTTTTTTTTTTTGTTATTCAGCCCACTGTCTGTGAAGATTTCCTTTTGATTGTGAACTTGTTTGGATTTTGTTAGGAGAATGGTGACCCGCACTTCTGAGTATGTATTTCCAGGAAGGCTTTGCTAAGCAGGAGAGACCGGCATCGAGCGGGATGGTGCTCTCTCTCTGGTGGGCTGGAGGCATGGAAGGAAGGAAAAGGAGAGTCAGCTTCCTGTTAGAACGTCTTGTTGTCTGCGCTGTTTGAATATTTTGTTGTGGATCTCTCCCCTTCACCCTTCCCACCATGATTATCAGAATCCTCTCAAACTGGGACTTGTTAGATTTTTTTTCTCCCCTAAGTTACTATTCTCAAGTATTTGTTCAATGGCACCAAATTCACAACTGTAGAAAACTAATACCACAGAAATGGGGCCATTGTTGTGAATGAATTGGAGCATCTAGTCCTTAGGCTTTTTATTGTTTTGTGGAGGTATTTGAAAGAATTTGGAGATGCTGTCTAGAGAATCCCTAGAATTCTGCAAGCAGAAATAATAAGTTATCTGTGGGGAGCTGGTAATATCAGAATTCTGATAAAAATGTACACAGAAGAGACTTGAAGTCTGCTCACATATAATTTGATGTAGAATAAGGACCACTGAGAATTGAACTTGAGGTCATTCGTGTTTCATTCTGGCAAAATAATTGTCTATATTTCATCCATGCCCTGAAACTGTAGAAGGCTGAGCTTAAAGGTGATGAACTAATTGATTTGATAGGTATAGTTCCAAGCCAGTAAAGTGTGCAGTCTGAGGTGTAGCTATTCTGTGATGCTCTCAGTGAGAATATTGGGGAAAAAAAAGCAAAGTGGAAGTATCTCAAAAAACACAACACTTCCAGAAAAAGAGCAAATTGAAAGTTGATGGTAGGAAGGGCATGGTTGTTAATGAGATTAGCACTATTACAAGGGTGAATTTTCATGGGAACAATATGGAACATACTCTGAGATCATCTCAGAAATTATTAAGACTGCATTCACTATAGACTCAAGGGCCCATAGTTATAAAAGCTCACTTGAAGACTTTCTTTTGAGAAGAGTGAGTTTCCAGGATATCCTTTTGTCATAAGGCAACTTACAGAAGTATTTCCCTAGATTAAGGACCTAGGCCCTCAAGTTCCACGACAGCTGAGTTCTATAAAGGTATAGATAGCTACTTCTTGAGTTTGCATCATGTCTTGGTGGTCAGACTACATGGAGGTTTTACAAGCATATACAATTCAAGAGTTATGGGTCTTGAATCTATCCAAAGAATTTAAGGGAACTCAGACAGTACAAGACAGAGTGAGAATCCCTGCAGGAAGCCCTAACAAGGCAACTGATGAAGCTATGAAAGTGAAGTTTAAGGTGCATGGGAAATCCCAAGGTGCTTAAGATGCCAAAAATGTAAAACATCTACCATGGAAAGCCCCAAGCATTCAATGAAGCTAGCTCAAGCCAGAGCCACTTGAAATGTACTGAAAATGATAGAACATATGTGTGGGGATGGCCAAACTTCAGTGTCAGACATGAAAAGACAGGTGCTATTGTTTGTCTGCTGAAGTTTAGCCTTACATTAGTCCTATTCATCCTTTTCAACCTTTATCCCTCCAATTTGTAATGAAAGATTTTATAATATCATTGAATATCAGAGTTATATAACTTGCTTTTTATAAGAGGGTCACCACTAGGTGTTGCCTTGAGTCTCAGAGGAGGCTTTGACTCATTAAGAGCATGGGGTCTCTCACTGTTGACTGAATATAGTTTTGCATTAGGAGATGTATATGAACTTTGAAGAGGTTATGGTAATGAGATGCTCTGGTTTCAATTGATGTGTTTGAATAACAAATTGACAAGGGGTATACTAATTATGGGTGACTTTAATTGTCAGATTGATTGGATTTTGAAACACTAAGGAGATTAGTGAGATATTCCTAGTTAGTGTTAAAGTCTACAAACCATTTCAGGAAAGGGACATCTGAAGGGAGAGATCCACCTTGAATGCAATTTGTACCACCTCATGTATTAATGTGGGAAGATAGGACCAAACTGTGCTCTTTTAAAGAGGGTGCCAGCTGCAGGAGACTACTGAAGTAATTCCACTCAAGACTAGCTTGGTAAAGTACCGAGTTACTGGTGTTAAAGAAGCATAAATGAAGGATTACTTAGCATAGTGACTCAAACACAGCTCCATCATTGAAAAAACCCACCCCAGCATGGGCATGACTCATAAAAAGCTGCGTTCCTGGAGTTCCCTGCACAATTTGCTGGCAGCTCACCAAGGCAGAGATTTTCTTCTCCACAGAAATCGTTACTGCTTCTATAACCTTCGTGGAGGGGATTGTGTCTCTGGTGAATTTTAAAGTTTCTTAATTTTCATGTATCTCCTTCCTTACTCGGGGTGTGTGTTTCAATTCAGAGGCAAGAACAGTATCTTAAAGGGAAAAAAGAGAAATCTAGCAGAGAGCTAGCTTGTCTTACCTCCACTTCTTGGATGCCATGTTGTGAACAAATTGTTATACTTTGCCACATTCTCCCTACCAAGGCAGGCAGAAACCACTATAACTATAAGCTAAAAAAAAATCTCTCTTCCATTAAGCTGCATTTTAGGGTGTTTGGTCACAAATTCATTCTCTCTCTCTCTCTCTCTCTCTCTCTCTCTCTCTCTCTCTCTCTCTCATCCAAGGCAATCATGACCCTAATGCATTTATATATGCCCACTGCCACATTGAAATCTTAATTAGGATCTTAGAGTCTACTGTGTTAAACGCTGTAATTCTGCCCTTCTGGTTTCATGTCTGCTCGTTATATAAATCAGACAAAGCTAGGTCAAAATCTTCCACACAGTTTTCTGTCCAAAAGTTGTTTTTCACTGGGCTCATCCCAACCCTCAACTTCTTCCCATCATCCCTCTGATCCAATGACATCTTCAAATTGGAAAGAAGCTTGTGTTTCTATAAAGAAATTTTTCCCAGTGGAAATTAGGTGGAGGCATAAATAATTGAAAAATATTCCCCTTTCGTCTTGAGAAGGGGCCTTTGTCTATCAAATATCCTGTCCATTAAAATGACATTTCTTTCTTCATTTGAATGTGTCAGAAATACATATCTTACTATAATCTGTATAGAGAATTTCATAAACTAAAAAATGTAGTTATTTTCATCATAAAGAAATGATAAATATTTGAAGAGATGATTTTGCTTGTATCACTTTGGTGTATATGCATATTTGAATCTCACAAGGTACCATATCATAGGTATGATTTTATGTTTCTATGTGCCACTTAAAATAATTTAAAGATAGAGCTTTAAATTACTGAGCTTACAGGTGCTACTGAGGAAGATAAGAAGGACATATTCTTTGATTTCAAAAGTTATTTGCATACGTATTTCCATGTATGAAATATATAATATCTATGAATGATAACATATGTATAATATATATGAGATATGCATGGGAAGTCTCTGACAGTAGAAACCAATATTACTTTTTAAGTGAAAGCAAACCTATATGTAAAGAAAGAGCATCTAATTTCTCAGTTTTAAAGTAAACTAAGCTGCAGACATAGTTTTGAAAATGGGTGGATTTTATGTTGAAAATACTTTTAAGTAATTTCAGTTGAAATAAATTTGAAATATAAACACATATCTATTAAAAGATACATGTGTGTATTATTGCTTTTTAGCGCATGCTATTCAAAGAGGGACTGAACACATCTAGAATGATGGTCCAGCTCCTTTTACACAACTTAGGAGGTTTTTTGAGATTCTCAGGAAAGGTGGATACTTCTAAAACACTGGAACTCCATTCATTTTAAAACAGTAGTGTTTTTTTTTTAATCTTGGAATAGATCAATATGATTACTTGAAAACAAAATGCTTGCAGAACCATTTTATATTTGCTTCATTTAAGAAAACTAATTAACAGCCTAAGGCATGCATGGTAGATCTTATTAGATTTGATTTTTCTACCTGAGGACTTGGGACAGTCAAATATAAATATTTAACTCTATGTGTATGCACACATGTGATTGTACCTCTGTGTGTGTGCACGTGTGTGTGTGTGTGTGTGTGTGTGTGTGTGTGTGTGTGTGTGTGCCTGTGCATTATGTCTGCAAAGAAAAGCACTTGTTACATTTGCTAGAAAACGCAAAGGGAAGTGAGAAACAAGAGTGCTGTTCTGAACTATGATGACATAGAAAGCTCTAGAATACGAAATTTCCATTGACAAATCACTAATCCTAGGTCAGAGTCTGAAAATTTCTAAGGAGAATGATTTGATCAATTCCATCTGAGAAGTGGTTATATGACTTAACAAGATATTTTTTTCATATTTGTATGAGTTTTCTGCTTCAGTTTTCTTGATTTAGGATCCTGCTTAGGCTCCCACAGAAGCTTATTGGCAGAGAATGGTAGCCATGGTTGAGTTATATCTTTCATATCCAATATCACTGTTTTCTTCACTGAGAGTTCATCCATTGTGTATAATATCTGGCTTAAACTCATTCTTTTCTGGGTTTAATAGGCTCCACTTTTTAATCAATACACCCTTAACTCTTATTTAATAAGTCCTAAAATCATTCACAAATTGGCACGTGGGTATTTTCCCCACAGTAATGATGAGTTACTAAATCTTCATTTTGTCTGTTAGCCAACATTTTAGTGTTTTATATTTTTCTAGAATTGTTTTCTTCTGTAACCTTAAGAAAAATTAAAAGACACAAGTTCTGGTCTAGTAAGCTGCAGGCATGGCTTCAGTGATTTTCTGACCTGTAGTTTCTGCCTGTAAATGATGTAATATATTTGATGTCATCATTTGGCCCTAACACACCCATGCTGTATTTTAGGTATAGTGGTGGGTCTGTGAAAACACTGCTGTCTTGCCCAATTTTAATGTGGCATAATGAATAATTACTCGGATTCTCAGACGAGAACTATATCATCTGATTCAGATTTAACTAGAACCATTCATCATTAAAGGGAAAACATTTTTTAAAAGATACAAATAATTAGATTCTTGAGTAATTATAAGGACTCTTCCTAGGTCTTGTTACAATTCACATATGTCCCTCAAAAGTCTTTGTTATAGCAGGTTTTAATCTGTGAGATATTTTTCTTTATACCAGGAAACAATGGGATACTGTCAAAACAACTGCAATTTTGTGCATGACTATTAGGTTATAGAGAATGGTGTGGCTACTACTTTCAAAGGAAGCCTTTAATTAGGGGTGTCATACTTCTATGTATCATTCTTGCTACACTGAATTAGGTCTATCATTGTAGCTAACCGTGACCTCCCTCTTTCCCTTGCCCTATACCTTATCTTTAAATTGAGAAAAAAAATGCCATTTTTGGTACAAAATTCCTACAAATTTATAACCCTTACAAAGCCAATAGTTTAAACAAGCTCTTTTTGAGGAGAGGACCCAATTAAGAAAATGAGTATATTGAACTTACTTTACATTTATAAATATTCTATCTGGTGGCATGTCAATTAAAGAGCCAGTTAAATGTCAGAAATGGTTTATTTTCATGTTTACTATCACATTAAGATTCATTTTAGCACCAATTCAATTTTTGATAGTGTATTATACTGAAGATTATTGTCATATAACAAAAATATGCTTTCTCTGTCTCAGGCTGAAAGAGGGTTAATTGTCTGGACCCAGATGAAGCTCAAGAGGAACCATGGCAGAGTGTGCACCTGGGCCCGAGAAGGGCTTGAGCCAGTCTGAAGAGTGGCATAAAAAGTGGCAGCCCCAGACACTGCTTCACTCTGAGCATCCCCACCTGGCAGGATTGGCTTCAGGAGCACTTCAGGAAAGACTTGCTTCTCCCAGCCTCCTCCATCTGAAGTAGTTCTTCCCGATAAATCCCCCTTTGTGAGTATATTTACTTTCCTGCATTTAACAGAATTTCATGTAATGACACATTTTCCATAGGTGTTTTTAGCTATGATGTATCAATTTATAGAGTCTCTATCACTGTGAAGTTGACTGCTCAAGTTTATCTACTCATTATTGTCAAAGGGTGTAATTACAAAACAAAATAATTTTACTGTCATTATAGATTTCCAGCATATAATAACATTGCCTAATCATTTTAGTAAAACTTGGAACTATAAAATAGACAATCTATGGTAAGATGACTAAGCATATATATATATATATATATATATATATATATATATATATATATATATATATATCCTGTAATTTCTTATGCTTTTTACTGGCTGTCTCTAGGTGGCTGCATGAATCTCTCAAGCAATAACAAGGGCAAACAAACCAACTGGTTCAACTTTTTAATGACCAGCAAGGACAGTAGGATTGAATACTTCTCTATAACACCAAGAAATAAAGAATTAGCTGTCTACACTTGCTCATATCTGAGAGCAATTAATTTTATCAGCTGACTCCTGCATGCTGTCCTTGGGCAGAAACTGCTGGCTATGCCTTTATGTTGTATTTGTTCTAAACAAGTCAAGAAAAAGATGAATTCTCTCCAATTATCTTTCAAATTTAACTGCTATCACTGAAACCTCATTATACTGACTGTACTGAAATTATCACATGAATTACAACTGTTAGACAGAAGTATACTTAACCAACCAGGATATAGTTTAAGGAAAATAAGGTGTTTATATGCTAATAAGGATGAAAATGAGTATGGGGTACTTGCTAAATTGTTCAGGGCACTGGAAGGGATGTCAGGCTTCTGTGGTCATAACCATGAAAAGCAAGACAGTGCTGAGTAAAGGCTGGTCTCTGTGAGTCTTGTGTAATAGATAGAAACTGGTCAAATAACATTACTTGCCTATTGATAAGGGATTTGGAGCCAGAGACATGGCAAGACTGCCTGTGAAGAACAGGCATGGTTAAACATGTGAAGATGTGCGGAGAACACAGGTGAATCACAAGACACCTGCGTTCACAGGGAAGACCCTCTCGTTTTAAATGATGTCAGCCCTCTCCAGAATTCCTGCCCTAGCCCCCCTGATATCATACCAGATCTGGTTCGGATATACATCCTCTCAAGATCACAAGTTTGAGGCCAGCCTGACCTACAAAGTGGATCACAGGAGGTGCTAAACATAGCTCACAAACAAACAGATGTTCAAACTTTCTCAGCTAAAACAACCATTCTTTCCTCTCATTTCACCGTGAGTGCTCAGGGAGTAAGAATCACTTCTAGCATCATCCTCAGAGCACAAGCCATCCTTATGTCTGTTATCATTTTTTTTTGGGAGCATCCTTCAGTTTCAGGTATCGATGAAGCTCTGGTGGATTGAAGGCACCCTTCTTCCTCACATTCACTCTCTAATGGAAAGTGCCTCAGTTTAAATGAACTCTGGGTCAAATGAAAGATGCAAACAACTTAATTCCAACTAGGATATTCTCATCAAAAGCAAAGGTGGAGCAGCTGAAACCTCAGAAAGAAATTTCCTACATAAAACTCTATGCTCTCCCATTTCCCCATGCGACAATGAAATTCACAGCTTTACTTCCTCCTAAAATAATCGATAACAATTGCTGATAATTAGGAATTTAAGTCTAATGTAGAACACGGCAGTCTAGTTGCTCTACACATTCATCCACAAGACAATGAGAAAATGCACCTTACAAATGTATACCAGGTACATAAGGAACAGTTTCTGCTGATGCAAGCGAACACAGGGACGTTCCATTTGCCAAGTACACCTTCTGTCTTCTGGCTCAGAGCATCCTTTTATTTTAAACAAATGAGTTCTTGTTTGACAAGAGGGAAACAAATGCTCGTCATAAATCAAATCAATGTAGGAAGGAAAGCACACTTAGGCTGTACTGTCATGACGGCCAGGGCCAAGTCCAAGGTGCCAAAACCACCACAGCCTTCCAGCACTCAGGATGAGTCACTTGACAAATGAGTGTTATGAACTCCAGCGAGGAGGGAAAATGCCACAAAATTTGAGAAGGACTTCATGAAAAGATGCTGAGGATGCATGAGCCAAGGATAGGCCCACGAAGCAGGTTAACTAAGATAAGCTGAGAGGGGAAAGTATTAAGAGTAGAGTGAGGCCATCACTGTGTCTATCAACAGAGTACCTAAGACAATGCCCTTGCAGAAGACAAACAAGTGGAGGCACTGGTGTAGGGGAGATCGAAAAGGTGTGTACACACATACACAGGACCCACGTCGTTACCAAACAGAGAAAGAGGCCTCAGTAAAGTAGTGGGTAAGGACTCGGCTATGGCTCATGACGCTGAGTGCTTTTATGGGACAAAGGAAGATGACAGCACAACAATAATAACACATAATAATAATAATAATGTAGATTAGATCTAGCAAAACAAAGCTGAAGTTGATTTAGTGAGATCCTAAAAGAAGATATGTTTTCACTGCTGACAGACTGGAGAGCCAGCAGTTCTAGGACAAGCGGGATTTAGATCTTAGTCATGTTAACATCACAGCGATTCGAGTTCTTTCCTCTCTTCTTATCTGCACTACAAATTGTACTGTCTATAACTTCTCTAAGCCTCCTTCTCTCCTGCAAAATAAAAATGCTAGAAATCTTATCTACTTGATTTTTCTAAATATTAAATCAAATAATCATGAAGTAGGTCATACATGCCATCAGAACAATAGCTAGAATTAAATATTCTAATCACAAAAGGAAGCAAAAGAAGGGCTGTGATATTGAAATTTGTCTAAAAGTGGTACCATATTAACAAATGAGTGATTAATTCTAATAAGACGGCTACCTTAAATAGAGATATTTAATCAGGTAATTATACATATGGGAAAGAAGTAATAAAGACATTCTATAATTCTTTCATGCAAATTAATTTAGAGAGATATATTAGACTTCAGAGGAATAAATATCAACAGATATTCCAATGTAGTTATTACATTCAGGAAGTCAAAGTACATGTGTATATCAGATGCTGTACTGTTTGAGACAAGGTAACTTGTATGAATATACCATAAGGATTTTGATTATTTCATTTTGAAATGAGAATGTTTATTTCAAATATTATAACCACGTGGATTTCATGTTGTAAAACTACTATTACTGGGAATATTTTTTTTTCAGCTATAATTTCACAGAAGAGGATGCCAGAGAACCAACAAATAAATAAAAAATATACATATCAAGGAAGCATAAGTAAAATTCATACATATTCTTAACAAAAAGCACATACTAGAGAGTTTATAGAGACACCGCTTCTCATAGTTTACATGGAATTATTCACATGCCCAACAGTATAGATCGACCCAACTGTCATGGTTTGAAAGAAAATGGCCCCCATAGGGAGTGGCACTATTAAGAGATATGGCTTTGTTATAGTAAGTGTTGCCTTGTCAGAGAAAGTGTTTCACTGTAGGGGTGGGCTTTGAGGTATCTTTTGCTCAAGCTTCACTCAGTGTAAAGACCACTTTCTGTTGTCGGCAAGATGTGGGACCCTCAGCTACTTCTCTAGCATCATGTCTGCCTGCATACCACCATGTCCCACCATGATGATAACTGACTGAACCTCTGAACTGGAGGTGAACCACCCCAATTAAATGTTTTCATTTGTAACAGTTTCCAGGGTCATGGTGTCTCTTCACAGTAATAAAACTCTAACTAAGAAGTTGGTACCAGGGACTGGGGTAATGCTGTGACAGGCCTGACCATGTTTTTGTTTGGAGGAATTTGGATTTTGGTACTTTGGGTTGGAAAAGCATGAGAATGACTTAAGCATTGCTTAATTAATAGGCTATACTAGTATGAGCACAAAAGACAGTGGTGCTAAGAGGTATTTGAAATGTGGGGGTGCTGGCTCAAGAGGTTTCAGAGAAAAATTTTAGTATGTCACCTAGAGGTCATTCTTGTGATATGTGAAAAAAAGTGGCTGCTTCTTGCCCTTGTCCAAAGAGTCATCATGAGGCTAAAATAAAGAATTCTGGGTTAATTCAGTTGGCAGAGGAAATCTGAAAATGGCCTAGTATAGAATCTGTCACGTAGTTATTAGTGTGTTATCTCTGATGCAATAAAAATACAAAATGTACAAATTGAGAAAAGGGGCACCAGGAAGTTGAATAGAGCTAAATCCTGTGCTCAAGGATATTAATCAAGTAAGAAATGGAGTAATGAGAGTGATAACCTCAGGACAAGAGCCCACCCAGCTAAATTTCCAACTTGTGAAAAGGAATTAAAGAAAAGCTTAGAGCTGGGTATGGTAAAACACTCAGGGGTCAGGGACTGGTGAATCTCTGAGTTTGAGGGCAACCTGGTCTAGAGATGCTGTTTCAGGACAACCAAGCTCAGGCAGTGAAGAACAGAAAGCTATGAAGATGTAATTGAATGAAGGGCCCATGTTCCAGCTATACCAAGGAGCAGAACTTGGCAGCTTTAGCCACATGGTTCTGGCTTTAAAGTTAAGGATAGAAGAAATAGATTATGGAATTTGCCTTCATACCTAAAGAAAGCCACTGAAGCCAGGCATGTGTCAGGGGTTTCCCTGAATGGAGGCCCAGTAAAGAGGCCATTGTGTGAAATTGTGGAATTGAGGCCTGGATTGCCTTGGAAACCCCAAGATATTAGAGATGCCAGAGTCCTGGGATATCTGCCCAGGAGAGCTAACAGGGAATGGAAATAGCCCAAGAAAAAGAAGTATGTTGTGGTCCAACAAAGCTGAAAAGAACTAGAGAGAGATCTGAAGAGTGTTTTGACATCAGATATAGAGATGTAGAGTTTGGTGTTTGCCCAGTTGGTTTTCGGTCTTGCTTTGGTTCAGTATTTCCTCACTGTGCTCCCTTCCCTATGTTTTGGAAAGGGGATATATATATGCAGGGCCATTATATGTTGGACGTATGTGATCTGTTTTTTTCATTTTAATCTTATAGGGGATTACAGTTAAGGGATTGTATGACTCTCAGACGAGATTTTGAACATTGTTGAGACTTTAATAGACTATGGAGACTTTTGAAGTTGGATTGAATGCATTTTTTTGCATTATGATATGGCTACAAGCCTTTGGGTGCCAGGGAGTAGAATGTGGTGGTTTGAAAGGAAAGGGCCCCAAAGGGAGTGGCACTATTAGGAGATGTGGCTATGTTGGAGTAATATGGCCTTGTTGGAAGAAGTATGTCATTGTAGGGGCAGGCTTTGAAGTCTCTTTTGCTCAAGTTTTGCTCAGTATGACACTCAGACCACTTCCTGTTGCCTGCAAGATATGTTCTTTTTTATACTCTGGCTTAAGAAGCTGCTTTCTATCCCTTTTCTCCTATATTTCAAAAAACACAGAAGAACCGGGTGGTGGTGGCACTCACCTTTAATCCCAGCACTGAGAAGGCAGAGGCAAGTGAATCTCTATGAGTTCAAGAACAACCTGGTCTACAAAGTGAGTTCCAGAAAAGGCACAAAGCTTCACAGAGAAACCCTGTCTCAGAAAAAAAAAGCACAGAAGTCATATTTTTCTCAGTCCATTTGGTCCAATATAGCAAAATACCATATTCCAAATAATTATAAGCAATGAAAATTTATCTGTAATAATTCTGGAAAATGGGAAATCCAAGATCAAACTTGCAGCAGACTATCCAGAGAAGGTGCATTTTCTAGCTTATAAGTGGTGTGATCTTGTGTTCTTGTGATGTAAGTGAGAGAATGAACTCCTTTGGACTTCCTTAGAAGAGTGCTAATCCTTTCACATGACTCTGTCCTCCTGACTTTACCACCTCCCTGTATTCTAATGTCATATCCCAAAGACTAGGATTCTAACACATGTGTATGAGGAGTAGATACAAATCCAGACAAACGCATTTGTATAAGTATGATTTGATCCTGATTCAAACCAAGATCAGAAGGCAGCCATTGGCTCTTGGTGCCAGGCTTTTCCATGTTGTCATCATCATAGACATAAGACTAATGATGGCTGCCAGCTAACTGAAGTATTTTCTAATCTTTTTCTCTTATTTCAATTTTAATTTCTATGGAAAAGTGCAAGAGTTTATGGTCCATAAATTATATCAGAAGCTTAATTGTAGTTCATTTTTATGATTGATCTAAGTGCCCATTTTGAGCTATTACCAATAAAAAGGAAAGTGCCTGAAATAGTAGTGGAACCTATTCAAAGCTTACATTTGAGTGTTGGGGAAGGTAGGAGTAGATAACATATCATTATAAATGAGCAAGTCCTGGACATCCAAAGCCCAATAAGTACCTTCTACACATCCTCTAAAGCAGCCTCAATAGTAATAGTAGTCATACTTATGGTCTTTTAAGGACACACTTATCGACTTCCTTTTCAAAAGTGCATATAGACTCTATTATTAACAGTATAGTTATCTGAATACAAACAACAGTACTAGAGTAAAAGCACAATAAAAGTTACTATTTACTAAACAGTTGTGGTTTGTATGTCATCCAAAGATCCATATGTTAGAAGTTTGGTTGTCAATTCACATCTGTCTAAGGAAGTCAAACACTTAAGATGTTGGGTCTAATGAGAAGAAGAAATGCCACGGTGGGCATGCCATTGGAGGAAGTATTAGGACACTAATCTTTTGTTCTCTCCCTTTGCTTCCTAGTCATGAGGAGGCAAGTGTCTTCCTCTGCCAGGCCTCTGCCTATGTGTCCTGAGGAAAACATTCTCCACATGAACTGCTGCCTCAACATTCCAAAGAGAAACAGAGCTGATCAGTCATAGACAGAAGTCCCTGAAACAGTGACCCCAAAACACACCTGTCCTATTTGAAGTTATTTCCTGTCAATGTTTTATTACAGTGTCATACAAGTCACTAACATGGTAGCTACCATTTACCAGTTAAATTTTTCAGTCTTTGTATTAAATTTGTCTTTTAATCATATAATACAAAAATGTAAATATTATTACTCTCCAATAGGATAAAACTAAAATTAAGAGATTCTCACGAGCATGTCTGAAGATTTGTGGCTTGATCAGAGATTTACATTCCAAATGCATGCCACTTGACTATTTGTTCTAGACACTTCACATATATCACATATACCATGGCCTTTAAATGCTCATAATTCAGAGAAAATGTTCCTGTAAGGCAACAGCAAAAATAATAATAACCTGGTTCTTGGAATACATCATAATCTGGAACTCAGAGTTATATTCAGTTTCATATTGTTTTGTTTTATTTTACATAGTATTTGCTTGCTTATTTGTTAGTTTGTTATGCTCCTCAGAATGGAAGATACAACAGGCAATTTTCTGACAATAAAATTTAAAATGAATTTTGAACAACAAAATTCTAACTGGATTCTCAAATCTTTAGGGCTATCATTTTTGTAATGAGAAAGTCAATATATAAGCTAAATATGTCCCTAACTTAGTTCAGTTCCCTCTAAATTATCATCCGTAATTCTTCTGTATCATAATTAACCACAGTCAAAAGGTTTCCATCTTTTGAGAAATCCCACTGTATGGAATTCTGCTTGCTAACATAAAGAAGTAGCTTTTTAAGACAAACTTTTCTGAGTACTTCATTGCATTAACAGAAGTTATCATATGGATTTTTTTAACACAAGCCTAGCAATGACATGTTTAATTATAGCTTGTAATACAAACTTCAAAGCTAACCTGTATATTAACATATTAATGCAGTAAAAAAAAAAAACCACACATGGCTGTTAGCCAACTTAACAGAATCTTTAAAACTAAAATCCCTCTGCTCTTACAGTGATCTAGGAACATTTATGGACTCACCTTGGTTTTCTTCAGTGTTTCCTGATTTCCCTGACGCTATCCTCTACTATATCTGCTGATAGCCTAAGAGACTGTCCCACCATTCCTCAGTTCCATAAAGCCCTTCTGTACACAGTGCCCTTATCAGCATGTACTTGCCTCTGTACATGGGAAAACTCTTGTTCTACTAAATGAACGTGTTATTAAATCACCTTCTAAATATCCATGTTTATGGCAATACATTAGTGCTGCTCTCAGGCCTTCCTTTAGATGTGTACTGCTGCAGTGGGCAGTGGTGAAAGCAGAAATTCATAACTGGTGACAATGCTGAAAATAAGTCACTATTGAGTGCTCAAGACCAAATGGAATACCTACATTACCATCTCCAATGTTTAGGGCACTTCATGAAGATGGGGCAGAAGCAAAAATGTCTGGGGAGATTGTTACAAAAAGATGTCTTCTGAACAGAACGTAGACATTGCACTCATGAACTCTCTGCAGCCATCATCACTTGAACAAGATTTGACTCTTCAACATTTATAGGCAGGTGGTCCTGGGAGTTATTAGAAAGGTAACTGACAATGAGCCGGTGGGAAAAGCCAGAGTTCATCTGTGGCTCTGCTTCCCTTCCTGCCTCTGGGCTCCTGCCTTGAGTTTCTGCCTTGGCTTTGCTCAGTGACACACTAAAGCTATTAGCCAGATAAAGCCCTTTGGCCCCAAGTAGCTTTTTTATCACAGCAACAGTAAGCAAACTAGAACAGACACTTTACAAAAAAAAAGGTATACTATCTCATAACTTATTGAATGTGCAACAACATTAAGTCGGAGAATAAACTCTAAGAAGGTAGCTCTGTGGCAAAGATTTCTGCAATGCCTTGATGCTAAACTGGAAACAGCCGTGACATTGCACTATAACATTTAAAAACAGCATCCTGTTTAGCTTAGCGACACGTGACTAATTGTTTTCCTTCTCTGTAATTGTCACCCAGCCCCTCTCACAGCTTTCTCCTTTACAGAAAAAGAGGGGGTGGATTTCTACAAGCACTATAAAAAGACACCTGAAAAGGCAAAATAACTGCAGACAGCCTTCAGCTCACAGTGGGAAAGGGTTTGCAGCAAGGACAATGGCAACAGAAGAGCTCTGCTGATTGTTTTGCCATTAGTAGCAACCCTAGCACCTTGGATAAGCCTTATTGGAGCCAAGGGACTTGAAGGGCAGCCAGTAAAATGTGGTGTTTTCATGGTAAAGCCAATACTTTAATGGTTGTACTTTTGCAGTTTATTGTTTTATTGATCTCTAAGGAAAATCTGCACCGAGAAGTTATAGTTTCTTATGGTATGGGAGTGTGGGAAATGGACAATAGCCACGGACTCTTGCAAAAGTGAGGTCCCAGCCTCCCCAAGCACAGTTGTTCAGGTTGCATGTATCGATTCTTTATCTGAAAAGACACTATTATACGATACAATAAAAAAGAATCCTCAAAGATTTATAGGTTTGGGATTCGTTAAAATCCCCTAGAAAGAAAATTGAAATAGGAAAACTATCAGTGTTTTTGTTTTTGTTTTGTTTTGTTTCAGTGAAAATAGGGCACCGAGACAAAAGAGACTTCAGGGTGTGCTGTTTCTGTGCAAACCGGAGCTGTGCTGACAGGAGCCCATGCATCCCCCTTTCCCTGTTCTCTGCCTGCTTCACAGTGCAGTATCTCTAGGGTCCTTGGCTGAGTGAAAGAACTGTAGAGTAGCTTATTTTTGCCATTAGTGGTAAAATCTTATCCAATACAGATAAGAAAAGTTTGAAACTTGTTTAGGTTACTTACTGGAAGTTGGTTATAATAAACAATTTGTCAGATTTTTTTCAACTAACTTCCTGTAATGTTGGTAACAGGTAATCGCTAATGCAGCATTTCTAAGTGTGAGGTCAGTTGCACTGACTACAACTCTTTTTCTTGCCTCTTTGTCTCTTTCTTCTCCATTCCCTGGTCTCAAGAATCCACTCATGTATGAGCACACAGAAATTCATAATGTGTATGGAGGTTCCAAACCTCAAGATGGTTGACTATACACACACAGGGACCAAGAACATTCGGTCATAACAGGAAAAAGAAAAGACCGTTGTGTAAAACTGGCACTGAAACCTGTGTGTTTATGTCTGCTGTTTAGTTGTCTTTTTTTCCTTAGGCTTTGGAGAATTTCCATAGCTATTTAATATAATGTGCTCAAAGGCTTTGCCCTAAAACTTCTTGACTGTCTCACCCCAAAAGGATTTTATCTTTCATCCCTGCTCAGCCATTGGCCAACACTACAGTATATACTGCCTTGTCACCCTCCCCCCCCCAAACCACTTCTGACATCTCGGTTTCGGGGACTTGGCCTCTGGTAAACTATTTCAGTTACAGCTCACTATACTAAGTATTCCAGTCTCAGCAATTCTTCATCTTCAAAAAAGATTTTAAGTTTACTGTCCCTGGCTCCCCATCTTCTCCCCTTCACTGTAACAGCTTAGATTCATGGGGGCAAACGAGAAAGAAAAATTTTATTCAGCAGGCAATGATTTTCAAATGAGGACAAAATGGAATAAAGTTATAAATTTTCCTATATTGCTATAAAATATTTGATTCTCCCTTGGACCAGTGATAAAAAAATGAAGCATGGAATGTGCAGGGATGGAATTATAAACAATTCACTGTGGCTTCATAGAGGGTCACCTTGTCAATAGGAGAAACAGCAAATCATCGCTTCATCTTTAATATGTGCCAGATGCTCTGCTTACTATAATGATCATCCCAAAACTTAGGACAGAGGTGTCGTTATCAGCCTCACCTGACAAAGTGAGAAAACGGAATGGTAAATATCATAGAACTAGGAAACGGCAAGCCAGGATTTATTCCAGGTCAGTTAGCCATCAGCTCATTCCTCCTACCTCATTTCCTCAATGGAATGATTTCATAAGGTACAGGAAGTTATCACAACATTTGACTTATAGAAGTATGCTATATACATCCTGAATTTTAAATTCCATAATAAGATTTCTCTGGAAAATATAAATGGTTCCATTAAGTTAATATGTCAGCTATTAATTTATTTCTTATCTCAAGCATCAGCCCTCATTTTCCATTTTAAAGCAGCCAACTGTTGTAACCCCATCACATTTTGTAATGCTACGACTCCTATCATAAGGCACTGAGAAAGGAACTCTCTTGCTGCTGACTGAGCCTGTGCCAAGGGTCATTGCTCTAGATGTAAGAACACCCTTACAGGCTAAATCCAAAGAATGTTCACAGGATGTCTGGTCTGCTGGTGACATCAAAGATTTGATCTGGCTTGTTAAAAACCCCATCAGCCATCTTGATACAGACAGGTGTTGCTCCTGGTTCCCAGTTTGTAGAGGGACTCTGATACCTTCTCCATATCTAGTGACCACAGTATCTGTAGCTGTGTGCTCCAGTGAATGCTGCTACCATATAGTTTGATAGTACTTCTTGGGAAATGGGCTCAACTCTCAAACCTGCCCTGCCTTGCTCTTTCTCAGCCCTAGTATTTGTTAGTGTTCTGTTTTCACTTATAGTTACTCTGATTCCTGAGAGTTAATGCAGTTTACATTTTAAGTAAGATCCTCTCTGAAGATCAATGTATTCTGAATCTTTTGATTAGCCCTAGATTGACATATAGCAACCAGAAGCATACAACATGTCTGAAGAAATTGTAGTGGTTCCATTTCCTCAGACATCATTCTCTCTACCCTAGAGATAGGAACATACTTACATTTTGTATGTTTGTTTGCTTTTTAGAAAATATGTAGTGAAATCTCACTTTAGCACAAAATTTAAGTGAAATAAAACTTATGAAATAGCTAAACCCTGATGAGGAGTCGGTATATGAGCCTGAGATGTTTTACTTCTGCTGTTTTAATAACATTATTAAAGATTTGTCTTATATTTTAGAGCACAGAAATTCATACTGAATGTTTCCTTTGAAGCACATAATATAATATTGTTTATGGTTGGTGATTGGCAGAATCTCAAATGGGAAATATTCTCTCAGCTCTTTCCAAGAAATGCAAGTCTGGTAATAAATTATCATAGAAGCAGAGAGTTTAATTCTGATTTGCTAGGGGTAGAAATGAAAAGAGAGAGAGAGAGAGAGAGAGAGAGAGAGAGAGAGAGAGAGAGAGAGAGAGAGAGAGAGAAATATGATCCGGTGGTCCAAAGGTTAGGTTGGCTTGTTGGTGAATTTTGCATCTGAACTTTCCTGTTAAAGGATGTCCAGTCAGGTTTTCAAATGCACATTCTAGGTGTTTCTAGAAGACAACAGCATTTGAACTGGAAAACTGAAAAGAGCAGATAGGCCTCTCCTGTGTGAGCAGGCATCATCCAATTTGTAGAGGTCCCAAGTATAAGAAAAAAATTGAGTCAAGACACACTGACTGTTACTGACAGAACTGAGACATCTTTCTCAGACACTACTGCTTCTGGGTTTATAGATTTTCTTTCTCTGTCTCTGTCTCTCTTTATCTCTCCCCCCTCTCATGTTTTTAAACCTCAAGATACAAGGTTGTAAGATACAGTCACATTTACTATCAGCAGTAACAACTACAATGTGTCTGGGATTATTTGCAACAACCCTTAACGGCACACTACTGAAGCCCAGTGGCACCTATAAAAATGAATGAGTGCTGGAGAAGTGCATGCATTTTTAATGCACTATGAACAATCATAGGGAGCTATAAATCTGTTGGAAGCAGCAATGCAGAGGATGCAGAAATATCTTACTAATTATGTTCCCCCATTTGTGTGGGAATGAATCAATGTGGAAAAATGTTGTGTGGATCAGTAGGTCATTCTAAGACATGAAGAAGTATGAATATGTAAAGAAAAGGAAGATAGTAGCAAGGGAGAAAATTACTAATCACATTCATCCTTCAGCCGTGTCTGTATGTGTCTATAATGAGAGAGGGGAGACATTGGGATTTGAAAGGTCTTTAATATAAAAAAGTAAGTCTTTAAAAGGAAATCCCACCAGAAGAGAAACTGTAATATTTCCTTCCAGTTTCCCTTGTTACTTGTCATTAAGTCTCTGAAGGATAAATCTATTTTAAGTAAGAGTGCATTCCCCCTTTCCTTCCCTCTCCCTCATTAACCTCACCCACTTCTTTCTCTAAAAGGATGACGTTTCATCTCCTGAGTCCTGATTTTTATTTTATTTTATTTTATTTTTGGTTTTTTTGAGACAGGGTTTCTCTGTGTAGCTTTGTGCCTTTCCTGGAACTCACTCTGTAGTCCAGGCTGGCCTCGAACTCACAGAGATCCGCCTGCCTCTGCCTACCAAGTGCTGGGATTAAAGGTGTGCGCCACTGCCGCCCGGCCGATTTTTATTTTTTATTATATTTTTATCATAGAATGAACTACTAAAAAATTGCCAAGATAGTATAAATTTCCAAAATGTGCTGACCCTATTGCATCCGACACTTCCTTAAACCACTAAGGTTACTATGCCTTGCTAGTGGTGAGGAATATGGTTCTCTACTTAAAGTGACATTCAAAGCTAATAATCAGCCCAGGATGCATGGGGGTTGGTTTGCAGTATTTGGTCTTTATGAAGGAAGCCATGAACACAAAAAAGAAATGGGGTTATTCCAAGAACCAGTCAGCATAATGAGCTTTATTCATGGAAAAATGTCAAGGAAGACAGTACAAAAGAAACTACAGCACCCTTTCTCATATGAATCTTAAAGATTCAATCCCCTCCTTGCCTGTCCAGGAAACTGGTCCTTAGAAAATTAGTCCTCAACCCATGGCACCCACTGTCTGTCTGTCTGCATTTTAATCCAGGAAACCTTAGCTTTATCCCCTTGAGTTGTTTCTCTTGCACTGGGGGGAGGAGGGAGGGAGTAACAGCGGTGGAGTGAAACTCCATACAGAAATAATTCTCAAACAGCGAGACGAGAGTTTCCTGCAATGTAGAGTCAGACTAGGAATATTCCACCTGACCCAACATCTGATGAATCTCAGCTTTCCCCGGAAATGCATAACCTATCCTGTGACTTATTGTGAAGGTGAAGAGCGGCAGCTGCTGTAAGATCATCCCAGGTGAGTCTGCAGGGAAGATCACCCCAAGAAAACTGCAGGAAAACTGGCCAAAGCCCAAGTCTGTAGTGTCTCTGTGCTTTTCAGTGACCTAAAAACCTAAAGAGATGCAATTACTTGGTGCTGTGTGGTTGCTCAAGGGCTTTAGTGCCGTATGAAAGAGGTATTGGTAAGGGGCGTATCTGCAACATGGAAAAAGCCCAAATGAGAAGTTTCATAAGCCATGCCATCATAAGATGAGAATCCTATCTTTCTGTACTTGATTTAAAAATTTGAATTGAGCCAGGCGGTGGTGGCGCACGCCTTTAATCCCAGCACTCGGGAGGCAGAGCCAGGCGGATCTCTGTGAGTTCGAGGCCAGCCTGGGCTACCAAGTGAGTTCCAGGAAAAGGCGCAAAGCTACACAGAGAAACCCTGTCTCGAAAAAACCAAAAAAAAAAAAAATAAAAATTTGAATTGAAACTGGAAGCAGCTGCCTTTTACAAGACAGAGACCAGGATAGGAGCAAAGGAGATCTGGTCTATTCTGATCCACCACTAAACTCTTTTGTGCTGATGAGTCATTGAGCATGTGAGGATGGTAGACAATTCTGTTATTGGAGCCTTCTGTATCATTCCTGGATCCAAAATGCCTGCAGATTTTATCTTATGAAAGAGAGAAGCAAATTTGTGTCAAAAAACAAGTCATGTGTGCAGTAGCATCAGACACTGAAACCACAGCTTCAGTGACTTTACAGAGTCCAACCTGTTCACGTACACCAGCTCTAATCTAATGTTCATTTAGAAATTAGAATTTATATGTGGTCTTGTATTGCTCAGTCCTTCTTATGTGCTCTTTTTGATGTGTAATAATTACATTCTCATTAAGTACATAATTTTAAAATGTTTGAAGACTCTTCCATGTATGCACTTGACTAACCCTCATTGAGCTTCTCAGATGAAGAAGTGATCATCTGTCATCAGGAGGGAAACAGTCATTGACTACAAAAGAGACCTCTTCCTTCAGCTCTAGCACAGAAACTCCCTGGAGGGCTTCCCACAAAGACTGTGAACACATGATATTTAAACTCATATGGCAGCCATTGACACAGCCATACTACTGTGCCAGATTTTTACTCCATTTGACAGCAAGCCACTTACCAACAGAAAATGGGGAGTAGAGAATCCAAGCTGAAATTATAGGTAATTCTGGTGAAGATCAACAGAGGTGGTATAGGATAAGGTTGAGTGTTTCTCCTATTATGAGAAAGAAACAAAAAAGGAAATGAAGACTCAGGAAAGAAGGACAAGTTATATATAGAAAAAATGATAGAGTCAATAAAGCCATTCTCTGTAACTAGAAATAGGTGAGAGGGGACTACCAACTTAGCCCCAGCTTATCCTAACCACAGACTGCATACTGAAAAGTATGTTCATATTGGGACCATGCTAAAGAGATTTGGATTAAGCCAAAACTATTCAAATATATATCCCAAAACTTTTGTGTTTATGTGTGTGGAACAATTCTTTTCTATACTATAAATATGCATTACTCTCACTGGTTAATAAAAAGTTGACAGGCCAGTAGCTGGGCAGAAAATTAGGCAAGAAAGCCAAACGGAGAATGCTGGGAAGGAGAAGGGCAGAGTCAGGAGTCAGGAGCCAGATACAGAGGAAGCAAGATGAGAATGCCATACTGAGAAAAGTACCAAGCCACATGGCTAAACATATAAGAATTATGGGTTAATTTAAGTGTAAGACCTAGTTAATAATAAGCCTGAACTACTGGCTGAACTCTTATAGTTAATTATTAAGCCTCTGAGTGATTATTTGGGAATTGGAAGGTGGGAGAGAAATATCCAATTACATATTTTTTAAATTATACATGCTTATTTGGAGTTTGCTTTCAATGTGACAAGGCTAGTCATTTGGGCAAGAAAGTGCTCTTGCCTGGACTGCTTGGCAGTATGCTATATAAACTGGACATGCAGAACCCACAGGAAAGTGACCACTAACCTTGCCAAACAAGGTTGGATAGTCCTTCAGCTTTCTGCTTCACAGAAGAAACTGCCAGGCATTCTGCAGGATACAGAGGAAGTTGACTGACGAATTTTGCCAAAATATGTGGGATAGTCCTTCCAATTTCCTGTTTCACTAAAAACTCTGTCAGATACTCTAGACATATAGGCTAAAGATGGATGTCCCATGATACAGAAAAACTTTGGGTGACTGTCCAGGCAGCTAAATGTCATGTCATTTCTAGAGTTCCGAAGTTTTTTGCATTGCACTTCATGTTTACTTAGGTAATATTTATATCTTCTGGGGTATTTGATGAAGTTTAAGACTCAGTAGTTATAATTGTAGTTTTCCTTGGTTACAATAAAAGGTAAATTAAGTATGAAACTTTAGACTTACAAAAATAGGATAGACGATAAAGTATTTTGTTTAATTTTGCCAAATACAAATAGACTAGATAATGTAACTCTAATTTTTGCTTAATAACTGTTTTGTTACATGTAATTTTACTATGTTAAAGTTAAAACCTTCCTTTTTTATTAAACAGAAATGGGGAAACACAGTGGGATGGTTTTAAAGTATGCTGTGAATATGTGCTGCTCTCATTGGTTGATAAATAAAGCTGTTTTGGCCAATAGCCAGGCAGAATAAGGTTAGGTGGTACAGTCAAACTGGAGATGAAGAAGGGTAGAGTCAGGACAGAAGCAATCCAGCCACCTAAGGAACAAGGTGCCAGGGAACCAGTGAGCCATGGGTCTCATGGCAATACATGGATTAATAGAAATGGGTTCATTTAAATGTAAGAGCTACCAGCCGAGCATTTATAATTCATATAAGGCTCTGAGTGATAATTTGAGAAGAGACTGTAGGATATTTGGGAGTTTCTGGTGGGACAGAATCATCCACTTCATGTATGTGTGAGGGTATAGAGGATAAAGTTTTACCCCAAATACTGTTTCTATGAATCAAACCTTTTGATTTTGGAAACAAGGTATCTCATTGCTATCTGGAGCTCCTTGAGCAATGTAGGCAGCCTGGCCAGTAAGCCTCAGGGATTTTCATGTCCCCAACTCCCCAGGGCTGGAGGGTGTAAGCATAGGCTACCATATTGGGATCTTTATGTAGGTGGTGGGTATTGAACTCACATCCTCAGATGCACAGCAAACATTTTACCAACAGAACTATCTCCCCAGTCTCCCTTCTCCAAATTGTCTTAAAAGAAAGAGAAGTCACAGCAAGATAAAATGGAAGAAACAGAATGTAGGGTTTTAAACACTCTAAAGTGTAAAACTCTGAGATTTATCTCAAAAATAAATTTAAGGGGGTTCATGACTTCTGTCATGAAGATACTTATCATGGAATGAACATTAATTACATAATCAATAATATAATTAATGCTACATTTGAAATATTGTTAAAAGCTAAAGTAATCCACATTAAGACTTAGACTCTGGAGAGGATAATAGGCTAATGAAATAAGAACATTTGCCCAGAGTAGTACAAACATTAATATATTCTATAAGAACATGCGATCTAGTAGCAATAAATATTTTAAACAACCTTAAAAAAATAACCCCTATGTTTATTTCTTCCCACAAAAAAGTACTATGTAACTTCAAGGAGAAAGGGTAAAGGATAAAAGGTAAAAATTCCATAGGGGACAGCAAAGCCTGGAGCATTCAACTAAGGTAGGACCAAGTCCCTCCCCTCTGCATCAAGGCTGAAAAAGGTGTCCGACCATAGGTAACGGGATCCAGAAAGCCAGATAATGCACCAGGTATAGATCCTGATCCCATCTGCCAGGGGTCCCTCAAACAGACCAAGCCATATAATTGTTTCCACTATGCAGAGGGTCTAGTCTGATCCCATGCAGGTTCCACAGCTGTTAGTCTAAAGTATGTAAGTTTCTATGAGCTTGGGAGCCCCTACCCTTTTGAAGGAGGGGATGGGGGTGACCCGGGAGGGAGAAGGCTGGAGGGAAGTGGAAGGAAGAATGAGAGGGGGATCTGCGGTTGGTTTGTAAAATGAATAAAAAAATTTCTTAAATAAAAAAACGGCAAAAATTCTTGACTAATAATGCAAAGAGTTCTCTAGAACATGCTAATTGACTATGTCAGAGCATTCATTGCAGGACAAAACAAGCTCCAAAACATTTTTTTGTATAAGGAGACGTACATGAAGAGTACTCATTATTGGCCATAGTGCTTCATGATTCTGAAGATGTAGCTCTGAGTGTGTGTGTGTGTGTGTGTGTGTGTGTGTGTGTGTGTGTGTGTGTGTATTAGCAAGGGAAGTCTTTGACTCTTAAAGCATAACCATAACAACTATACTACCAACAGCTAAAAGAAATCCCATCTCACTCCTTCCTAGATTCCTGTATACCTGGGACAGGCTGCCTGTTCAGCTATTCTCCTTAGTTTTGCCATCTCTGTGATGCTGGGGGTCTTACTCTCCACACCACCACTTGATCTGAATACTTGACTGTCATTAGGCTTTGTCAAGAAGGGAACTGCTGAGCAGAGTTTCTGTTTCCAGCATCAGGAGCTCCTTAGTTGGCTTCCTCAGCCCAGCACCAGCACTTTGTCCCAGCGGCTGCCGTCGACTGTTCTGGAGTTCTGACATCCCATAGAGCCACATTCACACGTTCCTTTCCTGGTCAACACCAGCCCTGCATCATCAGTCCGGTTTAGAGGCCTGGGTCCTCCAACACAGGGCATCTTCTCTCAGCTCAGGGACTGCCACATCAAACAGCCATGGCCTTGCACCCTAGGTCTTAGATTCACTACAATGGGAAATGAGATATTTTCTCTAAATGTCTATCAGGAATGCGTGATCTTGCTACTTGACAATATGGTGCTGGCCACAGTCACAGCTTCCCTGAGCCACAGGTCAGATGTCCCTGGTGGATGCTACTACAACTGAATTCATTCTCTCAGCAATACCACAGCATTGCTTAATACCCTCCGCAGTGTTCCAGTATCTGGCTGTACAGATTTATATGAGTACAAATGAAGTTCACATAAATGTTCCTAAATTAAAAATACACTAAAATCAAATAAAGTTCTCCAAATCAATTTTCAGGAATATTTAAAATCAGTTTCTCTCCAAAACAAAATAATGAGAGATTTCAGAGTTAGCTTAGTCACATAGTAAGTTAATTAATTTCAAAAGACATAGATCACTCACACATTCTGTCTGGATGGTTTCTGTGATTTGAACCTAAGGTAGATGGATAGATATGCCCTTACCACTGATGGGTATCTCCAGTCCTAACATACACATGCTGTAAGCACTGGGATGAGAAACTGAGTATGAAATTGCAGCGTTTTCAGGCAGGTGTCTCCTGTCATTTATCTAGGGTTTTAACAGTAACTGCAATGACAACCCATGGCACTTCCCACTTATCAGTATATATTTAATAAATACAACTAAGTCTTACAGCTCATTCTTGTCTCCTCAATTCACCACCCAATGTTGAAAGTCTGTTTTCAGTACAGAATTAGTAGCATTATGCATCATGTTAATTTCCACTACCTAAACCTTCAAGAACTAACCAGTTTGTGTAATTAAAAATCCACTGTTAATTTTGTCTGCTCATTAACCAGATTAGTTTAATTGTTGCTTTTGTTACCTAGTACCAATAACTGAAACCTAAATTCACATTACTCTTTAAGGTTTACAAAGTTATTCCCTGTGCTTTATTCCATTTGATTTCAATACAAAAGGGAACAGCAGGTAATTACACCGATACATCAGTAGAATACAGTAATATAATTTAAGGGGGGAAAATAGACCCTAAAATAAAATATTCCCTTGTGTGTTCCATAAATATGTGTTGAGTGTTCAGCCATTTGCTGAAAGAAAGCAGGAGGCAAGAACAAAATATTTATCATCAGCACATAGTCTTGCAAAGTCAGTTGCTGAAGATATGAAAATGGATTGGCAAAGTCTGTGAGAAAATTATTTTGGTTGTAAGTTGTATTAATTTCTTACTGATGTTGCATCAAACTGGATAAATTTAATGGATTAAAAACAAAAATTTATCACTGTGCAGTTCTCTGGGTCAGATGTCTCACACAGATATGGCTGAGGTAAAATTGAGATGGTAGGAGGGCTGCATTCCCATTGGGGCTGGGCAAAAATATATGTCTTTTCTTCTTTTTTCATCCACTTAGAGAATGCCCATATTTCTTGATATATATACAGCCTTATAGACTGTACTTTATAAGTCGATAAAGTCAATCTTAATGACTACTGGTGACACATGGAGCCCTCAGTATCAATCTGAGCTCTGCTTCCTCCTACATGTTAAGAATCTTGTGATTAGCCAGCTCACCTGGATAGATAAGGATTTGTTATCTTTGTTACCTAAAGTCATCTGGTGAGTGTCTTTTAATTCCCTCCCCAATCCCATCTCCCTTAAAATCTAGCACATTCAAAGTTTTAGGAAATAACACTGGGCATTGTTATGAAGCTGGAAATATGCTTCGCACATGGGGAACTACTGCCTTGAGATCATTGGTTGCTGAAAGTTGTTGGTTAAACCATGGTAAAGACCACACTTCTGAAGCAAAGAGGGGCACAGTATTACCAGGGATGATAAAATGAAAGTAGTAGAACTTAGAAAGGGAAAAAAAGGGCAATGCAGAGTTCAGGGGGCCAGATGCCACAGGCTTTGAAATAGGCCCTGATTCCCTTTTAAAAAGCAATGATAAAATTAATCATGGTTTAAATAAAAGAATCAGGAAATTTTTAATTTAATATTTATATATTGCTGAGATTTTATTCTTAAATACTGTATTTATAACATTTCTACCCTTCTCTCCTCCCCTTCAATTTCTCCTGTTTCTTTCCCCATGCCTCAAATTTATGAACCTTTCTTCTTTATGATATACATAAAAATGTATATATATATATATATATATATATATAATGTATATATGTATATTCCCCTGCTGAGTACATTAAGCATAGCAGGAAACATCACAGAAGAAGGGGAACAAAAATTTGAAGAGGAAGAGAACCAGAACACAGTGTCTTCAGTATTTGACAGGGATTTGATAGTGTCTTCTATATTGGATGCAGAAGCTGCACCCAGTGAATCTCAACAATATTGCTGCCTAAATAACACCTTCACAATGACAGCACTAGATCACATGCCAAGGTAGATGGAAGAAATTGAACAAGATTCCATCCATAGGTAAGGAGCTGTAGGAAGTTAGTATCTGTGGGGAGAGAATAAGTCTTCCTGTCAACAGGAATTTAAAAAAGATATTTAATTATTTGGCCTTCAATGTGTTTGATGTGTTAAAAATAAAATAATGGTCTGAGTCATTAACTAAATAAAATTAAATCATCAACTAAATAAATAAGCCATTAACTAACTAAGCTGTCACCTTGGTTCAACTGTGGTTAATAGAAACAACACAACTAGTTGAAGTTGACACAAATTTTATAATTATAAAAAGTAGAAATGGTGGTATGTGGCAATAGATCACTTAATCTAATGTTACCAATTAAAAGACTAGAAAGGGACCATTTAATGGCACATGCAGACATGTGCATCGTATGCACGATGGTAGGAAATGCTAATGTTGCGAGGTTTACATGATAAATATGAGTTACGCTAGTAAGATACTGTAGTGGCAGCTGTATCAGGAGCTTGGGGACTCAATATAGCAGCCAGGGATGGATATACAGCAACTGAATTCAGGTTATAGAGAGTTTAAAAATACATGGAATACAACTATAATACATAAATAATCTATAATGATTATTCTGTGTTGGGGGAAGTTTTATTCCTGAAGGCATATTTAGCAATGTGGAATTTTTTTTTTTAACACAAATTGGAGAAGATGGTGTTATCAGCATGTGGTATATAGAGACCAAGGAAAACAATGTTCAAGAATGTTTAAATTTCCATTGATACAAGAAACAATCAACCAACACTTCATTTTCTAAATAAAGCATTTGGTCTAATATGTCATAAGTGCCAAGATTACAAAATTCTGACATGAAGAAAAGGGAGGCCTTACAGGAGAAACAATCAAACAGGGAGTCCTGAAGACTCTACTGTGTTTTTTGTTTCTATTATCTATACACTATAGTGAAAAAGAAAACGAGATGAAGAACTAATATGGTAGAATCTGGTAGATAATGGAGAAGAGTGGATATCAGTAACTTCCTACAAATGATCAAGTTTATGAACTTAAAGAGCTTTTGATATGGCTGTTTGAGGATCATGGAAGAATAACTTCAATGGAGACTTGAAGATAGAAACCATGTTCAAAAGAGTATAAGCCAGTCAATTGTAGGGTTGTATAAGGTTACAGTAGTGAATTTTTATGGCAGGCGAGAATTCTACCACTGAACCACCAATGTGACGCTAACAGTAGTGAATTTTTAAAAAGGGTGTGTGTGTGTATGTTTGTGTGTGTGTGTGTGTGTGTGTGTGTGTGTGTGTGTGTGTGTGTGTGTGTGTGTGTGGTGTTTTGCCTACATGTACATATGTACACTATGTGTGCACTGGTTGCCAAGGGAAGCCTATGGAAAAAAGTGCCAGGTTACTGAAACTGGAGTTATGGATGGTTGCTAGCCACCATGTGGGTGCTGGAGAACTGAACCTGGGTCCTCCCCAAGAGCAGCAAATGCTCCAAACTGTTGAAACACCTCTCCATCTCTCCAGCATGAGTGTTTATTTTGATGGAGAAGAAAGCTGTAAACAAAGGGTAAGTAGTCAAAGTTCTCACTCTCCACTAACCCCTACCCCACCTTCTCCAAGGTATAAATACCAAAATGATAGAAGCCAAGAAAACAAGACAAGATCCATAAGACAAAAAGTAGCTAACGACTTCCAAAATAATGAAAGACAAGATTCATTCAATTGTTCATATAGTCACTCACACAGCTAATATTAATTGAATGGCTACTGAACTTTGTCTTAGAAAGGTCAAAGTAAACAGGACCAACCTTTTTCATAGTGTTAGCTGGAGGAACATAGTAAAATAAACAATTTTAAATTTGGATAAATTATGCATTGAGGATGTGGGGGCATTTTGAGTTTCTTTCTTATAATTCTGATGTTCTTCCTCCTCTGCATACAAAGCTAATGTCCTTTGCATGATTCTCTAACAGAGAAACTCCAGGAAATTACAGGCTATTGCTTGGTTAACTTTTCATACAGAGATAAATTATTTTATTAAAACATTATTTGAAAATAAATATACTATATATACAGAGATGATGTGTTGCTAAATAATATATAAGATTATATACTGGTTTATTCAAAGAGTACAACTGGTAAGAATTTTAACATTATGATATGGAAACTCAAGAGTATACTTGATGCTAATATATATATATATATATTTATTTATTTATTATATATATATATATATTTATTCAGGGTAATAGACAATTTTTCAGATTCAAGGCAAGCTTGCTTTATAATGTGCTTTTGCTACATTAACATTCCTGAGAAAAACAATTAAGATGAGAACATTTGTGTTGCATAATTGATGCTTTACATGTATCTGTGAAAGTTGTGCAATTAGACCCAAGGGGCTCCATTAGTGATTCATCACCATCTGCCACACATAAATGCGTACTGTGTTATGTTGGAAAAAGTGGCACGCATAACACTTATTTTTGTATGCTTGTATGTTCTATAGACAATAAGCATTTCACATTCTCAGAGCACCTGAGGCTACATGCATGCATAAAAAAAGTGATGAACATGGCCAAGGTAATTTGGCTGCTTATTCTAGAAGGAAAGGTCACAGAATCATGAAACAAAATTATAACCTTGGGAAAGCATGAGGCTAATTTTTTCAGGTGGTCCTTAACTGTAATTTGATTGTTTTCCCCCATAAAAAAGAGACCTGACATTTCACACCTTTCAGTATTCTGAGAAAAAAATATTCCTTTTCCTATCTTTTACTTCTCTAATTTTTTTTAATATTTCAAACAACCAGGATGAAGGACTACAGTCTGAGGATGTAAGTCTATATCAAACTTCCACTGATAATTTTTTTCTGATTGATGAACTTTGAATTTTAGTCACATGTCTTTTAAAGCCAGGCACTGTTTTTTGTTGTTGTTGTTTTTGGTTTTTTTTTTAGCTTTTCATTGGCCTTTTCCGGAAAGCTATTGTTATCAAAACACCTTTTTCCTATATTTTTGTTTTTGGAGAAAACAGCATGTCTTATTTAGAGTTTCTGTTTCTCTGATAATACACCATGACACAAAGTAAAATTGAGAAGACAAGATTTATTTCATCTTATACTTCCAGGTAACAGTCCATCTACTGAGGGAAGTAAGACCAGGAATTCAAACAAGGCAGGAACCTGGAGGTAGCAGCTGATGCAGAGGCCTGAAGGACTGATGCTTGCCGACTTGTGCCTCACAATGTGCTCAGGCTGTATTCCTACAACAGACAGAACCACCAGTCCAAGGGTACCACAGCCCACAGTGAGCTGCACCCCTCAACATCACTCGTCAGTCAAGAAAGGGCACCACAGGCTTGCCCCCAAACTGATTGAACGGGACCATTTTCTCTGTTGAGGTTCCCTATTCCAAAATCTCTCTAGCTGGTGTCAAGTTATATAATACTAGCCAGCACACAGAACCTTTACAGCCCTAAATGCATTCATTTGAAAAATAATGCACTGGCTGTAAATTAACCTATATCGCCATACTAGGCACAACTGCTAAACATTATTTAATATGAATGTTTGAATAAGAATAGCTGTCTAAAAGCAAAGAATAATATAGTAAACTAGAAATACAGGCACATGTGGATAGAAAGAACACAGGAGAATAGTTCCTCTATTAGACCTGACTTTTAAATTTGCCTGTAAATATCGAGTGTGTCTAATGCAATTTATTAATGCTGAACTCAAAACATATTATCACTATAAAGGTACCTCCAAAATAAAATATTTTTATGCTTTCCTAAGATTTTATTTTTGTACTATAATTTCAGCTAAATAATAGAAAATTGTCTAAGTCTAGAGAAAGTGATGTCCAGATATGTACAAGCAGCCTTGTATGTATGTATAGAACACTAAATAAGATGAGACAAGACACCCTTCAGAACATATTAATACAGACCAAAGAACAGGTATTGGAAGTTGTAAGAGAAAAAAGTAAAGTCATTGATAAAGGTGGGCTCATCAGGATTAAATCTGATGATTTGAGAGAAACATTTGAAGTCATAAGGACCTGGGAAAATGTATTCTAAGCTCTAAAAGTCCATAACTGCCAACCCAGACTGTTATGCCCAGCAAAACTACATATGAAGAGTGAAGAAGAATTCAAAATTTTCCATGATGAAAGCAGACTGAAGGAACTATGGCCACCAAGTCATCTCTATACAGGATATAAATGTTATAAGGGGATGAAGACAAGCACATTAAAGACGCCATAGAGATAAATTTTTAAAAAAAGAATTCTTAATCAAAAGAAATCTAAGAAAATACTACAAAATCACCAAATGACAGTAATTAATACACATCTTTCAATAATGACTTTGAATATTAACTGTCTCAATCACACAATGAAAAGATATAAGCTGAGAAACTGGATTAGATAACAGGATCCATCTTTCTGCTCTGTCTAAAAAGCACATTGCACCACCAAAGGTAGAATACTCCTAGAATAAAGGATAGAAGGAGGTATCCTAGGTAAAGGGTTCGAAGAAACAAGAAAGTATATGTTTTCTAACATCTAACAAAATTTAGACACAGAAAAAAAATTTTTTTTGAAAATTTCCTATCAATATTTATTTATACCTAATATTTTCCTGAAAACTAGTTCTTCAATAATGAGGTCTTATTCTTTAAAAATATTTTATTAATTCTTTTCCAATTTTATACTGTGTATTTTGACCACATTCATCCCTAATTTCCCCTCCTAACTTTTCTCATATCCACTCCTACCTCCTTAACCACTAGACAACTTCATGTTTCTTTTTTTCTTCTTTCTTTTCCTTTCCCTTTTCTTCCTTCCTTTCTTTTTCTGAAAACCCAGCCAACCACCGAGGGCTAGTGAAGTCATAGATCTTGAAGGAGGAGAACCTACAATCACCAGTTTACTAAACCAGAATAATCCCTAGCCACATTCTAACTATTTGTCCTTGTACTCACAGATAAGAATAGTCCTTATCAGGAAACCTTCTCAGATGCCATTACAGAAAACCAATCAAAATGCAAAATTATGGAGTTCACTCCCAACTGATACATCTACAACATAACTCCTGTACCTCAGGCTCAGGAATCATTGTGGAAATGGAGGTGGAAAGATCGCAAGAGCCAGAGAAACCGGGAGTTTTCTAAGAGACAGTGTATATAAAACATTTTTATAATTATTTTTTAAAACACCCAATGTAGATGAAGAGATGTCCAGCTAGGTACAAGAAGCCCACAGAACACATAAAATAAGAAATTCCCCATGATATATTATGGTTAAACCAAAAAGGTCACTTCATACTTATCAAGCAAACAATCCACCAAGAGTACTCTATGACTCTTAAGTATACAGGCATCAAATTCAGATACACTTAATGTTATAAAACAAATCCTGCTAGATATCCAACCCAGTGATAATGGGTAACTTCAAAACTTCACTTTCACCAATAGGTAGACAATCTGGATGAAATATAAATAAAGAAACATCAGAGTTAAGTGACATCATAAATCAAATGATCCTAACAGACATCAAAGTATTTATTTTTGCAGATCATATACTTCTATACATAAGATACCCCATAAACTTCGCCAGAGCTGATAAACTCCTAGAGCTGATAAACATGTTCACAACATCAACACACAAAAATCAGTAGTCTTACTGGGCAGAGATGGCGCACGCCTTTAATCCCAGCACTCGGGAGGCAGAGCCAGGCGGATCTCTGTGAGTTCAAGGCCAGCCTGGCCTACAGAGTGAGTTCCAGGACAGGCTCCAAAGCTACAAAAAGAAAACCTGTCTCTCGAAAAAAAATCATTAGTCTTCTTATTTACCAACGTAAAATGGACTGGAAAAGGTAATTAAAGAAAGAATCCCATTCACAAGAGCCACAAAAAAGGTAAAATGCCTAAGAATAAACCCAACCAAGAAAACAAAAACATCTCTACAATGAAAAATGTAAGACAACAAAGAGAGAAATGGAGGAAGACAATAGAAGATGAGGAGGGGGAGACATACCATTCTCATAGACTGGAAGAATTACATTTGGAAAAATGGTGTCTATATCAAATGCAATTCATATATTCAGTGCAATCTTAACCAAAACTCCAGTACTATTCTTCAAATAGAAAAAATCCAAATCCATAATTCAAAAATATACATGGAGACACAAAATACCAAGGATAAAGAAATCCTGGGAAAAAAAGAATACTTTGGGATTATTTATTCTTACCCATGATACCTGTGTAAACCCAAATCTGACCAAATTTCCATACAGAGAGGTAAGTTGGGCATAAAATTCCACCCCTAGTCGATGATCTCTTGGCAATTGTTAGCTGCTGGGAAAGGGAGAGTCATTTTCTCTAGAAGTGTAGCCCCTGGTAGCTCTGCCTTGCTAACTCTAAACATCCAAGATTATTTAATATTGTCCTTTTTTAATAAAGGACACAAAGTTGTGTGGACACTAAAGAGAAGCGGTTCTATAAATAATTGGGAGAAGGGACAAATATCATCAAAACACATTGTGTGAAATTCTTAAAGAACTACTAAAAACATTTGTAAAAAAACCTAACAATCATGTTTATGAATTCATTAGTATTACATAGCCAATCTAAGACAATTAGATCTACCCAATACCACAATTCAGAGTGATGTTGCCATATTTCAATGTGTGCATACAACATGTATGAATTATACTGTAATAATAATAGACACAGGTGTCTTTTTAGTATGGACAAGTATCCTTAACTAAATCAGATCTACAAAGTACCTTGTCTCAATAATACAGTCACTAGTGCAAAATATGAAGGGAGTGGACATCCATGGATGATGCTATTGTAGATCTGGTGTCATCACAGACCTAGTTAATTTAAATATTGGAGTTTACATTTGCTTCACTGCAGTTGTCTCCCTTCCCCACAGGTGAACACTGTGTCCGTTGCATTTCTACCCTCTTTATGTCTCCAGCTCTCTCTGTTATGCATGATAGACAAGACTAAGCCTCTGGCTTTCTGGTATCTGCCCCTTCTGTCAGATAAGAAATTCAGGATGAGTTTTTTTTAAGCAATTGCTCACATAGCAAAACTGACCTGTGCTTTCCCCAGACCCTCTCTGATGCTGGAAGCATAACCCCTAATACGCTCTGTTTTCTCTCGTCTCCTTCATGTACTTCTGATGGATTATAGTGGATTGACACTAATTCGGATATTTGCCTTAGTACTACTGCTCTGTCTTATCTGGACTTCATCTGTAAAATGTGGATAGTGTTGTGTATTTATCCGACAGTTTGTGGATTAAAGAGACAAGAAAGACACATCTGATTTAGAGAGGATATTCCACTGATATTTATATCTTCCCGCCTCTTCATTTTAATCCATTTTCAGAAAGTCAGGATGATCTACCATAAATTTCTATGCTTCCATCTTCTCCATTCATCCAGGTACATTTTTGATGATTAGATAACGTGATAATGATCATTTTAGTAAATACAAATCTGCAATGTGTGCATCATACATTTCAAAATCTATACAGGCTGTGTGTGTTTTAAAAGCTTTTTCTCATAGAATAAAGTTCTAGGTTATAATCTTTCATATGATAATCAAGAACATAACTGAATATGTGAATGTTTTTGTGTTTTTCAAAACAAGATTTCTCTGTATAACAGCTATGGCTGTCCTAGAACTCACTCTGTAGACCAGGCTGGCCTTGAACTCACAGAGATCTGCCTGCCTCTGCCTCCCTAGTGCTGGGATTAAAGGTGTGGGTTACCATGCTACCCAATATGCAAATTTTATCATTTTCATATGAGCAGCAATTATATGGGGGACTTTGAAATATTTCCTTTACTTTCCAGAGACTGACAAAAAGTTAAAATAGATAAAAAATATTTCCTTAAATGATAAACAACCATTATTTCATATCCAAATATACATAACACAGGAATTATAATTTGAAACTATTATTTTCAGAGTGTTCTTATCTGGCTCCTTCAGTTATTTGAATTCCTACTTTCCACTTCTCTGTCTCAGGAAGTATTCCTAGGTAACACTTAACAGAAATAGGGTGGTTTTCCTCCATTCTAGTACCAGAGACCCTACTACAAGAGAATAAAATTTGTACTTTGAATTAAAAAGTTTTATTCAGAAGTAGCCCCTGCTCCTCCTCTTATTTACAACTTACTTTGGCAACACACCACACCCTAAACATTTCTTCTCCTTGACACCTAAAGGAAGCAGATGCCACCTATTCCCCAGATGTACATTCTATGTAACTTTTCCATAAGTACCTAGGGAGCAGATACATGTGGATATATGTGAATTGAAGGCTAGCCTAGTCTATATAGAGAGTTGCAGGAAAGCTGGAGCTACATAGAGAAATCTTGTATCAAAAATTATTTTCCCTAATATATATCATATTCTTTCCATGTGGCAGTCATGCCTTAAATATATGATACTTCAAAAGTTTCCCTGAGTAACCCACTAAGATCTCTCCATACAAAACCCAACAGCCAACATAATATCATACAGGAATCCTGGAGAGGTTAGTTTTGTGGGATGAAAGATGCATGGGGTTAGGCTGCAATCGGAACACTCCACTTGAGGGTCAGACAGATTGATTTAGTAATCAGACAGTAGTTTACCTGGGACAGAGTGACTCCCACAGCCTGTGCTCTTGTTGTCACGGGGCAGCACACACAGCTAGCTGTGCTATGGGCACACAGCCACACACAAGAAATATGTATGTCTTCTTTTGGCAAACATGCACTCAAATCATTTACCCAATTGCAAGAGAAGTGCTTTCTCCCCATATCCATTATGTGTTTGCAAATGAGACTTCCAGGAAAAATGAGTGGACTTCTGATATTGCCTGAGGGACCAATAAAAGGCATAATATATGGGCTAAGTTAGGCTAATGCATTGAAGTTTGAAATCTTTGTCTTTGGAAATTGATGCTTGGATACTACATTATTTTATTACTATGTGTTGCGGCAGCAGCAAGGTTGTAATGTTACATCATAAACTGGAGAGACATGATTCCTCTAAGGCTTTATTTCTTCTCCAGATTTCAAAAGGCATAACCAACTGTCACTATAACAGGGTTTTCCAGGTCCTAGAAAAAGAAGATTCTGAATTACTTAATAATCTATCATTTTCGTTCAGTTTTATGCATAAAATAGGTTTCTTTCATGCTGAAGAGAAGAAATACATGCCTTTCGTTTATCCTCAAGAGAACTTAGTTTGAGCAAGATTGCTTTCTCACACTCTGGGCAAATCTCTCCATTCCTTTTCCAATATCTCTAGACAGCTCACTATATCTCCTAAGCGCTATTCAAGACTGTGCTGAAACTATGAGCTTTATTAAGCTGTTTCTCTGTGTCTTGGGTCTTCCATTCATGTGTAGCTGTCAGGAATCAAGGCAGACCTCAATATAGAGTTGACTTTGTTGTGGCCTTGTGGTGATATTTTATTTGTGTTCTAATAAATAAAGCTTGCCTGAAGATCAGAGGAAAAAGCCAGCCATTATAAGTAAACACAAAAGTGATGCAATGTTAGCACATGCCTTTAATCTTACCAGTTAGGAGGCAGGGATCTGTCTGGATCTATGTGAGTTCAAGGCCACACCGGGAACAGAGCCAGGCGTGGTGGCACACACCTTAAATTTCAACACTAGTTAACCATGGAGGTCTGGAGGTCTGTACAGACAGACAGGAAGTGACAGAGCTGGACAGGAAGAAGAAGTGACATAGCTGGACAGAGCAAATTAGATGGCAGAACATCAAGGCATATAGGTGTGGGTAGGCAGGAAGTATCTCCCTTTTGGAAGCTGTGGAGTTGGTGAGGTGAGGTTAGCATGTGGCTGTTCCTATTCCTCTGATCTCTCTCAGGTTTTCACCCCTATATCTAGCTCCATGCTTTTTATTTAATAAGACCATTTAGAAATTCATCTACAATGCCTCACTGTTGTGTGATTTCCTTATGGTCTTCTTTTGTAATATAAATGTGACCCTTCTTTTCTCATATACTTTACCTTAAACTGAGCTGTATCCCCTTCTGTAAAACATTATCAAACTTCAGATTTTTGGTGAGACTAACTTCTGTTTATATTATTTCTACTTAACATACATTAATTTACATATTAGTTGAATTCATTATGATATTGCAATATTTCAACATGTGCATAAAACATGTATGAATTTTACTGTAATAAAAATGGATACAGGTGTCTTTTTAGGATGGAGTTTTTTTTATTTTATGAGCATACCCATATATGACAGATCAAAAACAGTTCAAATAATTAAAATGAAATTGGGTAAATGATTTGAGTGCATGTTTGCCAGAAGAAGACATACAAACAGCCAACAAATGTGCTTTAAAATGCATACTATATATCAGGAAAGTGAGATATCACCTCACTCAATTGAGAATGGTGATTATGACAAAATAGAAAAATAGTACAGAGACAAAGAACCCTTATACACTGTTGATATGATTATAACTTAGAGCACATATCATGGAGAACACCATGGAATTTTCTCAAAATTAAAAAAAAATAACATTTACAGTCTGTTTTACATCACTTTGTGTATGTGTGTGTCCAGGAACAGCTGTGTGTGTGTGTGTGTGTGTGTGTGTGTGTGTGTGTGTGTGTGTGTGTGTGTGTGAGGGGGGGTGGAGGCTGGAGGTCAAGGTGGAGAATCTTCTTCCATCACTCTCAATGTAATTTTTTTAGACAGAGCCTCCAAATGGACAGAGAAAGGAAAAATTTCTTTAGACTACCTGACCAGCCAGCTCCGGGTCTCCTCCTCCATAGTGCTAGAAGTACAAGCATGCCCCTTTGCATTTCACTTTTATTTATATGTGGGTGCTGGAAGGTCCTCATGCTTGTCAGAAAACACTTTTACTAAGTGAAATGTTTTGACATCTCACAAACACCATTAAATTGTTTTTCTTTCTAAACTCACAAAAATTCAACCACCTCTTTCTCAGTATTTTTCACTGATCTGGAATGATATAATTGACAGTATATTCACATGTTGAAGTAATTTCTATCTTTCATTCCATGCTTCATGTTCATATTTTAAAATATTTTTCATAAATATAGATTATAGGAACATTTTATTTTAAATATTCTGGTTAGGAATGAAATTTATATTTTCTTAGGGGGAAGCAGAAGTTTTTGTATTCATAGTGGCTTTAAACAGAAACAGAATCTGTAGACTCTATACTTAGAAAATTCTCATGAAGGATGCACTGATGTGACCGTGGAAGCTAACATTACCCCAAATCCTCCTAACCTAGTGCATACTTCCAGTGTGAGTCAGACATGGAGATTCAGCGTTTTAGAGATAGGCTGAAATTCACAGGCTTGAGATTCTCTGATATTTCAGTTCAAGTTTAAAAACAAGAGAGAAGCAGTTGCTCCTAGTGGAAGGCAGACAGGCTTTTCCATTTATTTCAATTATTCAGATGAGGATATTACCAGGAAGCATCTACCTTACTCAGTCTACTGATGGCAATCATGTTCAGTAGCTCTCAAAATCATATCTAAAATAATCATTGATTTCATTTTTGTTCAACGTATGAACAAGTCAAATCAATAAAAGCAATAGCCAACATAATCTTTTTCTGTGGCAGAATAGCAGCATGAAAGAAGAAAAAGAAAGAAAGGAAATGGAGAGAAAAGAGGAAGGAAGGAAGGAAGGAAGGAAGGAAGGAAGGAAGAGGAAAGAGAGACATATGAAGAGAGGGAGTAGAGACACACAGAGAGAGAAAGAGGAGACCAAGCTAGTCCCATCAATGAATTTCTATATTCATTATTCCTTCCAGCCTCTAATTTTGTTCTAGGAGGCAATAGTGGAAGGCAATTATTTTCAAACTGAGTATAATCAATGCCTCCTATACTTGCTATCAACGATGTTCCCACTTTATCATCACCTCTGATCTTTTAAATATATTTCATCATGTTATATTGACAAAGTTTTGGCATTGGAAAAGTTAAGTGCTCAGGATACTCTCTGAGATCCATTTACTTTTAAATTCTCTGCTTCCAAGCTGGCAAGAAAGAAAAAGGGAAATTGATTTGGATGTTGCCTCAATGCTCTCAGGAACTCCTTTTTCCAGCCCTGCATTTATGGTAAGAGTGAGTTAAAGTTACTTTCCTCCAGTGTACAGAAGGGAAAGAGAAGTAACTCAGGAAAAAAAAATAGGTTGCTCACAGCATCCTTATTATTGTTATTTACTACCTCCACAGCAGTGCTATTTACTAAGAAATCCCATGCATCTTCTCAAGTTCCTGCGTTTATAATCACCTCAATTAGCAAAAGAGTCCTGCTTTGAATTAATGACCAATTTTCGGGTAAGCATATGAATTATTTTGGCCTCATAATCCATAATCTATACCACATATTTATTGTTTTCATATGTTACCCTCTTTTACATTTATTAACATATTTATCATGATCATCAGAAAATAATTGGAATCATCGTACACTAATGGTTTAATGTCCTTATTCACATGGTAGCAGATTTTCCACAGTGTCACTCAATAAGCTCTCTACTTAGTTTCAAATAATTCTAAATATACATCTAACCAATTTTTCATATGACCCCAGTACCTTCAATAAATAAAGAAGTTAAAGTGTACAGCATAAAATTAGGGAGAAATCAAAAGTCTTATAAACTGTTGATACAGATACTATGGAGAGCGGTATGGCAGTTCCTAAAGAAATTTAAACTTGAACTTCCATGTGACCCAGCAGTTCCTATTGTACATACCCAAGGAAATGCAATCACAACCATCTACAACAGCCATACTGTCCTTCCTCTTCACTATTCCTTGAACGCAGTAAAGCTTACTTTTAAACAAGACCTTTGCGTAACAACTTCCAATGCCCCTAAATGGATTTCAAAATGGCACAGATGTAAGTTCTTCTAAGTTGACTCTGTCAGTGCAATCAGCTCCACAAAGCTGTACCATATATTCCTATACTGATTCCCTGTGCCATTTTACTACCGTTATCCATCATAGCTCCTTATATGGTGTATGATGTAAATATCATGCTTGTTACCTGTATCTCCCATTAGAATATTGGCTGTGTAATGACAGGAACTTTGTCAACTTAGGTTATTGCTTCCCCTGACATCTAGGATAGTGTCTTATACAACATAGATTTTGAATAAATATATTTATTTAAAGTAAGAATAGAAAGGTGAGATGTATCATCTATTCATTCTGGAAAATTTACAAAATATTAAGATTTCTGAGTTTGCTAAATTACCATCCAAAAGTCCTAGAGCTATAGAAGACCATTTGTCTATCAGGTAAGCTCAAATTCGAAGTGTTTCTTCTGCATCGATGACTCTGTTACAAAACTCTGATGACACAAAAGGGTGGACAGTACTTTAGGTTGACTTCTCACACATACATGAATACACACGTAGCCGGAAGTTTCTCTAGTGGGGCCGGGCAGGAATTTCTCGCACTCGTGTCCCACAGCCACTTGGTCCCAAGTAAACACACAGAGGCATATATTATTTACAAACTGTATGGATTACGGATCAGGCTTCTTGCTTACTAGCTCTTATAACTTAACTCAACCCATTTCTATTAATTTACATATTGCCATGTGGCTGTTCATTACTGGTCTGCTGGCATCATGTTGCTTGTTCGGCGGTGGGCTGGCGTCTACCCCAGTCTCCTTTCTTCTCTTATCTCTCTCTCTCTCTCTCTCTCTCTCTCTCTCTCTCTCTCTCTCTCTCTCTCTCTCTCTCTCTCGTTGGAATGTACCACCTAATCTTATTCTACCTCACCATTGGCCAAACAACTTTATTTATCAACCAATCAGAGCAACACATATTCACAAGATACAGAAAGACATCCCAGAGCATACACATGCACACATATGTACACACAAAGTAAATGTACAAACTATACAAGAAAAAACTTATTACATAGAAGCATAAAGCAAGCTATATTTTCCAAAAGTAAGCAGACTCAGCATGCAAAATCAAAAGCACAAAAACATGAGACACAGGCTGCAAAGTAAGTCTAGTAATATTTTCTGAAAATTAAATGATTGCATCAATAATTCTGACAAATAACTTGAAATTGCAAAGCATAGTGAAATAAAAATAGCTGTGCTTTTAAAATTCCCCAGAAGTATTTAAGAAAAGATGTATTATAGATAGAGATAGAATTTGGGAAGTGGTATTCCTTTAGAACAAAATATTTACACTGAAGGATTTAAAAAAGTTAAAAACACACAAAAATTCACTAGAGCCCTATAGAAGAGAGTGAAATGCCAATATACCTTTAAGCTCAGTATTAAAAATTTAAGATAAAAAAATCAGATGGGTGCAATATTATTTTTGATTTTCAGATACTCAACATTGATATTTATATATATTTTTATTTATTATGTTCATTTTTTAGTGTTTCTTAAAGGAATTAAGGGCTTTGATTTGCTAGAAACGTATTTATACTTCTTAAATTGAGGTAAATGGAAGTTATTTTTAGATAAACAAAATCTAAGAATATTTGATAATAACCAATGATCAATAGGGGAAATAAGAATATGAAAAATGCACATGCTAAGTGAAACACACTCCTTGTTTAAATGTGAGTTTAAACATGAATATTTAAACTCCTTGTCATTTATCCAAAGTAATCATATTCTCACAAAAATCTGTAGAATGAGTGCTTATGCCTTACATATGAATGTTTACAGTAGTTTTACTCACAATCATCCAAATTAGAAAGAAACCTAGGTGTCTCACACCATCTGCAATGATATATTAATAAAATAGAATACTATTCAGCACTGAAAAAAATGAGCTATCAAATCATGGGAGAAAGGAACACAGAGGGAGTTGACATATGTATTACCCAGAAGTCCTCCTGAAAAAAACTACCCAGTGAATGGTTTTAATTACATGATCTTCCAAAACAGTGAAAAATATGAAAAAAAGAAAAACAGATTTGTGATTGCTAGAAGTTAATGGGAGAGAGGAATAAGAAAGGACCTCATGGTGAATTTTTACAACAATGAACTGCTCTCTATAGTACTATAGTAGTGAATAAGTTATTACAAAATAATCCAAGTTTACCAAAATAAATGCTACAAAAATCTCAAAAAAAAGTGAAGGCATAAAAATTTATTTTAAGAAATAATAAGCAAATCTTTAAAACTGAGTAAAACAGATACAATAATCTGAACAAATTCCAAGTGAAGCAAATATAAGGAAAATAGAATAGATAGATGAATAGTTAGATGCAGCATTCAAATTCAGAAAGAAGGACTGTGATGGCAGTACAATAAATAATGACTCATGTACAGGACATTATCATGCAATGTAAGAAATAAAATAATCAAAATTTTGAGGGTAAAATAAAATAGTATCTATGAACTCAACATACATAGATAAATTTCTCAAAGAACAAACTAACCATCATTTTGGAAAATATTAGTAACTTGCATATATAGAGTTAGTACTTACCAAATAAGATAGATCTATGAACAAAGAAAAATAGAACAACCTAAATACAATTAAATGTTGTGGAGCCATAAAAAATAACTCAATATAATAAAAATGATTAGTGTCATATTAAGACATTTGAACACACCCCTAAAAGTGATTGATAATGGGAATGAGGTGGGACAGATGAGTGGCAGAGCAATTGCACAGCATAAGTGAGGCCCCAAATCCAGTCCTTAGCAAGGAAAAGAAAAAAAAATGACTACCAATTTATAAATGTCTTCCTAGCCTTCATGGAGATCTAAAGTCTGAAATGCCCTTAAAAAAATCAGTGAATGGCTAATGGGATAACTGTAAGTGCCATGTGCTGTTGAAGATCCCTATGTGCTTTTGGTGCTGGTGAAGCAAACAGAATCAGTTCTCAAATTTGTTATTGTAGCTCCTAATATTGTCTCCTATGCTTCTAATTATTTGCATATATACATATTTATGTATATACATATAGTTTTTTGTTCATTTGCTTGTTGTGTTGTGTTTTAACCTAATAGTGGTTGTATGGATAGATTTATGACTACTCATTAAGTTAAATATTCATACTATATACATTTCCCTACACATACATTATACAAAAATAAAAATCTGATTTTTAAAAGAGCATAGATGATAGATTCAGGCTGCTTGCATTAGAATTTTAGTCTCAAAGGTTTCTACTGGACTTTGATGGACATAACAAGTATGTCTTTCTCACTTTCTTCCATGTCATAGTTTTTTTTTTTTTTTTTTTTTTGGTTTTTCGAGACAGGGTTTCTCTGTGTAGCTTTGCGCCTTTCCTGGGACTCACTTGGTAGCCCAGGCTGGCCTCGAACTCACAGAGATCCGCCTGGCTCTGCCTCCCGAGTGCTGGGATTAAAGGCGTGCGCCACCACCGCCCGGCCCATGTCATAGTTTTTGTTGACTTGACAAATTCCTAGACATATCTGGAAAGAGGGACTCTTAACTAAGATAATGCCTCCATCATATTGACTTGTTGTCATTTCTATTGGGCATTTTCTTGATTGCTGATTGATGTTGGGGGTTATATAAGAAAAGTGGTTGAATTTAAACCTGAAATCAAGACAGTAAACAGTTTTCTTCCGTGGGTTCCTTCCCTGACTTCCCTTGATGATGTATGTTACATACAAGAACAGAATGAAATGAACCCTTTCCATCTCAAGTTGGTTTTGGTCAGTGTTTGATCACAGAAAGAGAAAAGTAGACTGTTTACTCACTACATCATCATCATAATCATCACCACATAATAATAATAATAATAATAATAATAATAATAATAATAATAATAATAAAAGGGTTTTGCATTTAGAGAGGATCTGGGGCATGAAGAAACAAATGATTTCCTTTCTAAAAAAAAACATGTAAATGAAAATCTGGCTACCTAAGCGATTGAAAAAAGTTAGTTAGCAGTACAATCATGACACACAATAGGCATGTGTGATGGACAAATTCTCAGATAGCCTCAAAGCATCCCCTCCTCTGAGCATTCACACACCTGGATGAAACTTTTCCCTTGAAACTGGGTGAAAATGTCATGCAAAGGCAATGTAGTACCATTTATGTAGTTTTGTTGAATAAAATTGTGACTTCCACCACAGCTAGCAGAATCTGTTGATTGTGATAAATCAAGCTGTCCCATGAAGAAGGGCAGTAATGTAATAACAAGGAGGAGAGGTCAGGCTCTGGTCAACCTGAGGGTAATAAATAGCTCTCTACAACCTTAAAAGAACTGTATCCTGGACCTAGCCTGGCAAGCTTGGATGAAACTTCTTCCACAGTCTTCCTTACTATAAGCCTCATTTATAACAGCAGCCATGGCTTTGGGCAAGTTTTTGGCTTCCTGGGTTTCAGACGTATAGTCACAATAAGATGATAAGCATCCCATTTAAGTCTCTAGATAGCAATATGTAACCAAAGCTCCACGACAAATTCTGGCCTCAAGCCTCTCTTGGGAATTAAAGTGCCTGAGCTTTGTGATAAGTATTTTCTCTAAAATTTAGTGAAATTATTTTTTCTTAATTATATAAATTTGTGGCTATTTTGTCTGATTATATTTGCCTGGTATTCTTTTTTCACTGAGATAAAATAATTTTCTAAATATGTAATTACAAAGAACCACAAGCGAAAATATGTTGATTAGAGATGCTTCCTGCCCATTTCCCCCTAATAACTGAGCTGTTTGGATGGGTGGAAGGTCAATGACCAAAGAGAAAGCAACGGCTTGACTGGAAACACACATGCACAAATGACCGCTGTTGTTTGCTCTACTTTCACTGAACTGAACACCTGAATGGATAAATAACATTGGGTCTTTCATATTTTAGATTGAAGGCTGTAAATTAAAATATCTAATTAAGAGGTAAGTGTCTCCAAGAAAACTGACTGACAACGAGTAGTGGGCAGTAACAGAAATTCTGAGAAAATGGAAATGTTGGCAAAAGCACAATAAATAATGCTAAAATTTGGCATTTAAAGTAAGAAATAACAAAATAAATACATCTTTGAGACATATACAGGCTGACAACCTGTGGTCTCTGTTTTGGTATAATAAAACTAAGAACATTTCTGGATATTGTTGGTTCAATGATAAATGGGTATCAGAGTCAGGAAGGGTGTCTGAGTTGAGCTTCCCAATATTGAGTCTCTATCAAATGATTTCAGGACCACAGCTGTGAAGAGGAAGTGGGATCAAAAAGCAGGAAGCATTTAGAAGTTACTACAAATGTTAGTATTTACATCACAAAGCTATACCCCAAAAGGAGGGTATTATACTGATAGTTGGGACCAAGTCATCAGATCTCTGCATATGATACTGTCTTTGAATCCTTAAGTTATAAGTCCCAATAAGCAACCAAGACCATTTTAGATACACTTACATGTTCTAGTGAATGAGATAATATAATTATTTGGTTGGCTTTGATTTCACACATCAGCCTGTCAGCGTTTCCTTTAGACCATTTCACTTTTTATTCCATTTCAGAAACAATGGCACCAGATAACGTTCATGACAGAAATAATAGCACCATAGATTAATGATTAAATGTATTTTTCAGAACCCAAGGCCTTTTGCATTCAGTAAGACCCTATGTAAGATTACGGTGATTTCAAAAGTTACCAACCATAATAAAAATCATATCTAATGATTACATGTCTACATGTCTATGGAAATCAAGGTATCATATTCAATATTTCACTCAAGTTTAATTAATATCATATATCGATATGGTATTTCACTCGTTTAAATAATATACTGTAAGTAAGAGCCAGGGGATCAGGAAGTGTCCTGTAATATTGTGACTCCTAGTAACATCAGAAGCTACACCCATACAGTCTCACCTACATGACTGCCCAGATGTGAGCTGACCAGGCTGACACCAACGAACATGCCAAACTGTACAAGAAAAAAGCCTACCAGGCCTCAACCCTACCAAAAGAACTATAGACAACTGAGGACAGCTGGGAGGAGGGGGTGACCTTCTCCAGGGAAAGTCATGCCAATTGGTGGCCCAATACCAAACATCAGCCCTGAAAATACACATACAAGTAAAATTATAAGGATCGAAGAGGTTATATTTAGAAATATGGATGTATATATACATGCTATAAAAATTAGTGAACAAAGAGGCCATAAAATTGAAAGAGGTGTATGTAAGGTTTTTTGAGAGAGAAAAAAGGAAGGGGAAATTCTGTAATATATTATAATCTCAAAAAATAAGATACCGGGCTGGATGTGGTGATGCATGCCTTTAATTCCAGCATTCAGGAAGCAGATGTAGGCAGATCTCTGTGAGCTCAAAGGCAACCTGGTGTACAAAGTGAGTTCCAGAACAGCCAGGCCTACACAGAAAAACCTTATCTCAAAAAACCAAAATAATAAGTAATAATGATGATGATGATAATGATGATACTATGCATATTTTTTATTCAAATCAGAGGCATAGATGTGTGTGTGTGTGTGTGTGTGTGTGTGTGTGTGTGTGTGTGTGTGTGGTGTGTGTTCATGTGCATGTGAAGGTATATATGGAAACCAGGTATTAAGTTCCAAACCTCAAGCTCTCTGCCTTGCTTTGTGGGTAGGTAGGAGGGTAATAACAAAGTCTCTCACTGAGTCTGGAGTTCACCAACGAGCTAGTCTGGTTAGAAACCAAGTTCTGAGTATCCATTTGTTTTCACTCCTCTCTTGTCCAACTAGTACCATGGTTACCGGTGACTTGCTATGATGCCTGACTTTGTGTGGGTGCTGGGAACAGACTTGGATCCTCCTGCTTGTGAGGCAAGTACCCCACTGAGCCTTCTCCCTTTGCAATCCTGCTAGCCTAAATGATGTGGAAATTTCTAACACAAATGACAATTTTAGCCTAAATATAGCTACAATTTCTTGTATAGTAATAAAATAAACAACTATTGGTAATAACGGGTTTCTTGTTTGCTTTTCCTTCTTTGGTGAATTAAACACAGGGCTTCTCAGTCTAGGCCCGAGCTCTACCACTGAGCTACCAACATAGACTTTAATATTTTAAAGTGATTCATTAAATGCTGTACATTCTTTATTATTTAGAAACATTTGAGTCTCAAATCACTTTGCAGATTTCCACGATAAAATTTGTACAACTTTTCTGATTTTTACCATCTCATTTATTTGTTATTGGGGTCTTTGTTGTTTTAAGGCTGATGCTCATATTTTATCACTGGGGAGTCTACCATATTTATGTAAAAGAAGGAATAGATGATCTTTGAAGGGAAAAGTAAATAACCATTCAGACCCTTAAGAACAGTTGAATGGGTTATTTTTCAAAGGCCAATCCTTTCCATGCATCAGGATCCTTTTGTATTACACAAAAAGCTTGGCTCCCTAGGCTAAGATAAATGCTCAAAATTTAATGCAAAACTTGCAGAGTAATTCAGGTTTATTAAGCTAATCTCGCAGTACCACTACAGATGGCCTGAGAGCGGCTGGAGGCTGTCAAGGAAGGCCACACACAGAGCGGACCACAAACTCCTTGGCACTGTGCAGCTGTGCACTGCACCCTGAGTCCTAATTACGTCCTGGAGGCAACACTTTCTAGTTAGCAGAAGAAAACCTCGGGGTCAAAGAAAGCCAGAGCACAATCTACAACGTCCTGCACAGAAGGAAGAAAGTACAGTCGAGCTGTTTGGTTGTTGACTATTATCACTACTCCTGGATGTAATGATTTTTATCCATTAGAAAGGAAGGGTGATTACCACAGTGTATTTGTGCTGTCTTTTGTCTGAAGGGATTGTTTGGCTTGGTGGTGTGTGGAATTTAGAAACGCCTATGAAAATGTCATATTTTATTTGCTTGTACAAATGGTATCAACCTATTCCTTAACAAAGTTTCTATTGAAAGTCAGCTTTGTACCAGGAATTATGCCGTTTTGTTGCATCATGCATGAAGCACAAGTGGTCCTTGGGAGTTTACTCTGTGTGAGGAACATAAACAAGTATGGTTTGCCTTGTTCTTCTTAGTGGGAAGACAACCAGTGATGGTGGGAGAGATGGAAAACAGAGAAAGAAAGATTAAAAACCCACAAAGTGAGATCTTCAGAAGTATTTGAAGGAGAGCCTAATAAAAATACCCTATATTGAGAGGATTGCTCCAAAACTGAAAAGAAGCTTCTCCTTCAACATAAGCAGATAATAAAGTGAAAAAAATTCTCTGATCAGAGTTTATAACTAGATTAATCTCTGAGCATAAAACTAAGCATTTAGAATGCAGTTTGATATGATTATTTAGTAAAATAAGAGAAATTTGTTTTCTCCCAGAGCATAAAGCCCACTAAACAAGGGGTACTTGGCCAGGATTTCAGTATCACACATAAGTTCTTTCCTACGCAGGAAACTTTAAATCCAGCCATAAAGCAGCTGGGTACTCTGTAATATGTACACCAATTCTGCACCAATGGGTGTATCTTGCCAGTACAATTGTTTCCATTCTTTTCTGGCTTTACAAATGGGTAAAATGATTGCTGAGTTTTCTACTGTGGCATCCTATGTTGTACCATCCTGCACTGTGAATGCCAGACAGTAGGAAAGAAACTCCTAAGCCAGTACCAGCTTGATTTTCTTCATGCCCTGTGACTGAAATCTAAAAAATCTTCAGCAATAGTATCTTATTACCCTGGTCTAGGGAATTATTGGCAACTGATGGCTGAGGGGGGAGTGGGAGTCATGGGAGTGGGTGTCCTGTGGCCATTGGAAGGTCTTTCATGCTCCAGTGGATCACCCTACATGTATATAAATACTATCAGCACTAACTGCACTTGATTTACAAAAAGAAGACAGGAAGTTGGATGGGAGATGGGGGCTACGGATCTGGGTGAAGCAAGGGTGGACATGATCAAAATATACTCTATATATGTATGAGGCTTTCAAAGAGCAATTGAAAACATATTTTGAAAGGTGAAAAGTTGATGTGTGTTCCCTTATTTAAAATATAAGGGTTGACAGTCCCTACTACTTTGACTGTGAGTATATGAGTTTGTTTTCTAATGGTGAAGGATATGAAAATACTGCAGCTAGGTCACAACCACTTCTATTTCAATCAGATAACAAGCTTAGTCTATCTCAAAGCCTGTGAACAAAATTATTGTTTTACCCCTTTGTACAATGCTGATGTGGTCCTGAGATTTTTCTAGAATCTTCCAATATCCTCAAACTCACCTCCTAAGCACATACACAGGTGCCCTCTGCTCTCAGATCCCTTACCTACTTACGAGGTAGAATCTGTAACAAGATGAGGCTCACAGATCTGCCTCCACACCTGACACTGGTGTCTTTTATTTCTTTCTCTATTTTCTTATTAATGTTCTTGTATATCCTTTTGCTACTAATGGGCAGGGTCTGAATGGGTGTTTCTAGCTGCCTTGAATTTTATCCAAAGCACTGGAACAAATGTAAACAGATTACTAAAGTGGCATGATAACTATTCAAAGCAATGTGATCTTTTTGTAAGAAAACCTATAGTGATCTATAGGTTAGAAAGAAACACATTGTAGCATTAGGGGACTGGAGAGATATAGCTCATTGGTTAAGAACACTTGCTACTCTATCCCAGGACCCAAGTTCAGTTCCTATCTTATCTTCTTCTGACCTCCTAGAGGTGAAAAAAAAAACACAGTCACACAAACATATACATAAATAAGAGATAAAAAATATATCTTTACAGAAAGTGTGACAGCAGGTCACATGACTATGGGTACTCAAGGGTCCCAATTTTTTTTTTTAAAGACTCAAGGGAAGGAGTAGTTTGGTTAATAAGAGGCATGTTTCTCTACTTTTATTGGCAGATTGCATTATACAGCTGCTGGGAGTCAACTGTCACTGATAAAGATCAACCCAACAGAACCAAGGGTTCTGGTAGAGGACTAAGCCATCATGTAAGGCGTGTTGGAGTTACTGCCTTTTGAATGAACTGGCTGTTTCTTGCTGTAGAATCCATAGCTTATCCCCATCTGATACAAATCTGGGATTTATTTCCCAGAGTTTAAGGGTACAATTTCCTCTGTGCATTTGGGGTATAATGATAATGTCCCCAAGCTATGGGTAAAAACAGTCACACAGTCAAAAACAAAAAAAAACAAAAAACAAAACAAAGCAAAACAAAACAAAAAAAAAAACCTGCTTTCCACAACCAGGCCTTTGTTCCTTTCTCCAATGTAAATGTAGAGATCTGCCTTCTGCCTTCCTGCAATTGTCTTTATTGGCAGGCATTTGGTCAGTGTTAGTGTCCAGGCAAAAGTTTCTCATTTGAGACACTTTCAGATGCACCATGGCATGGAGTTACTACATGTCTGAAAATGTTGATTCATAGCCACTGAGATAGATGGAGTACAAGCATGCCCAGGTTTTACCTTGCCTACAGATAAGAGTAGTGATGACCTAAACTAACCTCACACTAAAAGATTCTTAACTCCTTGTATTTGCTTTCACCTCGGGTTGGTTTATTAACACAGATTACTGCTTGCGTTTACCCTGAGGAAATAATGGGAAAGGTAATCAGCCATTTGCTTCTTCCGAAGAAAAGTAAGCTTTCCCACAGACCTGCTGAAGACCTGCCGCCAGAGTGGCTAGAAGGTGCCAGATTCTGTTTCTTGTGAAAATTAAAATTAAAACCTCTCCTTTGTTCTACAGCCTAGGTGTAATCCTTAGACCTAAAAAAGTTCCCTTTAAGCAACCGATTATGACGAAAGTGCAACAACAGACCAAAAGCTGCTGCAGGTGTTCCCCCACTGCTCATGCAGGTTGCTTAATAACAGAGGACGCTTACTGACCCGTGGAAAAACGTGAAAAATGGCTCATAAGAGCCTTTGGAGGCAGCGCAGGGAGAAAAAGACAGTTCTTACCTTCTTCGTAACTTTTACTGATTATAGACTTTTAGCTTAATACCTATTCACACTTAGGAATGTACATAAGCACAAGAATTCCTCTCTTAGATTCCTTTGTTGATCTAATCCCTAGTTGACTTCACCAGAAAACGTCTGCTAGCCACTGGCGTTTCTGTGCCACCAATGAAAGCTGACAGTTATTGCTCTATGTGTGAATCTTACCTACCTTGACGACCTTGAGAAATTCAAGTCTCGCATTACATTGCCAAAAGAACTAGTGTTGTAAATGTATATAAGCCGGTACCCTTGCTGTGGAAGAAAAAATTTTGGTAGAACAATTAAGGACATGGTGTGAGCTGATTCATTCCCCACCCCTCAGATCCTAGTTCCTCCGCTGATTGAAGCGTCTCCTTTGGACCCTCAGAGAAAGTCCTTAAAGGCTTTCATTATACAGTCATTTCTCTGCTGTGCACAGCCCTTCTCACAAAAAATCTGATTCTAATCATATTCATGTTCTCTTATGCATAGATATAAGATGGTAAATAGAAGCATCAACCTAAGAGCTCACTTTGAGAAGAGCTTGCCTTATTGTTCGTGTACCCAAACCCAATCTAGTCCAGATCAGCCCATTTCCCGTAGTTCCAGGATTAGGTTCCAGAGTATCTTAAATAGAACTGAGGCATTAACAAAGAGTTGCCAAGAGGAGTAACTTATTGCTGTTGTTAAAGCACATATACTGCAGCTCAGTGTCAGTCGATACTTTAGGTTGCTAACTGTGTGCTGAGTGAATTTTTCAGAAAGGGTGGATGGCATCGCACCTTCAGGAAAGGGTCTCCGGCACCAAGCACGTTGTTAGGAGAAAGACATGCACACATCCCAAAGTTGAATCCCAAGTTGCTAAGCTATGCCTTATGCTTTGCCAGCCTCACTTTGTGTACAGAGGGCAAGAACTTGAGTTTCGATTGCACAAAGATGTGCTGTTAAAATGCACAAGTGTTTATCTAAAACCCTTTTTTTCTACTGTGAGCTTCAAGCATCTATTTCAAAAGTATAAATATCACTTATTTTTCCCAAAATTTGTGCAATAAAAAATGTTACTGCTAGAGCAGACTGAAAAGGTGCAGTTTCCTGGGAAAGGGCAGACAACATTTCTCCCTTCTCTTTCTTCCCTCTACATTCTCCATACTCCTTCCCATTCTGCTTCAAATTTATGGCCTCTTTTTTCACTAACTGCTTTGGCATGCATCTATGTCTATGTCTATATCTATGATAATGTGCCTGCTCAGTCCCTACAATATTAATTGTATGCATATTTTCAAAGCTGACCTTTTGGCACAAGACAACTAATTGGTGTGCTCTTCCATGGTGAAGGCCACCTCTCCTACTCCCAACTTTCCTCAGGTGCCAGTACTTCTTTTTGTAGTGTTGAGACTAGAATTTTGTCTCTCTGGACCTTCTTCAGGTCTTAGGCAAGTAACCATGGCTGCTGAGATCATGAGTACAACAGCATGTCAGAGGCCAGGAAACAGCATTTTACAATACTAATTTCCATTCTCTGACCTTAAATTCATTCTGCCCCCTCTTCCTTGATATTCCCTGAGTTATGTGGTACAAAGTTAATGTAAGGTCCCATGTAGGACTGAGCACTCATAGTCATTTATTCTTAGCACTTTAGCCAGTTTTGATTTATTTTCATTAACTTCTGTCCATTGCAGAATGGACCTTCTTTGACCAAGGTAAGAGCAGCACAGGTTTATGGTTATAAAAATAAATATCTAGAAGGTAGTTTGACAGCATGACCACTGAGCAAAATCATATTAGTAGTTTCCTCTGTAGGGATGATAGTCTCCCCAGCCACGAGCTTCTGACCAAGATTATAGTACTAAAAATGAAATTTCGTCCTATGGTATACCTGAATTCTGATCAAAAACTGGTTTGTTACCAGCACCTCATAAAAATCATGTCACTAAAGCACCTGTGGAAATACCTTGCCTGCCATGTTGATATTATAAGATGAAAGATCCAGCCCTGGGTAAAACCACTGGTATGTTTCTCCCTAGCAACCTGTATATCACTTTCTGGCACCATGACAACCAGGCAGCAAAGAGGAAATTTCCCAGGCAGTTTGAGATTAATTTATTTATGTCTTGACACTAAAGTATGTGGAATCTTCAGAAATAGGGTCTTAACATCTAGCTATGGTGGGCAATGATAATAACCTGTATTTTGTTTTTAACCTGGGCTGGTTAGTTTTTGTCAGTTGACACAAAACTCGAGTCATCTAGGAATAGAGAACCTCAATTGAGGAATTGGGTCCATGAGATTGACCTGTGGACATGTTGGGGCGGGGGCATTTTCTTGATAAATGATTGACTTGGAGGGACAATCCTACTGTGGTTGGTTTCATTCCTGGGCAGGTAGTCCTGGATTTGATAAGAAAGCAAACTGAGCAAGCCATGGAAATCGATCCATTAAGCAGAATCCCTTCTTCTCCTCCACCATCTGCTTCAATTCCTGCCCCCACTTCCTTCAATGACAGATTGTGACCTGGAAGTTGCAAGATGAAATAAACCATTTTCTTTCCGACTTGTTTTCAGTCACGATGCTTATCACAGCAATGGTAAAATCCACAATAAAACCTCTGGAAGTCTCTCGGACTAATACTCATCGGAAATTATTTCATTCTCAAGAGTTTTGAGAGATTTAAAGAGGGTCTCACTATGCCCTATGAAGCCATGACTGGCCTGGAATTCTGTATAAAAGAGACAGGCTTAAGGTTTTCTTTTAACAATCCATGTGTTCTGGGAGCAACACTATCCACCTATGCACAGTACCTCTGTTCAAACTTCTTAAAACAAACACATAAACTGTATTTAGTAATTAGGCTGTGAGCTAGTAGATATTCATACAGCTTTTTCTTACATTCTTATTTTAGTTAATCCACTAACTACCCTCTCTCACTTCCCTCCCACACTCTCACCCTTATCGCTGCTCAAACCTTTAACATCTGTTACCCCACCTTTTCTTTTCCCATTGCATATGTTCTCTCATCCACCCCAATTACATTTGTAATTGTGTTGGAAAAGAGCAGGTTTATTATAACCCTTCATTTTGTATATCCCATCCCTCACCCCTCCTTGCTTAATGAATTACTCTCTTAACAAGGACCAGCTGACACTTAGAACATCTTGTACACAGCTCTTAAGTGTTTGCTATACAGGGATGAAGTTGGGTCCCCAGATTCCTCTTTTATAGGAAGCATCTAAATATGATCAAAAGTTCAAGCCAAAAAAAAAAAAAAGACTTTGAACTTAAGGGAAAACAAATCTAGTTTTAAATTTCAGCAAGGTTCATTCTCAGAAAATATTTTGTATATTAGGATAAAAATAATATAATTAAAAACTCAGGTTTGTTTAAGCTTTGTTTTTTTAAATACTAGAATACAAGCTACATAGTAGTAAAGAGTTCCCTATGTTTGTGATTCTTTGTTCTTAACACATCAAACATAGCAGACACATGGCAGGAACATTAAAAGCTACTATTAGATTGAGTAAAATACTTCCTCAAAGTTGTTATTTTTCCTATAAGATAGGTGTAACATAAAATATTGCCATAGAAGAGTACACAAAGAGGTACTTTATTATTGTAATTATTATTATTTTACTCATTATTGTATGAGAAAGATTAAGAAAGACATGTGATAAAACAGGTTATGCAATCCATTCTCCCTCTAAATCAATCACCGCAGTTATTTATGGAAAGTTTATTGTCTTGGCAAAGTCATTACAGGAAGTGATTGTCCTTGGTAACTTAATAACCATCCTCTAGATGGAAAGTACTGGTTCTGTGTAGGAAGGAATACGAAGCTGGAGTGGGGGACCACTGCTGAATCCTACTCTACCATAGCCTTAGCAAGTGGGCCACCTAACTGTTCATCTGATGAAAGAAGGAACAGTACTTTTTTTCCGTTCTCATTGATAAATCAATCAGTGCTCCACAAAATACTATTATGAGTTAGTACTCTGAGATATAGGCATCGGCTTTTGAATCATGAGATGAACTTTCGGAGCAAAAATAATGTCCCATTGACATATATAAAATCAATGGAATGGAATCCATTTCTATTTGATTGGCATTTAATAACTGTGTAATGTTCAATTCAATGAATGGATATTTTTAGCTTTGTAAAATGATTAATATCTACGTATTTTCATATTTTATATTTAAGAGATCCTGAAGACATGTAGTTGTGATTAACTTGAGGAGTTTAGAATGTACTCATACAATGTACATGACATACTATGCCAGAAATTCAGATGATAAATGAGGATCACATTAAAATCATGCTGTTGTGGGTTTTTTCTGAGTCTATTTGCATACCAGATTCAGAAACAATAGACCATAGGATTTCTTCTAAGACTAAACTCAGCGAGACAACAGTTTTTTTAAGGTTACTCCAAGAGCATGGGTGAAGAGTTACTTCCAGGAATATGGATGAAGTATTAATTATAGAAGCATGTTTGAGGAGTTACTTAAAGGAACCCAGATGATTCAGGCATTATGATTTTTAAAAGATGCAATACTGCTGGGCGGTGGTGGCTCATGCCTTTAATCCCAGCACTCGGGAGGCAGAGGCAGGCAGATCTCTGTGAGTTCGAGGCCAGCCTAGTCTATAGAGCGAGATCCAGGACAGGCAGCAAAGCTACACAGAGAAACCCTGTCTTGAAAAAAATAAAAAAAAGGTGCAATACTGGATATTGGAGTCCTCTGTGCAACCTGCAAGTAGATTCACCACTGAAGAATCCCATCCACGTCTCATTCTTCCTTCCCCTAACCATTCACTGTGTATATAAACTTCAGGGAAGGGACTTGTGAGTCTTGGAAGTGTCACAAGCTCCATGAGCATCCCCCTACATTTATATAGGGATGAAAAAGCTACACATTGCATGCCTTAGATATCTAGAAGAGGAGAAAATCTGCACACTGAATCATTCTAAAAGTCATGGAGCTTGAACATTTAGGAGTCATACAAACTTATGTAAGGGTCCAGGAGATACTATGGTAATAAAAAAAAAGCATTCAGCCAACAGAAGCCATGCACATTACATAGCATACCTTATCAGTACACAAACTGTAGAATATGGAAAATCCAGAACTTTTCAGTCAAAAAACTATTAACCATTCATGGGTACATGCTGCAACCATTCCTGACAAGGTGCATTGTAGAGTCTTCAGACTGTGACACTAAGTAAGCTCTTAGAACCAACAGCTGTGGAGTTACTTACAGCTATTTCACCAACACCTACACGAGTTGCTTCATGATTGACATGTGTGTCAGCGGTTCTCACTCTTCCCTGACACCAGAATGATAAAAGATCTCATTACATCTCTTAAGTGTTCTGACTTCCCTGCTCTATTCTACTTAGACTACTGATAATATAGTCCAAAGAAACATTAGATTTCTCTTTGAAGGAAGAGCCCTTGGCCTCCTTCTTGTTGATTTACTCTGTTGTTGCTGATGTACACTGCTCAGTCAGCCTCTTATATATAAAACAAGAAATGATTTTATTTATTAATTATATTAAAATTGTTTTTATTCATTTTACATACCAACCACAGATCACCTTCTCTTCCCTCCTCCTGCCCCCCAGGCCTCCCTCCACAAACCACTCTCTATTCCCTCCTCCAAAAAGGTGTGCTTCGCACAGGGAGTCAGTGGAGCTTGGTACATTCAGTTGGGGCAGGTCAAAGCCCCTCCCCCTGCATCAAGACTGTGCAAGGTGTCTCACCATAGGTAATGGGCTCCAAAACACCAGTTCATGCACCAGGGATGGATCCTGATCTTACTGCCAGGGGTCCCCTTAAGCAGCTCAAGTTATACAACCATCTCACTTAGAGGGCCTAGTCCAATCCCATGGAGGTTCCACAGCTGTTGGTCTAAAGTTCATGAGTTCCCACTAGCTTGATTTTGTTATCTCTGTAGGTTTCCCATAGCCAGAACCTGGAAACAACCAATGTCCCTCAACTGAAGAATGGATAAAGAAAATGTGGTACATGTACACAATGGAGTACTACTCAGCAGAAAACAAAAACAAACAATGACATCATGAAATTTGCAGGCAAATGGATGGAACTAGAAAATATCCTGAGTGGGGTAACCCAGATTCAGAAAGACAAACATGGTATGTACTCACTCATAAGTGGATACTAGATGTAAAGCAAAGGATAATCAGACTACAAACTATAGCTCCAGAGAAGCTATCTAACAAGGAGAACCCTAAGAGAGATGCATGGATTGCCCTGAGAAGGGGAAATAGATGAGATCTCCATGAGTAAACTGGGGATGGGGGTGGGGGCAATACAGGGTGAGGGGTGGTTGATGAGACCATAAGGGAACAGAATGGTCGAGCTGGAACAGGGACAGAGTGGGAGAGAAATTAAAGAGATACCATGATAGAGGGAGACATCATGGAGACAGGGAGAAACCAGGTGCTAGGGAAGTTCCCAGGAATCCACAAGGATGACCTGTAGATGTAACCAACCGTCTTATTAAATAAGAAACACAGAACCAATACAAAGAAGAAAGCCAAGAGATCAGAGCTAAGAGCCTTACCCGCCTCCTGCAGCTAGCTTCTTAAGCCAAGAGACCTCTCCAAAAAAGAGCTACTTCCTATCTGTCTTTATATAGACTTTCTGTTCTGCCTTCTCATTGGTTGTAAAACCAACCACATGACTGCCTCATCTCTGTCTGTTGTACAGCCCTCCAGGTCTTCTATGGTATTGAGATTAAAGGTGTGTGTCTCCAATGCTGGCTGTATCCTTGACCACACAGAGATCTACCTAGCTCTGCCTACCAAGTGCTGGGATTAAAGGCGTCCACCATGAACGCCCAGCTCTGCTATGGCTTGCTATTAGCTCTGAGCCCCAGGCAACTTTATTTATTAACATACAAATAAAATCACATTTCAGTACAATTAAAATATCACCATATTTCCCCTTTTCTATTTTAATAAAAAGAAAAAAGGAAAAAGGTTATAACTAACATAAGAAAAACTATATGCAAAAGTACAATAACTATATACAATATATAAAAGTAATAAATACCTAAACAATGTCTAGTCCATTTGTATTTGACAAATTCAGAGAAAATAATTCCATTATCTATCCTATTTTGGTAAGTCCAAAATGTACCTAATTCACTTTCTATCCTAACTAATCTTCAACTATAACTAACTAATCTTCAACTATAACTAACTAATCTTCAACTCCGTCAGAGACCCAAGAAGGAAATAATATTACCTAACAGAAATGAAAACAGGAAGTACATGCAAGCAACTTCCAAAAACTTGTGAGTTGACAGAAACAGCCAGCTGCCTGGACAGTCACCTGAGGTTTCTCCGCCATGTTGGGGCATCATCTTCAGCCTATAAGCTTAGCATATCTGACAGACTCATTTGTGAAGTAGGATGTACACAAGGTCAACAGTTCAACCTCACATTGGGTGAGAGCAGTCCATGCACCAGAAACACCTGAATTCCACTAGTGTCATGTCATGACTCAGGATTTTAAATTCTGGAAATTGTTGATGTTTTTTTTAATTCAGCTGTCCATTCTTCTTGGCTGTGTATATATGGCTTCATCTCAGCATCCCGTTCTTCTCCACATCCCTCTATTAAATGCCAGTCTACTATTGAGAGGCGTGAGCTTAGTTACTCTTCAAGAATAACTGTTTCAGCTGCTGTTCCATTGCACATCAGAAGCCATCGGCCCACTGCCTGTTCAGCTGCCTTAGAAGAAAAGGGCACTGTACCTTTTCCGGATTGCGAATCCCAGCTTAGACTACTACCAATAATGGGGAGGGTGCCTGAGCTGTCCTACCCTGGTAATCAGATTGGTGAATACCCTAACTGTCATCATAGAGCCTTTATTCAGTAATAGATGGGAGCAGATGCAGAGATCCAGAGGCAAGCTCCAGGAGTCCAGTTGAAGAGAACAAGGGGTGTCAAGAAATGCTTTTTATTTAAGGACAACTGATAGCACACAGATGGAGGATAGCAACCTAGATAAAAAGGGGTATGGCAGAAGGAAGATTGTCTGCTTTTTGCTCCCCTGGCCTCCTGCTTGTTGATTTGCCTGTTGTTGCTGCTGCTGATCCCTTCACTAACATCAGAAACAGCGTTCTCAAGGCTTCTGTCCTTGACAGAGGAATGACCAGTGGCTCTCCAGTAATCTTCCATGCTCTCAGCACCAGACTGGAATTGCTGAGGCACCCAGGCTTATGGACTGAGCAAGTACCAGTTCCTCAGTCTCTCAAGTGTGAGACAACTGTGGTTACTATTTTAGCAGAAGATGATTTCATAAATTTGTTATATTCATATATTTCTTTCATCCCATCAGTTATGTTCCTCTGGAGAACCTTGACTAATATACTGACCCTTACACTATCTTTTGTAGTTTATGTGTGTTGTCACAATATACTTTGAATGGGCAGACTCAATACTGGGTTATCTTGAAATGTCCTCTGCCAAAGACATTAGCCCATTAATTTTCAATTTAGCCTCAGGCAGATTCTTAAAAACGAGGGCAGAAGGCAGCCAGATTGTTTGCCAAAATACTGCAAGAATGGCCTCTTTCCCCACTGCTGTTATAGACCTTGCTCTGTCCTGAACTCTCTTGAGCTGGGATTCTACAGTTCACATTGCTCTCAGCGGTCCTGTCTTCAGGGTCCTAACACCTTTCTCAGTCAAAAGTCCCAAAGCTTTCCCAATCCTCCCCTATGGCTAAGTTATTCACAGCAATATCATGCTTCCTGGTGCCAACTTCTGTGTTGGTTACTTTCTATAAATGCAATTAAACACTATGATTGAGGCAATTTATAAAAGAGAGAATCTAATTGGGCTATGGTTCCCCAAGGTTAGAATCTATGACGGCAGAGTGGATCAGACTTTCCAAGCTTCATTCTCCTCACTTAGTGGCATACCTCTTCCAACAAGGCCACACACCTAATCCTCACTAAACTGTTCATTCAGCAGGGGACAAATTATTCAAACATGTGAGTCTATGGGGGCCATTTTGATTTAAATAGCCACACTCTCAAAACTTTTACATTTTAAATAGAACTCCCAACACTTTCAGTAATCTAACACACACACACACACACACACACACACACACACACACACACACACACACACCTGTCCTTAAATTATCTTAAATTTTGCATTCAAATTTTAAAATATCTTGGTCATATCTGACAACAGATAAATTAAAATAGCCTAACTTAAACATAACTATTCTGAGCCCTAAGACCACTTTGTTAATCTTTTCCCATATAAATAATACACATAACTGGAAAATTCCTTTGTTGTAGACAAATTCCTTTCCATCCCTTACTTTTGCACATATCTATTTCAAATACTTAGGAACAGAAGTTATTCCAAATTTTATGTTTTCTAAATTTTGGTAATATTTGCCCATAACTAACAAAGAATTTGGGGGATGAGATCCTAGTCAAAATACAAAATGTACTTATATTTCATATACACTTTATAGCTTTAGCTTAAAATTAGTTTCATGCAATATATTTAAATGCAGGTGTGTTTTTACTGTGACTCATCACAGTACAGTGAGTCCAGATGTACTATTTTTCACTTATTGGCTCATGTTAATACTCAGAAAATTTCAGATTTAGGGACAATATATGTTTTGACTTTTGGATTATAAATAATAATTCTATAGTATAGGAGGTTGCCAGCATCTACCAAGTACAACCTTTTTACATGCTATGATTTTTTAGTTAGATGATTTGGACATACATTGCTACAATGAATTTGAGGTGACTAATGTAATTAGCAAGAGAACATCAATGCGCATGACCAAGTAAATCTAACTCACCTGTTATCACATGTGATATACCTCAGATTTACACTGACTCCTGTACTTATAATTATAGCTCAAAGTTTCTCTGTTATTTTGTTAGTAGATATTTAAAGCTTCTCGTTGAAATCAGAATAATTTTCTTTCTGCTCTATTGGGATTAAAAAGCTCTAAATCAATGCAGGAAATATCTTCTCAGTGGGGGAAGAGAATAAGAATGATCAGACGTTCTATCAACAACGTCAATAATCTTTAAGAACTGGTTCTTTTCTTATACACAAGTGCTGATTTTAAAACTAATTTCAAACCAACACTATGAACTAATATTTGATTAAATGTGAATACCTGAAGTTATTTGAAAATTTGCAATATAAAAAAATTCTTGGTTATGATTGGAACAGAAATCAACTATCTCTCCATTGAATCATGCGTCTTTTCTAATGTTCCCTAACTGCTTACCAGTAGGTGGCCCTGCACTGAGTGGCTACCACTGACATAAAAGACAGACAGAACATTCTTGAGGTGGAAATATCTAGAGATAGAGCAGCTGTGGTCCCTCTGACAGGTAGACAGGCAAGAGTACCACAGGCTGCAAGCCTTGATCCTGGTCTAGGTCTGTAGGAACTGTTGCTGGTAGATTTAAGTGAGGTGAGGACATCAGTGAGGATACCTGTAGCTGAAGCCATCTCTAGTCCCGCCCAGGCCATCAGCCACTCAGTCTCAAATAAACACACAGACGCTTATATTACTTATGAACTGTATGGCCATGGCAGGCTTCTTGGTATCTAGTTCTTACATCTTAAGTTAACCCATTTCTATAAATCTATACCTTGCCACATGGCTCGTGGCTTACCGGGATCTTACACATTGCTACTCATGGCCGCAGCTGGCAGCATCTCCTCTGCCTCAGCCTTCCACTTCCCAGAATTCTCCTCTCTCCTTGTAACGCCTACACTTCCTGCCTGGCTACTGGCCAATCAGCACTTTATTTATCAATAAATCATCCACAGCAGACACCTGACTCAAACTGTTTTGAAGCAAAAGTAAGCCCACACTGCAGAGAAGCAGAATTCTTGGAAGAGAGAGGTCCAATCTCACAGTCTGGGTATGCTTTACCCCATAAGAGTAAACAGAAAGAGTGGCTGGTTATGAAGTGAGAGGTTTGGCCACAGAAGGCAGTGTTGTTTGTTTTTTTAAGATAGGGTCTTCTGTAGCACTGGCTAGCTTCAAATTCATAATCTTCTTTCCTGAACCTCCTCAGTTTAACAGTTAAACATCAGCATAACAACTGATGTTATCAAACTTCATGCAATGGGAAAAGTAAATTGATGCTAGCTCTAGAGCCAGATGACCTGGATTTCGGGGCAATTATCTGTGTGATATCTGGCAAATAGTTGTTTCTTTCTGTGTTATGATCTCCTTATTTTAAATTAAAATGGTGGTTAAAATGAACTAGCAATGTCTGTGCAAAGATTTTGCACCTAGCTGAGAGATTATACCCATTATAGAAATAAAATCTTCAAAAATGTCATTTTTTTTCTCTTAATTAGTAGAGAATCAGTGACAGACAAAGAAAGTATCTGAAATAGAGTTTGGTTTCTTCTTTCAAGTCTCACCATGTAGAACATAATAAAGTTTAGAGTTAAATGCATGATTATAAGCACTGACTGACAGATCATTTCCTTCAGCTAACTAATCAGTCCGCCTTAAGTTGTACCATAACTCTAATACTAACTTTAAACCTTAAAATGATTCATCTACGTTAACTGCAAAGTTTCCAGGCTATGTGCCAAGCCCCATCTTGCATCAGAAACTTCTGGATTACTTGCTAATATCTGCTTTTCTGTTGCTAAATCTACTCCGTCTCTAAGTGAAGACTGCAGTTACTAGATCTTAGCTATCTGTGTGAATTTCTCTTTACAAGGACAATTTTGTTTCATATGTACATGTAATATTTTCCTTAAATATAAAATTGATGTTGAGGACTGCTTAATAAAGCATCAAGATACAGGTTGTGTTTTGTTTTGTTTTGTTTTATTTTAAGGATATCGTCTTACTAAAGGATGAACTTTGTTTGTTTGTTTTTTGAGATAGGTTTTTTCTGCCTAACCGCTCTGGCTGCCCTGGAATTTGCTTTGTAGACCAGGCTGGCCTCAAACTCACAGAGATCCACCTGCCTCTGCCTCCCGAGTGCTGCAATTACAGATGTACACTACCACCACCCAGCTGATACAGGATATTTTTAAACTGATAGCAATTTATCTGAAACTGATCATGAGACCATAGTCTCATGCCCTAAAGACAATGCCAAGGACTAAAATGGCCAAACAAAGTTTGGTTTAGGAAATGTCTGAGGAGTTGTGAGAAGCAAGCTCACTTTTATTTCCATAACTACTGTTTCCCAGGCCGCCATTCCTCAAGTGGGAAGAGGGGAGGAGGAGGTATATAGAGAAGGGAAGCAGGATAGGGAAGTCTCGGGAAAGGAGAACAGATAAAGTGAAACGTCTGCTGAAACAGCACAATAACTGCAGTTTTCTTTTAAGTAAAGTGATATTGATGGAATTCATTATTGATTCAGGATTTCAAATCTCTGACTTTTATTATAGTCTTCTATATAGTCAACTATCCCAGTTGCCTCATCTAACCTCTCTGTGTCTCCAGGTTTTTCCTGTGTAAGAACAATCGTGAACACAACAATCTCAATCAGAATATTTTGCATTTCCTACTTCTCTTACCCACCTAGCATTTTTGTGAACACCCATATGGAAAGTATTAGCTAGTCAAAGGAAGGCAGCCATCCATGAGGACACATGTCCACACGCTGTTAAAATATAAATTCCATACACAGTGGACTGCTCACCTTATTTAAAAATGCATTTTCCCCAAAATACCAACTGATTACACAAGAGAAATGAGTAAGTAGCCTTACACTGGATAAGTCTAGCAAACGCCTCCCTAATGAAGCAATCAGAGCAAACGTTGTCCACAATTACATGATTCAAAACTTGTGCACCTGAGGTAGACATAAGAAGGGCAGATTGGCATTGCTTCCCTCTAGTATAGATCTAATTGTGAGGTAACAACTGATGAGCAAAACAGAAGGACAGACTACAAAATCACTAGCCTGTAATTTTCCAAAGTAGAGTAGTCCATAATGTCACAGAATGACTAAGGTATCTTTTTTCTCAGTGAAGAATACTAAATGCCATTCATGATCTGTATTCATTTACTGTAAAGGATATGTCTGACAAACCCGGTAAGTTTTTAATGGGCCTAAAGATGAGGTGGTAGCAATTTCTGGCTTGTGTAAATCTTATATTAAACTAAATTATTCTGTGGTGACAAGGTATCAGGACACTACCTTATTTACAGACACTTTAGAGAATGGTATCATGGTGCTGTTTTCTCTATTTTTCTGTGTTTGTGATTATTTTAAAGTGATATAAAATATATTAGAAAATATAAACTAACATGAAGTTCAATGATCAAACCCTACTCCGAATAAATATCATAAAAATGGTCCTGCCTCATGATTTTATCTATTAATGTTTATTTCTGTCAAAATGATTATTTAGCTATTGTCATTCATTTTGTCTGCTTTAAGTCTGTGTTGTCTGAACAACATTTCTTGACACAGCCATTATTCACAGAATACAGATATTGTTGCATTAGTCAATAAGGAAAACTACTATAAACCCGATTTACCTGTGTTAAAAAGAAAAAAAGAAGAAAGCAGTGAATGAATTATGGCTCCTAAAGACCATTTGTGCAAGACATGCTCTAACGTCATTTGGAAAGCTACGTTTCAAGGCATCCTTCAGTTCAGACAAAATGAAGTTTTGGTGAACTATTGGGGAAGAAAGATGATCCCAGAGAAGAGCTTCCTGAGTATTGGGCATATTTGCCTTAACATAGCTCATGTAGGGAATTTCAATGGAAAAGTCAAGCTTAGAAATGAAAATATGATAAAAATTGACCTATATTCTAATGATTTTAAATGATACTGTTTCAAGCTCTTCGATAATGATGGCAATTGCTGGGGCTTATACTTTTGATAGCCAGAGGCAAGGAATAGAGATCTTTCCAACTTGACAGTGACAGAAAAGGACATAAAAGCTATTTTCTGCTTTCACCTCAGTCAGTCCATACAAAGAACTGGGTACAGTAGCTAAGTAACTTACCAGCTGAAACTCATGCCTCTGGCAGTCATGCTTGAATCCCTTCTAATGGACTCCCACACTGAACACAGAAAAAGCAATGCTGACCACATTCATTTCTCTTGTTCAGTTATTCCATGCTAATTAAAACTGAGATGATCTATTGAATTCACTTAACATTTCTCAAATCAGAGCTTTGGACCTCAAAGTTGTTGAGACAGAAATCATAATCTTACATTAATGAGGTAAATTCAGGAACTGTATTCTTTTTTAATTAATTAATTATTTTTCCATTTATTTACATCCTAACTATAGTTTCCCCTCCCTCCTCCCCTCCTGTTCCCCTCTGTCCACCCTCATCTCCTCCTCCTCTGTTTCTGTTCAGACAGGGGCAGGCCTCCCACAGATATCAACAAAGCATGGCATATCAAATTGTGGGACTAAGCTCCTCTCTTTGTATTAAGGCAGGGCAAGACAACCCAGTATGGGGAAGAGGTTCCCAAAAGCCAGCTCAAAGTATTAGGGATAGGCTCTGATCTTACTGCTAGAAGTCCTACAATTAGACTAAGTACACAACTGTCACACGAATGCAGAGGGCCTAGGTCAATCCCATGTAAGCTCCCTAGCTGTTGGTCCAGAGTCTGAGCTCCTATGAGCCCAGGTTAGTTGTTTATGTGGGTTCCCTTGTGATGACTTTGACCTCCATGGCTTGTACAATCTTTCCTCCCTCTCTTCAACAGGAGGCCTGGAGCTCGGCCCAGTGCATGGCTATGGATCTCTGCATTTATTTCCATCAGTTCCTGGATGAAGGCTCTGATGACATTTAACATAGTCACCAATATGATTAGGAGATGCCCAATTTAGGCCCTTCCCCATTATTGCTAGGAGTCTTAACTTGGGACATCCTTGTGGACTCCTGGGAGTTTCCCTGGCACCAGGTTTCTCCCTAACCCCGAAATGCTCCCCTTCCTATGAAGACATCTCTTTCCTTACTCTCCCCCACCATCCTGCCCCCAACCCACACAACCCAATCTTTCATGTTCCCATCCATCCCACCCCCAGTTTACCCAGGAGATCTCTTCCCTCTTTGGGCTCCCTTATAACCTAGCCTCTCTTGGGCTGTTGATTGTAGCCTGGTTACCCTTTATTTTACATCTAATATCCACTTATAAGTGTGTACATACCATGTTTGTCTTTCTGGGTCTGGATTATCACACTCAGGATGATTTTATCTAGTCCCATTCACTTGCCTGGAAATTTCATGATTGTTATTGTTTTTTACAGTTGAGTAATACTGTAGGGAAAATGGAGTTGACTAAAGAAACCCACCCTGACCCTGGAGCCCAGAACTAGGGAAAGATGGCTCAGATAAGGCCAGTGAAAGAAACACAGTTTGGCTCAAATCAGAGCCATCTCTGCCCCTGGCCAACTGAATTGTAAAACCAACCAATCACAGAGCAGGACAGTAGAACCCTGGGCCCCAAGTCAACCCCTAGTTGACTCTGCCCCAAAGACATCCTATATAAACTTCCCTGTCTGGTCAGTTGTGAGCTGTTCTCTCCACCCTTGTAGAGTTTTGGGTGTGAAGATCTTTATTCACTGGCAAAGAGAAGATCCTTGCTGAAATGTCCCTCAGTGGACAAAGCAAGAGGAGTTAAAGAGAAGATCCTTGCTGAAATGTCCCTCAGTGGACAGAGCAAGGGAGAGCTGAAAGAGCTAAAAAAGTAACAACTTTTCTCGAGAGCCAGAGGAGATTGCTACATTTCTGTAGGGGTTTCCCCTTTTGCAGAGTGAAGCAAAAGAAGCAACATCTTAGGCCAGAGAGACAGAGCTCTTCTAGGAAGCCCCCTTAAGAGGGGGCTGAGCAAAACCCAGCTGTAGTGGCTCTCCAGGAGAGGAGCAGGATTGCTATATCCTGCAGGGAGACCATTCCCCATCACACCAGGTATAGACTGACTCTCCCGAACAGTCAGGATACCCTTCCCTGCTGAAGCAGTTCCAGGCCTGACTCTCCCCAGCAGTCAGAAAAACTGCCCTTCCAGGCTGAGCTGTCTCTTTGAAGCTCTAGAGGTCATAGTCAGAGCTGTCCTAAGCAGCTCCAGGTGTCTAGGACACCTTCAGGGCTGAGCTGTCCTGAGCAGCTTGAGGTGTCCGGGATACCTTGTCCTCCAGGGTTGAGCTGCCTCTTTGCAGCTCCAGCTGTCAGTGCTGTGGGAGATTGCTTTTGTATACTAGTTTAATAAAATGCTTATTGGCCAGTAGCCAGGCAGGAAGTGTAAGCAGGATAAGCAGACAAGGAAAATTCTGGGAAGAGGAAGGCTGAGTCAGTAGACACCAGCCTGCCATCCAAGGAGCAACATGTAATGGGACACAGGTAAAGCCATGGAACATGTGGTGATACATAGATTAATAGTTATGGGCTAATTTAAGATGTAATAGTTAGCTAGCAAAAAGCTTGAGCCATGACCATGCAGTTATAATTAATATAAGCATCTGTGTGTTTACTTGGGGGATGCAAGTGGGAGGGATTTGTCCTGACTGCTGGCAGGCCGGGACACAGGAAATCTTCTGACTACAAATGGTGCCAAAATGTGGGGCAAAAGTTTCCACCTAAAACCTGAGAATGCTTTAAAAAAAAAAAGATTCTAAAATGGAGCTAAAAACAGCTTCCTAGTCGTCTCTCTCAGGCCAGCTGCAGCCTGTGGGCTTGAGCTGTTCTATGGTGGGTTTATGGCCTGAGGACTTGACCTGCAGTATGGCAGATTGCCCCCACAGTACACAGAGGCATCTTCAAGCCATACATTATATTGTGTGGTGGATTTAGCCTTTGCTAATAAAGATGAAAAAAAAAAAAAGGTTTCTGGGATACAACTGCTTTGATAGAAGCATAGAACCACTGCCTCCCAGAGTCATCAGACAGCATGGCTCCCAGAGCTGGCAGTTAATTATCTTCACCATGTTGAAAAGCTGAGATGGGTGGAATCAGGAGCCAAGGCTGCTGCTTGAGTACTAACCACTGCAGTTTAAAGCAATAGATTCACAAGAAGGCAAATTCAGATGGAATAAGACTTTAAATGGTTTACAGTGTGTGTAAAAAAAATGTATATAGGCTTGGAAGAGAAAAGAAAATAAACATAGACAGTTATATAAAGAAATAGTTTTAAAAAATAAAGTCTTTAAATAGACAGTAAAGGTAATATAAAAAATAAGCCACATAAAGATAGATATTACACAGAGAGTCTGGATTGTATTGTCTTTGGAATTTTTAAGTGCAGAGAGACATTTGATTGTAAAAACTGTTGAGTTAAATCAATATGTATATTTTAAAGGTATCTCTATTTCGAATTTTTTGTCTATGGATATGTTGCCTTTGAAAAGAATTTCTGCTTTTGTTTCCACAGAAAAATCTGTGGATTGCTTCCAGGCTAATATAGTTTGACCAGTCAAGACCCCCTGAAAGGTTTCCAATGACACTATGGCCCAGATGATCTAACATCCAGAAGAGCTTCAAGGCAATTGGCTCAGACAATGCAGCCTCACAGACTATTCCAGTCAGGACTTAACTATAATTCTTAATTTTCTCACGATACCCATAAGAATACAGCACCCTCTATCAGCATGAAGTAGCCTAGAAAACTATGCCCACCTTCCCAAAAAATAGATTATGGATGTTTGTCTTTGTTTAGGTTGTTAGTTAAAAATTGTTATTGGTCATAGTCAATATCTTTCTAAAAGAAGAAAGGGGACTATGGTATAGAATATTAGGATATAGATATGATAATATAAAAGGGTGGATTTTTGAACCTACTTTTATTTTATTTATTTATTTATTTATTTATTTTGGTTTTTCGAGACAGGGTTTCTCTGTGTAGCTTTGCGCCTTTTCTGGATCTCACTCTGTAGACCAGACTGGCCTTGAACTCACAGAGATCCGCCTGTCTCTGCCTCCCGAGTGCTGGGATTAAAGGCGTGCGCCACCACTGCCCGGCTTTGAACCTACTTTTAAAGAGCAATTTGTTTAAAATGTTTTACATTGGTATAGATTTTAGTTTATTGATACAAATTTAAAGTTAATTTTGTTATACCGTATACATGATTCTACTCAGGTTTAAGGTATGTTTATGTAACTCATTTAAATTGTAATGGATAATTAGAAATACAGATTAATAATTAGTCTTCTATGATAGTCAAACTTAAAGTTTGACTTAATGTTAAGTTTTCTGTGTATACATAGAGTTTCATTAGGTAGGTAACCTTCAAACACTTCAAAGACCTATAGAATATGGCATTTAAAATGTTTAAAGAAATTGGGCTTTCTAGACATTGAGACATGTGTGCTCCTGGCAGCACCAATCTACTTCAGAGAAGATAATGGACATTGAAGAAACTCATTATGGAGTTTGCTTTCTTTGTGGCAAAAGTTAGCCACTGGGCAAAAAAGTGCCCTTGCATTGACTGCTTGATGATGTGTTGTATAAACTAGACATGCAATATCCATAGGAAGGTGACCACTGAACTTTGCAAGGTGATATGGTCCTTCAGGTTAATGCTTCACAGAAAAAACTGTCAGACACTCTACAGGACACAGAAAAAAAATGACTGAGAGACTAGACCTATGGGCTGAAGATGGATGCCCCAATGTTACAGAGGAACTTTGGGTAAACATCCAGGCTGGCAGCTGTCTCTGTCATTCTAGATTTTTGGAAGTTGCTTACAATGCTCTTCTTGTTTACTTAGGTAATATTGTATTCTTTTGAGGTCTTTGATGTAGTTGAAGACTAGATAGTTACAATTTTCCTTGGTTATGATAAAAGATAAATTAGATATAAAACTTCAGGCTCACAAATATGGGATAGATAAAACATTTTCTTTTAATTTTGCCAAATACAAATAGACTAGACATTGTAACTGTAATTCTTGCTTAATAACAGTTAGTTATATGTAATTTTGCTATATTAAGTTAAAACCTTCCTTTCTAATTAAACAGAAAAGGGAAAATGCTATGGGATAATGCTTTTGTACACTGGTTTAATAAAATGCTGATGGGCCAGTAGCCAGGCAGGAAATATAGGCAGGATAAGCAGATAAGGAGAATTCTGGGAAGAGGAAGGCTGAGTCAGGAGATGCCAGCTTGCAGCATGTAATGGCACACAGGTAAAGCCATGGAAAAAGTGGTGACATATAGATTAACAGAAATGGGCTGAGTTTAAGTGTAAGAGCTAGTCAGTAGTAAGCCTGAGCTAATGGCCGAGCAGTTTTAATTAATGTAAGCCTCTGTGTGTTTACTTGGAACCACAGGGCCTCGGGAGCCAGGCAGGACCAGAAAAACTTCAGTTACATGTCAGTGCTGTCCTAAGCAGCTGAAGCTGTTGCTTGACTCCCCAAGTAGTCAGGATACCTTTCCCCAGAGTTGCAAAACTCACATTTTGGTGTCAAAACCTGGGACCAAACACAGAGTTGCAACTAATTTACTTACAAATATTCCATTGTGTAAATGTACCACATTTTCTTTGTCCATTCTTTGGTTGAGGGGCATCTAGGTTGTTTCCAGGTTCAGGCTATTGCAAATAATACTGCTATGAACATAGTTGAGCAAGAGTCCTTTATTCAAAAGTAATGGTGCCATTTTGCTATAAACATGTTTAAAGAACCATTTGAGAAAAAGAAACTGTGGGACCAAGTATGTAGATAAATTGATGTTATTGTTGTTTCCAAATGTGAATATAAAAATAAAGAGGGTATCAACCCTTATTCACAAATTTACTTTTAAATACAAAATAATAATGAATACAAACTAAGATTCAACAAGGATAATTTATGTCTTTAGTTTATGGAAATGTTCTAAACTCTCTGAAGTAGTTTTAATGAGTCTTTCATGAATTTGCTTTACATTTTTGCAATTAGCACACAAATACAGAGGGAAATCCTCCACTCCTAATTTAATAACTTTCTGGGCATTTTTGACACCACCTGGGAAATCAGAAAGTGAGCAATATAGGCATTTAATGCTAAAAATATCGGTTGCTTTCTTTTAACAGGTTTAACATTTATCATTTCTAAAAGTCTTTTGTGGATCTTAATACTTTTAGAGGGTGTACTCAATCATCACTTCTCTTGAGAACTCACAGGAAGAGAGCAACTCATTTTCACATGGCTGCTCAACATTGCTTGGCTTCACTTTTTTTTCTGCTGTGCTGCACTATATTTTGTTGTGTGTATGTGGCACTGAGCCTGTGTTCTGTGGTGTGGTATATGTGGTTGTTAGTATATGTTTGCTCACACATGTGCACAAGTTCATGTGCCCATGTGAATATACAGTTGGAGACCAGAAATATGTGAAGAATGCCTTGTTCTGATTTCTCTCTACTTTTAAGTCAGGATCTGTCTCTAAGTTAATCTAAAGCACATAAATTCAGCTAATCAGGCTAATCAATGAGATTCAGGGATCTGCCTGTCACCCTTATTCCTACCTACCAGCGCCCATCAATTCTGCACCCTCATTGCTGATATTAAAGTGCATACCACCATGTTCAGCCTTTGTTATGGGTTCTGTGGATCATAACTCTGGTTCTTATACTTGTAAACCAGGCTCTCTATTGACTGAACCACCTCCCCATGCTCAGTTTAGCTACATTTTAACAGGAAGTGTGCTTTACGGGATTCCATTTTAGGACTGTACTGAGATTCTTCAGGGCTCACAATGCTGTCAAGCGCACTAACACTTTTCATGACATGACACAGAGAAAATGTGTTTCTTGTCTCTTGAGCTGCTTACAGTCTGGATATTAGACAACTGATACATCTCTAAGAGTTCAATGAACAGAAAAGTTACTTATCAAGGCAAATACTTCCCATTCTGGAGCCATTGTGAAATGGATTATTTAGAATTTGGAATTCATCCAGTCAAGATGAGAGACAAGACCAGGCTCACTTTCAGAGTTCTTTCAGGCCCATATAGTTTTATTTTTATTGACATTCATTTACTAAGACCCAATCTAATGGATAAGGTCAAAGGATTGTGAACTATAGTACAGTGTTAGTACTGCAGTAGTTTTTCACATGAGCAATTTCTTGTGTTTGTTTCTTCTTTTAAAATGTTTTGTTTGATGTTTTTGTTTGTTTGTTCATTTGTTTAGTTAGTTTTTCTAAAGAGAGAGTTAAATGGCATGTAGTTGGGTGGTAAGGAGTCTGCCTCTGCAGTACCTTCTTCATCTTCATGCTACAAGTAATTTTTTTTCAAAAAAATTCTTCATGGGGGAGGTTTAACATCAATTAATAATTGTTCTGTAATGCCTTATCATCTGTAGAGTCCCAGATTGGGAGACCATTGGTTCTGTTTTCTTCATATCTTCTGGTTTAAATCCTTCTTGAGACTACATGGACTATAAAGCCATACTATGTAAATCAAAGCATGTTGCAATTTTGACTATGGGTTTCTTTCATTCCTCTGTTAACTCAGATTACTGTGTTGACCTTTATTCTGACCATTGAGGACATCTTGATCTTATTTGTGTCCTTGTTTGTGTCTCCACTAACTTGCCCAAGAGAAGAGGTTGTATCTCTTCTTAAATGACTGTCCCATATGACACAGCCATGAAATTCTTTGAATTCACATCTGTTTTTACCTGCATAAGGCCTGTGTAAGACCCAGCCTATAAATATTTAGTCATAGATGGGAGTTTACTCATGCCCTCAACCCTGACCCAGGGGAGTTAATGTATATATAACAATCAATGGATGCTGCAAGAGAGGTCTTTTTCTCCAATGATTTAGACACTGGTGTTACTCGTGGTCCAGTAGATAGTGTCACATCCATGCCAACATAAGTGTCTTTGGTTAAGCCCAGAAGGTCACAAAACCAAAAACTAAAAACTACACAAAAAATAGATGAAAATTTAGTAGGGAGTATGACTGGATGGGTAGAGCATAACTAAAATGGAGGGATGAATGTGAATTTATATACATGCATTAAAAATGTCAGAATAGCGAAAAAATAATTTAGTGACCCATCACTGCATTATCTCCCAGTTACTTCTAACTGGGCTAGACTCCACCTCATCCCACCGTATATAATCGCTACAGGACTAATGTCTGGGGTCCTAACTGTCCATTCCCTGTAAAGGGGAGAGTAAGGTGAGCACTAGCATCCATGCTCTACTTCATTGTTCTCTGATCTCAAAGATGGGTGTAATTTGCCAAACTGCTTCAAGTTGACTTCCTGTAATAAAGCCTGGAGTTGTGAACCCGATGAATTCTTTCTATCATAAAATTGCTTTTTTTCAGGCTATTTTGTCATAGTAACAGGAAAATAAACTAAGAAGAACACCAATACCTGCTTTGAGTAAAAAAAAAATGATATTTGTTTGTCATTCCATTTCTATGCTTTATATCTACTAATGTATTGTTTCTTCAGAAAAGTGTGAGGTAGGTGTTAATATCATTTTAACTATTTTAAAGGGGAAATGAAAAAGTTAGGGGCCACAAATATTTAGCATTACACCAAAGATGCTACATTTTAGTACTACCTAATCCTGCATAAAATCACCGCTCTCTCTCTCTCTCTCTCTCTCTCTCTCTCTCTCTCTCTCTCTCTCTCTCTTGTTTTTTTTGAGACAGGGTTTCTCTGTGTAACAGCTCTAGCTGTCCTAGAACTCTCTCTCTCTCTCTCTGTAGACCATGCTGGCCTCAAACTCACAGAAATCTGCCTGTCTGCTTCCCCAATGCTGGGACTGAAGGTGTGCACCACCACCATCTGGCTGCCACTACTCTCTTAAATAATGCAAACATCCTTTAAAAACATGGAAGTATACTGAAGCTGGTAATATTTTTAATGATTAATATGAGTCTTGTGTTTCTTGCATTGTGATGGGCTACCAATGGAAAAAAAATTCTCCTGCTGAGTTACTATGACAATGGCTAACTAAAGAATTCAAAATGCTCATAATGAGCTTCCAGGAAATAGCACAGAGCAAGTGGAGCTAAGGAATAAGGGTTATTAATAAGTTACTGAAATGAAAGCTAACTTGGGAGAATATGTAGATTTCATACAGCCTAAAGCATCAGACAGAAGTTATAGAAGAGCTCACGCACAATAATAGCAACAGTAGAAAAAGACATCTCATAGAAAGGTAGTAAAGATCATGAAACATCACATTTATTTGGGTTTGACACTAAGTGGGATCTTTTGGCAAACAATATGTCCACTGAAACTATGTGGTCACAGGCAATTCTTCAAATATTTTGTAGCCTAAATCTATTGTTCACTCAGTTCAAAGGATATAAGTAAAGAGTTATGATGTCACATCTGCACATATATCTCACCCAGGTCCCTTGAGAAATCAATTGAAACATATTCTTCAATATATGATCCTAATGCACCTTGTCAACAAATATGAATTTGCAATTATAAAGTTATGTCAAGCATGCAAAAGGAGAGTTGCCATGGACAAGAATCAACAGAAACTATTCTAGAATTGCAAAAGAAAATTTATGCTGAAGAAATCAAAGAGAATTTAAACATAAAATGCTACAGAGATTTTGCAAAGATTAATAAAATTAAAGTTAATTCAATTCAGGGCTAAACAGAAGTTTGAGCTGAAGATGAATAGTGAATGGGGGGAGGTTCAGAAAAAAATTACATAAAACACAGAACTGAGATTAGAAGTGTGGGGCTGGGAAAGTGCCTCTGGTGTTCTGAGTACAATCCCTGGGACCCACATGGTGGAAGCACAGAAATAACTCCAAAAGTTGTTCTCTGACATCAGCAGGCATGGAACACCCTCACACAAATAAATGTAACAACAAATTTTTAAAAGAAACAGAAAACATCACAGACACAATGGATATCATGAAAAGATTCAAAATATATTTGAAGAACATTTCAAAAAGAAATCTGAGGGGAAAATACAGTGGTAATATTTGCAAGAACAGTACCTCAGATTTTTATAGAACTAACCAGAATGATGAATGACATGTAAAAGAGCAGAGAATCCCCAAAACCTTTAAGTTAAAGGAAATACTCATCTAAAAATTCATGATGAAATTGTAAACTACCAAGATCTTGGCAATGAGCATGGAAATCCAATGAGTATAAATACAAACCCTAAAATGATTTTATCAAATAGAAACTTAAATGCATCTTTAAAATTCAGAGAAAGAACATCTGCATCTCATGGTACCCATTACCGGGAAAAAAAAATATTTACTGATAAAATAGATTTTTGTCAGAACACCTTTTTAGGAATGAAAGTATATCAAGAGATTTTCAGAAAAACTAAGAATGTATTTTATTTAAATGAATTCCTAAATGAATAAACAACAGAAGAAAAAAAAAAAAACAAAGATTCCAGAAAAAGTCAAGCAGAAATGACACTGCTGAACAACAAAAATAATTACACTTGTACAGCTAAAGAAAAAAGCACAACACAGAATGATAAATGTTCCTCATAGGCTCAGGAGTTTAAACAGTTGGTCCCCAGTTGGCAGAGCTTTTTAGAGATGTTAAGAGGATCTGAAGGCTTACTGAGAAAGCGTGCCACTGGGGGTGGGCTTTGAGAGGTTAAAGCCTTGCTGCACTTTCAGTTCACTCTCGGCTTCATGCTTGTGCTTAAATATGTGCTCTCTCAGCATCCTGTTCCCACCGCTCACTATGTCTCTGTTGGGGCATATTTGAGCACACTGTGAACCCTGAGTCTGCACCTGAGCTAATTTAATAAAAATTAACCTTGGGTCAGGAGGCTGTGTTAGCAACTAGTTGACGGAAAGTAATCATAAAGCATCAGAGGGCATCCGGGAGAGATACAGAGACACCAGAAGCAGTAGGGTAGGGTTTGGAGTGGCGCAGCTTTTTGTGGTTTGGTGAAGCAGAAGCACGAGTCTTCTGTGGACTCCAGCAAGGAGAGAGGGTCAGCTAGTTGTTACTCGGTCTCTCTGAGCTCACAGAGTCTTGAGTCTTACTCATAATTAGAATGATAGAGAATTAGTTAAAGCTATCTCTAACTGCAGTGACAGGGCCAGTGCCAACGGAAAACTTCTTGCCAGGCTGCAGCTTCAGCGGCCAGGCCTGGTCGCTGCTAGAGAAGGAGGCTCGTAGCTATGGAGTTGCAATTGCTGGTTGAGATAGCCATAGAGGAAGGTGCAGCCACTATGCTGAAGTTAACAACAGCTCTGCCAGTTGCTTCCCTGTCTCTAGCCCACGGTGGTAGACTTTCATCTCTCTGACACAATAAGCCAGAGCAAACTGTTTTCTTCCTTAAGTTGCCTTTGGTCACATTGTTTTATAACAGCAACAGAAAAATAACAGATACAAACTATACACTGCTGTTTCCCAGGACCCAAACAAGGAGATTCACAATCACCCTCTCTCCAACTCCAGAGGATCCAATTCCTTCTTCTAGTTGCCACAATCACCTGCATTCACACACACACACACACACACACACACACACACACACACACACACACACACACCATCACACATATCACACATATCACACACCATACACCCCACACTCACATCTGACACACACACATCTATATACACCCACACAACCAGACATCCACCACACATACACACACACACACACACACACACACACACACACACACACACAGCACAGCACACACGTATCACATACAGCACACATGCACACACACACACACACTCACTAGCATAACACATGCACATAATTAAGATAACTATTTAAAAAGCACAACAAAATAACAATAACTAATTTAGATTTGTAACAGACAATGGTATCACGTAAAGTCACAAGTAACCAGACTCCTGGATGTCATTCTTGTTAATCAAATCCTTTCTTTCCCTTTACATTCCTTCTACCTGTGATTTTCTACCTGGCAATTGTTGTCTGTTTGTTTGTTTGTTTGTGTTTTAGTTTCAGCCTCAGAGAATAAAAGAAGGGACAATTGGATTTAAATCAATACCAGATTCTCAAAATTCTCCAGTGGTGTACTAAGAGGTTAGGTGTTTTACTAAATATTGATTTGATGAAAACTATTAGAAAAATAAGAATCTTCCATAACAGTAGAGAGAAAAATGCAGCAAAAACTTCAAGCAATTTTTAAACTGTGAAAGAAGAAAAGCACGATTTGAAGGAAAAAAATAAAACAAGTAATGCAAGACAGATAGAGCCTTGCAGAACAAAAATGTCCAAATCAAGTTAACTTATGTCAATAACTGTTGTAACTTTGCCAAACAAAAACAACTGTATTCTAACAGAATTTCTCCTTTCTGTATCTTTCTCTTTCTCTCATGGGAACACAAATTTAGACATAGAGGCACACAACAAGAATAATCAGATGCGAGAGGATCTCTGTATTTTGCTTCCAGTTAGTGATCCCTTTTTTTGTAAGATTTTATTTTAATTAGCATATTTATGTGTATAGGGCATGGAGGGCTGAGGGGTGCATAGGTAGGCACGTGCATTTGCAAGAAAAGGACACAAAACCATTTGAGGCTGGAGTTACAGATAGTTGTGAGCAGCCTGACGTGAGTGTTGGGAACTGAACTCAGTTCCTCTGGTTGTGCAAGTGCTCTTAACCACAGAGGCATCTCACTAGCCCATGGTTATCTTTCTTCATCCCTCCTCCCTTCTTTCTGACTTAAACAAAAATATGATGACCAGACCATAAGCAGCTCTGTTGAACTAGGTAACTGATTTCTAGGCTAAATCTTGAGGATGACAGAGCAGTGAGTTAAGAAGCATCCAGCTTCTTCACCCAGTGGGCCCAATTTAGCCCTGGAATACTTTTGTTTAGATTCTATTTCTATAGGTTGTGCACTGCATTAGGAATATGACTTGTGTTGTCCCAGTAAAAAAGTTGAGGCCCTAAAATGATGATGAAAGCCCTCATGAAGTTGAAGAAAGGGATAAGGAGACTACAGTAAGTAAAGTATGTAGCTTAATACCCAACAAAGACTAAACATCCAATGCCAACATCTATTGAGAAACAGGTGTATATTGAATATAGAGTCACAACAAAATCATACAGGAGGTAAAATAACTTCACGAAGAAAAGAAGTCAATTTAGCTTATACCTTATGTTGAAAATGTCGGACCAGTGGGCTGGTCTCAAAAGACGTTCAAACAGCACTATGAGAGTAGAACATGTGTGTAAGGCAAAGATCACACTTTCCAAAAGGAAGTTAAAAAAATTAACCTGGGTACCAGCTTGATCTTATAAAAACTCTCCACTGGTAGAGCTCAGAGGTCCCATGAGGGTCACCTTAATGCCTCCCAAAGGAAGCTCCCCAAGTGATTTAAAAAGCTTGTTCTAGCTTCCATAGCCTCTAACAATGCCACATTGGAGAGACCAGACTCTCACTTCAGCACTTAGAGGGTACACTTAAGCCATACTTTCTGCTAAGAATAGTTTTTCATAAGGCAACATGGCATTGGAAAGGCAGTTAGTGTCTACCTGTGGGAAAATGTTTACCATGCTCCAAACTGAAGCTGCTACTACTCATCTTGTGGCAGAAGCCAACTGCTCTTTTAAACACTGGATGAGTATACATTATCAGTTTAGTTCCAGTCTTCTAATATTGATTAATGATAGTTAAGTACAGGAACAGCAGTGAAAAGACTAGGAGTTTTAGTCCTACAAATTCAATCAGAAATAAATCCTCAAGCTAAACCTGCAGGTTGAAGTGGAGCTTTGAGAAATTACAATTTATGAAGGATGGCACTTGCCAGTCACCTTTAAATCCAGTCAGCTAGCTAATTAAATTTACAGTCCCTCAAATGCTTCCAGTAAACAGAATCCACATAACAACACACTTTTACGTTTTCTATGCAATCTACAGAAAAGTACATTTATAACCATTTTTTCACAGCCAAGAGTTATTTTGAAAGCTCTGATTCCCAGCTTCATGCAAGGATAACCTGTGAGAATTCTTTTATCATGTATGTGTTTTCTCAAGAATTTACAGATGCTATAAAAGAGTTGTCTTTATAGAATTTTCCATGAATAAATATTTTACAATCTTTTCAAGGAAAAAATATTTGGTATAAGAGCTAATTTCATCCAACTATTGAGAATAAACCAATTATTTTGTGCATAATCTTTATAATTGGTATAATGTCAGCAAAAATTTGAAGAAATATTCAGGAACTCACATTCATTGTGAAATGAGAAATAAAAGAAGGACATGGCTTGCTGTGGGATGTTCTGTATGTCAAATGTGTTGCTCTGGTTGGTTAACAAATAAAACACTGATTGGCCAGTAACCAGGCAGGAAGTATAGGTGGGACAAGCAAAGAAGAGAATTCTGGGAAGTGGAAGGCTGAGGCAGAGAGACACTGCCAGTGCCGCCATGACAAGGGAGATATAAGGTACCGGTAAGCCAAGAGCCATGCGGCAAAGTATAGATTAATAGAAATGGGTTAATTTAAGATAGAAGAAGTAGATAATAAGAAGCCTGCCATGGCCATACAGTTTGTAAGCAATATAAGTCTCTGTGTGTTTATTTGGTTGGGTCTGAGTGGCTCTGGGACTGGCGGGTGAGAGAGATTTGTCCTGACTGTGGGCCAGGCAGGACCAGAAAAACTCCAGCTACGATGGCTTTTCCTAATGGGAGGATGTTTGAGCTCACTAGAGATGACACAAAATTTTGATAGCCAGAGCTTCAGATGAATTAGATAGCACCTAGGGAGTCCCAAAGAAAAAGTAGATAATTGAAGCCACAGGAGACCAAGCTTCCTATGTCCCCTGATCTCCTGTTAGTGGACATATGCCAGAAACATTGAAGGTGAGTCTTTTATACTTTTAAGAAGATGATTATTAATTCAGATGTCACATTTGAATAATTAATGAAAATAGAAAGGTTTACGCTGAATGATTTGACCACTAAAACAAATGTTTGAGGAGATAAATGTTTGCTTCTCTTTGAATATAAATGAATGTATACATGTGTCAGCACATCTTGTGAAACCCCATAAATATGTACTGATGGAATACTGAGAGTGGGAGAAATTGTCTTCTCTATGGAAGAGTCTTCCAATTATAGATATAATTAATTATATCTATATATGTGTATATACATACGCATATATATGCATGTTTACCTATATATCTATATGTGCATGTGTGTGCATGTGTATGTATATATGCAACAACAATTAAAGAAAAAGAAGCCATGGATTTGAGAAAGAGCAAGGGGGTACATTAGAGGGCTTGCAGGGAGAAAAGGGAAGACAGGAAAGGTATAATTATATTATAATTTAAAAATAAAATATTTTTTCTAAAAATGCCTTGATATGGCAGTCATTAACACTAGTTAAAATGGTTATAAAATACTACAAATATTTAAGAGATATCCCATACCAATTAAATTAAATCTTGGAAATAGAGACCAAATATTGAAAATTTTCAGTTCCCCAGTTGTTTCTAATGGAAACAGAGATTGGAACTGAATTAAGTTTTAAGTAAAATCCTCAAAAGAACTTAGATTTATAAAGATCTATTAATTTTAGGTACCAGTGAGTGGTACCAGCTTCATTTCTTCCTCGTGTCATTTGCTGATTGTTCTCCCTGGAAAAATGAGACAGTGTCAGTAAGAAGCAACACATCTATATCCTGGAGTTGCAAGACTGTGGGAACCTTTGATCCCACTGTACAAACTACTTCTCATTTCAAATGATCAGTGAATTTGTGTCTGTGCATTTCACATGGCACATATCTTCATAGAGCCATAGATCAGCAGCAGCCCCATTCATGAACTGGAAGTTTATTCTAGAGAACCTATAAGAGCTGCTTTTTGTCCAACAGTTTTTGTATCATTTTCATTTCAAGATTCAGCTCCTCGAAGGGGGAATCTTGTGAGAATGCAGTCTTGTAGTTAAAGAAATTAAAGTTTTCTTGTCACTCTTGAACTGATGGACTCAATCCTCATTCACCTATATATGCTAATATACTGCTACGGTCTTATGTGCTACCCATGGGAACAATATGCCACTATTAGATAGGATACCATCACTGAAGGATGATCATATGTCATTGGGGATATAAAACAAGCGAACGTAAACTAACTGAACCTTTTTAACTGACTGTGAATTCTCAAAAATAAACCATGCTGTGTCTAAGTACTTGACAAGACAGTGTGAGGAAGGAAGGGTTTGTTATTGCTCATCATTGGTGGGTACAGTCCATCACTGTGATGGAGGTATGGCAGCAGAAGGATATCATTCACATTGCATCAGTCAGGAAGAAGAGACAGGTATATGTTACTGTTCAGCTTACATTTTCCTTTTTCTCAGAATGAGATCCTGGTCCAGGGAACGATGCATTCTCCATTCAGCACAACTGCCCCCACTTCAATTAACCTAATTTAGAACTACTCTCACTTATGTGCTCAGAGGTTCAACTCCTGGTGATTCTGGATTCTGTCAAGTTTACTGTCAATATCAACCATCATACATGCCAAACAGATCTCAATGTTTAGCTTTTCCCGATTACTAGCCTGCTTTCTGGATGCTTCTGTCTGACTAGGCCAAAAGAGGACCCTAAGGTATCGCTTACATTCTTCTCTACCGTCTTCTCCCATGACCCTACTGTAGTGTCACATTGCACAAATGAAGAAAAGGTTACTGGATTGAGCCTACCTTTTCTTTCTTAACAAGTACAGATTCTCCAAATGATAAGAGGTCTCTTACTAAATCCTCTACTGTTAAATCAATGTCTCTTTTCATTGTTTCATGGCCAGTATCTCCATAAACATATTCCCACTCCTCTCAGAGGGAAGCCACACCACATACTGGATAGGATTCACTAAGAGCACATTTGGTGTTTGCAGAGAAGTGTTAACACTTCCACGATTCTCCTACAAATGAAAGTTTCAGATAGAATTCTTGACGTGGTAATTCTGAAACAGACCTGACCACATCTGCAGAGAACAATCACAGATTCACTGGAAATATTTTGGGCAGTCTGGAAGTCTTAGGTTGCTGAGATGACAGGTAATGTGGGAATGTGAGCCTAAGAAAAAGACCTTGGAGTCACTCTTACTCCTATCCCTCAAGAATTCATTATACAATAGAGAACACTTAAAATATATTTTTGGCAATTATAAAAGTACCATTAATAATAGTCATTTTTTGTACAAGAGAAACCTTGAACTTACTCATGACTGAAACTTTATCTACCTTCCAATGATTTAGTTTCTTTATGTGTTTGTTGAAATATGTGTATGTTGAAAGAGTGTAAGTGTATGTGAGTATGAGTACCTGCAAAGGCCAGAGACCGCATCAGATTCCCTGGAGCTAGAATTATAGGTGGTTATAAACTGGCCCATGTATGCACTGGGAACTTAACCAATTTTTTTAAAGATCAGTAAATACTCAACAGTTGAGCCATCTCCCCACTCACAGACATTTTATAGATTTTCACAATATCACTGCAATACCCTTCACCGACAAGCCCTTGCTCACCAGGATAGTATTCTGGGCCTGTCTCTAACACTCTACATATTTTCATACCACACACAGATGTGAGATCATTTGTATACTTTCCCACACACAAATCAAAGCATACAGTAATTGGTTTGATTTAGCTATTTTACAATGTGTGCATATTTCTAAAGATTTTGTTGCAAACAATAAATATATTCTATTTCATCTGTTATTAAAAATTTAAAAAGTTGTCTCACCCATTCAGAGGGCCTGATCCAGTTGGTGACCCCTCAGCCATTGGTTCATAGTTCATGTGTTTCCATTTGTTTGGCTATTTGTCTGTGCTTTATCCAACCTTGGTCTCAACAATTCTTGCTCATATAAACCCTCCTCATTCTCGCTAATTGGACTCCAAGAGATCCACCCGGGGCCTAGCCATGGATCTCTGCATCCAGATCCCTCAGTAGTTGGATGGGATTTCTAGCACGACAATTAGGGTGTTTGGCCATCCCATCACCAGAGTAGGTCAGTTCGGGCTGTATTTCGACCATTGCCAGCAGTCTGTTGTGGGGGTATCTTTGTGGATTTCTGTGGGCCTCGATAGCAGTTTTCTTCTTCCTATTCTCATGTGGTCTTCATTTATCATGGTCTCCTATTCTTTGTTCTCCCTCTCTGTTGTTGATCCAGCTGGGATCTCCCTCTCCCCCAAGCTCTCTTTCCCTCGACCCTCGCCCTTCATTATCCCCACTCATGTCCAGGCTGTTCATGTAGATCTCTTCCATTTCTCCATCATTAGGCAATCCCTGTGTCTTTCTTGGGGTCCTGTTTTCCAGGTAGCCTCCCTGGTGATGTGAGTAGCAGTCCAGTCATCCTTGTTCCACATCTAGTATCCTTCTATGAGTGAGTACATACCATGTTTGTCTTTCTGAGTCTGGGTTACCTCACTCAGGATGATTTCTTCTAGATCCATCCATTTGTCTGCAAACCTCATGATGTCATTGTTTTTCTCTGCTGAGTAGTATTCCATTGTGTATATGTACCACATTTTGTTATCCATTCTTCAGTTGAAGGGCATCTAGGTTGTTTCCATGTTCTGGCTATTACAAACAATGCTGATATGAACATAGCTGAACAAGTGCTCTTGTGGTGTGGTTGAGCATTCCTTGGGTATATGCCCAAGAGTGGTATAGCTGGATCTTGGGGGAGATGGATTCCCAATTTTCTAAGAAAGCGCCATATTGACTTCCAAAGTGGTTGTACAAGCTTGCATTCCCACCAGCAGTGGAGGAGAGTTCCCCTAGCACCACATCCTCTCCAGCATAAGGTGTCTTCAGTGTTTTTGATCTTAGCCATTCTGACAGGCATAAGATGGTATCTCAGAGTTGTTTTGATTTGCATTTCCCTGATGATTAGGGATGTTGAGCAATTCCTTAAATGTCTTTCAGCCATTTGAGTTTCCTCTGTTGAGAATTCTCTGTTTAGTTCTATAGCCCATTTCTTAATTGGACTGTTGGGCATTTTGATGTCTAATTTCTTGAGTTCCTTATATATTCTGGCTATCAGTCCTCTGTCAGATGTGGGGTTGGTGAAGATCTTTTCCCATTCTGTAGGCTGTCGCTTTGCCTTGTTGACCATATCCTTTGCTCTACAAAAGCTTCTCAGTTTCAAGAGGTCCCATTGATTGATTGATTGGCTTGATCTGCTTGGGAGGCATCCAGGCAGTGGGACCAGGTCCTGTGCTCAATGCATGAGTTGGCTGTTTGAAACCTGGGGCCTATGCAGGATTGCTTGGCTCGGCCTGGGAGGAGGGGACTGGACCTACCTGGACTGAGTCTACCAGGTTGATCTCAGTCCACGGGGGAGGCTTTGCCCTGGAGGAGGTGGGAATGGGGGGTGAACTGGGGGGAAGGTGAGTGGGACCAGAGTGGGGAGAACAAGGGAATCCGTGACTGATATGTAGAACTGAATTGTATTGCAAAATAAAAATTAAAAAAAATAAAAAATTAAAAAAGTTGTAAACACATTTGATTGTAAACAAACACTTGACTCTTACATGCAAGTGTGTCTTGTCAGTCCCCATGCTAATCAAGAGGAGACACAAGGACAGAGCACACAGAGCTTCTGGTGGCAATGCTAGTCTTCCTAAAGAATGGGAGGTTCTCTGAAGAAACTGAGAAACTTGTTTGAAAGTACTGAAGTGTACAGTTAAATCTCCCATAGAGGAAAGTGCTATAGAGCTACAGCCATGTTTCAGGCAGGCATATATGTCACACATTTACATATAATTTCTTTGTCTCCTGATAGCTTGTTTTCAATTGCCGACACTTAAAATTATGAAACACACACTGACAGTTGATTTATTTTTCTCCCCTGACAATCATATGAATTACTTGTTTATTATATGAGTTTATTCATTTGACCTTCAGTGACCATACATTAAGATCCAGCTTTACTGTATTGGCCTTAGCTGAATTATGCAAGCTTTGCTGAATTAAACTTTCTTCCTATAAAACTTTTACTTAGAATATCTCACTATAGGAAACATTGAAATTCAACTCAGAATTCAATGCCAATTTCAATTTCACTTGGTTGATGTTCCTCTATCTCATTATGAGCCCCATACCCACACTTCATGAATGTTTCCTCATGAATTTTAAATTTTGGTTTATTCATTTTCTTTATTCATACCTCTGTCAATGTTGTTGCCACACTTGAAAATGAATAGTAATTCAATCCCTCTTCACTTCTCTGTAATGGATTTAATACCTGCATTTTGCATAGAGTTTATTTGGCTACTCTAGCCATCCAGATGTCTTATTTGATTTCCACAGCATCCTTTATACATTGTTCTTCTGACACCTTTCTGACTTAAGTGGGAAGCAGTATCGTTCAGTGCAAAGTACCCTAAGGTGATGTAATATTACATTTGTGAGACATACTCATAGGTATAGAAGAACATGGAAGAGGAAGAACAATGAAACATTCCTGATTTATTTCAAGCTAAAACTAAAATTTGAGTTTCTAGATATAAGCTCCAGCTTCTTTAACTTTAAAGTCATGCAAATATCTGGATAAGAATGAATACATCCTGACAAAATGCATATAAGTATGTTTCCCATTTCAAACTTCTTGATGGAGGCAAGAATGAAAAGTGAAAAAGAAAGCAATGGCTGATCATGATATCCTACACCAAAAAAGCAGTCATGCAAGCTTAAAATTGATTAATTGTAGAACACAGCATTGACTTACTTTCAGGCATCAGATACATATACTGGTAGGACTTTGAAGGGGTGTTACTTCCCTTAGAGAGATCAGCTTAAAAAGAAAGTTGATTATCAATGTAAATAAATACAGAGGTTATTTGCTAGTCCAGAGATAGCTATTTGAGATATGACTGATGCTGGAGGTTAACATAGTCTTATTATTGTTTCTCGAATTGTAACATGCACATAAGCCACCTCAGGAACTTGGCAACATGAGCATTCTTTTTTTAAAGCCCTGGATAAGTCCCGGATGCTGCATTTCTGTTAAGTCCCCAAGTGATACAGAACATCCTTTGAGTAACAAGCCACCACACCATCTTTGTCCCATTGGCAGGCAACATGTAGTCTTCCATCCCTCCCCAAACTGGCGATCCCTCCTACTAGAGCAGTCAGACACTGTCACGTTGAAAGATTAGTAAGGTGTGTTTGTCTCTGTTTCCATAAGAACCACTGTCAGGATGATGCTTGCGTGTAATTGAGTAGCCTACTTTAGTTATTCTGCACATATTTATGCCATCTACAGAAGGCAGAGGGAAAAGGTAAATAAGATGGAGCTTTGTAGTTACTATTTCCTCTCATTTCACCTGTGAGATTGTAGCCTAACAGACCACAGTGTTTCAGCAATATGTGCACAACGAGATACTAAAATTCTCTTACAGATATAACAGATAATATACTTAATTCATATCATTTGCTAAATAAATAATAAAGATTGAGCTGTGGATTCTAGGAACAGCACACAGATATACCAGATACACACACTTTGCTAGCCCATTGCCACTTCATGTTTTGCTTTTGATCATTAAAATGTCTTATATAGATACAAAACCAAAGATAATATTAAGAAGTTGCATGTGGATTCCTGTGCATAGACACAGCTCTTAAGTAGATGTTTACAATGTTAAATAGACTTGTACTTCATTATTCTAACAAATATAATGAATTAGGAAATAAAAATAAATAAATGTGGACTTTTCATTTTTGCAGATTTGTAAACTTTAAATCCATGGACAAGATAATGAAGTGATGGATGAAATGAGGGTTTGCCTATTCTGCCAAGGGACTGTTCGTGTATTTCAACTGCATACATCCACATTCAGAGACTGATGTTACATCATTAATTACAACTATCTGTAGAAAATATTTACAAACTCATTTTATATTTTTTCTATTTAACAATAGTCATTCAGACCTCAACCTGATAGCCATTATAACTTCTTTACATTTGTAAGTCCATTTTATTATTTGTGTACTAATGGAAATGATACCCAAATATTTATTTATGCAAATATTTCAAAGACTAAACTATTTTTCTAATCAGATAATCATTAGTTTCCTCAGGTTAAAATTGTTATGTCAAATGCGTTCTGGCATTAAAATTAAGTTTAACCTAGCATGAAGAATGGTATTACCTGACATAACAATACCTACTCCCACCGACCTCAAAAATATATTCATCTACCTGTCATTTAATAAATGCCGATTATACACGGAGCAGTCACTAGAATAGACCACCTCAGAGGACTGAGAACTTGAATGATTGTCTTATAAAATAATGTGTTTCCATAGTGGTTGTTTAATCAATATTTCCGTATCTCCCTCCAGTGAAAGCTTTCCAGCTAGGTATTGCTCCACATAGTCTTTTCAGAGACGAAGAAGTAACTCAGAGAAGCTAAGGCAGGATCCCTCAATTCCAGCATCCAGCAATGCCCGAAGTCCACTAGGGAGTTTGAATCCAAGTCTTGTTTCAAGACCTGGCTCCTTGGATTTCACACAGTCACTGTGCTGCCAGCCCTGTGGCACTTTCCTTGGCAACAGCTGTTTTGCAGTACCATCTACTCAGCTTTCCCAACTGCATTAAGAAAGTTGCAAGTGTGTAATTACTGTGTCAATAGCAAGCCTTTTTATTTTACTTTGGTACTTTCAGTAGTTACCAGTACTCCATTCTAAGGTACTTTGTCTCAAAATTAAGAAGGTCATATGTATTTTGTATCCTTATGCTTATAATAATGCTGGCTAAACAGTAGGTGTTCCATGAATTTAATCAAATGAATCTTTTTTTAAATACCTGGTATACATGCACAATTAACTTCCACATTGCAACTTAGAGTTTACATGATGTCAATATTTTTCCTATTACTACTTGTATGCCTGGTCTGATTTAAATTTCCATTAAAATATTTAAAACAATTTATAAAGTATCATATTTAACAGAACATTCCTCAGATATGATACATTGGAGGAACTAAGAAAATTATAATACTTGCAAATTAAAATATTGGTATTTTGAAAAAATAAGGAGAAACCCTGTCAGGAACACTTCATGTTGTTTTTAAGCACTATAACATCATCTGTTTGTCACATGCTATTCATGCTGGGCTGTATTCTGTGGCTCATTGACGATAGCTCTTAAGCTGTTAACACTGGAACAATTTAATAAAACAGTAAACTCTTTAGAAAGCAATTAAACTCAAGCAAATCAAAATGCAGAAATGACAGCTCCAGAATAAAGACAAGACTAAAATAAATTACACCATAAAATATAGAGAGATGAGTCAGTTCATTTTCTCCTCTGAAAAACTGCTTAATCACTAGTAATTGCAGCATGCTACCACTTGCACTAACCCTGTTTGAAACACTCTTCCATGCTTTTGAAAATATTTACCTCCCCTGTCGAGTTCATTACTTTTTTTTCATCAAACAAATATTTCAGAAACATAGAAGAGTTACAACTCTACACAATTGATATTTCATTTATTTCTTATGAATGAGATTGACCCATAATATCTACTAAGATTCTCAGAATACAAGGTACAAAACCCAATGAAGTCTGTTTAAGGAATATTTGATAGCATGTAGAACTTCTGGGAAGCACATATACATACATGCAGGCAAATGTTCGTACAGATCAAATACAAATAAATGTCTTTTTTAAAGTGGTGATTTCCTTTTAGATGGAGGAATTCTGTTGTATAATCAGAGAAGAATATAAAGGAAAGTTGATGTTATAATATGGACTTAAAATGCTCCCTAAGAATGTTCATGTTTTAAGTAAAACCTTGGTTTCCAACTTGAGGTGTTATTGAGGGTTAACTGGATCCCAAGAGCACTAGCATGAGTTCATTTCTAGGACAACACAGAACTCCTGTCTACCCGCTTCAGCAAGTCCTACCAATGTGCACCACCACAACTGGCTAGATGAACTCATTGCTAAATGGACTATTAGGAGCCGAGGCCTGAATGGGGTGTTCCCCTGAAAGGTAGACTTTGTCTCCAACCCCTCTCCTTGCTCTCCTCTTGCCTTTCCTCTCCTTTACCTTCTTCTCTGATCTCTCCCTTTCCTTTGTTTTTTCAAACTGAGAAAAGCGGTTTTCTCCCTCAACAGAGTGTTCCGTCTTATCACTGGTCTGTGAGGATGGGATAAAAGCCTATGTAACGGTAAGCCAAGGTAAATATTTACTCCTCTAACTTCCGGATTATCAGGTGTTTCCTCATAGCACTGGGAAGATAACTGACATAGGTAACATTCCCAGAAGGCATTCTTGAGGATATTAGAAAATGTTACTTCTCTTTGTCTAAAACAAAAGCTTTAATGATTCTTTGAAAATTTCATACAATGTGTATTGAAAACACGCCTTTCCCTCCTCCGTCACATCATATAATCACCCTCTCCTCTCCACCCTCCCATCTCTTCCCACTCAGTTTTAAGCTTTCCTCTATTGTTTGTTCCCCTATCCACCGCAGGAGAGTTATAGCAGCAGTGTTCACGTCAGTAGAAATATGGAAGCAATTTAAATTCCCATCAGTTAATGAATGATTAAGCAGAATCTGACATAAAGGAGAATACTGACTAGGCTTAAAGGGGGCAGAATTCTGGTACGTGCTAAATCAAGATGAGTCATGAGGCTAAATGCAATAAACCTGACAGAGAAAGACATATATGATCTCGATGGTGAGAGGGATTTAGTAAAGTTCAACTCACGGAAACAGTGGTGGTAGCCAGGGACTCAGAGCAGGGGAAATTTGAATTGGTGTTTCTGGTATACAATTTTAGTTCTGAAAGATGAAAATTTTATGAAGATTTGTGGCACATGATTGTGAAGGTATTTAACCCTGCTGACCTGCATGCTTCAAAATGACCATGATGGAAAATGCTATGTCATGGGCATTATACCATGATGAAAAAGAGGCTACAGTGGCAAAAATATAATTTTCTGATTTACATTTTGGCTGACACATAGTACAGGGGAAATATGATACATTCTACATTGTAATGAGCTCTTACCAGAGGTCTACTGTAGAGTAAAACCATATCTCTCTCCCAGCAGCAGACCATGGGGGAGTTATTCAACTTCAGGGTTTATCCATCAAAGGATACTGTGACTGCAGGTCAGTTCAATAAGATTCTGGATCAAGCATGGCATAATTAAAGGAAGATGCTCTGATCTTCATCATCAATAGGAGCTCCAGAATGCAAGCAACACTGAAGTATAGATATGCATGAATAATCTCACATTTATTAGTAATTTTCTTCAACATTACACACCGCAGATACCTTTTCTCAAATTAAAAAAATACATAGAGCTCCAACATTTGGTATCAGTTCACCCTAGAGACCCTGCATCCTCCTCACAGAAAGGCTCTGCAGTGTGATTCCTCAGCACCTTTCTGGGAGCTCCCGATGTATTTATAGCTTGGTGAGTCATGGTTCCCAGAGTGAAATTCTGTTCCGGACTGTCAGTGTATTCATTAGAATGTGCCAAATTACTGCATATACAGTAAACCAATTTATTATCACATGAAAACAAAAAGGGAGAGAGAGGAAGAGCAGGGAATTCATCCAAACAACCCTTTTTCCTGTGTGGTTATGCTGCCTGATGACTGAAAATTTTGCAACTTAAATTAAAATGTTAAAAGAACTATTGTATGCATTTAAACAAGAAGGGGTTAGAGACAGGATTTTGGAGTATGTTTGTATGTACTTGAACAACAAACAAGAAAAGGAAACACTGTACTCACAAAATCACATGAATTAGGCTTCTTTTCTAATTTTTGTTAGTTACAAAGGAACTAAAGTAAATATACATCTATGTCATTTAATACTGAAAAGCCTAAGAAAATTAAAAGGTGAATAATTACCCTTAATTTGCACATTCTGACGTTTCAGAGCACAGTTGTTCAATAAGCCTTTATTTTTTCATAAACAAAGCATCAGCTGTGAGAACAAGCGACATGCCTGTCCTGACAAAATTAGGAATATATGCTCACCCACTGTAATCCCCCGGAAGTCTTTAAGAAACGCACATGAGCAGCCTCCAGGCCATGAGATCTGATTGAATACATCTGACTTTGGACTGGGTGACTTCTTGATTTCTTAGATGATGCTAATGTTTAGAATAAAATAAGCAATTCTCTGTAAAGCCCAAGCCACTTACTGGATTTGTTCAGGACTGTGTGGTAAATTATATTAATCTTTTATCTCTCTTTTTTGATGTTTGGATGAAATGATAGAAAAGATGAATGTCAAGCATGTGGTATAAAGATGAAGGTGCAGGAGAAAGAGAAGGAAGAGGGAACAAGAAAAAGAAGAGGAAGGAGATGAAGAGGAGAAGAGAGAGGGGAAGAAGGAAAGGGCAAGAGGTAGTGTTATGGGGAGACTTGTGGCGGGATTTCCAGAAACCGGGCAAAATGATTTTGCCGGAGGTAACAGTGGAATGAATTACAACCCCAATAAGAGGACAAACAACAGGATTCGGAGAAATGTGCCCTTAACTTCTCTCAGAAACTCTGCGATTTGGCATCAAGCCATGGAATAAAGTGTTGTTTTAGTTTTTCTTAAATGCCCCTGAAACAACAGGCACTTATGCCCTGCCATCTGTTTACCGAGAAGAGATGAGTTCTTGCAGACAAAGTGCAGCATCTGCTCCCTGAAGGATGATGTAAGGATTGTCCTGTTGGGTGAGATAACAGTGGGGATACTGAGACTGTGGCTTCTGCCTGAACTGAGCCTCTTCACCTGCAAAGTGGAGGGTGTGGATGACGCGGATTCAGTAATTACGTGTGTTGGAGGGTACCCCTCAGGACTCTGGCGAGCAAACAGTTCCTCACTCTACCCCTTTCACTTGTTTTGTTTTCAAACTTGTTTAATGCAACTATTACACATATAATTACACATTGAGCATCTCAATTTCATTCTCTTAAAAATGATTCTGTGAATTTATCGATCATGGACCCATCAGTTGCTTTGCTGTGCCCTGTGTTCCTTTGGATGGAGTGAGGACGCTCACCTTATAGTGTAACTCTAGTCATTCCAGAGCTTGAAGGTAACTTGGACGACCTGTCTCTTTCTCTCTCTCCCTCCCCCATTTCTCTCTCTCTCTCTCTCTCTCTCTCTCTCTCTCTCTCTCTCTCTCTCTCTCTCTCTCTCTCTCTCTCCTTATTTCTGTTGCATCTTGCACCTAATATCTCCTTTCATTGACTTTAATGATCTATTATCACACACTTAGCATTGACAAGTAATTTCCTCAGACCCAGGATAAAGTGACTCTTTGAGGAAGAACATTTATTATTCTCAATTATTTAGATCCACCTTTCAGTGTCAACCTCATTGCAGTAACATCCTGTGTTCCAGGTATGTGAATTGTATTAAAAAATCAAACAGTTTTATATAGCTGATGCTGAATTCAGCCCTCATGTGAATACTACCTGTCTTCCAGTTCTCAAAGATAAAATACAAATGGCCAAATAATATGAAAAAGTTTTCGGAATAACTAACCACACAAAATAAATCTGATTAAGAGAACAAATAACAACAAATATTGACAAGGGCATGGTAGAAGGGAAGCCTGGCACATGATTTGTTAGAATGCAAAATTTTATTTATTCCCACAAACACATATTTTCTTTCTCTCTGTGTAAATGTGTGTGCATGTTCATGTATCTGTGGGTGTACGTGCATGCATAGGTGCACATCCAAGTGTACGTAAGTGTGTGGAGACCGGAAGACAGCTTTGGGTTTCATTCCTTAGCAGTGGTCAACCTTGGCTTTCTTTTGAGACCAATACTTTCACTAGAACCTGAGACTCACTGAGGATGCTGGAATGATGGACCAAGAAGCCCAGAGATCTTCTTCTCTCTTCCACCCCAGTTCAGAGATATGGAACACCCAATCCCAAGCCTGGATTATTGTCTCTGGTTCTTATTCTCATACAATAGGTAGTTTACCAGCTAAGATATGTCCCTAACCTCCAGAAGGTATGTCTAAATACATAGAATCATTTAGAATTATCAACACATAAATGAATTGACAAGAAAACAAAAATAATTTTGTAGCTACTATATTAAATATTTATTCTAAAGAAAGAATATACTCATAATTTGAGGGTTAACTCTCTTATTGTCAATTCATACTATATAACTATGATGTAAAGAAAACAGCTATTCTTGAGTCTACTACTCAGATATGACATTAAGGGAGTAAATGAAGCATTAAGTTGAATTATACCACATTCATTTTAAACAGTGTACTTCATTTTCATGTTCTATTGTAATTTTCTAGATAGGCTGTAGACATTCATAATCATCTTCATTTAGTCTCAGAAGAATGTGGATTTGTGCTTGTGGGCATATATGTGCAAAGCCAAAACCCAGAACTATACTTTCTCATTTGTAAATTGAGATAATATGATACTGTAATCTCAATGTCTATTTTAGCTTTAAGATGTATATATATATATATATATATATATATATATATATATATATATATATATATATATATATATATGGTTGTATATTGAAACAATTCCTGGCTTCTATCTTTTATATAGAGCTTTTGTGTGTGTGTTTACATTTAGGAACCCATCTTCCTGCCCTGTCTTCCCCACCCACTGCAGCTCACCACAATACAGTTACTGCTCTGGAAACTCTGAGCACATTTTAACTGAATCTTTTTTTTTCCCCTGTTCATGTTTTTTCTTGCCTTTCAATCTCACTCACTTCCATCCTTTGAATCTGCCAATATATCCTCTTCTCCAGTTCTTCCTCACATTCTAAGTCACGTTTTTTACTCCTTCTCTGGGCTTATGTTGACAAAGCATCTATCATTCACAGCTGTGAAGCCTCCTGCCCTGTAAACACCCCCAAATCAAGCTTGTCCTCCTTGAAAACACCGATTGCTATTGTTTAATCTTTCAATATATATATATATATATATATATATATATATATATATATATCACTTATCTATAAATATCCATGAAGATGAATACCATATATATGGTAAATTGTTTAAAAGGATACTGAATCTGATTTTCACTTGACTAACTAGCATGTATACTTTTGATTTATCATATTGCTTATTTTTAGAAATTTTTTCATAATGAATTACCTTAATTTTATAACTATAACTTTTGCTATCCTCTCAAATTTTATTTGATTTTATACGATAATCATTTAAAACTAACTACCATATATTTAATTTTAAAATTAGATGTAATCAGATGGATGGATTCAATTTTTAATTTACTAAGCTAGAAAAAACACACTGATAATTTCATCTCAAGAGTATGACAGAGAGTTGACAAAATTGAGTCATTTTTCATATTAACTCAAGAATCCTAGTCTTTCATGGTTATTTTATTAAAAGGGTTAAATTACTGGTGAAATAACATAAAATTTAGAATAGGTTTATTTTATTTGGGGTTCTGTTCTACTTTTAAGGATGTCTCAGTGGATCTCCACAATTACCCACAGGTAAGGCTAAAACCCTCAGTTATAGAGGAACATTCCAGTGAATAAAACAGAGGCTGAGGTATCAACCCACTGCCTCCATTGCTGAGTGTTCTTCATACAAAATGGGACAGCTAATAAAACAGGGTGCCATGTAACTAAAAAATCACAGTGAAATTAAGCACACGCAGTTAAGTGCACCATGTGGGTACTGTGGTGGAATCTTAGAGATTAAAACAGACTTCAACTTTAGGGATTATCATACAGAGGAAATAAGGTACAGAATTATATTATCCCATGGATTATCATTTTTTTATTATGTATAAATTAGATTAGCTTCTCCAACAAAGACTAAATATTTGTTTTCACATGTGAATTTGATCATATTCACCCCCATTGCTCTCTCTTATTCTCTTGTGGTTTCTTAGTTAGTTATATTATTCAGAATTTTAATGAATAAAATAAAGAAAACATAATTGAGAAAAATGCATACTTAACCATAAGTAATGTTTGTTTGTGAGAAAATCATGTTTTGATGTCATTAAAAGACTGTTAATAGTTTCCTTTGCTGCATTGAAGCTGTTTGTTGATGTGATCCATTCAATCAACTTTCTTTGTCTTCCTGTACTTTTGGGTTTCTACCTATAAATTTATACATTGTCCACCACAATATTCAGAGGTTTCTAAAATTTTACAGTTTAAGAGATTGTGCTATGTCTTTACTTCATCCTAAGTTGTAATTTTGCATGAGGGTAGATAAGAGCTCAAATTTATTCTTCTTCAGTTGAATAACACTGTGTAGAAAATACTACCACTTGGGAGAAAATAATGACAATGATAGAGAGTTAATATTCAGAATATACTGTGACTCAAAAGTGTCATAAGCAAATACACATAACCAATCAAATAATGAAAAATTGAACCTGAGTATATATTTATTATTTAAAAAATGAAAAGGTCTGTAAATACATGAAAGACTGTTCAGAATTACTTATCATTATAACAATGCAAATCAAAGGTGTAGTTAGAAACTACGCCATGCAAGTCAACAAGTGTTGACAAGGATACAGGGCAAAGGAAGAGTTGTACAGTGTGGAGCAAATGAACATTAATTCAACCATTACAGAAAAACTGTGTGGAGGTTTCTCCAAAGGTTGAAGGTTGGATTATCATGTGGTCCAGCAACCCTACTTTGAAATACTCACCCACAGCATTAGCAATAATGTGTTGAGATGACATCTGCACCCACCATCGCTGTAGTAAGGAATCATAAAAGCAAATTTGTAAAAAGCAATATATGTCATCAAAACAAGAACTGACAAAATAAAATGTGACACTGTGTACATACACAGTAGGGTATTGCCCAGCCTTTATAAAAAGGACATTCTATCACTCATGGCACTATAGATGAAATTAGAGAGAATTTGGCAAAGCAAAATAATCTTCACCCAAAAAGATAGTCCTACCATGTGTTGTCACTATGAATGGAAATTAAAATAATAGAAAAAGATAGAGTGGTGGTTAGGAAGACTAGGCTATAAATACAGAAATGGTGTGGAAAGGGTACTATATCTACAGAGAAATAATGTGGTTTTTTTATTCTTTTTTAGTTTTATTACAGAGAATGATAAATACCATTCCACTTTAAAATTGCTTAGAGTCAATTTTTAAAGTTCTCAATATGAAATAAATGAAAGCACAGATAATAAATACATGACACAAAAGATGGTAAATAACAATAGTGTAAGTATTTTTGTTTTGATTTACTCTTCTGTCTACTTTATAAATGATGATAGTAGGAATTATAATATTTAGATGTTGAAGCCAAACTGAGGACTACCAAGAGCATAAGGGCAGCTGTTAGATGAACTGTATTTTTGGGGGGAACAAAGACTTACTGTGAGGTGCTCAACCTCAGCTGATCCAAATAAAATGCTACCCCTACACCTGAGGCTCAGGGGATATGTGGAAGAAGCCAGAGAACAAGAAGTCTGCTGTGAGATAGTGTCTTCCATATATAACAAGGAAGGTTTCCCTTCAAGATCTTAAAAATATGGTCACCTAAATAAGGCCTGTACAATAGCACCAGTTGACATGTCTGCATAGATAGGGAAAATTTCACAAAGCCCTATCCATCCATGAAAAACTAAAGGCAATTAATGGCCACTGAGAGAGTCTTCAGAAATGAGCCCACTGATAGGCTATTCAGTCTTGAGTAGTCAGTCCTAGACACATAACACACATTTGAGTGACTCTAAACAGACCTAGAAGACTGTATTTGTGTGTGTGTGTGTGTGTGTGTGTGTGTGTGTGTGTGTGTGTGTGTGTGTGTTTAATAATAATTAAAGAAGAGATTATTGGTTTGAGAGGGAGTGGGATACATAGGAGGAGCTGGATGGGGACAAGATAGGGGATATGAATGGTGTGAATAGAGTGCCCATCTCTAAAATTCTCAAAAAGAAATTAAACTGTATTTTTGAACACACACATTGACAGGCCCAGCTATTCATAGCACATACCATTCAATTTAATTGATTTGAACTGAGCCATCTGCTGTCTAATTGCCTCTTAGCCACTGGGATTTATGTAAGTAAATGAACATCAGAGATAGAAAGAATACTAATGTGAAGTTTGTGTTTCATTAAGAATGCCTTCTTGTTTGAGGACAAAAATTAAACATGCGAAAACTAACATAAATTAAAAGAGCCTATTTTCAAAGTTTCCACCCTTGACTAAGGTGAAATATCTTCTCCAAGCATTTAAAAAGCAGCCAAAATAATTGAAAAAATTCCAAGGCACTGGATATCAGCCAAGGAGAAAGAGCCAGTAGCTAAGAGATGCAAATAAAACAGATGAACTCTCTGACTGTGAACAGCAGGGGGATTTCCCAGGCAGAACAGTAGGAAAAGCAGAAAGAGTTCTTGGACTGATGAGACATGAGGGGGCAGGATAGACATGATTCTCAGAAGGGACTTGCTAGGACAGAATTTCAGAAGTGTGGAGGGCTTTCTCCAGGAGCCATCAGGTGAGCATTGATTGTGAGGCAACAACTTCCATATGCAGAAAGCTGCATGGGAAGATAAGAGCTGGTTTGCTTTAGCTGCACAGGGCTGAAATAGCGAATGCCTAATTTGACAAGCCATACAGGAAATCTCAAAAACATATAGAACATTTGGACCTTTCTAAAGCACAGTTTCGGTACAGAATTATCCATAGGTCAAATTCTGCCCCGATCTTGCGTAAAATTGAAAAAAAAAATAATTGAACTCAAAATTTAGGAAGTGATGAAGCAGTTTCTTTATAGAGAGCAATGTCACCAATGGACATAATTCAAAAGAAGGAGTCCCTATGATCCTCCTTAGAAATTATACCTCTATTTTTTTCCTTTGGAATTTTCTATTAGATGACAAATAGTGCATATTGTACTTCATTGAATACAAGCTTCTTTACCAGCTCATTGTGTTCTATTCTGAGATATGATCACATTTTTGGAAACAGTATAATTTTTAGTCTTTTGCTTTAGCATGTATGCAAAAGGCTGGTGGAAGAAAAACACCAAGAGTGCAAATTCCACGCTTAGATCATTTCTCCACAGGTGTTTAGAAGGATGGATGGCCAGTATTTAGCTAGCATGATGGGATATCTCATGAGGTATTTAACCAAATGGCTGTCTAAGAGTCTTTCTTAGATCATGTACTCATAGAGTTCACAAAGCTGAAAAATCCTCTTGTGTTCTTTGTAGAACTGGGAAATAAGTGGTGTGCAACTGATACAGAATCCTTTATGTATTTATTATTCTGTCTACTGTGTGAACCTGACTTTGCTCATGAATAATGCAATGTAAAAGAAAGACAAACAAAACCAAAACTTGGAATTATGTTATCCAAATATTTATTTGGGGCATGGGTACTTTTCAAACCACAGAACTGCAATTTTCATATCTCCTTTATTAGCAAGAGTATTATGCTATAGCCAATGAGAAAATGTTCATATTTCTGTACATTGGTACTGTATGTGATCAGGAGAGATTGTTGAAAACAGTTTTGATTCATTTAACTCAAAGGCAAAAATTCCTTTGCCCAAGGAGAATAACACTCATGACTAATCCTTCAATTAGTCCCCTAAAATAGAGTAAATAGGTATTATGCTTTGACACATGTCATGTTACTGAGTTTAGTAAACTTCTAGTGCATGAACTTAGACTTTCATATACATAGAAAGAAAAGACTATTGCTATACTTGAAAGGTCATATTTGAACTTCTTTTTCCCACATTTTTTATTTCACATACCAAAGGCATATCCTAATCTCTATGTGTGTTTGTGTTTGTGTATGTGTGTATGTGTGTGTGTGTGTGTGTGTGTGTGTGTGTAGTTTGTGTGTAAATAAAGGATATATTTATATGTACAAAATTTTATGATATTCTGAGAAAAATCTACATTCCCAAATCATTTAGGTAACAATAATTCTAAAATAAAACATGATATAGACATTATGTTGTCTAAATTGTAGATAATCTTATTATTTTCAAATAACTTCAAAAATCCACATTTTATTTCCTATAGATGTGCTCCATGTCCAAATAGTTCAGCACATATAAAAATGTATATGACTATCATCACAGACAATTAAACAATTCCCTCTGATAATATTCAAAGATAAATAATTGTAGGGTGGGATAGTAGGAGAAATTTAGGATTATCATATTTTCAGTATTTTGAGAATTTTCTCTAAACTGAGGCAAATAAAGTTTGCTTCCAATGCAACCCAGAAAGTCTACATTCTCTGGAGAACAAAAGTATTTCATTTCTAGCTGTTTCATATTCCAAGTCTCTTGGAAAGTACACTCCCATGCAGAGGCTTTATAGGCTGACGATTTCTCTGCTCAATTAATATTTGCTGGGTCTCTTTTCCTGAGCCAGTGAATATTTATATAGAGAATGAATTTCTCATTATATTGTTCTCCACTCTGATTCAGGGTATTCAGAAATGATTACTGAAATCTACTTTCCTTGTCTTTCTACACATTTGAAAGAAGTCCTCTGACATACTTCTGGAGTCGCATTGCCTTGAGAATATTTTGTTTTCTCACACCTCAAGCCACACTTTGATTAAGCATATTTGAGTTATTTCAACCAGACTTTCCCATTCCACTGCTTGTAATTATTTTTTCCCTTCAGAGCGGCAAACAATAAAGTGGATTCATAAGTATACATCTGACAAACTCGGAAATTAAAGGTATAAATTAAAACTTGTTTCACAAATTTAGAGTAGAATATATTATAAAAATAAGGTAGTCAGGATTTAAGAATTAGATTTACTTCATACTGATATCAAACAAAAATAATAAAGAAAAAAATGTCCTCTGGACATCAACATGGGCATCCTAGGACTAATCTTTGAGAGAGGGAAAAGCATGTTCAGACAGCTTTAAATTGTTCTGGTGTGCTACCTAAAACAATTTAAAGAACATCTTCACAGAGAGACCAAATCAAAATGAGCCTAGCAACTTCAAAGAAGTAAAGAATAGAAACAAAGGACTGAAAAAGACTCAAAAACCTGTAATTTACAGAGACCATTCCTGAGAAGAAAGAATTATGCAGGGAGGGAAAAGGCCCACAAAACTTAGTGAACAGTTGGGGTTTGGAGGGCGGTGGGGGGAGTCTAATCAATTATGTAAATATAGCATGAATCAGTCAGGTAAGATAAAGTGCCCAGAGTTCTCTGAAGAACACTTGTTGAGCCACAGCTAGGCAGAGTGGGGAGTTCATAATGAGCCTCTAGTGTATTAAAGAAGAGAATCATCACTAGATGGGAGAGCACCTTAATAATTTCAGCAAACTGTCACAGAATGAGGGCCAGCGTAAGCCTGCCGTGATAGTGCTCTGAAAAGACGACACAAAGAGTTGACACCAGCCTTCAGGTCGCCTAATAACCTGCCATTGCAAACACTGAATCTTCCTTTCATTGTTTTGTTTTGCTGTTGATGGTGGGCGCACTTTAAATCAGGGATATTAATCTCACAGTTATTTCTTTTATTCTCTGAAAAGTTTATGCATGTATACCCCCCATCTTGGTTGTATCCACGTGCCTCCAACTCCCTCTTGCTACCCTCACATTATCTCCAAAGAAATTTCCCTCCACACATCATGTCCTTTAAAAAAACAAAACGAGCAAAAGCAAAACCAATCGACAAATTCGGTCATGTACTGGGGAGACTCAGGTGGCTTACCAGTGACCATCTTGCTCAAAGAAAGTGACTGTTCCTCACTCAGCAGTCATCAATTGTCACTAGCTCCTCAGTAGGGGCTAGGCATTAAAATCTTCCCCAGCTGTGCGCTGGAATTTTTAACTGCTTTAAACATGTGCAGTCATTTTGCAGGTAACACAGCTGCAGTCGGTCCATGAATCTCTATTATCACCAACATGACATGTAAAACTTGCTGTTGGCTATGCTGCAGCTAGCACAGGTGAGCCCATGTTTCTGACAGTAAGGATATTACTTCGTGGTACTTCATGGTATAATGTCACCATATGCATTTTAATGAAAAAGAAGAAAGATTATTAAAAACCTAAATGATGGTAACACAAAGTACAGCAGATAAAATAGAAGAACATATGTATCAGTTACTTTACTGCTGCTGTGACAAAACACTATGACCATAAGCAACTTACAGGGTGTGTATTTGGGTTTACGGCTCCGGGGAGGGGGAGGGATAAAAAATCCATCATGCCAGGGAAGCATGGCAGCAGATACAGGAAGCTGAAATACAACATCATTTACCACAAACATGAAGTTCAGAGGTGAACTTAAAGAAGGCCGGGCTGTTTATTCTCAAAGTCAAACCCCAGTGACACACTTCCTCCAGCAAGTCCACACCTCCTAAACCTCATCAAGCAGCACCACCCACTAGAGATCAAGTGTTTACATGCTTGAGCCTATGAAGAATATTATTCATTCAAAACACCACAATGTACATCTACCATTGTATTCTAGGTAAGATTTTCCCATTTAACATATTTTAGTGTGCTATTTCTTATTAAAAGTGAAGCACAATGATTATTACATAGTATATTAAAACTGATAGCTTAATGCTAAGCAAAGTTAGAATGATGGTATCTTTCTTAATCTTTATGATTATTCATTTATGCTTAGATATATGTTGATTTGATGCATATTAATTTAAAATTTTTTGTCTGGCATAAAACTGATGTATTTTGTATTCCAAATTATTAAACAATAGAAAAACCCACTAGAGAAAATAAAGTAGTTAACTATAATCAAAAAGAATGTTCAACCTCTTGATACAATACACTCCCGTATTAGAATGTCAACCACATTGCAAAATAAAATAAAACCGAGGAATTATGGAAATTCTTTAGACAGAATACAAGGAGAAGGAAAGAAACTTAACTTTGTAAATGTGTTTAGTTCTAAAGGTGATTCTTACAAAAAAAAAAAAAAGGAAAGAAGACTTTCACAGAGATTTTAACAGCTTTTTGACAATGCGATTACTGAGATAATAAAGTTGTGCCCCTGGGAAACTCCAAGTAGGCTATGACCTAGGAAATGTAAAAATTAGTTTGGACAAATCATTAGGCACAGAGATGGGAGACAAATTCCACAGTTATTGGCAAGAATTTGGTTTTGTGCAATTTCCACAGTGGCAGCTGCATTACAAGGAGTGAGCCTAAGGGTCCACGTATAGGGCTAGTAGATCTCCTTCTCTCTGGTAAGAATGTTAATAAAAATCTATTACTCCCCTTCTATCAGACATCACATTTATCTTAAGTGGTCGGGGTTTTTTGTTTTGTTTTTCTTCTGTTTGTTTGCATTTTCTGTAGAAAGCAGGTATCTTCACTTGCCTCAGAATCAATTAATATTTTATTTTATTTTTAAAATTTGAAATAATTATTTTTGTGGTTAAATCGGGTCAGTGATTGAAAGACATTCATATTTGAATCCTTAAGTAGTATTAAAATATAGACACTGAGTATAAAAAGCCCAATTAAAAGGTAATAGCACATAGAATCCCCCTTCTCTCTCTTCTACTGGACTCTTGGAGCTCAGTCTGGTGTTTGGCTGTGGACCTCAGTGTCTGCTTCCATCAGTTACTGGATGAAGGCTCTATGATGACAGGGTGTTCACCGATCTGATTACTGGGATAAGACAGTTCAGGCACCCTCTCCACTATTGCTAGTAGTCTAAGCTGGGGTCATCCTTGTGAATTCCTGGGAACTTCCCTAGCACCAGATTTCTCACTATCCCTATGATGTCTCCCTCTATCATGGTATCTCTTTCATTGCTCACCCACTCGATCCCTGTTCCAGCTCAACCATCCTGTCCATGGTACTGGATTGGCCCTCTGCATATTCAAGACAGTTGTGTAGCTTGGTTTGCTTAAAGGGCCCCCTGACAGTAGGATCAGGATCCATCCCTGGTCCATGAGCTGACTTTTTGGAGCCCACTACCTTGCACAGCCTTGAGGTAGGGCTTGGACCTGTCTCTACTAAATGTACCAGGCTATGCTGACTCCCTATGGGAGGCCTTACCTTCTTGTAGAAGGGAATAGGGTTGGGTTGAATTGGGGTAAAGCTGGAGGGGTGGGAAGAGAGAAGAGGGGGACCTGTGATTGGTATGCAAAATGCATTAAAAAATTCCCAAATAATAAAAAAGTAGCATTCCCTCCATTTTTATAGGAATCGATTTTCTATTAATTTACTAAGGTATAGTTTACTGGCTAGCATTTGTAAAGTCAAGGATACTATAAAGGCTGTTGAGAGAGAAAAGTCAACATTTTTACCTACTGTAAACACTGTGAGCCTCAGTGATCATCAACCTGGCAAGATATGCCCATTGGTGCAGTAATGCCATGAAAGATCTGTGGTATAACCAGCTACCTACTGATTCCATTTTAAGACCATTCCACAGAACAAAACTATGCCTGGGTCTGTAAACTAAGTCAAGGACCTGTTGATGGCCACACAGAGATCCTACTTTTAATATTTTGATAAATTGATATAGTATCAAACTGTTTTCAAAATTGTAACCTTCATGCCAATAGTAGAGCAGCTCTCAACTCTCATCACAGGACCTTCTTTATGCAATGAATACAGTTAATATAAAGACCTAGAGCTGGTTGAAGTGAAAAGAATAAGTGGCTATGGGAGCTACCAGCACTAAAAAAAAAGAAAAAAGAAAAAAATTTACCTCACTTCCTACCCCTAATGTTCTCATATCTGTGAACTCCTGTGAGCCCTGCTTAGTTGATTCTGTGGGCTGTGTTCTCATGCTGACTTCAACCACTCTGGCTCCTATAGCACACATCCTCTTCTGCAGAGTTCCCCAAGTTCTGCCTAATGTTTGACTGTGCATCTCTGTATCTGCTCCCATCAATTGCTGAATGAATCTTCTCTGATGATAGGTGGGCTAGACACAGATCTATGAGTATAGCAGAATATTATAAAGAATCATTTCATTGGCATATTTTGACCAGTTTTGTTTGGTTCTATCCTATGTCTCTGTGCTATCTAGCCTCTGGCTCCTAGTCATCCAGGCAGTGTCAAGTGTGGGGTCCCTATCATGGAATGGGTCTCAAGTTGTGCCAGTCATCAGTTGGCCACTCCCACAAGTTCTGGGTCACCATTACACCAGCACATCTTACAGGTAGGGCAAATTATAGGTCAAAGGTTTTGTGGCTGAGTTGATGTCCCAGTCACACTATTGAAAGTCTTGCCTGGTTACAAAAGATGCTGAGTTCAGGCTCTGTATCCCCCCATTACTAGAAGTCTTTACTAGGGTCACCCTCACAATTTCCAGGGAATTTCTACTACACTAGGTTTCCACATTCATTGCATAATGATTCTGTGATGAGAGTTGAGAGTTGCTCTACTATTGGCATGAAGATTACAGTCTAGAAAACAGTTTGATACTATATCAATTTAGCAATGCCCTCCAATTCCAATTGTCTCTTCTAGTACTCTACCTCGATCACCCCTGCACCTAATCCCTCCTGTTCCCATATACATCCACCCCAAGTCCACCTGCAAAATCTATTCTATTTCCCTTTCCCAAGGAGAAGATTCATGGATACCTCCTTGAGACCTCCTTGTTACTTAGGCTGAGAAACTATCGACAGTTGAGGTCTTCTAGGAAAGAGAGAGTCAGTTTAAATTAAGGGTTGACCCCTAGTAGATTGACTAAGCTTTGGTAGATGGCCCTATATCCACGACTGTATGGGAAGTATAAAGAGACTCAGTGAGTTATATTTTTTAAAGAAGAAGGGACACCAAGTTGGGAGGCTAGAAGATATAGGGGAGTAGATCTGGGAGAAGTTGGAGGAGGAGTAAAGAGTGGTGAATATGATCAAACACATTTATGAAATTCCCAAAGAATTAATATATTCTTTAAATTCCAGCTTTGATGAACCCCACCACTAACAGAGGAACTATTGGCAGATGATAGCTGCCAGGAGAGAGACAGTCAGTATTCTTCAATGATATGACTCTGGTAGATTGCCCATATTTCAGTGGATGATGCTACATCCTTTTACATATTGGATGCACAAATTTGACACACTGAGAAAAAAGACATAAACTTGGGAGGGACATGTGAAAGTGTGTCTGGAAAGAGTTTGAAACAGAGGTGGATATGGTCAAAATTCATTTTATACATACATAAAATTTTCAAATAATAAATTATAATGTTCAGAAAATACATAGACACATAACTTTAAGCTTTGATTTATATCTGCAGAAATTTTAAGATATAATACCAGATTTTTCAGATTTTTTACTATGGTGTTTGTATAAAATTCTTGATTTATTAAATTTATTAGTTTATAATTTCTATTTGGTGTATCACACTGGGTGAAACTTGGCAAATAAATCTTCCTTTTAAAATTGAAAAAAATTATTTTAAAATTATGAGTAGGCCTTAATTAGGGTTTCTGTTGCTGTGAAGAGACACCATGACCATGGCAACTCTTAAAAAGGAAAACATTTAATTTGGGAGACTTGCTTACAGTTCAGAGGTTCAGTTCACTATCACCATGGTGTGACATAGCACCATGTAGAGAAACACAGTGCTCAAGAAGTAACTGAGAGTCCTACATCTTGCAGGCAGCAGGAAGTGGACTGTGACCCTGAGAGTAGCTTGAACATAGATGACCTCAAAGCTCACCCTACAGTGACACACTTCCCCCAAAGCCACACCTGCTCCAGGAAGGCCACACCTCTTAATAGTGTGACCATTTTCTCTCAAACCACCACAATGGGAAAGAATAGAATATTTCAATCCACAAGAGCTACAATGTGTCCTCAATCCACCATTGTTCCCTGCAAAGATCCTCTCTTCTATTTGTCTTTTAAGATCTACTATTAAAATACAGGAATTGTCTCAAGCAAGATTGAGAAGCATGAGTTAATAAACCTGACCATTTCACAGGAAGACCTTACAACCAACTTCCACAGATTTTATAAGAGAGAATTCAAATTGCATGTGATAAATTGACAGGAAATGAATAAATGTGAACAGTTTACCACATGACTCCCAAAAAGAGATGAAAGAAGATCTAGAAGTTGTCACTATTGTTTTCATTTCAGTAGAATGTTCACTTCTCAGTGAATGCATTGGAGAAATGCATTTTGGAGACATGGTTTTAATTGCAAATATTTTACTCATCACTAGGTGACAAATTTTGGGAGATATAAACACACACACACACACACACACACACACACACACACACACACACATTCATGCTGCAACTACATAGCATGTAATTGAGGTTTAAGTACAGAAATACATCTACAAATTGACATTGGAAATATTATTTGAACCGGAAAAAAAGGAATGAGAAAGACAGGAGAGAGGAGAGAGGCAATGTAGTGTGATTTTCCAAACAGAAAAATTACAGGCCTTAGAATAGCTGGTAAAGGAACAGCTAAATGCTCAACATATTAAGGAATTGACCAGTCTTTGGAATTCTCCTGTATTTGCTATTAAAATGAAATCTGGAAAATGAAGAATGGTCACACATCTAAGAGCTATTAATAAGGTGATCCAGCCAGTGGGCTCTTTACAGACTAGAATTCCCTTGCCCTCTCTGTTACTTAAAGAAAGGCCTATTATAGTTATCAATTTAAAAGTCTGTGTTTTCATTAAACCTTTACAAGAAAAAGATAGAGAAAAATTTGCCTTCCTGGTACCTACTTATAAGAATTCTCAGCCTGTTAAGAGATATCAATGAAAGGTTCTCCCACAAAGGATGCTAAATAGCCCAACCTTGTGCCAATATTTTGCATGAAAGCCTTTGGAAATGACTCATGTACATTTTCCTCAACCTATAAATTTACCATTATATGGATAACATTTTAGTAGCTGATTCAAATGTAGACACTTTAGAGAAAATGTTTGAAGAAGTAAAGAAAATTCTGCCTTGTTGAGAATTACAAATTGTTCCTGAAAAAATACGAGGAGATTCTATTAATTGCTTATAAATTAGGTCTACAAAAAATTCAATGCCAAAAGGTACAAACCAGGAGAGATCAATTGTGGACTCTTAATGACTTTCAAAAATTGCTGGGAGACATTGCACAATCAAGAACAGAGTAATTTGTTTCAAACCTTAGAAGGTGACAAGGACTTTGCTAGTACCAGAGGATTATCAGTGGAAACTGAGAGAACTGGTTTTAGTGGAAAAGAAATTACAGGATGCACATGTGGATCTTTTGGATCAGGAGATTGATTGCATCTGGGTTATTTTACCCTCTATGCATTGTTCTACAGGGTTTTTAATGCGGAGAGAAGATATTATCTTACATGGATATTTTTCACCACACAGAGTAAAATATTAAAGATATATGTGGAAAAGGTTTCTGAGGTAAATTAAGACTTCGTTATTTGACAGGAATGGACCTAGCAGAAATTTTAGTACCTTTTACTAATGCTGAAACTTCCTCTTTATGGGCAGAAAATGAAAGTTGGTAAAGAGTTTGCAGCAATTTTTTGGGAGAGATTAATAGCAAATATCCCAAAAGCAAGAGAATTCAATTTATAGAGAGAACTAACTGTATCCTTCATCACATTGTATGGGGAACACCAATTTCTGGAGCCCCTACATTCTATACTGATACAAAAAATCAAGAAAGCCAGGTTATAAATTGGAAAATTTAATAAAAGTGGCTCAAAGCCCTTAGGATTCTGTCCAAAAGTCAGAATTATATGGTATTCTCATGGTATTAATAGATTTTACAAAACCTCTTAATATAGTTATTGACTCTCAATATGCAGAAAAAAATGTTTTATACATTGAAACCACTTATGAGCCAGAATTAACTTTGTTATTTATGCAATTACAGGAACTAGTCAGGAATAGGAATAGGATTCATCTCATATACATAACACATATCAGATCTCATACGGGTCTTCCAGGCCCTATAGCACAAAGTACTGATGAAGTTGACCAGTTATTAATAGGAAATGTGCTGGAGGCCTCAGAATTACATAAACAAAACATCATGTCAGTAGCAAGGGTATAAAAAAGGATTTTTCCATGACTTGGCAACAAGCCAAGGAAATTATAAGAAAATATCCTACTTGGTTTTTGTATAACCAAACTCCACTACCTGCAGGAAGTAATCCAAAGGGTACTCAAAGAAATAAAATTTGGCAAATGAATATGTTTCATTTTGTAAAGTTTGGAAAACTAAAATATGTAAAACACATCATAGATACATATTCAGGATTTCAATGGGCAACTGCTTTTAGTTCAAAAAGGCTGATTCTGTAATTATACATCTATTAGAAGTCATGGCCATCATGAGAATACCTGTACAAATTAAGACTGGCAATGCTCCAGCATATGTCTCTAGTAAAGTGAAACAGTTTTTTTGCATATTACAACATAAAGCATATTACAGGTATACCACACAATCTTACAAGACAAGCAGTTACAGAAAGATCTAATAGAACTCTAAAGAATATGCTAAATAAACAGAAAGGGGTAATAGAGACCCCTAGAATAGATTGCATAATGCTTTATTAACTTTAAATTTTCTAAATGCTAATGAGAAAGGAATGACAGTGCAGAGAGACATTGGGTAATAGAAAAAAAAACTACTGAATTAAATTATCCTGTATACTTTAAAAATGTGTTGATCTCAGAATGGAAACTAGTATGTACCTGGAAGTTTCTCCAGTCCCTCCAGGCCTCATGATAGTGAGGAATCTCTCACACCCAAGTTTCACAGCAACTTGGTCCCAAGTAAACACACAAAGGCTTATATTATTTACAAACTGTATGGCCTATGGGTCAGGCTTCTTATTAGCTAGCTCTTATAACTCAACCCATATCTATTAATCTATGCATCACCACATGCTTCTTTGCTTTACCCCTGCATCCTATTACATGTTGCTCCTTGCACAGCAGGTTGGCATCTCCATTTCCTCTCTGTTTCTCCTTTCACTTTCTCTCTTGTATTTTCCTGCCTGTTCCATCCTGCCCTTCCATAGGCCAATGCAGATTTATTTATTGGCCAATGGGAGTAACCCATATTCGCAGTATATAGAAAGACATCTCACAGCAACAAGATATGTGTTATGCTGGGGAAGGTTTTATTTTGTTTCCACAGGAGAAGAAAAGCTATGAATACCATCAAAATTGATAAAGATTAAATTTGAACAAGAGAGACCTCTTGATTAGAAGAGGTTCATCAACTATCATGACCATTTAATCTAAATTAACTTATAAGACTAACAAATCATTTTCATTTGATCAGATATAACTTTCCAAAAAGGAAACTCCCCAAATTTAGACTTGGTGTAGGTTTTTGTTGTTGTTGTTGTTGTTTGGTTGGGTTTTTGTTGTTGCTGTTATTGCCATTGTTGTTTTGTTTTTCTTTTTTCATTTGCTTTGTTTTCCTTTCCAGGAGAATGAAGACAAGGAATCTGAAGACCACTGGACAAATGAGACATCTGAAGAAAAATGATGAATCATCCAGACAAAATTTCCTAAGAAAAGGAGTAAATTGGCCTATTGATATATCACATTTCCAACAGTACAAAATTTCATACGTCTTCCTAAATGTTTCTGCTGTTCTCTACAGATACATAATGAAAATGGGGTTTTTTTTTTTGTAGTCTTAGTTCAATTAAATATTAAAGTTGGCTTTGGAGTTGGAGCATGGCTCTCTCCTTCTCTAAACCCAAGCATGGTGTTAAAAGAAAATTCAGAGTCTCAGCTTCATATCAGAAGAGCCACCTGGTATGGAACAGAGGGAAATTAAAATCTCAGGACAATTGTTATCACAAATCTCTTACCCTTCAAATTTATTTTGACTCTTTAAAGCTTTTCTTTAGGTATAGTACTATCTTAAAATTTAAACTCTCTGTTTTGATATTAATGATGTTTCAGTTTTCTACAGTAAATAATAAACTTTCCTAACTGTGATCTCTGAAGTCTCCAAAAAGAAACAGGGCCCCACAATGATGATTCCACCTGCACCATGATAATGCCACTAAACTGACAAACACACCTAAAGATCAGCTTTAGACTAAAAACTGTTCAGGACAATTTTGAGGTATCTGGCTGAGATGATCCAGCCTCAAAGACTACTCTAGCCAGGACTTGAGACAAGCCCTGCACTTTCCCATTACACAGAGTCTGGACAACAAATAATATAGCTAGCTCCCCCAGGACTTGACAATTATCCCAAATTTTTTCAAGGTCCCCTAAAGATGCCATCGTTTCCATACAGCAGGAAGTAATTTTACGAACATAAAGCCTGTATTCCCAAGAGATGGGGTGGTTAGTTTTTGGTCATTTAGTGGGTTATGGATATTTGTCATCATTTAGGGAGTTTGGTTACAAGTTGTTATTGGTAATGGTTAGGAAAAAAGCTGAACAAAGGAGATTAGAATCAGGGATCTTGTTCTAAAAAGAAAAAGGGGGATATAGACATAAGGTAAAAGGGTAGATTATTGAATCCAATTTTAGACCAAAAAACAACTACTAGTTTTAAATATTTTACATTGGTTTGGACTTCTGTATATTGATACAAATTTGAGGTTATTTTTGTTATACTGTATATATATATATATTGTAGAAATGATAGGATTAAAGGTAGATTATTGAATCTACTTTTAAACCAAAAAGCAACTACCAGTTTTAAATATTTTACATTGATATGGACTTTTGTATATTGATCCAAATTAAAGATTATTTTTGTTAGGACATACTGTACGTATGTTTCTATTCTTGTTCAAGGTATTATACATATTCATCTCATCTAACAATGCAACGTAAATTTGTAGTCCTTGAAAGTTTTTATTACAAACTATTTAGGATAAAGACATGCAGGTTAGTAGCTAATCACCTATTACAATCAAACTTGTAGTCATGTTAGGTATGTTTTCAAGATCAAACAGAGATATATTTTAGATAGACAGGTGGTCTTCAAACACTTCGGAGATCTACAGAATGTGGATTTTTTTTTTTTTTTAATGACAATGAGGCATGTCTTCTCTTGATGGCACCAATCTACTTCAGAGAAGATAATGGGCATTGAAGAAACTCCATATGGAGTGTACTTTCTTTATGATAAAAGTTAGTCATTTGGAAAGAAACCACCTTTGCCTCAACTGATGACAGTATGCTGTCCAAATTTGATAAGCAGGACAAAAGAGATAGTGAGTGCTAAACTTCGAAAGACAGGGTGTGACAGTTCCTCAAAAATCCTGCTTCACAGGTAAAGTCTGTCAGATATTCTAGGCCTGTAGGCTGAACATGGATGCCCCAAGTTGCAGAGAAAACTTGGATGACAGTCCAGGAAGCCAGCTGTTTCTGTCATTTCTTATTTTTGGAAATTGTTTGCTATACAGTTCCTGTTTACTCAAGTAATATTATATCCTTCTCAGATCTCTGATGGAGTTGAAGACTAGATACTTATAGTTTTCCTTATTACCAGACTCAGAAAAGTAACTCACTAAAGAGATATAAAGTGTGTAAGGTTGAGAGACATAAAAAGATAATTTTGGATTGGTAATGAAAGTTAGGATAGAAAGTGAATTAGGTACAGCACTTAGGACTGACCAAGATAGTGTAGGTAATAGAGCACTTACTTTTAGTTTGTCAATGATAATGGATACTGTTAATGTAATTATTGTCTGTAGATATTTGTATATAGTTATTGTACTTATTGTATATAGTTTTTCTATGTTAGTTAAAACCTTTGCTTTTTATTTTAGACAGAAAGGGAAAATGTTATATGATATTTTGTTTATGTTCTGACAAATAAAGCTTCCCTGGGGATCAGAGAGTAGAGCAGGCCACTAGTTAGCCATATAGGCCAGGTAGTAGTTGGCCACACAATTAATCCCAGCACTTGGGAGGAGGAAGCAGGAAGATCAGGAGTTCAAGGCCACCCTAGGCTACACAGATTGAACTAGTCTAAAAGAGAAACAGAACTGGGCAGTGGTGGTACATGCCTTTAATACCAGCACATAGGAAGTAGAAACAGGAATATAAGGCAGATGGAGACAGGATCTTTGAACCATTCAGTCTGCGGATTTGTAGAGACAGGATCTCGCCCATTCAGTCTGAGATATTTGTAGAGATAAGACGTCTCTAGTGGCTGGCTGCTCTGCGTCTCTGATCTTTTAGCTTCACCCTAATATCTAACTCTAGGTTTTTATTTAATAAGATTGATTAGGATCAGACTACAAGACAATATTAATAAATAGATATATTGAGCAGCAGCAGAATACACCATGAAACTGGAATTGTTGAACATTTACTGTGTACTACATGCATCCTTCTATTCATATTGCAGTATAAATACATCTGTGTAACATGTGTGTCTATGTAGGGGGTATGTGTGTGTGAGTGAATGAGTGAGTGAGTGAGTGAGTGAGTGAGTGAGTGAGTGAGTGAGTGAATGTGTCACAGCACACATGTTGAGATAAGTACAACTTTTAGCAGTTGATTCTCTTTCAGTCTTGTATATCCAGGAAATTGAACTTAGGTCATCAGACTTGCAGCATGTACCTTTCTCTGCTGAGCTGACTCACTGGCCCTATGCAATATTTAATACATTAAGCTGTCATTACAACATTCAAAATTAGGATGCTGATGGTGATTTTTTTTTTAGAAGTGTAGAGTTTAAGTAATTTCTCTGAGGTTAATATCATTTGGACTGTAGTTTATCAGTTCTTGCTCACAGATGTGTAAGTGTTTAGGATTACCTCTGTCAATTGTCTTTACAAATAAGATATTCAAAGAGGGGACTAGTTTTGTTCCAATATCTACACTCAATGATTTCAAACTTCCACCAGGGTTGAATTGAACAGGAGGCTCTGAGAATGATATAAATCTATCATCAGCATACTTCTATTCTTGCTGGTACTTAATTCTGCACAATAATCTACATGATAATTCGAGACCTTGAAAAAAATATTTCATTTTTCACAATTTTGAGGGTGGTTAACATGTGAATAGCTTTGTGAGCAACCTACCTTTTATCTATTTATGAACAAGTTTGACATGTTGGCTCTCGTTGGCCCATTTTTCTCAACATGGCACTTTAACCTACCTGATCTTTCTATTGACCTGATCATCTCATATTGTAGACAGACTTCTTTATTGTACTGAATCCATGTATAGTCAGTTTTCAAAAAGTAAACACTTAAAGAGACCCGGGTTAAGATGCAGGGATTCTTATGAACTACTTATACTCAGAAATTGCAGAATGTTATCATTAATACAAAACATAGCTCTCACAACAACGTGAATAAAAAGCAGTGTTTTCTGAACTGAGTATCAGTGACCATGATCTAGGAACATGAATTCAGGTTGTCCTATATGCCATGTTCCACTGTGGATGTGGTTGCATGAATTTGTGTGGTTCTAGAGTAACAGAAAATCATAAATCGAAGAATTTTTCAAATCCACTAATGGGAAAATCAAGTAAACTAGTAAAGTTTCTGCTATAGGCTTTAGATGATATCTGATGGTCTTCTTAGCTTTGGGATTAGTAGGAGGCTGTGGTCTGCCTGGAACACATTCTAGAGACTTTACGTGATAATTCAAAGGATATTAGGTCAGACATAGGGATGGACAATAAGTGTCTGTTTTCCAGTTCCCTATCATCCAAACAAATCATATAGCCCAGGCCAGAGCCAAGCATAAAAGAAGTGCAGTCATCTTTTCCATAGGCAGAATGCACATGCTAGGAGGGGAAAATACTGACAGTAATCATGTTAAAGAAAAGATTTCAAAGTCTTGAAACCAACACATTCTAGGTAACAATCAATAATAACTAGTAGTTGTTTTTACCCATACTTACACTATTTTTGTCACAATTATGTAAATTAATTGAGCAGAAAACACTTTAACCTGCCAACTGAAACAAAAATGGATTGAGATAATCAAATATTTCTATCAGCAGAAAGATCTGTCTAAAGTACTCCTGTTTGGGTCAAAGGATGCAGAAATGAAGACTCTCTTGAAGAAAATGCATGAGAGTGCCAGGGAACAGGATTCTGTGACATGATAATGAAGCACTCTTTCTAGCTTTTAAGTCTCCAGCTTGGCCGCTGAAATTCACTGTGTAAAGTTAAGAGGAATGTGAAAGGCTTCTGGATCATACATAAACAGTATGCTGCAATTGAAATTGTTGAAAAATGTGCTCCAAAGTTCCATGTGTTGAACATATAATCTTAAAATTCATATGTGAATGCTACTGGGAAGTGTTAAACGACCCTGTGAAGACAGGGTTACTCTGATGACATTGGAAGCTTCGTGAGAAGAGTACTAGAAAGACGAATTAGCATCCCTGTTGTGACTTTCCATGAAGTGTCTCCTATCAGATTATGGAGCAGCAAAAGCCCTCACCAGAAGAGGAACAGATATCATGTCAGGCCTATGTCCCTGGACTTTCTAGCTTCTACAGCAATAAGGCAAATAAATTTATATTCTTTATGAAAAATTTTGTTATAGCAATATAAATGTAATATTTTTATCAGCTACACCTCAAAAAGATTTCTAAAAAATTCACACAAAGTATACGTGCTAAGAGATTAATTCTGTGCTATAGCAAGGACTTTAAACTGCCTAATGGTCTCTGACATATCCCTCAGCTTCAATTTCTCCCTCCAGTCAAATTGAAATAGAAAGTAATTATTATGATGGTGCCCTGCATAGCAGAAAACAGAACCTATTCCCAGCTTTACCCAAGCTTAGAAAACCCCACAGCATTAATTTTGCAGTGTGTAGAGAATACTAAACTCAGCAACCCTATGTGCTTTGTTAAAACTAATTTACCACCCTGAAATTCTATCTTATAGAGAGGCCCATGCCCTTTCAGAAACATCAGCTGAACCTAAAGATAATAGAAAATAAAATTCCCTCATAAAGGAACTGCCAGGCTCACCAGCTGCTGGAAGTTTACCCTAAGATTGCTGTGTGATTCTGGAAAATTCAGACTGTGCACTTTACATTTCTGAAATACTTGTTTTATAAATCACATAAAGCTTTTCTAGAATTTTATAGGAAGCAAAAATGTGCTGCTTTGACTCTGGCATAAAACAGAAAAGTCTCGGAAAATGAAAGCAACAGATATTTGCCACTTGACATTTATCATGTCAAATGAAATCTACAGGACGAGACTTGTGGATGTTCTCTGCTGCTTACCTCAATCAAATGGGAAGCATATTAGTGTATTTCAGGAAGATTCTAAACATTTTACTTCAAATCTTTTCTGATGTTTGAATTGAGCATTCATAGATGTTTCCTTGAGTTTTTGATCTTAGGAAAATGCAAGCACATTAAAGTAAAATTAAAGCATACAGTCATGATACTCTGGCCCTTGGGCAGAAGTAGTACTTTTTAGCTGTTCCTGATAAATCTCTGATCATTACCACATAAACAACCCAAGTTAGTTCCCTGGTAATAAAAATCAGATGACCCAGATGACCCAGATGACACATGGATATGCTTCCCATAAATATACCTGGTGAAGCCCTTCAGATATTAGATTGCCCAGGTAAATGAACACCAAATTTTTGATTCAACATCCATACACTGAAGTCAAAATGTCTTGAATTTGAGTTAAGTTAATGAATAGAAACATTCGTGTTCTTATAAAAAACCTTGACACATGTATCTACTCTCTCTTAATTTTATGTTATTAGGACCTAGAATTATCAAACAGCACAAACAATAAATGATAAATTGAGGTTCAGTAAAACTGAGATAACTTTGCTTACACAAAAGAGACAATTGAGCTGAAATTATAATCAGGTAGAAAAAATATGTAAAAACATCTATGCTCAACAAATTGTTCATATACAGATTGCATATGATTTTTTATTAACAACGAGCATAATCTACAGCAATAAACAACTACACATAGGCAAGAAAATCTAGCTGGCAAGATGTTTGACTCTTTCACGTGAGATAGTAACAACAGGTGGGTAAGCATGAAAATATACTCTTTGTAATCTGTCACCTGGGAAATTAACTTTGAAATTTTCTAAGAGATGGAAATATAAGTTTTTATGGTATATAGAAAGAGCTTAAAGGCCAACTGAAATAAAAATTTCCTTAAAAAGCCAAGACATGGAAGAAAAAGAAGAGAGGGAGAGAATAGTTATAGACATCAGAGAGCTAGTGGAGTGCTGTAATTGTTAGTAGTGAATGATTTCATGTATCCTGGATTCAAGCTATATTACATACATTACATGATAAAAAGTGCATTTGCTGACTTGAAAAGTTTCTAGATCAACTGTGTAATAATGTTGCATTATATTGGAGCAAAGATCCTAAAGAGACATTGACATATCTCAAAAAGACATTGTGATGTTAATTCACTTTCTTCTTTTTATTGAAAATAGCTCCTTCTCTCATACAGTACTTCCCAATCCATTTCACCCCCCTCCACACCTCCTAGTGTACCCCACATCCCCTCTCCCCAGAATCTACTCCCCCTCTGTCTCTCTTCAGAAAAGAGCAGGACTCCAAGAGACAACAACAGTCAGACAGGACAAAGCAAGATAAAACAGAACAAGGTGAACATTCTCATACTGAGGCTGGGTAAGGCAACCCACCATGACTCACCATTAAAATACTAAGATTTCATCGTTCTGAGAAGCACTCAGTCGATGTTGGTGCATCACTGCAGGAAGGGACTATCTTTTGACAGGAGGCTGAAACCCTTTCCTCTCATCTTTCATCACAGCATTTGGGCAAAGTTATTTTTAGTGCTTCAACTATGAATATCTTTGCCCCATTTTACCATGAAAAGAGCATTCGATTTGTGCCTCCTTGGAAGGCACATCTCTCTGGATGATATAGATGTGAAGTAGACTGCATGCAAAACTGATTGGCACCTTATGGCTTGAGAACCAATGGAGTGTTGTCAAAATGTTGTGGTAATTCATGAGACTCTACTTTCTCTCTGCATGTTGAAGAATGGGAAAGGCTCTTATAAATGCGGATGGATAATATGCAAGGTCATTCTTACATTCTCATCGTCTTTAAAATTAATATATATTTAATTTAGTGTATGAAAATTTCATGCATTTCAACAATGTATTTTGGTCATATATTTTTCCCACTCTTCCTCTTCAAAACCTTCCAGATCCTCCTACCATAACCATCTCCCAAATTTGTGGCCTCTTTTTCTTAACCCACAGAGTCTAATGAGGGGTTCCCATATTTACATGGGTGTGGAGCCATTCACTGGAACAGGGGCAATCTACCAGGGGCCACTTCCTTGAAGAAAACTGGTACTCCTTCCCCTAGCCATCAAGTAACAACAGGTCCCGGCATTTTTACACCTTACATTTATAAAACAGCTAGTCATGTACCATCTTCTTTAGCCTTGTTTGTCATGATCTGCTCAAGCCGTTTTAGCCTATTCACTTATATATTTCTTATATAAGAAGTAATCACATGATTTTTATGGGAAATTAACCTTCATGGCAGCTATTCTTCAATTTATGAGATGTTTCTTAATCTTTTCTGTGAAAACTCCTTTTCATATCATATGTGAAATGCTTAATTTTGATTTAACAATGAAATTGTTTAATTTTTTAGCTAATAGAGATTTCAAATAAACATGTACAGTGCTCACAGTTTTATGATTAAAACAATAACCATTTTTCTCTATTTCCCCATAATTGCTAGCATTTTCACTTTATCCATTTGATCAAAGCATCTAGTAATCCACTCATGTAAACATTTTATTTTCTAAGACTTTTCTTATGTATATCCTATAGATGGTATACCTAAAGAATGTTTCCTTCCCAGACAACTATAGATGTGGCATGATTACAAACATAAAATTCGGTGAGAGAAATCTGAGTAAATATGGGTTCTGTGAATGGTTAGAGGAAAAGGGGGTGAAAATTTGCCTGATAATTAAAATTACTTGACACTGAGGCTGAATTTGGCAAGAATGGATTAATTTACCAAGTTGAGATAAGCACTCTATAAATCTAACTTGGGGCTTAATATGAGTATTTGGAAACAAGTTATATAATCAAATGACAAATTTTAAGTGTTATTAAATTATTTGAGTAGGGACTAGAGAGGTGGTCCAAGAGTTAAGAGTGCATGTCAGGCTTCTAAATGGCCCTAGTTCAGCTCCAAACACCAATATCAGGCAGCTCACAACTGCCTGTAATTCCAGTTTCAGGGAATCTGACACCCTACTTTGGCCTCTGGGAATACCTGAACACATGTCACACACACACACACACACACACACACACACACACACACACACACACACACAATGTTTTAAAAATATATATAAATTATTTTTATTAATTTTAACAAGAAGCATTTTAGTTTTCACATATGACAGTAAAAAATAGCAAAAAATTAAGTAACATTGATTATAACCATATAGCTTGTAGAGAACCAATTTCAAAACATGAAAGGATTTCAATTCTAATCTATATAAATAGTTACATTAAAAAGTCATTCTGTGTGAATTATCCTAAGATGCAGTTTATAAAAAATTTACCACAAAGTCTAGTGACTAAGTATCTAATTACTTCAAGCTGGAAAAATCACTTAGCAAATAAAAGAAAAGCAAGATAAATTCAAAAAATACCTGCAGAACAATTCTGGATATTAAGATCTAAAAGATAGTAGACACAAATTCAAAGAAATTTCCATTGCAGGGGCTCATGGTTGCGTTTTCAGAAAGTCTGTTTGGGAAGTGAACACAGACCCAGAGAAAAGAGACCTCAGCATCAATGAGCTAGATTGGCTTTCTGTGTTTATTTCAGAGATTTCCTGGAGACAAAGCTCTGTGGTGTTCAGAGTGTCTTAGAAGGACATAACTTCCACGTCTGAGTGCATGATAACTCTGTTCCAATTCTGAGATCAGCCCAAAGCCTTTCACAGAGTCAGCAGATGCTCTGCCACTGAGCCACATCTCAGTCCTCTTGGTAGAATTTTTTTATCCCAGTGTTAGGAACAGCTTTATTAAAGAGTTTTGTAAATGCTCAGTGAATTGCCTCAGCAAATAATGAATTTCCTATTAGTCAAAGTATTTATGTATAAGTTTGACAGACATTTGGCAGGACTGCCCTTTCAGATTCTTTACAAGACAAAGTGTCTTGTAAATAAATCAATTCTAGTAGGGATATTTTATTCCTGAAGCCAATAATTCACTTGAGTAGGACCAATTTTTTTTAAAGACAGAGTCTCTTTATGTAGTCTAGTTGAGCCTCAAACTCACAATTACCCTGCTCAACTCTAAAGCGCTGGCAAAAGCCAAAGAAAATATCCTCCTAAACAAGGGAACCCAGCATAGAGGAAAGGTGGAACACTACCCTGAACTGGCACAGGTAGAGGTCCAGCTATGGCTTCTCTGAGGATCTCTGCAAACCAGGCGAAGGAGGCAGGTCTTCAAGGACGGTAGGCCGTGGAGGGCACCCCGCTGAAGCAATGTGCTTGTAGCTGCTCAGTGGGGTAGGTGGAGATGGTAAGGATGGTAAGGTATGTTAAGAATCGTTGCAGTGTGTGTGACAGTTGCGTAGCTTGGTCTTCTTGTGGGTCTCCTAACAGTGCTAACAGGGGCTGCCTCTGACTCTTTCACTGGCTTTTGGAACCCTATACCTCATAGGTTTGCCTTGCCCAGCCTTAACACAAAGGAAGGTGCTCAGACTTACTGCCACTTGATATGCCATGTTTTGTTGATTTCCATGGGAGGCCTGCCCTTTTCTGAAGAAAAACAAAGGAGGAATGGATGGGGGCAGACAGAAGGGAAGTGGGGGAGGGACTGGGAGGAGAGGAGAGAGAGGAAACTGCCGTCGGGATGTAAAATAAATAAATAACTATTTTTAAAATAAAGAAAATAAAATATGGGGGGGAAAAGAATCATCGCATGAGTCAGAGCAGAGGAGTCCTAAAGGCTGAGTTAAAATGGGTCAAGGGGGAAAGAAAGATATCCGTGGTAGAAACTCAGTTTGAAATGGACCCTCCTTAGAGTCTCTGTTCGTCTGAGATTAGTGCTGAAACCAGGGTTTACGTCTTGACGTTTAGAGATTGCTGTGTTGGCGTGCATCCAGAACCATGACAGTGTTGATGAAATATGCCGAAGCTGGGCCACAAGCCAAGCCCACACAGTCCGGTGATGCCGTATTAGGAAAAACCTTTGCCCGGTAGAAACAGAGAAACGACTCAGGCTGGGCAAATTGCTTAGACACCCACAAAGCACTGCTCAGTCCTGCAGGGATTGCGTGCTCTGCGCTCCTATGGTGTAGCCATGTGTTCTTTCTTCTGAGAACACGACAAAGCACAGGGATCAGAAGCGTGAAAAAGGACAAAGCACAGGGATCAGAAGCGTGAAGAAGAAAAGCAGACTACCGGGTACAAACACATACTGATGTCATAAATGCTCTGCAACAGAATCAAGAGATGAAAGAACGAGCCTTGAGCAAAACTCAAGTGTCAGCAGCTGTACTTAGTGCCTATGGATATTGCTGGAGGACGCTGAACTACAGACCAAGCTGAAGTACAGCCACACTCCATCTGCTAGCACTGTGCAGCATGTTCTAGTCCCTGTGTCCACAGCATTCATTTGTTCCTGTTACGTGCTGGGAAACAACTAGGAAACAAGATGGATTTTGTATTTGCTTATACAAGCTTTAATCCACGATTTAAAAAAAAAAAAAAAAAAAAAAAAAAAAAAAAAAAAAAAAAACAGTGTTGTGAAAAACAGCCGCACCTGTCTCAACTGAACAAAAAAGGCATATGCCAAAGAGGCTAGGTTCACATGCCCATCATCTACCTCAGCACGCCACGCAATATGGGAAGGGCCATATCCATTCAGATCAGGTGGTATTACTTCACACAGACTGCAGAAGACCCTTCTTCCATCACTGCACAGTGTGTTAAACTGGCCACCTTTAAACCTGTCTTGGGGAGAAGTGTCACTTTTTTTGCTCATTCTGTGTTGCTTCAATATTTGGCGTATATAGAACTGTGAAACTAGCAGATTCCTAGTTTCTGCCTAATGCATTACTGAGCTAAGTTTTCAGTGTGGTGTCTGGCCTCACTCTACCTGTAATGATCATTTTAAGCAATGCATACATTGCCTGAGAGCAGAATTGACTCTAATGTGAAAGTTCCTTGTCCACCAATGCTGGTGTCACTGTGTAGCTTAGAGAAAGGGCCACTAAGGATCTCAGAAGAAACTGATCAAAACTTAAATCAAATATCTAATCATTACCATGCAGAGAGCAAAAAGGAATGTGCACAAAACAAAAAAAAAAATGCTTTGTCCTAATTTCCAACCTGTGGTCAACTGAGAAGAAAGCCTCCATTGAGGAACCGAGCAAATCAGATAGGACTGTGGGTATGTCTGTGCTAGGATTGTCTTCATTTTTCATTGATGTACAAGGGCGCAGCTCCCTGTGGGTCATACTATCCCCATACAAATGTGGTCTAGATTATATAAGAAAGCTAACTCAGCATGAACCAGTAAGAAGTGGCCTACAAGATGCAGGTACAAAAGAATTATGAATAGGATTCCTTTCACTCAGGAATTAAAGCCAACAATTTACACCTATGATTTATAAACCTGAAAAGCTCATTTATAGCAAAGAAAAAAAAAAAACTCAACTGAGTGCAGAGGAAGTCCACAAAGTAGGAGAGAATCTTTGCCAGCTACACATCTGATGGAGGATTAATATCCAGAATATTCAAAGGACACAAAAAACAGAAACTCAGGAAAAATAATGGCGGAATTTTTTAAAAAGGCTACAGATGAGAATAGGAAATTCTCAAAGGAAGAAATAAAAAAGTTAAGAAATAAAGTTTTGGGCGCCAAGATATAGGGTGGGAGTTTCCACCTAAAACCTGAGAAAGCTTTAAAAAAGGGTTTTAAAATGGAGGCAAGAGCAGCTTCCTAGCTATCACTCTCAGGCCAGCCGCAGCCTGTGGGTTTGAGCTATTTTATGGCAGGTTCATATGTGCAGGTTTGACCTGCATCGTGGCGGGAATGAGGCAACTCCAAGCTGCACATTACACTGTGTGGTGGATTTAGCCTTTACTAATACAGACAGACAGAGAGGCTGCTGGATGGAAGCACAGACCCACTGCCTCCCAGAGTCAGCAGACAGGCAGACAGCCTGGTTTCCAGGCTGTAAATGTAGTTCTGCCATGTTGGGAAGCTGAGGTGAGTGGAGCCAGCAGCCAAAGCTGCCATTTCAGTCCTGGTAATGCTGAATTTTAAAGCAATAGATTCACAATAAGGCAGATTCAGGTGGAACAAGACTTTAAATGGTTTACAGTGTGTGTAAAAATGTGCGTAGGCTTGGAAGAGGAAAAAATGAATACAGACAGTTATATAACAAGTAGTTTTAAAAAATAAAGTCTTTAAAGAGATAGTAAAGATAATATAAAAAATAAGCTATGTAATATTACACAGAGAGTCTGGATTATATTGTCTTTGGGTTTTTAACTGCAGAGAGACATTTGATTGTAAAAGCTGCTGAGTTAAAACAATATGTATATTTTAAAGATATCTTGATTTCAAAATTTATGTCTAAGGATACGTTGCTTTGGAAAGGAGGCTCTGCTTTTGTTTCCACAGGAAGCAAGAGGCTATGTATTTGTTCCAGGTTAAGATACACCAGGTTTGACCAGTCAAGACCCCCTGAAAGGTCTCTGATGGCACTATGGCCCAGACGATCCAACATTCAGAACACTTTCAAGGCAACTGGCTCAAACAATGCAGCCTCACGGACTATTCCAGTCAGGACTTGACCATAATTCTTAATTTTCTCAGGATCCCCATAAAATTACAGCACCCTCTATTAGCAGGAAGTAGCCTAGAAAACTATGTCCACGTTCCCCCCCAAAAATAGATTATGGATGTTTGTTTTTGTTTAGGTTGTTGGTTACAAATTGTTATTGGTCATAGTCAAAATCTTTCTAAAAAAAGAAAACAGGATATGATGTAGAAATACAGGCTATAGACATGATAGGATGAAAGGGTGGATTGTTGGACCTACTTGTAAACAACTTGTTTAAAATGTTTTACATTGGTATAGATTTTAGTTTATTGATACAAATTTGGAGTTGATTTTGTTATACTGTATATATATTTCTATTCTCACTTAAGGTATTATGTTTATGTAACTCATTTAAATTGTAGTGGATAATTTAAAAAATAAAGATTAATAATTAGTCTTCTATTATAGTCAAACTTATAGTCATGTTAAGTTTTCTTCCTATACATAGATATAATTCAATTAGGTAGATAATCTTCAAACACTTCAAAGACCTGCAGAATATGGCATTTAAAATGTTTTAAAAACTTAGACTTTCCTGGACATTGAGATATATCTGCTCCTGGCAGCACCCATTTACTTCAAAGAGAAAGATGAACATCAAAGATACTCTATATGGAGTTTATCTTCTTCTTGGCAAAAATAGTCATTTGGGCAAGAAATTGTTCTTGCCTGGACTGCTTGACAAAATGTTGTATCAACTGGACACGCAGGACCCATAGGAAGGTGACCACTGAACTTTGCAAGGCAAAATGGTCCTTCAGGTTCTTGTTTCACAGAAGAAACTGCCAGACATTCTACAGGACACAGGATGAAGTGACTGAGAGACCCTAGGCCTGTAGGCTAAAGAAGGATGCCCCAATGTTGCAGAAGAACCTTAGGTGATTGTCCAGGCAGCCAGCTGTCTCTGTCATTCTAGATTTTTGGAAGTTGCTTTCAATGCACTTCCTGTTTACTTAGGCAATATTATATCTTTCTGAAGTCTTTGATGTAGCTGAAGACTAGATAGTTGTAGTTATAATTTCCCTGGGTTATGATAAAAAATAAATTAGATATAAAACTTTAGACTCACAAATATAGGATAGATAAAATATTTTCTTTAATTTTACAAAATACAAATAGACTAAATATTGTAACTGTAATTCTTGCTTGACATATGTAATTTTACTAGGTTAAAGTTAAAAGCTTCCTTTTGTTTAGAAAGAAAAGGGGAAGTGATGGGGGAATGTCTTTCTGTATGCTGTGAAAATATGTTGCTCTAATAGGTTGATAAATAAAGCTGTTTGGCCAATAGTGAAGCAGAATAGGATTAGGCAGGACATTCTAACTAGAAAGGAGGAAGGGAAAACAGAACTGAGAAGGAGATGCCAGCCCACCATCCAGGGAGCAGCATGTATTTGCACACAGGTAAAGCCACGGACATGTGGTGACATATAGATTAATAGAAATGGGCTGAGTTTAAGTGTAAGAGCTAGTCAGTAACTAGCCTGAGCTAATGGCCAAGCAGTTTTAATTAATATAAGCTTCTGTGTATTTACTTGGGTCTGAGCAGCTACAGACTGGATGGGACACAGGAAAACTTCATCTACAATGTTTAGCATCCCTGGCAATTAGAGAAATACAAAGATGGTAAAACCACACCAATTGGTTCATTCAATACCAGGTGGTCAACCGTGCAAACATACATACAAGTAACAGTATGCAGACTGAGCAGGTTATGTTAAAGTATTTAGGAATACTTGTGTATATACATACATAAGGAAAAGATAGCATGGATTTGAAAGAGAGCAAGGAGGAGTATATGGGAGGATTTGGAGGGAGGAAAAGAAAAAGGGAAATTACATTACAATCCCCAAAAAATTGTAATGAAAATTAAAAATGATTAAATTTTTTAAAAGAAAATAACTCACAGCAAATGCTGGTGCTCCCTGTTTCACTTCGGAATTGCGAATAGGCATGGCCACTATGGAAACTAATGTGGAGAATTCTCAAAAAGCTGAAGAAAGTTTTTAAGATTAAAGTGCATATGTGGCTCTGATTCACTCTGGCTCTACTAAGTGAAGCTCTCAGCACAGAAGCTGATACAGTCAATCCTCATCAGCCATGGATTCCTTCTGTACATCGGCAGCACCTTAACATTTATTTCTAGCTCCAAAATCAGCGCTTACAGTGATTTCAAAAGCATTTGCTGACAATTGTAAAACAGCAGAAAATTTGAGTCACCCAGTAGACTATGTTCCCAGCTGAAGTGGAACAAGGCAATATTCTGCCTTTACTTTCAATTGTTTTAATCTATTTAACTCTTTACTTCCTACCTTTGAATCTATTAATCATCTTACCTTTTAATCTATTTAATTCTTTGATCCCTAACTTCTTTGGTTCTTTTCTGTTTATATGTCTTTCTATCTATGATTTTGCTATTTAAATTGGAACCAAGTAGCTGATATTTCTAAGCACAAGGCAGCTATGACATGTCTTACAGTTAAATGTGTGATAAGCTTTATCTTATTGTGAATGGCAATGCAATTATTTGTGACCTCAATGTTAATAAATCAAATCTATGCACTAAATAAAGAATACTAAAATGGGAACACACATAATCAGGCTATTATTCATTGAAAAAAATCTAAAGAGAGACTTAAAGATAACTACTACCACATTTCTCTTAGTAGCATTGTTGCATTGAGTCCTGGGTTGGTATTTGCAGCAAGTTCATATAAAATAGCTTCTGGCAATATTGGTAGTTAACTGTATTATAAATGTAATACCATTGTCTTTATTTCTCACCAAGTAGGAGCTATCAAGGCATTCAAATTTTTTGCCATAAAGGTACAGTGTGTTTCAGGAAAAATGTGTTTTCTTTATCTTGAAACTAAGGACACTGAATTTGTAGCATATACTAAACATTACAATATATAGTACATTGTACAAACTGTTACTGAAGAAACTCTGTGAACATCTTCATAAGCAAATATTAAAAAACGTTTGGATAATGTTTTCTGAGGAAAAAAACAGTTACAAATAGCATGTATACAACTTATTCTTTCACAAGTATCCACATGCACATTAACTCAAGTCATCAAATTTATTTCCATTCATGTATCTCAAAACCACATAATTTTAGCTATATGTATACATTACATGTCTCAATTTTTACTGCAATAAACCTGAAAAATGCCTGCCAAGAGGGTTTAGTATGTATAAGCATGACTGAAGACTTGAATTCAACTCCCAGATTGCGTGCTGAAAATTTGCATCCTGAACGTTGTTCTCTGACTTCCACAAGTGTGGAATGCATTCACCTGTGCATGTGTGCACGCGCGCGCACACACACACACACACACACACACACACACACACACACAGCAAATAAAAATAATTTTAAAGAATAGTTTTAAATCTCTATAAAACACATTATGTTAGGAATTATTTATTATCCTTATTTTAATAGATAAGAAAATTTGTGTAAAAATTATCAAGTCAATTGCCATGAGAATGATATCAAAAGTCAAAATCAAACTGGACTTTGGCCCATTTTTTTTTTAAAAACCTATTTAGTCTTTTATATGCTCAGTATCGTAAAGCAATGTTGATTAGCTTAAATAATAATGTTAATATCACATTACTCTTGATGCCATATAATTAGAACTCTTTCTCATAATTCCATTGATAAATGAGAATTTGAATTTTTGGAGAACTTTGTTTTGTTTTCAGAGAAGTGATTTTCTATTGTGCAGCCTTTTGGATGCTAGAGAAATTAATGTATTATTACATATGACTTTCAGGGACTTAATTTATCTCATGAAATTACAATAAAAGCATTTGGTAAATAAATATTTTACAATGTCAGCAATATTAGACCTTGTTTGATAAAATACTTTCACCTCTATTAACAAAAGTGTTAAGAATAACTTTGGGCGAGAGCCTGCCAGCACCTGACTGGACTAAGAGGTGAGTCTTTATCCTCATACCCGAACACCCCAGCCCCTAGGCTTTGGGCCCAGGGGCACAACCCTGCACCCCTACACCACCACCCACTGCAGTTCCAGTTTCAGGCCAGTTGGCAGGCAGACCTCCTGCACACAGGTCAGACTACCCCATTCCCCATCAGACCCTGTAACCAAAGCCACACCTCCCCCAAATTCCACCCACCCTCTGAGACTGCAACTGTTCCCTGAGACACAGCCTGCCAGTACCTAACTGGACTAAGAGGCCAGTTGGCAGGCAGACCTCCTGCAGACAGGTCAGGTTACCACCATTTACCACATGCTTAGACTGCAGCTACTCCCTGAGACAGAACCCACTAGAGCCAGTTGGACTAAGAGCTACTCCCTTAGACAAAAAGTCCATCAGCATAGACTAGACCAAGAGCTCCCACTGGATCAAGAGTATCAATCAGACCAAGAGAGGCTCCCTCAGACACAGACACCACTTGCACCAAATAAAGAAAGAGATGGGTAGACGCCAGTGCAAAAATAGAGTCAACAACATAAAAACCAATATGGCTCCATCAGAACCTACATCAGCAAGACCTGAACATCCCAACACAGAAGAAACAGAAGATATCTACCATAAAAAATGAATTTAAAATATATTAGAGATCTTAAAAGAGGAAATGAAAAATTCTCTTAAAGAAATCGAGGAAAAGTCAAACAAAATATGGGAAGAAATTAGTAAATCCCTTGAAAGCCAAGAGAAGGCAATTAAACAAGTGAGGGAAACAGTTCAAGATTTCAAAGCTGAAATGGAGTCAATATAGAAGACACAAACTGAGGTAATGCTGGAAGTGGAAAATCTGAGTAAACAAACAGGAACTACAGATGCAAGTACAACCAACATAATGCAAGAGATGGAAGAGTGGATCTTTGGCACTGAATATACAGTAGAAGAAATAGATGCATCAGTCAAAGAAAACACTAAAGCCAATAAAGTCATGACCCTAAATGTCCAGGAAATTTGGAACACCATGAAAAGACCAAACCTAAGAATAATAGGGATAGAAGAAGGAGAAGAATACCAACTCAAGGGCACAGAAAATATATTCAACAAAATCATAGAAGAAAAAGTTCCCAACCTAAAGAAGGAAATGCCTATAAAAATACAGGAGGGTTACAGAACACCAAATAGACTGGATCCAAAAAAAAAAGTCCCTTTGCCAAATAATAATCAAACCACTAAACATACAGAATAAAAAAAAAATTACAAGAGCTGCAAAGGAAAAAGGCCAAGTAACATATAAAGGTAGACCCATAAGAATAACACCTGACTTCTCAAATGGAGACTCTAAAAGCCAGAAGGTCCTGGACAAATGTTATGCAGATACTAAGAGACCATGGATAACAAACCCAGACTATTATACCCAGCAAAACTCTCAATCAACATAGACGGAGTAAACAAAATATTCCATGATAAAAACAGATTTAAACAGTATCTCTCCACAAATCAAGCCCTACAGAAAGCACTTGAAAGGAAAATTCAACCTAAGGAAGTTAGATATACCCATGAAAACACAGGCAATAGATAGTCCCATACCAACAAATACCAAAGAAGGGAAACATACAACACTATCACCAAAAAATAACAGGAATTAACAATAACTGGTCATTAATATCCATCAATATCAATGGTCTCAATTACCTATAAAAAGACACAGGCAAACAGAATGGACACAAAAACAAGATCCATCCATTTGCTGCATACAAGAAACATACCTCAACTTCAAAGACAGACACCACCTCAGAAGAAGAGGCTGGGAAAAGACTTTCCAATCAAATGGATTTAAGAAGAAAGCTGGTGTAGCTATTCTAATATCCAATAAAATAGACTTCAAACTGAAAGCAATTGAAAGAGATCGGGAAGGACACTACATATTTATCACAGGGAAAATCCGACAAGATGAAGTCTCAATTCTGAATATTTATGCCCCAAATACAAGGGCACCAACATTTGTAAAAGAAACATTACTAAAGCTTAAATCACACATCAAGCCTCATACACTAGTATTGGGAGACTTCAACACCCCACTCTAACCAATGGACAGGTCTGTCAGACAGAAACTTAACAGAGAAATAAGGGAACTAACAGACATTATGACTCAAATAGACTTAATAGATATCTACAGAATATTCCACCCTAACACAAAAGAATATACTTTCTTTTCAGCACCCCGTGGAACCTTCTCCAAAATCAACCATGTGCTTGGTCACAAAGCAAATCTCAACAGATACAAAAAAAATTGAAATAACCTCCTATGTCTTATCAGACCACCATGGCTTAAAGATTTCAACAACAACAAAAATTACAGAAAGCCAACAATCTCATGGAAACTGAATAATGCCCAATTGAATCACCAATGGGTCAAGGAAGAAATAAAGCAAGAAATTAAAGATTTCCTAGAATTCAATGAAAATGAATGTACAGTGTACCCAAACTTATAGGTCACCATGAAAGCAGTGCTAAGAGGAAAATTCATAGTTCTAAATGCCCACATGAAGAAGTTGGAGAAATATCACACTAGTGACTTTTTGCATCAATGTTCATGAGAGAGATTGGTCTGTAATTCTCTTTCTTTGTTGCATCTTTGTGTGGTTTGAGTATCAGGGTAACTGTAGACTCATAAAAAGAATTTGGTAATGTTCTGTCTGTTTCTATGGTGTGGAACAATTTGAAGAGTATTGGTATTAGCTCTTCTTTGAAAATCTGGTAGAATTCTGTGCTGAAACCATCTGGTCCTGGGCTTTTTTTTGTTGGGAGACTTTTAATGACCATTTCTATTTCCTTAGGGGTTATTGATCTATTTAAATAGTTTATCTGGTCTTGATTTAACTTTGGTATGGGGTACCTATCCAGAAAGTCATCCATTTCTTTCAGATTTTCCAATTTTGTGGAGTACAGGCTTTTGAAGTATGACCTGATGATTCTCTGGATTTTTTTTATTGTCTGTTGTTATGTCCCCCTTTTCATTTCTGATTTTATTAATTTGGATGATCTCTCTCTGCTTTTTGGTTAATTTGGATAAGGGCTTATCTATCTTGTTGATTTTCTCAAAGAACCATCTCTTTGTTACTAGTGACTTAACAGCACAACTGAAAACTCTAGAACAAGAAGAAGTAAACTCATCCAGGAGAAACAGACGCCAGGAAATAATCAAATTGAGGGCTGAATTTAATTAAAGAGAATAATACAAAGAATCAATGAAACAAAGAGATGGTTCTTTGAGAAAATCAACAAGATAGATAAGCCCTTATCCAAATTAACCAAAAAGCAGAGAGAGATCATCCAAATTAATAAAATCAGAAATGAAAAGGGGGACATAACAACAGACAATAAAAAAATCCAGAGAATCATCAGGTCATACTTCAAAAGCCTGTACTCCACAAAATTGGAAAATCTGAAAGAAATGGATGACTTTCTGGATAGGTACCCCATACCAAAGTTAAATCAAGACCAGATAAACTATTTAAATAGATCAATAACCCCTAAGGAAATAGAAATGGTCATTAAAAGTCTCCCAACAAAAAAAAGCCCAGGACCAGATGGTTTCAGCACAGAATTCTACCAGATTTTCAAAGAAGAGCTAATACCAATACTCTTCAAATTGTTCCACACCATAGAAACAGACAGAACATTACCAAATTCTTTTTATGAGGCTACAGTTACCCTGATACTCAAACCACACAAAGATGCAACAAAGAAAGAGAATTACAGACCAATCTCTCTCATGAACATTGATGCAAAAATACTCAATAAAATACTGGCTAACTGATTCCAGGAATACATCAAAAAAAATTATCCACCATGACCAAGTAGGCTTCATCCCAGGGATGCAAGGATGGTTCAACATATGAAAATCTGTCAATGTAATACATCATATAAACAAACTGAAAGAAAAAAACCCACATGATCATCTCACTGGATGCTGAAAAAGCCTTTGACAAAATCCAACACCCCTTCATGATAAAGGTTCTAGAGAGATCAGGAATACAAGGAACATACATAAACTTAATAAAGGCAATTTACAGCAAGCTGACAGCCAACATCAAATTAAATGGAGAGAAACTCAAAACGTTTCCACTAAAATCAAGAACAAGACAAGACTGTCCACTCTCCCCATACTTATTCAATATAGTACTTGAAATTCTAGCTAGAGCAATAAGACAACATAAGGAGATTAAGGGGATACAAAATGGAAAGGAGCCGGGCGGTGGTGGCGCACGCCTTTAATCCCAGCACTCGGGAGGCAGAGCCAGGCGGATCTCTGTGAGTTCGAGGCCAGCCTGGGCTACCAAGTGAGTTCCAGGAAAGGCGCAAAGCTACACAGAGAAACCCTGTCTCGAAAAACCAAAAAAAAAAAAAAAAAAAAAAAAAATGGAAAGGAAGAAGTCAAACTTTCATTAATGGCAGATGATATGATAGTATACATAAGTGACCCCAAAAATTCTACCAGGGAACTCCTACAGCTGATAAACTCCTTCAGTAAGGTGGCAGGATACAAGATTAACTCAAAAAAATCAGTAGCCCTCCTATATACAAATGAAAAAGGGACTGAGAAAGATATCAGGGAAACATCACCCTTTACAATAGCCACAAATAATATAAAATACCTTGGGGTAACTCTAACTAAGCAAGTGAAAGACCTGTATGATAAGAACTTTAAGTCTCTAATGAAAGAAATCGAAGAAGATATCAGAAAATGGAAAGATCTCCCATGCTCATGGATAGGTAGAATCAACATAGTAAAAATGGCAATCTTACCAAAAGCAATATACAGATTCAATGAAATCCCCATCAAAATCCCAACACAATTCTTCACAGACTTGGAAAGAACAATATTTAACTTTATATGGAAAAACAAAAAATCTAGGGTAGCTGAAAGAATCCTGTATAATAAAGCAACTTCTGGAGGCATCATGATCCCTGACCACAAGCTCTACTATAGAGCTATAGTAATAATAAAAAAAAAAAAAAAAAAAAAGCTTGGTACTGGCATAAAAACCGACATGTGGACCAATGGAATCAATTGAAGACCCTGACATTAATCCACACACCTATGAACATATGATTTTCGACAAAGAAGCCAAAACTGTACCATGGAAAAAAGAAAGCATCTTCAACAAATGGTGTTAGCATAACTGGATGTCAACATGCAGAAGATTGCAAATAGATCCATATCTGTCACAATGCACAAAACTCAACTCCAAGTGGATCAAAGACCTCAACATAAATCCAGTTACACTGAACGTGATAGAAGAGAAAGTAGGAAGTAGTCTGAAATGAATTGGCATGAGAGAACCCTCCCTAAATATAACACCAGTAGCACAGACACTGAGAGCAATAATTAATAAATGGGACCTCCTGAAACTGAGAAGCTTTTGTAGGACAAAGGACATAGTCAATAAGACCAAAGGACAGCATACAGAATAGGAAAAGATCTTCACCAACCCCACATCTGACAGAGGGCTGATCTCCAAAATAGATAAAGAACTCAAAAAGCTAGACATCAAAATACTGAACAATCCAATTAAAAAATGGGGGTACAGAGTTCAAAAGAGAATTCTCAACAGAAGAATCTCAAATGGCTGAAAGGCATTTAAAGAATTGCTCAACATCCCTAATCATCAGGGAAATGCAAATCAAAGCAACTCTGAGATATACCATCTTACACCTGTCAGAATGTCTAAGATCAAAAACACTGAAGACAGCTTATGTTGAACACTGAAGACAGCTTAGTGGAAGCCCATGAACTGTGGACTGGTGGCTGTGGAGCCCACATGGGACTGGACTAGGCCCTCTGGATATGGAATGGTAGGAATGCAAACTTGTACAAACATTCTGGAAATCAGTATGGCGTTTTTTTAGAAAATTGGGAATAAGTCTTCCTCAAGACTTGTTAGTTATACCACTCTTGGGCATATACCCAAGGAATGCTCAATCTTACCACAAGGACACATGCTCAACTATGTTCATATCAGCATTATTCGTGATAGCAAGAACCTGGAAACAACCTAGATGCCCCTCAACTGAAGAATGGATAAAGAAAATATGGCACATATACACAATGGAGTAGTACTCAGCAGCAAAAAACAATGATGTCATGAAATTTGCAGGCAAATGAATGGAACTAGAAAATATCATCTTGAGTGAGGTAACACAGACTCAGAAGGACAACCATAGTATGTACTCACTCATAAGTGGATACCAAATGTGAGGAAAGGGATGGCCAGACTGTAACCCACAACTCCAGAGAGGCTAGCTAACAGGGAAAGACCCTAGGGGGGACACATGGATGACCCTGTGAAGGAGAAGTGGATGAGGTCTACATGAGTGGACTGGGTGGGGGGGGGGTGGCAGAGGGCGAGGAGTGGGGGATGAGAACATAGGGAAATGGTAGGGTCAAGTTGGAACAGGGACAGAGTGGGAGGGTAGGGAGGAAGATACCATGATAGATGAGGACATCATGGAAATAGGAAGAGGCAGGGTGCTGGGAAGGCTCTCAGGAATCCACAAGGTTGACCCCACCTTGGTCTGCTGACAGTGGTCCAGAGGGTGCCTGGACCGGTCTACTCTAGTGACCAGTCTAGCAAATAATCTAGCTGTCATCATAGAGACTTTGTCCAGTGACTCATGGAGGCAGATACAGAGATCCACGGCCAGGCACCATGCTGAGCTCCGGGAATCCAATGGATGAGAGAGCAGAGATACTGCAGGCGAGGGATGTCAAGATCATGATGGGAGGACATGCAGAGATGACCAGCCACACTAGTGGAAGCCCATGAACTGTGGACTTATGGCTGTGGAGCCCACATGGGACTGGACTAGGCCCTCTGGATATGGAAGACGGTTGTTTTGCTTGAACTGTTTGGGGGGCACCCAGGCAGGGGGGTCGGGATCTATCCCTGGTCTATGGGTAGGCATCTGGAACCCGGTGCCTGTGGTGTGACACCTTGCACAGCCTTGGTGCAGTGGGAAGGGGCTTGGACCTGCCTAGGCTCAGTGTACTGGGCTCTGCTGACTCCCCATGGGAGACCTCGATTTGGTGGATGTGGGGATGCGGGGTGGCTTTGGAAAGAGGGCTGGGGGTGGGAGGAGGGAGGAGGGGGATCTGTGGATAGTATGTGGAGTGAGTAGAAAATTTCTTAACAAAGAAAAAAAAAGAATAACTTTGGGCAAAGGACAATGTTTTACACAGTGTTGAAAAAGTAAATTCCACAAGCAGAAGAATGAAACTAGACCAATATCTCTTAAGGGAACTTGAAATGGATTCAAGTCTTAAGGTAAGGCTAGAAACTGGATTTGCTACACCACATGATGAGAGAAATGCTTCTGAACATCATGGGTGAGAAAGGATAGTCTGAAAGGCATCAAAGGGAAACAAAACAGGACAAATGAGTTCTAATAAAAGATGGAGGTGATTTTGATCTTATTAACTTATGTTGATAAATGTATGCCTTTGTATGATATTCTTTTATTTGCTGTTGTAAATAGAAAGTTTATCAGATTTTTCTACTTGGTTAAAATTAATAAATAAACTGTTGATTATATTAAAAATAAAACACATTGTACACATGTATGAAATTCTTTAACAGTAAAAACAAGTTTCTGCATGTGAGAGAAGCAAATTAACAATGAAAAGATAAAATCAATAAAGGAGTATCTATAGTAGATCAGGAACCCATCTCAAAAGACAAACAAACTAAAATAATTCATTGAAAACATGAGCAATAGATCTTAGTAGACATTTCCTAAAACTATGAAAAAAGACACAGTTTCACAAATCTACAGGAAAATAAAATTTCGTCTCTCAATGGAAGGTGCAATACCATGTCACTAGAGTAACAACAGCTACTATCAAAAGGACAGAAGAAAACAAGTCCTGATGAAAATGTAGAGATCAGGAAACTCTTAAACACTGTTGGTTGAAATACAAATTATTAGAGCCATGTGGAAAACAGTGACAGGATATTTTATTTAATTAGTTTAATTAAGTACTGTGTGAGCCACCTACTGCACTACTAGGAAGTCACACGTGAGCTCCCACTGCAATAGTATCTGCAAGAGCTAAGACATGGAAGCAGCATAGGTGTCCATCCACTGATGAAATATGCAAGGAAAACGTGGTACAGATACAGAAATCCTTCACCAAAAAGCATGGAATCTTATCATTTTCATAAAACATGGATAGATCTGGAAGTTACTATAGTAAGTGAAAGGCACCAAAGAAAAATTACTGTTTTGATTTGCTTTGGTTTTTTACCCAAACATTCAACTGAAACCTTGAAAATTTGAGTGATAATATCACAGCATTCAAAGACTAGAGGGATGGAATGAAGAAAGGCTTGTTAATGTGTACTGTACTTATATAAAAGTTCTGTATTGCTGTCACATATTAGGATGACTGCGTCAAGATACTGTATTATTTGTATACATAGTATATATGCATATACATTAAAAAGAAGACAAGATTAAATGTTCTGCTATAATAAAATTATAAATATTTGAGAAGATAGAAATGCTTACCCTGGTTTAACAATTATGCAGTCTATAAGTGTATTGAAACATGGCATGTTACCCAACAAATACGTATAATTTTACATATCATGCATCAGATTAAAAGTAATTTAAATAGGATTATATCATACGCCAATTGATAGTCTTGAGCTCTCTTTCCAAAGAGGAAACTGAGTATGCACCACATTGATATATGAGGATTACATGACAACTCTACAATACATTGCAACTTCCTTCACTTCTGAATCTGTTTTAATGAAAGTTCACTATACGTCTGCCAACATCTACGGAGCAGTAGCCATTATGAGCAGTACTGAGTGGCTGTCATGTAGTGGCAGATAACACCCTAAACCTACATTAATGCTATATCTCTGTTGATTTTATATTAATTAGAAATGTTTCCATGTTCTGGCTATTACAAACAATGCTGATATGAACATAGCTGAACAAGTGCTCTTGTGGTGTGGTTGAGCATTCCTTGGGTATATGCCCAAGAGTGGTATAGCTGGATCTTGGGGGAGATGGATTCTCAATTTTCTAAGAAAGCACCATATTGATTTCCAAAGTGGTTGTACAAGCTTGCAGCATTGTTTGTAATAGCCAGAACCTGGTAACAACCTAGATGCCCTTCAACTGAAGAATGGATAAACAAAGTGTGGTACATATACACAATGGAATAGTACTCAGCAGAGAAAAACAATGACATCATGAGGTTTGCAGACAAATGGATGGATCTAGAAAAAATCATCCTGAGTGAGGTAACCCAGACTCAGAAAGACAAACATGGTATGTACTCACTCATAGGAGGATACTAGATGTGGAACAAGGATGACTGGACTGCTACTCACATCACCAGGGAGGCTACCTGGAAAACAGGACCCCAAGAAAGACACGGGGATCACACAATGACGGAGAAATGGAAGAGATCTACATGAACAGCCTGGACATGAGTGGGGGTAATGAAGGGCGAGGGTGGAGGGAAAGAGAGCTTGGGGGAGCGGGAGATCCCAGCTGGATCAAGAACAGAGAGGGAGAACAAGGAATAGGAGACCATGGTAAATGAAGACCACATGAGAATAGGAAGAAGCAAAGTGCTAGAGAGGCCCACAGAAATCCACAAAGATACCCCCACAACAGACTGCTGGCAATGGTCGAGATACAGCCCGAACTGACCTACTCTGGTGATGGGATGGCCAAACACCCTAATTGTCATGCTAGAAACCCCATCCAACTACTGAGGGTTCTGGATGCAGAGATCCATGGCTAGGCCCCGGGTGGATCTCTGGGAGTCCAATAAGCGAGAAAGAGGAGGGTTTATATGAGCAAGAATTGTTGAGACCAAGGTTGGATAAAGCACAGGGACAAATAGCCAAACGAATGGAAACACTTGAACTATGAACCAATGGCTGAGGGGTCACCAACTGGATCTGGCCCTCTGAAGGGGTGAGACAGTTGATTGGCTTGATCTGTTTGGGAGGCATCCAGGCAGTGGGACCGGGTCCTGTGCTCATTGCATGAGTTGGCTGTTTGAAACCTGGGGCCTATGCAGGGTCGCTTGGCTCTGCCTGGGAGGAGGGGACTGGACCTACCTGGACTGAGTCTACCAGGTTGATCTCAGTCCACGGGGGAGGCTTTGCCCTGGAGGAGGTGGGAATGGGGGGTGGGCTGGGGGGAAGGTGAGGGGGGCCGGAGGGGGGGAGAACAAGGGAATCCGTGACTGATATGTAGAACTGAATTGTATTGCAAAATAAAAATAAAAAATTTAAAAAAAAAAAGAAATGTTACTTGGTCCTGTTCATAACCTAGAAAGGCAAATATTTTGGGTTCTTACTTTATGAAAATAATCAAGAATTGGTAATGAGAAAAAAATGAACAATTAATAATAAAAATAATCCTTAATTACAAAATTGTTAGAAGGCTCAAATTGACTAATCGTGAAGTATCGGCTTTGGATACATAGAAGCACTATAGATATTTAAAGAATACATAAACATATATTCCTTATCCATATATATGATTATATGATTACATATATTATATATTTTATATATAATATAATTATTATACAATAATATTATATGATATATAATGTATATAATATATATCTTCTTATTAAGGCAAATATTTTAAAATAATAACCAGTAGTTCTATATTTTTAGGAGGATGGATTTTTTTTATATATAAACTTCTCTAAATGTCTCTAAATGTCACAGAATAATTAAACAATTTACTTATTTTTTAGTTAGCTATATTCTTACACTCAGGTATCTAAAAATGTACAATTATTTTCATACATTTATTTGCACATGTTACCAAAGCAATTTTTTCAATCACTTGGTAAAGGTGATATCTTCCAGATTTCTTTACCACAAACATTCCATTTTCCTACTTTTAAAAAATTATTTGACAATTTCATACATTTTGTGATTTTTTTTTTGTCACTTTCCATTGCCATCTCTCTTCCTGATTCCATCTCAGGCTAAAACTTTTCTTTCCAACATAGCTCCCTTCTAACTTCATGGCCTTAGTTTGATGAACCCACAGAGTCAAATATGGACGTTTGCATGAACATGACTGGAAGATTACTTACTGGAGCATGGTCAGCTAACCCCAGCAAACATTAGCAGACAACAGAACCTAAGCGAGGGCTTGGAGACAGGTCACTGATTTCATGCTACATTCAAGGATGGGGAATGGAACACTGGCATGTTGTTCTACCTTCTGGTGGAGGAATACTCACATATATGTTGTGTGATTTTTCCTGGGGAGCCATGAGCAAATATCTACTCATCATAGATTGAGAACTAATGATAAAAGAAAGTAATGATAGCACAAAAATCTAATTTTGTGAGTCAGTATGATTAATGGAGTTATTCACACATGTGTGGGTAAGGGGTTATTTACAGGAGCAGGAACATCTTAAAAGTAGCTGTGCTACCAAAAGCCCACCCAGCACAGGAGATGGTTCTTGAAAGCTCAAACCCTGGAACTCACTGCAGGACTTACAGGCACCTTGACATGTTAGAGACTCTCTCTTCTAGATAGCTTGGCAGCTCTCTATTTGCTTAACGATCCTTAACTGCTTATATGACTATGTTAGTTACTTTCCATTGCTGTGATAAAACATCATGACAAAGAAAATTTATAGAAGGAAGGAGTGTATTTGGGCTTATGGTTCCAGGGGGTTAAGAGTCTGTCTTGGCGGAAAAATATGATACCAAGACATAGGTATGGTAGCAGGCCCAGTCTTTTTTTTTTTTTTTTTTTTTTTTTTTTACAGTACCTTGGAAAAAGACATTAAAAAAATATAGTCATGTTACCCATCTCTCTATTTTATGTCACTTGTCTTCTACTTGAATGAAGATCATTGCATACCCTGTTGTACAACAGGTGTGTAGTTGGGTTGCTGGTTCCCATGACACCATAACTTCTGCTTCCTACTAGAGAAAGTAGAATAGCATTCCCTGATTGCTGTCTACCCCCTGTTGCCTTCATTTCTTCATCATGGATTTTAATCCTCTTAAAAGCATAAACTCAAATAAATTTTACCTTCTGTAAATATCCTTAGTCATGTTTTAGCCCATCAACAGAAAAGTTACTAATACAATGATCTTGAGAAGGGAGGTCCTTGAACATCTTGTCAGTTTCAGAGATTTTCTGAGACTTCTGAGTTACTTACTTCCTGAATATTACTGAGCCTTCCCCTAGAACTTATTGAATCCTTAGAGGCTTCAAGTTACATTTTTCTGAGTATTAATGAGCCTCAGGATAAATTTCTACATAAGATGTTATTCAGAACATTTCAATGAGGATGAGTTAAATTTCCAGGCTTTACTTATTTATGGGATCATATCTATTGGATCATTTGTTTACATCACATAGATTCATGTGTATTTACTTTGTTGTCTGACTTGTAACCTAGTTCCATATCTACTTATGTGATTGACAAATTGTATGGCGAAAAATTTTTTCCAGGTTACCTCTCATTTCTCTCTGCAATATACCTTTTGATTTTTAGCACATTCTTCTTCTGGCATTACCAGCTTGCTCTAGGCTCACCTGGTAATTTTCTCTGCTTCAGCTCTGAGGACAACCATTTATTTTAAAATCCTAGATTTTTTATTGTTATGGTCACTTATTTATTTGTTTCTTAGGAATACTATTTAGAAGTCAAGATATGGAAGCAAATGTGGTGGTGCATGCTTGTAATTTCAACATTGGGTAGTGGAGGTTGGAGGGCTACGATGAATTTAAGGTCAGCCTAGTCTATAAAAGAGTTCCATAGTAGCCAGGGATACATAATGAGACTTTGTCCTAAAACAAAGAAGGAAGAAAAGTGGGGGAACAGGAATAAGAAAAACAGGAACCTGGATAGCTTGCTCAGAGGTTAGGAGCACATGCTTCTCTTGCAGAGGGCTTACATTCAGTTCCTATCATCCACATGGTTGTACATAAGTCTCTGTAACTTCAGTCCCAGGGGACCTGACACCCTCTTCTGGACTCTGCACGTACCAGGAATGCACATGGTGCACAGACATACATGCAGGCAAAACACCCACAGACGTAATTACAAATTAAGTTATTTTTGAAAGGAGTTGGAAATATATCACTACTGGGCCATATGAGTATATAGATTAAAAAACATACACATGCATCTTGCTCTTTTTTACATACATTCCCATAATTATATTTATGTCTGTATTTGATAGAAGATAGAGATGAAGATGGAGAGAGAGAGAGAGAGAGAGAGAACTAAACATGAGTTTATACTAACCTCTTTGCTCTATTTCAGAACCACAGAATTCATTCTAGCCAACTGTCTTTGCTTATCTGTATTCTCTCACTCCAACAGCAAAGAAACAGAGAAAAACAGCAAACTCCTGGCATTCAACAGCCCATACCATCGTTTAATTTTTTATATTTTCAGTATACATGTTCAGAATCATTAAGTTGTACTCCTTGCCTCATCCTTATAAATAACTCATTTATCCCCAGTAGAGTTTACAATTTATGTCCTTTTTGTGACAATTTCCCTTTAGAAAGCATGTGCCAAATTCACTTGACCCTCATCATTTTATTGTGTCATACTCCAGGACACAATAGGTTTATTGGTGCCACAGCTGTGGTGTAAATTGCTCTAATGCAAATAAAAAAACAAATGCTTTTAAGAAGATTTATGTACTATGGTGCATTCGAAGAAATAGTATATTTTTAAAGGGATTAAAACTTAATGACATTTTGTCTTGTGAATTTACATATATGGGCACTTTTATCAAGCCAAGACTGTAACTGAATATTTCTTCATTCTTCCAAGCACGAAATGTCAAGAATGATGTCACTTAAAAGTAGACCATTTAGAGGAACTAACAAAAGAATTACTTCTCAGACAATGGGAGTATAAGTAAGAAGACATCTTCTCCCAAATTAGATTTTTACAACATTTTGTTATACCACTCTAAATGCTGAAATGTTAATGAGAAACCAATTTCATGTGCCTTGGTGTAAGAAATAACACAAAATTATTGTGCAAGCAGAGTATCTTTCTCACTAGTATACATGAATCCTATCAGGTGAGTTAGAGGTTAGCCTGAAAATGCCATGAATGACCACTGGCCACATGCATTATTGTAGGTTTTTCCAGCCCCAGGAAGGTGAGAGAAAAGATCTAGAAAATGCTTGAAGTAACTAAAGAATTTTAAAACCAATTAAAATTAATTAAAGCAAAAAATTCCATGGTGTTTACCTAGTTGTCTTAATGTTGGTCTTTAGATAGATGTTAATTGAATTCAAATAGCTGTTTAATACCAAATAAAGGAACACATCTTAGAGCTGAGCTGCTGGGCCACTGCTGGCTGGTCAGAGACAGACCAGTGACTGTGAGAGAGTAAATGAGGATGAGAAGGTAGAGTTTTCCAAAACAAACTATGTCAAGTCCAAAGTTTGCCCGAGACAATGCCTTCTTCCAGAGAACTGAGACATTAAAGATCTTTAGAATAAATTATGAAATAATGTTTGTCTTCATGGGATTTTCAAAATCTCAAAAACAAATTTAAAAGATAATTGATGTTTTCATCATTGCTGTTATACAAATACATAAAATTAATACGTTATATAATTTTAAGTCCAATTATTAGTCCTGAGTGAACATGGAAAATACAATAAGTTGGAGGGCAGAATAATGAGTGGCTTCTCTCCTTTGGCTCTACGTTAGCATTCCCACAGGCAAGACATATTCCCTTTGTTCTCCATTTACTATAATCAACAAATTTATAAAATAATTCTGGTCAATGTATGCAGAGAAAAATAAGAGCAGCATAAATAAGCACCCAGTAATTTTTTCAAGAGCTTTTATTTTATATAACAAAATAATAACAAAATAAGTCAGGAAAAATCTTCCCCTGAGAAGAACATACCAGCTGGTTATTCAATAATGCATAATGGTCAGTCTTGAAAACATACATATAGGTAACATTATACAGACTGAACAGGTTATACTTAGGAATATGTATGTATATACATACATATATGAATGCAACAACATTACTAAAAAAGAAGTCATGAATTTGAAAGAGAGCAAGGAAGGATATATGGGAAGGTTCAGAGGGAGAAAACAGAAGGGAGAAATGTTATAATCTCAAAATTTTTATAAGCTCAAAAATTTTTAAAGTGTAAAAAATTGTATAGTCATAGAAACTTGTATAAAAATAGGAACCAGAGTCTACTACTCTCTTATTCTCTCTCTGTATTTTGTCATTTTCTGTCTCTCCATGTAGAAATAGAGATAGAGATACAGGTAGCTGTACATTAGATACAATTAGTGAAAGTAAATATAACTAAACCAAGAGCCAAAGCAGAAGTTGAATGTAGTTTTTACTGGCATCTGGATCTACACATAAGAGTGAAGTGAATATTTTTGTCCTCTAATATTCCTTTCTATATGCAATATTTTTGTTCATAATTTGACCTAATCTTTGGATTACTTGCTTGTCTGTAATAATCAGTTATGAATTTGATATTTCAGACACCATATATACCCTTTTGCAGATCTTCCAATGACTGTGGCATAGTATTTTTCTAGATGCAGAACCTTGACTCAACATGGAACGCTTATTTTACATTTGGAAAGTGATTTCCAAGGTGATCTTTTTACTTGCTTTGGTCATCATTTAATGAGGAGGCCCACTCTCACTACAACCATAAACAAAACATTAGTTTTCAAAAACTTTGTCTCTAATTTGAGAGGCATGAATGCCATCTTATTGCATTTAAACATAACTATATTTCAACCCTCTTTAGAGGAGGCAAGGAAGTACAGAGGCAGAGCTAGTTTTTGCTTTCACCTGGGTTTGGAGAAGACCCTTCTCTGGGCCTTCTCCACTACCGTCTTCTTCAGGAGAAGAACAAGGCCCCATTCTCAACCTCATCAAGAAACACCTCTGTGCCTTTGTGGACAGTGGTAAATACAGAGACTTATAACTGGTCAAGAGCAGAGAATAAATATCTGCAGAATATTCAGCCATAAATGGGACATCTATATTGTAATCCCTCTTCCAAAGCCCAGGGAACTTGGTCCAATCAGCCCCATCTACTATATGTTCATTGCAATGAGTCATTGGTCTGGTTCAAGTCCTCTGGTTTCTGGTACACCATCATCACTGGGCTGGGCCATCATTGAAACTCCTCTCTGTAGCTGGAGAGTTTTCTCTCCAGGTCCCACCAAGCCCTGGCAGTCCAACAGCCCACTTATAAAATAAACACACAGACGCTTATACTATTTAAACTGTTTGGCCTAATGGCTCAGGCTTCTAGCTATCTAGTTCTTACATCTTAAATTAATCCATTTCTATAAATCTATACCTTGCCACGTGGCTCATAGCTTACCGGCATCTTTACATGCTGCTTGTCATGGCAGAAGCATCTCCCTCCGCCTTCCTGTTCTCTCAATTCTCCTCTCTGTTATTCCCGCCTATACTTCCTGTCTGGCTACTGGCCAATCAGTGTTTTATTTATTGACCAATCAGAGCAACACCTTTGACATACAGACCATCCCACAGCACCTCTCAGATACCCTGTTGTTGCCTTCAGTCATGAAGATTCTGTGGTTATCCTTCTGTAGGACCAGTCCTTTTGTGAACTTCATCAGGTCAAAGATGGGACAGCTGTTAGGATGGGCCAACCCAAGGCCCGGTATGTGGGTCTGGGTGGTAGCTGAGCTGGTGATAGCTTAACTGGTTGTTTTGGGCCATTAGGACCATTCCTTCAGGTGAGGGTCAGAGCCAGCTCTCCCAAGCCCATGCCATCAGGGCAGGCTTTCCCAAGCCTATGGTGTGAGGTGTAGCCATCTCTCCTGAGTGTGCGGTCAGCTCTCCCATGGCGGCAGTGGGGAGTGGAGCCAGCTCTCCTGGTTATGGTGTCCAGCAAGGGACAGGGCCAGCTATTCTGGGGCAAATGAAGAACAGGACTGACTCACCACAGCCCTTGGATTTCAACACATAGAGTTCCTATGACCTCTTGTGACAATATGAGCCATGGAAAGCAGCCTCGACCTTGGCTGCTGTTGAGCCACAGACCTAGACATGGCCCATGCCAGCACCCTGGGACCAGACCTGTGTGGCTGTGCAGGCCATTCAAATTGGCCTGACCCCCATGGTAGCAAGGCCCTCAGACACCAGCAAGGTCCCAGGTAGGAGCCCAGAACCCTGGCATCAGCATTGCCTTTGATGTTATCAAGGGCTGTGGACATCAACACAGACTCTGACTAAGGTAGGGCCACAGACCCAGATATGATCCTTGGTGTCACCACAGGCTACAGACATCACAGAGCCCAACTGTGGTAGGACCACGGACCCCAGACATGGTCCCATGCAGCAGCCCAGGTTCCAATACCACCATGGCCCCAGGTGACAGCACAGCCCACTCAGATCAGTACAGGCCCTGCAGCAGAGAAGCTATCATGATGGATGCATGCAGGAGTTTCACCCCTAGAACAATAAGAGTTGAACAGCAGTTTCTTTCTTGAGGTGGTACCCATTGGGCTCTCTCATGTTTGGAGTGGAGATGATAATGATGTGAGGTCCCCTTTGAAGGCAAAGATCCTGTGAAAACTGTGGATTACTACTGTAGGCTGTAGATTGTCATAACTATGATGTGTACTAAGGTTATTGTCAGTTGCTCTAGTGGGTTTGATGTTCCCACATGGCCCCCACATTGACGAACAAGGTAGCAGATTCCAAAGTTCATTCTCTGTTTCTCTTTCAACAGTGTCTTCCCATGACTCTAAGTCTCATGGGGCTCCAGCTTTTCCTTTACTGAGTTCTAGAGTTCCTCCATGACCACTCAATTAAAAAGCACAGCTCTCTAGCTGCTGTTGCTTTACCTTGGTGGAGCAGAAATAAGTAAGGGCTGGGCATCTCCTCCATTAGTCCATCTTGGAATCCCCCTTTCCCATACTTCATTTTTGATATTATGCTGATTGTTTAATTATTAGGTCAAAAACATTTTAATTAATTATGCTAACTGACACATGAATACTATACATTTTTATGGAGTACCATGTGTTAAGTAGATCACACAGAGGCCTTGTGACCAGGAGCTGGACTCCTTGGGATCCAGTTTGTTTCTCCAAATAAAATCAAATATTCCCATATATTTTAAATAATGGTATAACTATACTTAGTGATATAACACATATATTTAGGTTGCCCATTTATTTACTTCTAGGCTTTATTCTTCCCTTTCCTCCTCCTTCTTCTCTCTGTCTATCTGTTTGTCTGTTTCTGTCTCCCTCCCTCCATCCTTCCTTTCTCTTTTGTCTTTCTTATTTCATCTTCAGTACTGTAGAATAAAAACAGGACCATGCTTATGCTAGGTAAATGCTGGACAGCTAAACTGCATCCTAGCTCTATCTGTATAAATAAACTTCAGTTTCGTTATCCTGAACAAGAGTATACGTGTCTGGTATCAGTAATAATCAAGTCAATTGTGGTTGTTTGAATAACAATGGACTCAATAGGCTCTATAATTGAATGCTTACTCATCAGGAAGTGGCACTATTTGAAAAGATTATAAAGTTTAGGAAGAGCTACCTTGTTGGAAAAAGTGTGTCACTGAGGTTTTGAGGTTTCAAAAGCCCATGCCCAACCTAGTCTCTCTTTCTCTGCCTAGGATTAGGATATACTTCTCAGCTACTGCTCCAGCACCTGCCTGCAGGCTGTCATGCTCCTTGCTATGATGGTAATAGACTAAGCATCTGAAACTGTAAGCAAGTCCCCAGTTAAGTGCTTTCTTTTATAAGAGTTGTCTTGGTCATGGTGTCCCTTCACAGCAATAGAATGACTACAACAACAATCAAACCTGGTTTAAAAAGAAGAGTGACTTCATTATATTCTTCATCTCCAGCAGCATGATACAGTGGATCTTCATTAATTCATGTCTTTTCTTATTCCACCATGAAGATTTTTAAATCAGCTTCATGAATAATCTGTATAGCTATTTCCATCATTTCTTAGGATTTCAAAATATGATAATATTGAGAAACATATCTTTTTCCAATTTAATTTTATTTTTATTTTATCTTATTATTGGCTTGTTTAGCGACCTGCCAAAAGAAGGAATCAAATCTTTTGGATCAGGAGCTGTGGACAGATGTGAGTTACTCAGTGTGGGTGCTGGGAAGCAAACTCAGGTCTTCTACAAGAGTTGTGAATGCTCTTAACACCTGAGACAGCTCTGATTTGTCATCTTTAATCTTTTATATTTTATTCTGTGTTTGTAAGTCTTGGAATGATTATAAAGGGTCCTACCTAATGAACTCTTCCAAGTCACTTCCACTTGTGGTTGTCTTCGTTCTATTTCACAGCTCTGTATTTCAGAAGAAACTGATAAGGACATCAGCACGTGCAAGCATTCCTTTATATATGCATACATGCACAACTGAGTCCCATCTGAAAGAACACAGGTCAGAGTTGACTTGTGGGGATGGACTAGTTTACATTCATCTATAGATTCAATTCAACATTCCCTGTTAGTGATGGGTAGCACTTGGAATACTCTAATTGTACCTTCTTATTAATTCTCTCATTGATTAATGAGTTCAAAAAATATTTGATGTGTGCATTTTTATATTCAAAGGAGATCCACATTTGGTCTTATTTTTAAGTAACTCTCTTACAAAATACTATATGCTCATTTAGTTAAACCGTATTAAAGACCAAGTAACAAAACTATCCATCACCTCAGCTGACTCTGCTTCTGTGTAGTCATATCTTTTCAATACCAATATGACCTTATTCACCCCACTTATAAGAAACTTACTCCCATGGATATTTCTTCATTTTATCTTTTGGTTTCATCCTGTACCCGCTGACTTCCTGTTGGAGTTTTCTATCATCTGCTCTGCTGACTTTCCTAACTGCAAGCTGCCACCATTCCAGTTTCTAATGCACCTTAGAGTTCACATGTGCTCACTCTTTATTCAACAGTTTACATGCTAAATACCATCTTTACAGAGAGTTCTTCCTGTCCAGCATGCTATTCTCTTGTCCTCTCAGTGGCTTTCACAGTCTTACCTGAAGTCACTACTTGACACTCCACAAGCAGCTTATCATGAGCCCAGTGTTGTTTGTTTACAAGAGTAATTTTTACAGTAGCTTTGTTTTTCTTACTGTTGTTATCTGCCCCAACCAAGCACAATAGAAAGTGAGCAAGGACTATGGGCATTACAAAAAGCATCCTTACTAGGACTACTAATGCTTACACATCAGGATTGGGTATGATCAGTTCTTACTCTGAGCAAGAAAGGAACTGTGCCACCCCCCATTCCATTCCCAAGGCCAATGCCATCCACCCTCATCCCTGGCCCTGCTGCCACTGGGCCCCTACCCTCAATCCCAGTGGATGTCCACCACAGAGGAGCAAACCATTCCAGCTACAACCACCTTCACCAGTCAACTCCAGGAGACTCCATAGGCCCAGACACAGTCCACACCACTTGGAAGAACAGATGTCACAGGCCCATGCACACAGTCCACATCATTCAAAAGAACAGTCACAAGCGCTCTATCAGAGGCCAGGCTGGTCCTAGGTATTGCACAAGAAGACTTCAGCTTTACCAGATGCTAAACTGGATTAAGGGACCCAAGGCCCCCCAAACCCCAGCAAAGACATCTTACTAGACCTAAAGGCTTATCAGTCACCAGAACCTTTGGCCACGTAGGCCAGAAAACCAGAGAGGAGACAGAAACAAAGGAACAAAACACTCATTGAACACAAAAAAAACCCCACAGGAATCAACAACTAGACCTATAATCACTCCTGATTCAGGAGACTAAATGTCAGTGTAAGAATACAACCAATAACAGAAGGGCAATAAGTCACCACCAGAAACCAGCTATCCCATGACAGCAGGACCTGAACAATCCACCACAACTGAAGCACAAGGAAACAATCTTAAAACCACCTTTATGAGGATGATAGAAGTTCTTAAAGAGGAAGTGCAAATACAAAACAAAAAAAATCATCTTTGGTTGACTTGTGTACAATGCACAGTCTACATTTGTATTAATGTAGATATGTATGTTACCTTTAAAAGTTTAAGTATTTTCAGAACAAGGGTACCAGACACCAATAAAATTGGATAGTCTAGATGATCCAACATCCAGAACAGCTTCGAGGCTGGTGGCTAAGATGATCCAGACTCACAGAGTACTCCAGTCAAGACTTAACAATTATCCTGATTTTCACAAGGTTCCCCCAACGATGCCAGTGCCCCTAGATAACAAACACAAAGCAGTCTAGAGAAAACAATGCCCATGTTCCCAAAATATTGGTTATGGATATTTATTATCATTTAAGGGGTTTGGTTATAAATTGTTATTGGTTATAGTAAATAAAAAGATAAAGGAGCTAAATTCAAACATTCATTTCTAAAAGAAAAAGAGGGATATAGTATAGAAATGATGAGATAAAAGGGTAGATTACTGAATCTACTTTAATCCAAAAAACAACTATTAATCTCAATGCATTTAAATTGGTATGGATTTTGGTTTATTGATACAAATTTAAAGTTATTTTTCTATACTATATGAATGTATGTATGTTTCTATACTTGTTTGGAGTACTGTGCTTATACAACTCATTAAAAATGCAAAGTATAATTAAAATACAGATTAATAGTCATCCATAATAATCAAATTTGTAGTCATGTTAGGTATGTTTTCAAGGTTATACAGATATATTTAGATAGATAGATGGTCTTCAAATACTTCAAAGACCTAAAGAATATGGTCTTTAATATGTTTAATAACCTAAGGCTTTCCATGACAGCAAGACACATCTGCTCCTGATAGCACCAATCTACTTCAGAAAAAAAAATAGACATTGAGGAACCTCCATATGGAGTTTGCTTACTTTATGGCAAAAGCTAGCCATTTAGGCAAAGGAATTGCCCTTGCCTCAATTACTGGCAGTATACTGTCCAAACTGGACCAGCAGGACACAGAAGAAAGCAACTGTCAGACTTTGCCAAGACAAGGTAGGACAGTCCTTCAAAATTTCCTGCTTCTTAGTGAAGTCTTTGAGATATACTAGGCCTGTGGGCCAAAGATGAATGCCCCAATGTTAAAGAAGAACCTAATGTGACTGTCTAGCAGCCAAATGTCCTTGTCATTAGATATCATTTCACTCTTCTGAGGTCTTTGATGGTGCTGAAGACTAGATAGTCATAGTTATGACAAAAGGTAAATTACATATAAAACTTTACTCGCAAAGATAAGATAAATAATAGAATATTTTTCTCAAATTTTGCCAAATATAAATGGGCTTGATATTGTATATGTAATTCTTATTGATAACTGTTTTGTTGTATATAATTTTACAATATTAAAGTTAAAATGTTCCTTTTTAATTAAACAAAAAGGAGGAAATGTTGTGAACAATCTTTGTACACTGTAATATGTACCACTCTCATTGACTAATAAAGAGCTGACTTGCCTATAGCTGGGCAGGAGAGATTGGGCAGGAGAGCCAGACTGAGAATTCTAGGAAGAAGAATGGAGGAGTCAGAGGAGCCACAAGCCAGCCAGAGAGTAAGCAAGACTGCCAGAGAGAAAAATGCCACAAGCCTTGAGGCACTACACAGATTGATAGAAATGGGTTATTTTAAGTTTAAGAGTTAGTTAGTAATAAGTCTGAGCTATTAGCATTTATAATTAATATTAAGATTCCATATGGTTATTTGGGAACTGGTAGGTGGGAAAGAAAAGTCCACCTACACAAAGCAATTACACTAAAATCAAGAACAACACAAGGCTGACTACTCTCTCCATATCTATTGAATATAGTACTTGAAGTTCTAGCTAGAGCAATATGACAACAAAATGAGATCAAAGAGATACAAATAGGAAAAGAAGTCAAAGTATCACTATTTGCAGATGACATGATAGTATACATAAGCAACCCCCAAAATTCTACAAGGGAAGTCTTACAGCTGATATGCACCTTTAGCAAAGTAGCTGGATACAAGATTAACTCAAAAAATTCACTTATCCTTTTATATACAAATGATAATAGGGTTAAGATAAAAATCAGGGAAACAATCACCATTCACAATAGCCACTAAAATATCTTGAGGTAACTCTAACCAAGCAGGTGAAAGACCTGTATGACAAGAATTTCAAGCCTTTGAAGAAAGAAACTGGAGAAGGTATCAGAAGATGGAGAGATCTCCCATGTGCATGGATCAGTAGGATTAGCATAGTAAAAGTGATAATCTTACCAAAAGCAATCTACAATTTCAATGTAATCCCATCACAATCCTTTACAGACCTTGAAGAACAATACTCAACTTCATATGAAAAAAAAAAAAAAAACAGGATACCTAAAACAATCCTGTACAACAAAAATACTGCTGGAGGTATCACCATCCCTAATCTCAAGATCTACTATAGAACTATAGTAATAAAAACAGCATGGAATTGTAATAAAAACAGACACATTGATCAGTGGAATCAAATCAAAGACCCAGACATAAATTCACACAGCTATGGACACTTGATTTTTGACAAAGAAGCCAAAACTATACAATGAAGAAAAGAAAGCATCATCAACAAATGGTGTTGGTATAACTGGATGTCAACATGCAGAAGATTACAAATAGATCCATATCTATCATCCTGCAAAAAAACTCAAGTCCAAATGGACCAAAGACCTCAACATAAACCCAGTGACACTGAACCTGATAGAAGAGAAAGTGGGGAATAGCTTTGAACACATAGGCACAGGAGGCAACTTCCTGAATAGAACATCAGTAGCACAGACACTAAGATCAAAAATTAATAAATGGGACCTCATGAAAATGACAGTCTTCTGTAATGCAAAGGACACTGTCAATAGGACAAAACGGCAGCCTACAGAATGGGAAAAGATCTCATAACCTCAAATCCAACAGCAGGCTGAGCTCAAAAATATATAAAGAACTCAAGAAACTAGACACCAAAAAAAAATAATAATAATAATAATCCAATTAAAAGTGGGGTACTGACCAAAACAAAGAATTCTCAGCAGAAGGATCTCTTAGCCATCAGGGGAATGCAAATCAAAACGACTCTGAGATTCCATCTTACACCTGTTAAAATGGCTAAGATGAAAAACACAAGGACAGCTCATACTGGAGAGGATGTGGAGCAAGGGGAACACTCCTTATTGCTGGTGGGATTGCAAACTTGTCTAGAAACATTGGAAACAGTATAGCAGCTTCTCAGAAAATTGGGAATCAATCTACCTCAAGACCCAGGGATATCATTCTTGGGCATGTGCCAAAAGAATGCTCAGTCATAACACAAGGAAACGTGCTTAACCATGTTCATAGCAGCTTTATTTTTGCCAACAACCTAGATGCCCCTCAACCAAAGAATGGATAAAGAAAAATGTGGTACATTTACACAGTGGAGTACTACTCAGCCATTAAAAACAATAACATCATGAAATTTGAAGGCAAATATATGGAACTAGAAAAATACCATCCTGAGTGAGGGAATCCAAATGTAGAAAGACAAACATGGTATATACTTACTCATAAGTGGATATTAACTTTAAAGTAAAGGATAACCATGCTACAATCCACAGACCGAGAGAGGCTAGGTAAGAATGAGGGTTCAATGGGGGGAATGCTTAGATCTCCCTGGGATGGAGAAATAGAGGAGATCTGGATAGACTGGGGACATGTGGGCATGGGAACTTGAGGGATTGGTTGGGGGGGGGTGTGTCAAGAGGGAGAGTGCTGAGAGAGATGACTAGAAAGGGGGACTTTATAGAGTCAGGTAGAAGCAAGGGAAACTCCCATGAGTCTACTACGATGGCCCCAGCTAAGACTCCTGGCAGCAGTGGATGCATAGTTAATGCAAGCAATATTAGGTCCAGCCTATATTGCTTGCTCCCAGGGTCCGCGGAAGAGTCTACCAACCAGCTGAGGATTCTAATCTGAGGAATATTCAATCAATCTAAGCACACTGAGTTCTTTAGTCCATGTACTTTATTCTTCTATGGGGATTCTATCTGCACAGTTTCTTTTCTTTTCTCTTACTTAGCTCCTCTTAGTCCCTCCTGCTCTCATGCCCTCCTGTTCTCAGTCCCTCCTGTTCTCAGTCCCTCCTGCCCTCAGTCCCTCCTGCCCTCAGTCCCTCCTGCTCTCAGTCCCTTCTGCTGTTCTCTCATCATTCTACCTAGTTCTTTCCATCTCCGTCCTCATCTTTGTTCTTTTTCATCAGTCCTCTTCTAGTGCTCGCAGAGTATATATATACCTACACAGTAATTCTTTGGTAAAGCAATGTGAGGCTTGAAGTTTTCAGGGTCTCAGAGAGAGACCTAAAGCACACATAAAGCAATTAATTGTCAGCTTCCAATTACAACCCAAAGGGGGAGTGACTAAAGGGGAGTTCTCTGGTAGGGTCAACTAAAGGCTAAGATCAATTAGGAAATTTATGTGTTCAAACTATAATCTAGAAATGGCTAGGTAGAATGTTAGGGGTCAGTAAGTCACAAGAAAGTAAACTGTCTTTGGCGCCACTTTTCCCACTCATCCCGGCTGCAGCTGCTTTCTGATAGGGAGGGGGACATAAGCTAGGTGGCTAAGCAACCCATATCAGAGCATGTAGTATTCGGTTAGTAAAAGCACTTTCACTCAGAGTAATTGCTGAGGAGAAAATCTAGGAATAGCACCTGGCTGAGGAGGGATAAAAACTTAATTTGCACAAGAAAGAAGCTTGGCACCTATCACCTGCCTGGCCTTGTAAGCAATCTCCTTGGGTCAGTGGGAAGTAACTGCCTTAACTCAGTATCTAGCAAATGGCTAAAACTTCATCCCATGAATGTGAGCAGTAAATCTCTTAAATTAGGGTCTTATGTAAATAACCTGGGGTGAAGGTAAGGGGTTGAGGATTTAATTGTTAATGGTTCTTTTCTCTATCTGTGAGTGAGATGAGCTAATGTTTATCTATATGCAGTTTTGTTCTTGGAAAAAGGTATCTTTGTTGAAATACTTTTGTCCAGAGAATGGCTCTGGCCAGATATATGTTAATGAAAGATAAACACAGCTGGGGCAGTTGGCCAATTACCCCAAATGTATAGGGAAAGTTGTGCCCAAGATTGAGATGCAATCGTGAGATTACATGTACACATAACATGGAAATGCACCGTAAATGGGGAGAATCATAGCTGTTATTGCACAAGAAGTTTACAACAAGAGACAACTAGTTTATTCAAAAGGCAGTAATCCCATAACACCTTGTGTGATGGTTTCCTCTAACAGAACCCTTAGTTCTGATAGGTTGACCTTTTGAACTCTAATTGTCACTCCTGTATACTCTCGTGGACTTTCACTACCAGCGGCTCTCAATGCATAGTCTGAACTAGCCATCCTCTGTGATCTGACTGGTGACTAACCAGGTTGTCATCAGAGAGTCTCATCCAGTAACTGATGGAAGCAGATTCAGAGTCCTAAGGCCAACATTTGAGCTGATCTCAGGGAGTCTTGCTGAAGAAAGGGAAGAGGGACTGTTGGAGCTGGGGATAGGGGGAGAGCGTGTCAGAGACACTGGAAGAAAACCCACAGAAAAGGCTAACCTGGCTCATAGGAGCTCACAGAGTCTGGGCCAACAACCAGGGAGCCTTCATTGGAAGGACCTAGGCCCTCTGCATATATGTGACTGTTGTGTAGCTTGGTCTATTTGTGGAACGCCTAGCTAGGAGAGCAGTGGCTGTCCCTAGTGCTTTGGCTGGCTCTTGGGAACCTATTCCTCATGCTGTATTGCCTTGCCCAGCCTGAACACACAGGAGGTACTTGGTCTCATGGCAACTTGATATGCCATGCTTTTCTGATGCCCATGGGAGACCTGCTCTTTTCTGAGCAAATACAGAGGAGGGGTAGATTGAGGTAGGGTGCAGAAGGGAGGGGTGGGAGGGGCTGTGAGGATGATGGAGGGGAGGATGTGGTTGGGATGTAAAATAAATAAATAAAATAATAAAAAAGAGTCCTTACTGATAAATAAAACATCATATGAAGAAAACATTTTTATTGTTTGTGCTGAAAACATTAAAATAATTATGTCAAAACTAGATAAGCTTTACTAAGGGTTAAATTAAAGAGGCAAATAATAAAAGATTTGTGTGTTCCTGTGCATGAAGAGTATATGCAATGGCACATACAGAGATTGGAGGACAACCTCGGATTGTTGTCTTCTCTTCCCTTCCACAGAGTCCTTCGTTTGTTGCTTCATGAGCCAGGCTGGCAGGGCCACTGGTCCCTTTCCCTCCTCCCATCAGCGGATAGGACATACTACAGACATGTGACGCTCAATTTTACGTGTGTGCTGACGATATGAACTTATTCACCAGGTGTGACAAGACCTTTGCCCACTGAGTCCACGCACATAAATGCAGTTTGAGAAATACCATTTTAACATGAACAGATCACATTTCAAGAAACGAACTGTGCTTGAGTTAGAAACTCTAGAGTCTGACTCAAAGTACTAGAGAAAAGAAGGGGCAAATTGACATGTGTGTGGTAGGTGTAGCCAAAACTCAGTAAATGGTTTCTTTGGGAAAACTGCAAACACGTTTTTAAAGAGCCTCCCCCTGGAGGCTTTCTTCAGCCTTGTGCAGGCTCTCTTAAGCTTTAGTGGGTCACAGGGGTTTCTGTTTGCCTGTGTCACTCTCCTGCTGAGTCCTCTGCTGAGTCCTCTGCCTCACCAATTCTGTGATGGTCATAAAACTGTTACTCTCCTTAAGTTATAACAGATAGTGTGAACCAAAAAAATAGATCCTGGTTAATAGGAGCATTCCCAGAGAGGCCATTTCTATCTCAAATTATATTTGCTGTAAGAAAAGCACAGAATGAATCACAATGAAGAGGGAAAATGTATCGATGGATAAAAAAAAGCCCTGACCATCTTCCAAGTCTACATAATTAGGGAGTGTTCCTGAGTAATGGATGATGGTTTTATGCAGCACACGGGAACAGTTGGGGACAGCTTTATCATCTCTAGCTTGCAAATCAGCACTTTCATACAGGACTCCTAAGTCATTTCTCTTATTAATTCATGGTAACATGCTGGCATCCCCACACAGGTACTTCTTTGACCCCTGGTTTTCACAACTCTGAGAACATGGAACACATCTAGAGCAGTGTTCCTCAAGCTATGGGTTACGACCCCTTGGGCAAACTTCTATCTCTTAAAATATTGAAATTACAATTGATAACAATAAGAAAAATACAGTTGTGAAGTGGCAACAAAAATAATTTTATGGTTGGGGGTCACCTCAGCATGAGAAACTGTATTAAAGGGTCAGAGCCTTAGGAAGGTTTAGAACCCCTGATCTAGAGGCAGAAAGAGAACGTTGGTTTTCCTTTTGCCTAAAGGTTCAAGAAATAAATTCAACTCCATTAAAAATGGTTCCCATCTATAACATGGCACAAGTTTCTGGCTTTGAAAAACAAACAAAAAGTTTGGACTCAGTTGCAAAGGTCTTGTCGCACATCCATCAAGCTAACTGAAAACTTTTCTAGATGTTTCCAGTGCCCTCTGAGGCTGAAGCTTGTCTCTATTCTTCAACTAGTTGCCCCAAAAGACCCTTTACTACTGCCCTTCGCTTTGTTCCAAGTTCTCCAATGTGGATGGTTAGAGCACCCCACGCACTGGACCTCTTCAGCCCCTCTGGACTCCGCCATGTTCTCTGAGATCATGGAGGGGTTATTACACACATTTAGTTCTCCCCACTGGAGTCACTCATCTGACATCCCCACCTCTTATTTGGTTACTGAAATGGGCTCTTGAATATTTTTAATGTTTTTAACTAAAACAGAATTATGTCCCTTTCACCCTGCCTTTCCCCACTTCTGATGTCCCCCCACTCACTCCCAAGCGCATAGCTTCTTTTTCTTTAATTCTCTCCTCCCTCCCCATCACACCATAAGCACCAGGAGTCGTGCTCCTTAACACTTTTAAATGACTTAAACATGTACATTAACTGTTTGAGCCCATAGAACTTGTTTAAAACCAACATTGTTTATCTCACATCCATCAAAAACTCTGCCATTTGAATCTCATTAAAAGTAAACACGCTAGGCACTTTTGTGTGGTTGGGAAACAAAACTCCCAAGGAAAAGGATGTACTGTTGGCCATTGTTCCAGGGGATTCAGTAGGCCATCGCTTGATCCCACGTGTCTGGGTAGAACGTCATGGTGGTGGAAGTCTATGACAGTGCCTCTTCTTCTTCTTCTTCTTCTTCTTCTTCTTCTTCTTCTTCTTCTTCTTCTTCTTCTTCTTCTTCTTCTTCTTCTTCTTCTTCTTCTTCTTGTGCTATACAGGAAAGAGTTGGGGTAAGACAGGTCTGAAGACAAAATATACCCCCAGGGATGTGACTCCAATGACTGCTTCCTTTGGTAAGTGCCTACCCCTCCTAAGTTTTCAAGAACCTCTCAAAAAACCACCAACAAATGGGAGCAAGCATATGACACATGAGTTTCCGGCAAAGACATCATCCATAAATCAGGAAACAGTTAAAACAGAACCAAATGTTGCCAGTATCTCCAGTCATGATAGCTATAACATAAAATCTTTCTTAGTTTTTAGTTTATAATTCTAAAGGAAATAAATAAATAATAATAATAATAATAATAATAAAATAATGTCTCCGCTATTGAGAAGGTTCAGTGAGTAAAGTCACTGGCTGCCAAGCCTGATCACGTGAGTTCCACCCTCAGGGCTCACACAGTGAAGAAGAGAACTGACTTGTATAAAATGTCTTCTTGACATCATCTTCCACCTATATACCATGGCATGGGTGTACATACACACACACACACACACAAGTTAAAAAATAATCAAATAGTAACTGTAGTCTAAGCAGTAGGAAAGATTAAATTCTTAAACTAGAATTTCAAATGAAATGATCCAGAAAATTATACTTTAAAGTTTTCTTTAAATATATAATAATATATTTTAAAACCAAATTAGAAACTTTATATATAACTTCATGTATAAATATACTTTAAAAACCAAATTAGAAACACCACAAAAATAAGACACTTTTGAATTTCTTGGGACTTTTGCATTATTTTTAGAAAAAAAAATATTTGAATACTATCAAATAGTAGAATAGATGTGAATGAGTTGCATGAAGACCAGGGTCAAGCTGGCTCTGTTGCTAATTGCTGGCATCACCTGTCACTCATGGATAATCTAATAACTTTTGTGCCAAACAGTACTGCTTAATAGGAACTAAAATAGCATACCTGAGATCTAGAAGTAACTATATTCCCATTTTACTTTTGATAAAATATATTTTTATTTTACACACATGAGCATTTACACTGTGTCTGTAAATCATGTACATGCAGTGCCAGAAGAGGTCAAGAAGGAGCATGGATCCATGAGACTGGAGTTACAGAAGATTGCTAGTCTCCAAGGTGATGGGAATCAAACCTGAGTCCTTTGGAAGAGTAGCAAGTGCCCTTAACCACTGAGCCATGTCTCCAGCATTGTAAGCATAGATATAAATAAACCTTAAATGTAAAAAAGAGCAGTTCTTGATTGCTGAGATATCACTTTAACTTATTTTGCCACATGAAGATAGAAAAATACTAATCCTGGCAAGCACCTCCCTTGGAACCAGGTGAACTCTGGTCTTGGAAAAGGGGCTTTCCAGGGAGATGGGAAGACTTAAAAGGAAAACTTGACCTAATTTTCACTCAGTAGCTACTAGACCAAGTAGACAGAGAGGATGGCAGATGTCTCTAATACCAAATATCATCAATACTTATCAGTAATAGTTGAGTAATTTCAAGATCTATATTGTTCCCAAGACTGAAAGGCAGTTAATAATCTCAGAATAAGCAACAGAAGGATTTCAGCAACTTTGAAGTCTCAACAACATGGCTGTGTAAATAAGACCTAAATAAGAATGACACCAACAGACAGACTGTAATGGAAGGGAGAATCTCATGAAGCCCCGTACTTAGACATAGAACTAGAGACAACTAATGACTGCTAAGAGAGATAGAATTAGTATTCCCTAGGAATGATCTCCCTATATCAATAGCAAGTGGTCAGTCCTGAAATTAAAATGTATACACAAATAACATTATATGGACTAAACAGACTTTATATATTTAGGAAATACATAATAAGAAAAAAAGGCCAGAGGCCATGAATTGGAGAGTTAGGGGGAAATTCATAGTCAGGGTTTGAGGGAGGAAAGGAAAATGGAAAAATATGTAATTATATATTACTTTCAAAAATAAAAAGTTTAAAAGATGAGAAAATAAACTGTCATATGCCTCAGTTTAGGTGGGTTTCGAACATTATATCCTTTGTATTACTGATATCTTGAAATATCTCTGAAGTTCATATTAATTAAATAGTTTTCAGCACCAAGGACCTTGTCATCTCTTTCACTCCAGCTGCCCCGTCCTTCACATTGAAAGGTTAGCTGTCACTGTTCTCCTCCTGAGGCAGAGATGAGCTCTCGGTAGGATGGCTTCCATGTCAGCAGTCCTGTCGTAGAAGATGTACACACTCCATTGTGTGCTTGTGCTGGACTTTACTTCCAGCCTTGCCAGATTTTCTTTCCTTGATGTAGTTTAAATGTGTAACTGCACAGGGTTTATAGTGATCAGTACTTATTTCTGAGAGACAAGGAAGCACCAAAGCTATACCTATACAGTTTGTGTGGAGAGTGAGTAATGGCTACACATGACTAGGCCCAAGCAGCAAGTGAGAGAGTTGATTTGGCTTGGTAACTACACAGTTGGCTGTTTTACTTGGAGACTGATGGCTTGAACAACCAACAGCAGATTCAGTACTTCACACAAGCGTTCCCACTTTATATCCCACTGTAACAAAGATCAAATTCATCCTTTTGTTAAAAATTGGTGTTAACTCAATGGCTGTAATATGATTTCAACATAACAGAAGTATAAAAATAAGAACTCAGTGTTTCTCTAATATGCACTGTGTTTGTTAAGTATTTGAAAATACATGAAATTTTTTTTGTTATTCATGTTAAATAGTTTCTGATTAATCACCAAATTTCATTTGTAATTGTGTAAGCTGATATAGCATTTTCTTTACTGTTCCATATAGAAATATCCATAGCACATACAACTGTGCACACACAGCACTCAGAAGAAAATTATTGAAGATAAAACCTAACCAATAGTGTCTATGTGTGTGTATGTGTGTGTGTGTGTGTGTGTGTGTGTTGAATATTTGAGAAAGCTTTAACCTAGTTTGATTCAGAAAATATGAGAATTATTCCACCCTTTAGTGATAATATATATTATTATATATGTATTTGTATCACCACAAATGCAGATAAATTTTTAAGCATGTTTTAGAGTGTTTTAATTTCTCGACTGAAGAATATGTCAGGATTCCCTGTCAGATAATACTGACCATCAGTGTGTGGGCAGCAGGCTCATTAGCCTGTTTTTAAGGAGCCTTGACTTATGGAATGTAAGAACTCCCCAAGTGCTTTGTAGTTCAGACATGCTCTCGGAGATGTTCCATTTCCTAAGGATAATCATTTTCAGTGAGGCCATAAATAAAATCCCTTCATAAAGATGAAAGCGAGCAAAATTCACTGTTCCCTATACTTTGATCTGCTCCAGCTGGCCAATCACAATGAGCTTACCATTTCATTTGGCAATCCCAGTCTCTCCAATTGCCAGACACTTAAAGATTGCATCTCCGAGCCAGCATACTGATCTCCATTTACCCTGAAGAGTCTTCACAGTGTTTTATTTATCCGAGTTTTAATCTTACACTCTCTCCAAATCTTTCCTTTTTTGCCCTTTTGAGGTCAGATTTATCATTGCAGCACCCAGGCCCACTGATAGGTGAACCATTAATCCTAATTCAGTAGGGACAGAATGTCTTTGGAGAAGTTTCATCAGCCTAATGGAAACCACCCTCCCGGCACCTGTAATCTATCTTCCTTGGAAACTACTGAATAGAGGCACTATGCTTATAAATCCCAATTGTGGTAAAGATGTCCCAGTACTTGCCTCTCATCCAGTCCCATGCTCCTCAGTAACAAAATACATTCTACAGTGGTCTACCAAAGAAAAAGTAGATGAATGAAATGTCTTCTTTATAATTGCGTGGGAGTATTTCTGCTGCTTGGAAAGAATAATACATTTACAAGCTCACATATTAGCAACAAACATTGTATTGAAGAAGCTTGGAAGGGAGTTTTGGAAGCATTAATTCATTCAACAAATCTTTTAAATGTCTATTATGTAAATCCTTAAGAAGCTGCAACAGAAAAGGAAAAACTGCAGCAATTAACCATTCAAAGCGTATAGGATTTGGGTATGAGTTATTTTGCTGGATTTCTACAAAATGTTTTACAAATGTAAGGGCAGAACAAGCATCACTCATTAGCCACATAAATTTATTGCATTTCGATGAGTAGTATCTACATATGTGTGTGTATGTATGTATGTATTTGAGAGTAAAAGAATAGAAAGTGTATTAGAAGTATGAAGCATGAATCTTAGTACCTTACCACCATAAAATATCTGAGTCATTGGACATCAGGAATGTAGTCACTTTGATGGGAGAAATTTTTAATACATATATTGGATAATAAGATTTATTTTTATTTATGTGTGTGTATGTACCTAAGTGCAGTTGCTCACAGAGGTCAGGAAAGTAGGATTCCTCTGGAACTGGACTTATGGTTGGTTTGTGAGATGCCCTTTTTTAGAGCTTGGAATAAATCTCTGATCCTCTACAATAACAGTATACATGCTCAGCTAACTTTCTAGGCCCTATTTAGTAATTTTAAAATACATATATATTTTTAAATGGTATGAAACATCACAATATGCTCAAGAATGGAAGATTTGATGAGGGAGGTGACATACTTCTTGATTTTGACCAATGCTTTGGGAATATTGAGCTGTATCAGAATATTATTTCAGCAATAAGCAAGCAAGTAACAAAGATAAATTGAAGGCATTACACTTCCTGATTTCAAATTATGCTATGAAATTGTAGTAATAAAAACAATACTAAAATTAAAACAGACTCATAAACCTATAGGGCAGAAGTAAGTGAATGCATTTATGGCTAATTCACATTTAACAGAGATGGCAGGAACACACAATGGGGAAAAAAGAGTCTCCGTAAAAATCTGGTTATCTATACACCAATGGATGAAACTGCATCCAGATGTCCTACCACATAAAAAATAGACTCAAAATAGATTAGACTTGAGCATAAGACCTGAAACTTTAAAGCATCTAGAAGAAATCAAATAGAAAAAGTTACTTACATTGCTTTGAGAAATTTTTCTATTATTTTATTGTTCATATATATAGATATATATATAATAATGAAAATCCAACAAAAGCAAAACAGACTAGGAGAATTGCATCAAAAGAAAATCTCCTACATAGCTACAAAAACAATTCACAGAGCAAAAGGCAAGCCATATACAAAGAACCCGAAAGACTGAGTAGCAAGAAAATAAATAACATGAGTAATAGTAACAGGAAAAAGACCTTGTCTTTGTTCATTTCCAGTGCTATAGCAAAATACTTAAGACTCAGTAATTTATAGAGAATAAAAATTTATTTCTCATAATTATGAAAGCTGTGAAGATCCAGATAAAACCTTGAGTAGTTTCAGCATCTTGTAAACATTGTTTTCTGTTTTCAAGATGGTATTTTGTTGTTGTGTCTCCCTTCAGAGGGAACAAATACTATGACCTTTATATTGCAGATGAGAAAGAAAGGCAAAAGGGATAAGAACTAACTCCTATCATTTTATATGAGTGTATTAATTTGATATCACTAGAACAAAATGCCATAAACAGGTTAAACAGGCAATTAGAAGAGTTTTATTCTATTTCAAGTCCAAGATTAGTCCGCACATTGATTGGTTCTCTGACCAGAGCAGTAGACAGCTATGGCAGGGCACATGTCAGAGCCAGTGGTCAACTCAAGAAAGAGAAAAGAAATGATTCATAGCTTCCCCCACTGATAGGGGAATGCAAATAACCTGATAATTTGCAAAAGTCCCCAGCTTTAAAGGCACACACACACACACACACACACACACACACACACACACACACACACACATACACACCTCACACTATTGCCAACCACATATACCAAAGACCACCAATTTATAGAGACTCCTGTGTAGCATCTGTCCACACTGTAACAGTCATTATTACCACCTACCTGTGGCACAGCAGTCCCATGCCTTGTACATACAATGGGTACAGAGTTAGTATGTCAGAGATAGATATATTCTCATGTTCATTGTGGTGTTATTAATAATGGCTAGCACATGGAATTAAACTACTCATCATCTTCATTAATAAATAAATAAATAGAAAAAGGTAATACAATGTTGTTCAGCCTTAAAACAAGAAAATTGGACAAAAGAGATGGCTTGGTAAATAAAATGATAAAAACACTAGAGGCCCAAGCAAGAGAATTGGCCCAGAACTAACATAAGTGCCAGGTGGGCATGACTTACCTGTAATTTCACCCTCAGAAGTTGGAAATATGGGATATCTCCCGATTACCCTGGCTAGGGAGAGTTGCTAAATCAATAATCTGTGGGTTTAATTGAAAGACTTTGCCCCAAAGAATAAGGTAGAAGAGATACTGAGAAAGATTCCTAACATCAAGCTATGGCCTCCATGAGATCACACACTTGCATGCTAAAACATGTATACATGCTCTATCATACATCACACACATATATGCAAAAAGAAAAATTGTGATTTTCTAAACATGATGAATTTGAAATTATGATAAATTGTCATAGGTGGAGGTGTTGGTTGACAATGATAGCATACGTTGTCAACTACAGTGGTGAGCATATCAACCAAGCTACTGACTAGTGGTGTGGGCTCTCAATGACTGCCTTTGGGGTAAGTGACATCAGGGAATTATAAGGTATAGTGTGTACTCTGTTACAGTCCTACCCTTCGACAACAAAATTACTGAGAGGAAGAACATTAGCCCCTTGCCTACCCTGTGTCCCTTGGCTTCCTTTAAGCTAGGTCCCAGGGTCCACGCCCCTTTATTTCTCAGTTCATAGAAAAGTAGCTGTCACCTCCCACCTTCTGCAGCACGGAAGCACATTGCATGGTTGGGTACTGAGCTTATGGTTTTTCTTCTGGTTGATGTTGACCTTGTGAGGCTACAGCCACCTGTACTGGTGGTGTAGAATGTCTGTAGAATCCCAGAGAAGGCGATATATGTAGGTCTCTGGCTGGATGGCAGTATATAGTCATGATGTCCTAGTCAAGTTAGAGTACCCTGGGCTCTGGGAGTGTGTAGACTCTTTCTGCAAGACTCTGGAGATCCCTAATTAGACTGTAAGCCTGCCGCAACTATGAAACTGTACATAGCTGGGACTATCATCGTTCATGCTAAGAGTTTGCTAGGACTTTCCCGTTCACTCTTGCCCTTGCAAGAGAGAAGGTGGAGAGCTCAGTGGTGGGTTCCAGGGAACAATATTCTTCGTGTGCATCTGGCTGTGGCTTCAAACTTTCAAAAGTCCAACCTCACTCTTGTATGCTCTCACATCCTCCCGTATTCACTCACCTCAAAACTGCAGCACTTTAGCTGCTTTAGTTCTCATTTTAGAAGAGAAGGCATTTTACTGCTGCTTCTCATTCATTTTGGATCCTTCATAATTCTATTTTACAGCAGCATAGCTGCCTACCAAATCCTGTCAAATTCTTAATTGCTTAATATTCATGTAATCAGTCACAGAGATACAAGTGCTGTATGACCTCCCCGACATGTGTACTTGAATATTTCCAAATTCTGGGGTGGGGGTGTTTTTCAGGAATATTGTACCTGCTCAACACACGGGCCCTGAGCTCAATACTCAACACACACACACACACACACACACACACGCACACGCACACGCACACGCACATGCACATGCACACGCACACGCACGCACACACATGCCCAATCACAGTTCAAACCCATAGAAACAGGCAGTATAGTGGTAGTTCCAGGGCCTGGGAACTTAGAGGAAATAAACGAGTATTATAAAAGAGATAAAGTGTTGGACAGAATAAACAGGTTGTATTGTATCAGACATACAGCATGATGATTGTGTTTATTTGCTTCAAATTTGTTGTAAGCAAATCTTCAACATTCCCATCGCTTAATAAAATAACCCTGCAAGATGATGGGTATGCTAATTTGCTTGATTAGGGTTATCATCTCACAGGAAATGCATATGTCAAAACATGATGCTGCATATGAGGAATACATTTTCTTTTTCAGTTATACCTCAATACAGCTAAATAAAGATGGGATCTTATTTAAGAAAATAGTTGCAAGCAAGTATGAGGAGAGGGAAGCAAAGATAGGTGAGTGCAATAACACTGCAGAGCTTCATATGAGGTTGGGACCCATTTCAACATTCTCAAGGAATCAGTGATGATGTTTTTACAGCATAGTGTGCCTGGTGCTGAGGCATGAGGGTTGTCTGAGCCTATGAGTTAAAAACCCAGCATGGATCACATAGTAAGACCACATCTGAAAAGAAAGCATAGAAAAAAAATAAGAGAAGGATGCAAAGGGGAAGAGAAGGGAAGGGGATGGAAGGGGAGGGGAGGAAAGAGAAGGGAAGAGATGGAAAGGGAGGAGAGTGGAGGGGAGGGAAGAAGGGAAGAAGGGAGGGGAAAGGAAGGGAAGGGAATGGAACGGAACTAGAAACTGGAGGAAGGGAGGGAAGAGGAGAGGAAAAGAGACTCATAATAAATGGCTAGTCAATCCTCTAAAAGAGTTCCTTACTACATGTAATACTACAAGTCACTTGATCAGATATGAGAAAGATGGAGAACTAGAAACGTCTAGAAGCTTTTCAACAGGAAGATGTAAGTGAAACCTGTACTTAAAATTACACAGCATTTCACAAGCTTCTCCTTGTGCAATCCTTTATAATAATATATAGATGTTGTCTAATAGACCCCTAAAATATTCTTGTATACTATATGCAGTAACTAAATGCATACTTTTGACAATGTTACTTTCACTGATTGAAATAATTACAGAATGTCTGCTCTAAGGAAGTCAGTCCCTGAAATCTTACTGACTTCTTAACAGGATTTGTTTCGAGAGCACTTGTCAGAGAAAATGTCTTCCAGTTTGAATGACAAGACTACATGCTTAAGAGCAGAGAAATCACTGGATTTTTCACCAACATACAAAGCCTTCTGACCCTACCACGCATAGTAGTTCAGAGACACTGAGATTTAAATACGATGAATCATGAGAAAGCAACATGCTCCAGTACAAGCCCACCACATCCAACATTCATGGTGCATTTAATGTCACTTAAAATGAAAATTATCAGGTTAAAAAGCAGCACGGATATTGCCTTGTTTTCTCAGTTCTGCTTCTTAAATCTTTATAAAACATTTTTTGTCACGTTTTAAAGTAGAGATTGCTTAATAACAGATACAATAAATGTCCACATACTCACATTTAAGTCAAGCGTATATTTATCTCCACTGTTGCCCAGACTCATTTTAGTGGCAACACTTGACTTCTGTGTAACTTTAATTCTAAGCATGTGTCACTTGAGTGAGAGAAGTTTTTAGCCAGAAATATAAATGATATTCTAACTTTGCAAACTGCACCTTTTCTCCTGTCTCATCCTCTTCATTTTTCACAATTACCTCCCATTTGACTCTTAAATCACTAAAAACATCATAATTTTATAATCTCCTTAAGCTGTAATATTGTATTTCACTTTGGAATGTCAATATTACTCTCCGTAGCAGCCACTGGCACTCCATGTACTCATTTATTTTCCAGTGCAACTTGTGTTTAGATTTATGATGCTTATACTTTTTCTTCTGTGAAAAATAAGTGAAACCCAGATTATCAATGTTCTCCTGAAGATGTGCTTGAAATCTTTTTTAGGACTAAGGATTCCTTTTTACATAAGCTATATCTGGTTGTATGATTTATTCTCAGCTTAAAATTAGCACTCTAAGAAATATAAATTTAGACTCAATATGCATGAGTGGTACAAGCTTTTGCATATCATTCCTTTTTAAAAAAAATATTGTTTTATTCCATTGCCTGAGAAAACAAGCAATCCTTAATGCCTAGTAAAGTTCTTTGTGCCTGTAAACAGAGTTTTTCTAACAGCGCTATCACAGAGCGAACAGGCCTTTGAGGTCCCTACTTGAGGAAAGTAAGTGAGTATCAGATATGCTTTGTCTAAATCTAACTTGTAATGTTGAATACTAAAATTTCAGTTCCAAGAACTAGACAGTTCCATCACATAATAATAAAATAAAAATAAAATAAAACCACACAAGATGAAGCATCTAACCTGAGAGACCTCTTCATACAAACCAACACCCATTTCCCACCAATAAAAAAAAACAGACCACCTGCTTTTCCAAAGTTAACTTTTCATGCTTCAAGTAGCTTAGGCAATAATGAGGGTAAGATTGGTAGCAACGTATCTCTCCAACAACTACGACTGTTTAAATATGAATGGGACAACAGTCTCCAAAAGTTGATCAATAACTTATTGATAAACCCAAATTAGTTGATTGCAAACTAAAATAAAACACCAAATTGTGTCCAGAATTTCCTAACTCCGTGGAAATAAAACTTCCTTACACAATAGAAGACTGTTTTATAGTATAGCAAAATATCATCTATCATACCAAGAAACAAGATGTTCACCTTTGAAATATGAGATGTGTAGAATGGCCAACAGTTTGAGGAACAGCATTCTGAAAATGTTTAGCAATTATTTTATAGTAGTCATAATTAAAATATTTCAAAAAGAAATTGAAAGTCATCCTGATACAAATAAAAAACTATGAAATCTCAAAAAAGTAATAGAAGTTATTTAAAATAACTAAGAAATTTTAGGAATGAAAATATATTAAAGGAATAAAATCTTACTAAGTAAGTGAAATACGAGAGTGAAGATGGCCAAGCATAGAATCAGTGGATCAGAAGATAGGTCAAGGTAATTTTTAAAGACTAATTTATTTTATTTTTTATTTAACTGTGTGTATGGGAGAATGTGCAATGAGTGTGGATGCCATTGAAGACCACGAGAGGATGTCAGATGCCCTGAAGTTGCAGGCAGCTGTGAATCATCTGACATGAGAGCTGGGAAATGATCTCAGGTGCTCTGGAAGAGCACTGTGCACCCTAACCACTGAGTCATCTCTCCAGACTCGGATCAATAGAGCTTTGCCAATATCTAAAACAAAACAGGGAATGTAGACTTCATAAAGTTTACTGGAGCTTCCAGGCCCCAGGGGGCAACGGCTAGAAGAGTTCCAGCAGGAGAAAAAACTACAGAAGATAGAGAAAGCAACAGATAAATGAGGGCAAGAGGAAATGAAAAGAAAACTGTGTCTCTAACACATCTAATTAAACTTTAAAAGTAAATGGGATAAACACGCCAATCAAAATATTGAGGCTCGTAAGATGGACTTTGAAACATAACCAAGTTTCTACTTGCACAACTGCAGTCTGAAGTTAAAGCAGCTGTATTTCAGTTCAAAATTTTCCTAAGCCTTTGAAGACTCAATTTATTTTTATTGGTTTTATTCTGCTTTTATTTCTGCTGTATAGAATTTTGACTTTCTTTCGAGCCTAGTTTATGTGTTTTCCACAAGAGGGTTACTTCTCTGGGTTTTATGATAGCTTATTCTATTTCCTTGCCAGATCATGAGCTACTTTATAGTAAGACCTGTGAAAAAGTTTTATGTCTTAAAACTCTGGGAATGAATCAAATATCAAATTATAATAAGCCTCTAATATAGCCTATATTTTATAGCTATATTTCATGGACATTAACGCATGTTTTGTCAGCACAGTGAAATAATAACATCAGGAAGAATATCTCTTCCCTGTTCTCTAAGAAAGGAACACCTAGGCCAGGTGTGGGGTGCATGCCTGCCATCTGAACATCTGGGAGGCAGAAGTGGAAGGACCAGGAGTCCAAGGCTGTACATAAGACCATGTGTGTATCTGTATGTTTGTCTGTGCGTCCCTGTGTGTGTGCATGTGTGTCTATGTGTGTGTGTGTGAAAGAGAAAGAGAGAGAGAGAGAGATTATGTTGAAACATGGGTAACTGGCTGGATACTGATTCTGCCTTTTAGATAGTTAATAGAGCCCATGATGAAGTTCTAATGAAAGTCAAAAGCAGGTACAGTGCATGCTGGGTTCACACTGAGACTGTAAAGAAATGTACGAATAATGCCCTGCCCTGTCTACTCTTATACTTCCATTAACTGGGAGACAGTGGAGCCTGGATCCTATAGTATGTTCTGACCTAGTTAGAAATAGGTATTTTAACAAATTCAGAATCTGTTTTCTACTCTGGATTTTCAAGGTGGGAATAAAAGAAATAACTTCTTTAAGATGTTAAATGTATGAGTTTCTCTGATTTAGAATCTTACATTTTTACAGGAACTAAAATAAGCTAAAGCTCAGTAACACCAAAGAGAAAACCACAAGTCAGAACTAGTGGGATCCTATGAAAACAAAATTGTGTTGAGATACAGAACTGCAACGGGAAGGTGAGCAGATCAAACTTGACGTCCCATTCCAGGTTGAAGAAAGCATCCATAATCATACAGGCCTGTTTTGCAGTGAACCATCACAAAAAAGGTAGCCAGTGTGCTGTGCTTACAGAAGAACCTCACACAATGGCATGGAGCAAGAACCTATCGACAATAAACAACCTGACAATTCAGGCTTACCATCTGTGTGGGGGAGAGAGTGCAGGCCATTCTGTGTTTTGAAAACTGCATACTGTTGTATAATTATCATCAAAATAAAGATAAATAGTTCCATAAACACCCTTCCCTCAAAATCCACCCTGCCTTCCTAACCACTGATGGTTTTCTGCTCAGCTTCTTTCTTATGATTAATTTTTCCCTTTACAAACTATATTTCTATGGGGTTCAGGAGTTGGCTCACTACGTCAAGTACTTGTTTTGCAAATGTAAGTACTTGAATTTGAATCCCCAGAGTCTATCTTGGGATCCTTTTCCTCTTACTGGGTTGCCTAGTTCAACCCTGATATGTGGGTTTGTGCCTAGTCTTATTGCATCTTGCTTTGTCGTGTTCAGTGGATAACACTGAGAGGCCTGCTCTTTTCTGAAGGGAAACAGAAGAGCAGTGGATTTGGGAGAGAAAAGGTGGGGTTAGGAGGGATGGAGGGGGGTTGAGGTCCAGATGTATTGTATGAGAGAATAGTTAATTTTTTTAAAAAGGTAGATATGATGGCACAGGGAGACAGAGACAGAAAAATTCAGGGTATTCTGGCCAGCCAATATAGCCAATCACTAGACTCAAGGTCACCAAGAGACACTGTCTTAAGGAAACAGCTGAAAAACAACAGAGGGAGAAGGTAAGTGCAGATCTCCCTTCTATGAGTGCATGCAGGTTTTTTAGTTGTTTTGGGCTACTATGATAAAATATGCCATGGTCAAAAGTGATGTATGGAAGACAGAGTTTACTCTGGCTTATAGTTCCAGAGGGTTAGAGTCCATGATGGTATAGACAGATGACAGCAGTTGGCTGGACCAGGAAGCGAAGCTGATTGATGACATCACAACTGCACAAGAGTGAAGTGAGGCCATGAACTCTCACAACCTGGCCCTAGTGACATACTTCCTCCACCAGGGACCTAGACATTTCATGACATTCCCAAACAAAACCCGCAAGTGTTCAAATACAGGAGCCAATAAGGGACATTTCTCATTCAAGCAACCAACACATAGGTATATACCTGCGTGCACACACACGCGCGCGCGCGCGCGCACACACACACACACACACACACACACACATTCAACTCATAATCAAAGCATCACACAAGTGTTTCTTCACCAACAATATTCTTTGACTTGTATCCTAAGTGTTTTGTACAGATCTCACATTTCATTAAATGTAATATTCCGAAGACCTAATAAGTTTAAATTTAATCAAATTAATATCTTCTGATTCACCAAAGGGACTTTTAAACATAACTAGCACGTTTATTGCTATGCGTGCCTGGCAATAGAGAATACAATAGTGTTAATACATTTGAGTGCCGCTATCACAACTCTTGATAAAATACCAACTGTCATGTAACACCAGTGTTAAAAGCTAGAACAGTAAAAAGGCAACTATTAGCTACCGATTTTAGTTCTCTGACATGTATGATATAACAGTTAACAATTTTAACATAGATAATCCACAAATAAGTAGACAGGACTCAGGTAACAGTGCTGGTGTTACATGTCATTGCTGCCTGACTCAGACCAGGAACTTCTTACCCAGTTCTCAATAGAAAATATGTCACCGATGTAAGGTTAGTTATTTGTATCATTTTTATTTCCCCAAACTAAAACATCGAGTTTGTCCTTGCAGCCATTTGGAAAACATTGTATACGTTTTCATAAGCATAGAACTTGAGTTTGGAGGCAATTATAGTTTGACGTACAATTGTGAGAAGTAACAGAGAGGGGTGTCCTATACCCTTTACCAAGTTCCATAAAATAGTAAGAGCTTCCACAGCCATGGTACAGCATCACAGTCAGGATGCTAAGATCAATAGTCAAGATGAAGGATGGTTCCCATAACAATCGTCATCTCCTGTGTTGTACTTTCAGGGTCACCCTCACTCACGTCTCCTTCTTAACTCCTGGGACATACTTACAGGTTCTTAATTTTGTCATTTCATGACTTTTTTCATTTCCAAATTTTCTTTCTTCTTTTTAATATGTTTTTAATTGAAATAGAATTACATCACTTTTTCCTCTCCTTTTACTCCATCCAGCCCCTTCCAGCTACCCTCCCTCAAACACCTACCATGTCCTCCCAACTCCCAAGCTGACAGCCCTCTTTTCTATGATTTTTGCCACACACACACACACACACACACACACACACACACACATTTTATACAAACATCTGAAATTAACATTTTTAATCTCCCAACATCATTTTCTGGGGACTCATAGAGGTAATCAGAAGTATCTGTAAATTCATCCTTCTTGTTCCTGAGTAGCAAACCACATGTGGACATAATTTGTCAATTTAAAGACATTTGGGATTTTTCCTGGCTGGGAAATTTTTAATACCTGTGAACTTCCACATACAGAGTTTTTAATGAGCATATCTTCAAACATCTGAGGTAGTTGTTCAGCCCTGCATTTGCTAAGAAGTAATAAAATGCATGATTTTTTACAAGACACTGCTCATGTTTTGGTTAAAGGCCTCTTGTATTTTTTTACTCCATATTATACTCAGGTTTCTTCATGTCTTAGTGGGAGGCTGGGAGTAACATAAGTCTAACATGCTTAGAAGTAAAAAATCCAAACCAAATTTTACAACCAGGGCATTGCACATGTGCAAACAAAATCATTTATCTCTCATGTATTCAAACTGCATTTTACATCCTTATGTTCTATTGATTTCATAAATACCCACTAGGAAGTATTTGTTGAAAAAAAAACTTTGTACTTCCAATAGTGACTATTATTTATCTTAAATAGAAATGCATTTGTGTATTAGCATGAACTTTAGATGAGGCAAAATTTTTCCCAGCAGGCACTGCTTCCTCCTCCATGAATATAAAGGCTCCCTCCTTCTATGAATAGAATAGGTTGCCTCCCATTTACGTAAAGAATGTTTAATCTTCCACTTCACTGCCTCAAACTTTAACTCATAAGGTTATTTTAAAAAATAATAAGAAATAGGGTAGAACTGAAAACATATGTTCTGAATATCCTTTCACTTCTCTGTGAAAGCCATTGTAAGTATTTTGACGTTTTGATTGCTTTTCCTGGATTTGACTATGCCTCCCTGATAAACAAATGGAAAATATTTATAACTAAGATTCTGAATGTTTAATGTTGAAAATTAATAGATACAGATAATTTTTTTCTTTGTAGTATTAACCCAATGACCTCACATGCATGCATGCCTCTGTGTATATGTGTGTGTGTGTGTGTGTGTGTGTGTGTGTGTTTGTGTGTGTGTGTGTGTGTGTGTGTGTGAGAGAGAGAGAGAGAGAGAGAGAGAGAGAGAGGAGGGAAAGGTGGGGGGCTGTCTGAGGGATTGATACTTTATATCATTAAGGACATATTTAGGCCACCAGTCCTTGGAATTTTAGTTCAACATCAGTTTTAATTCTTTATTATGGGAAAACTTGCTGTAGAAACAAACCAAAAAACAAGAAAAACTAGTGTGATACTCTATGAGAACTCTTACACAGTGGAACAATAGGTGTAAAAGAAGGAGCCTAATGGAGAAAAGGAATGATACAAGAAACTCTGTATTGGAAATGGTGGGACACTGCTACATGGCTCTGTAGTCATACACATAGGTGTGATCATAAACATAACCCTTTCCTCAGAGTTTCTCAGCACCATTTCCCTCATGCATAATTGATGGAGCAGGAATCTCAGATGCTAACAGAACAATGTGGCTGCCTTCATAGACCATGTCTGAATAGAATAATCTAGGGATGTTTCAGTAGTAAATGAGCAATTATTATTTATGACAGAGAAAGGAGCAGGAAATTCCATTAAATTTGATCCCAATTGAACCTGATTTTCACATCCAAGCCTCGATCAAAGGAAATTCTGCTCTAAATTGTCTCCCTGTAAAATTTAAAATTAAATCTCCTTTAAAAGGCAAATCTAATGAGAAGTCAAGGAAAGCCATCCCTTTGATTAAACGTATACATTGAGGAGAATGCATGAATCTGCCTAATCTTTCCTTGGCCTACACTGAAGTAATTAATGCTCCTGCAGAAAAAAAAAAAAAAAAAAAAAAAACCTGCAGGGGTTTAAAAAAAGAAGAACTTTGATTAGCAAAAGTCTTGCCTTGGCTTAGGAACATGCAGAACCTAAAACTTCCTAAACCTTCATCTAGAGAAGTGCTCCTTGAATTTTAAGCAACTGCCATCCTATTGTAGGTCAGAAGAGTTTTTTTTAAGTTGATCAGGAAAGAACAAAAATATTTTAAACATTAACTCTTCAAATTTTTAATTTATTCCTTGATAATTTCATACATGAAAACAATGGGTTTAAGTTATATCCACTCTCTACATCTTCCAACATCACACTGCAACTTCTCTCCTCTCCCCCCACATCCTCCTCCCAACAGTATGTTTTTTTGTCTTAATTATTGAATCCAATTAGTGCTGCCTTTACCTACATAGGTACAGAATACCATCCACTGGAAACATAGCCACGAATAACAAAGATGAAGAACATGAATTGCCCGTATTCATCTGCCATTCAGTGCCAGGAGCTCTTCAACTAAGGGTTGGATCTCATATATCCCTCCATTCTCTATGCTGAAGTGTTGACTGGCTTGATCTTGTATAGGTCTTTAGCAAAATAATAGTATGAAGGCCTGTGACTTCCCCAGGTATGGGTTCTTGCCCAGCCTTAGAGTACTAGGCATAACTCTCTCATGGAGTGGTCCTTGTATCCAAATAAAAAGTGGTTGGTTATTCCTAAAACGTTTTTTGCCACTATTGTACCAATGGGTCATTGTTGTAGCTCACAACGTTCACCGCTGGTTAGACTGTTGATAGCTTCTCTTCCATAGCAGTTTGAAGAGCAGATTTCAGTACTCTGAAAGGAAACCAGCAGGAAAGATGCTTACAGGTCAGTACTAGACTTTTGAATGATTCAAAATATTAGCATAAATGGGCAAAGAAGCACACACCAAATTTTTATGGCAACATATTCATAAACAAGGTACTAGAAAACATAGTGTGGTAAAGTACAACACCTGCTTAATTCTGTTATTTAACTCCTCTTATGGGAGCTGAGGCTCACTGAGCCTATCCAACATTAGAGAGATTATATCACCTAACAGTACCCTGGCAAAGATCCAAAATCAAAGTCTGCTACTAAATACATATGGATTTTTACCATACCATAATGCCAAAAAAATCCTAAGTTGTAATACAGTGATTCAGAAACCAGCTGTATTTGAACTCCATTTTCATTCAGTTGCAGTTACTTTCCTATTTGAATTTCAACCTTTGAATCTGTGAATGCATTATCTTTGAGAAGTCTGACTTTGTAATTTTATAAGAGCTTGCTTCAAGGTGGCATAGAGAGGTATCGTGCAAACGGGATTTGGTAAGGACTAGAAGACACAATGAGACTCTTGAAAACACAAGGTGGGAGTCAGCAAAGGAGCATGAACTCAAATAGCACCATAGAAAACAGGATGTCATTAATGCCACGTATGACAGGCATCAAAACACAGCTACAATTTCTAAACTTCCTTTTGGCTTTCAACACTTCTAAAGAAAAAGATATGAACAGAAGCAAGGGAAAATAGGGGAATTTAAAGTTTGCATTATTTTTAAAAAATAGCTTTTAAGTAGAGAGTTTCCAAAAACAAAAGTACCTGGTTACCATGAGTTACTGGTTGGTTGTTTGTTTTGGAAATAAAAGGGTTTATTATATTTTCCAGGTTTCAATCAGTAATGGAAGGAAGCCAGGGCAGGAACCTGGAATCCAGAACTGAAGCAGAGACCGTGGAGGAATGCTCCTTACTGGCTTGCTCTCCATGGCTTGCCTGGCTTGATTTTTTACACCACCCAGGACTACCTTCCCGGGGGTGGCAATGCCCTCAGTGGGATGAATTCTTTCATATCAATAATTAGTCATTAAAATGCCACACAGACATGCCCACAAACAAATCAGACGGATGCAATTGCTCAGTTAAGGTCTCTTCCTGGGCAACAATAGTTTGTATCTAGTTGACAAAAATTAATCTTCACATGTTATATATTTTTCCATTTTTGTCAGTTGTATCTCTTTATCTTTTATGTCTAAAACAGTGTAAAAGGCTTTCAAGAAGCAATTTAAATTTATAAAAAACATGCTACTGTAACATTATTTTTCTTTAAAATATATTAGAAAAGCTATTTTGCTCATGAGTGTGGTTTTCAAAATATCTGGGATGTGTGTGCCAAGAAATACTCCTAGGCTTGTCTGGGATTGTCTCTAGAGCTATGGAGACAACAAATGTTTGTTTCTTGTTTTATTCTGTTTCATTTTATAGAGTTTATAAATTATTTATAATAGTGTAATATAAAAATGATATAAATATTGAAACTATTTTTCTCTAAGAACTTGTCCTTTTCATGATTCAGTTACATTCAATATTGCTGTTCACTTCCTACTAGAAATAAGAATAAGAGATAAATAGATATTGGTCATAATTGTTGCCACTTTGAACTCAACTATATGATAGATATCATGCTAAATTCCAAAGGTACTTTAGTGTACACATTCACTCTAGCAATCCTGTGAACTATATCTTCTATGCTTGCCATTTTATATGTGACTACATTTTAACCAAAGACATGAGTCCCTTGAAATAATCATGGAAACACTAGGCAATGTTTTAATCTTTTTTATCTTCTATATAAATACATCATAAAACAGTGAACTGTTTAAATCTGACATTTTCTGAAGGCTAGGAAGTCGAAGAAACAGGTACCAAGAATCTGGTACCTGTTGAGAGTACAGATCAGAGATGCAGATTGCTTTTTTCATCATATATTTTTCTACTATAACTTTACATGGCAGAAAGGATGAGTGATCCCTCTTGTTCTTATTGGATTAAGATATCAATGGTCCCAAGGGTTATGCTTCACATCATGTAATCACCTCTTAAAGACCTGCCTCATAACATCATTACCTTGTGGGTTAGACTGTTGTCCTAATTAACTTTTATTGTCAAATTCTTACAATATAGAGTCACTTTGGAAGAAGGAAATTCAGTTAAAGAATAGCCTCACCCAGATTAACCTGTGACCATTTCAAAAGATTCCATTGATTTATAACTTGTGGAAGAACCAACCCACTCCGGGTATCACCATCCTTTGGCAGGCAGGTCTGGACTATATAAGAAGCTAGTTGAACATGTGCCAGTAAGAAAGCTAATGAATAACATTCCTCTGTGGTCCTTGCCCCAATAGTCCTGCCTTGAGTTGCTGCCTGGTTTCCTTCAAAGATGGAAAATGACCTGCAAATATACAATGAAATAAATAATTCCTTCCACAATTTGGTTTAGGTCAGAGTACTTTACTGTAGCAGCAACATGTAACTAGAACAGAAATTCTAGCAGAAGTAGGGTATTGCTGATGAGCCTGACCATTTTGTTTTGGGGTGTTTGTTGTTGTTATGCTTATTTTAGTTTTTGTTTCTCATTTTGTTGTTGTTGTTGCTGTTGCTGCTGTTGTTGCTGTTGCTGTTGTTATTTCAAGGTTGTGGAAACTTTTTGGAACTTTGAGTTGGAAAAGCTATTGACTTCTCACAGTTTATTGAGATGTTCTGCAGGAGCTTGAAAGATAAGAAAAAATATTGAGAGAAATGTCAATAATGGAGGCCCAGCTTCTAATGTTTCATAGAAAAACAAAGATTTCACTGGAGCAACTCACATGATATTTTGGATTAAGGCTCTGTGGTTGCTGGTAAGCCAAGGCTGAAAACAATCAGCTGTGATTAGCAAAAAGGTCATCACGGTTGGGGTGAAATCTTCTGGGAAGTATTTCCTTGGGAACAACACACAGAAGTTGTAGTCCAAGGTGGCCAAGACCACACCTCAAGCAGGCAGTGGAACTTGGTAAATAATGTGTAGGAGTATTCCACAGGATACTTGTTTTGAAGGCTTGAAGTTGGACTTGGAGAGGATCTGGGGCTTGGCAACTTGCAGCAGGGTTGGAATCCTTGTGGAGAAGCCCTGTAAGGTCACTGGTAAAGGTGAAGGTTCAGTTGCAGTGGAGACCCCAGAGACTCCATGATACTACAGAGGCCAAGATTGGTACCACTGTGGTCCATGTGGAATAAAATAGGCCTGAGATGATGAAACGAGCAGTGTGTGATGTGGATAGCAAGATGGAGAAGCGTGATGCAGAAACCAGAAGATGATGGGTGAGTTTAAGACGTAGGACACTGAGGTATAGAATTTGGATGTATACTCCTGGACTTTCATTTTGCTGAAGTATAATAGGTTATATGTCCCAGTTTTTCTCTCTTAGAATAAAAAAGTGTATAACTGTTTTTTTTTTTTTAATGGTAACTCACAGTTGAAAAACTTTGTATTTTTAAACAGATGTTGAATGTTTGAAGCATTGGAATTTTTAAAGACTGTGGGACTTTTAAAGTACTGTGTTGTATATTACGATATTAACATGAGATCTTGGAGGCAAACAAGAAAGCAAATGCTTTTGTATACTAAGTTGACACAGCATGGGGTGTCGTAGATAGTTTCTATGTCCTGATAGAATGTAGAGTCATCAAGGAAGAGAGAAACTCAACTGAAGATTTGCTCCAATCAGATTGACCTCTGGCAATATACTTGAGAGGTTCTCTTGATTGATGATTGATGTGGGAGGGCTCATATCCCCCTGTGATCATCCTTAGGCAGGTAAACATAAGCTGATTAAAAAAAAAAAAAAGACTGACTGAGCATGACCATTAGAGCAAGCCAGTGAGCTCAGTTCCTCTGTGATTCCTGCCCCCTGTTTCCTACTTTGAGTTTCTGCCCAACTTCCTACAAATATAGACCTAGAAATATGAGCTGAAATACACACTTTCAACCACAGTTGTCTTAGGTCAGATTGCTTTTATCACAGGAACAGAATGAAAGTAAACAAATTAATCAACATATTAATTTTTAAAGAAAACAAAGGTACAAGCAATAAAATAATAGAATCATTATTTGAAGCCAGAACTTTAAGACTCCAAAACCTTCACTATTAGCCTCTGCCTTCAGTTCTTCCTCTGGAAGCACAATAGGGAGAATAATAACAAAATTCAACACAAGTCATACTTTTTATTAAGTAAGGGATGATTTATATCAAGCACAATGAAAGCAGTAGACATGTAGTTCATTTAAATCTTCTTTCAATTTTATCATTTAAATCATTGTTCATTGATTGAAGACAAAATTGGAGCAAATAAATTGGATAAATTGTCCAGATGATAGGATGAAATAACTAATCAAAGACAGGTTAACTCTAAAAGTTACAGTTATCATACTTAAGAATGGGGAATGGTATGGAGCTTGGTAGAAGAATATTGCTCAGAATGGAAAAGGCTCAAGGTTCCATTACCAGCACAAGCTTTTTTTAAAAAATTAAAGACTGAAAGACTAATCAAGACTTGTCTTAGTCATTGTTCTATTGCTGTGAAGAGGCACCATGGCCATGGCAATTCTTACAAAAGAAAACACTTAATTGGAGCTGGCTTACAATTTCAAAAGTTTAGTCCTTTTTTATCATGGCAAGGAAGCACAGCAGCACACAGGCAGACATGGTTCTGGAGAAGCTGAGAATTCTACATCTGGATCTTCAGTTAGCAGGAAGAGAGAGACTCCGGGCTTGGAATCGGCTTCTTGAAGCCTCAAAGCCCACTCCCAGTGACACGCTTTCTCCAAGGCTACATCACCTAATCCTAGCAAATTGTGCCATTATCTTTCAAACTCAAAATAAATGACGGTTTAACCAGAGTATCTAAAAAGGGTGTTAGCACCAAGGTATTTTTGAAGCAAACCCTCATGTTACTATAATCCATTGTATCTGTTGCATTCTCCTTCTGCCTCAGCCTTCAATGGCAGATCTCCTACTTTATCACTTGACCATAATCAAATCTCAGGGGATACTTTTCCCTGTTCAAATACACTAGCATAATGAATAAGTTTTCATCAAACCAAGACTATACCTATTAGTAAGAAAAAGTTTTTTCTTTAGCAGAAGTGTTGAATCAAATTTACTGGTACTACCATGTAGAAGACACCTAATAGTTATTAGGCCATATATATGTTAAAATAATTATTTTTATTTTTTTGGTAATTCCATACATGAAAATAATATGTTTAGACCATATCCGCCAACTTCTTGACCTCAACCAAAGTCAAGTCTTCTCTGAGTTCTCTCTCTCTCTCTCTCTCTCTCTCTCTCTCTCTCTCTCTCTCTCTCTCTCTCATCTACTGAACCCAGTTTCTGCTTTCCATGTAGACATTAGTCTAGGACATCAACCACTAGTACACTGACAACCTACTTTTGGCCACACTGCTAAAGAAAACTGATTCTCCTTCCCTGAGTGACCATCAACTGCCAATAGTTCATCATCTAGGTGTAGGACCTTAGGAGCATCTCCCCTTCCATGCTGAAGTATTGAAAAGCCAAATCTTCTGCCAGGTCTGTGTCAGCAACAAAATATTCTGTGAGTCAATGAGGGCCATCTGCATTACATCTATTTCTCACAAGTGGAAGAGGGGACAGAAGGACTATAAAAGCCAAAGGTTGAGGAAACTTGCTGGAGGTAAATTTTTAAGCATCTTTTGAATTAGTTTCCTAATCTATGAATTAGGAATAACTGAATATATTTTAAACAATGGTGTAAGAACAAGTTGAAATAGATGTGATGTAACAGTACCCAGACCTTAGCACAACTGACTCCATGAAAAAAGTACCATTCAGGCCATGGAACCCAGTGTACAGGTAACATGACCTGCCAAAATGAGAACAAAAACATACTCCATCAAAGTCCATAATTCTGGGTAAGTCTCTAAATGTACTAACATTGACTTTTGGCTTCTGTAGATCCACTTCTGGATAACTGTTCTAACTAAGGTGTGTCAACCCAGGAAGTGGTTTTTGTGTTTAAAATCTCATCCTGAGAAAGGTGAGAAAGGTTCAGGGCTACACCATGGTCCCAAATACCTAGTGTAGTCTCTAGCTAACTAATAGAGACTTTCTTTCTATTAGCTTGAGCCTGTGTCTGAATAGTCTTCTCTGATGGATCCCTCACTACAGTGAGACAGCAATCAGCTACAGAAGGTCTTGAATCAGTGCTCTGTTCTCCTGGCTCCTTTACTAGGCTCAAGCACATCCTGAAACCTAGCAGTGCTTATCCACAGAAGAAGCAGGAAGAATCGTTGCACAGCGAACTGAATCGATATGTTTAGAAGTGACTCTAAGGAGATCCCTCAACTCAGTCTCATTTTTGAGTACTACCCACTTGAATAAGATGAGAGGTCACAGTCAACAGAAGCTCAAACACAACGAAGAGCTTTTATGTCTTGTTATTTTGGGAAACGAACCTTTCTCCTAAGGGCCCTGAAATTTTACATGGTCAGTCGTTAAACATCTAATTGAAAGTCATTTGAAAAACTTCATTTTGATATTTAAAGAGAAGTCATTGAATATGAATATTAATGAGCCTCCTGAAGCCACTGCTTTCACTTCCAGCATGTCCAATGAAGCCCAACAAACAGAAGAGAAGGCTATCACATCTTATAAGGTCCCATCTGCATTAGTAATCCTGTCATCTTCAATTTAAATGTCAAAATGGAAATTGATTTTACCAAGCGACCCTGAGATATACTTTTTAAAATACTTTTTTAAATTTAGTTCAGTAAGTCTCCTGAAGACATATTTCTGATGATAAAGAATCTTCTCTAATTTTTAGTGATTTTGAAGTGTGGTTCATAAGCAAACACCTGGAAATCTACGTTGGGTTTTATGCTAATTTAGAAAGAGGAGTTTGTCTATTTTTTAACGTTTTTACCTTGAAATTGTAAACATCTGTGTAGTTAAATATTTTAATCCTTAAAATGAAAATAAACATAGTGCAGTTTCTGTGGCAACAGTAGAAGGACCAAGGAGTTAAAATTTCACATCTAGGTTATGTAGACTTCCTGCTTCGTCTCCCTTGGCATCTTCTCCAGCTGATTTGCCAATATAAAGTGACTTTGCTCATCACTGTGACTTTAAGTGGCAGTTTATTTCAGTCTCTGAAATAATTTTTTTTAATCCTGCAAATTTCATCTCTCTTGTCTCCTCCCACTTCTGATGTTATCGCCAGGAGAAACATACTTCTTTTCCATGCAAACACTCTTTGATTTGCATTTATGGTTTATACGTAAGCAAGAATGAAATTATCTGTGACATCCAAGGCCCTGTTGTTTTCCTCTCTGGATCCAGAGCCTCTCCCTTCTGTCACATCTTTGTTTGCCAGGTACCTCATGTGCTCTTGTGGCCATGGTTGGCCTGAAGACTGAATTCATTCATGGCTCTGCTGCCCTCGCAAAGGTTCTCTGACAAAAGGCAATGTTCGGGAAGGTTGTTAACTGTTCAGAATCTGATTTTAAAACACTGACACATAATCTTAGTGCAACAGAGGAATTTTGCCTTCAGGATAGATTTTTTAGTACAAAGTACCTTGAACAACACTGATGCTACAGGTAAATTTCTCATGCTTCATAAGAGGGAGAGAGGAAAGATGTGAGCACACAACCCCATTCTGAAAATTATTTTTGCTTTCTTAATGTTGCTTTTAGAGGGAAGACTGATGTACGTAGTGCCTCATTTGGGAATGACTAGGCTCTTGGAAGTGTGACAGGCCGATATTATTCTGAGGATGACCTTGAGTATTATCTGAAAGTTCTATTAGGGGAGCTCAGCTGCTCATGTACTCTTAGCTAAAGAATAGCTTTCTTCTGTTGGGGAAGCTTATTCTCTTTGGTCTAAAACAGTTTTGAGAAGGATATACATGAAATAGTGAGAGAAAACAGGGACACACGCATAACCAGCCAGATCAACCAAATCAGCCCTGATGATCAATGAGGTCACAGACATCCTAGCTGGAGCAGGCTCACAACCCTAAAGATAATTTTAAGAACTTTTTTTTCCTAGTTCAGAAAGTAGATTTGCAAGATAAGGCAGAAAAATGTGAAATATATGGATACACATATACATGTTCTTAATCTAATAGCTAACAGAACCATTAACAATGAATCCAATTGTAACAGGGCCCATTGATCTATATTATCTTGTGTAATGCCATTCTGCAAACAAGGGAAACAGGGATTCTTAGAGATATCACTGTTTCTAGATCTGGCACAAGGAAAACACAAAAGGAATCTGGAGTACATTTTAGATCCTGGGAGTAAGAAATAATTTTAAATAGAGCTATAAAATAATACAAATGACTGAACAGGGGGAAAAAAAGGATATGGACTATTGCATGTATCCACCTAACACACACTCTTTCAGTTTCTATGCAGTGCACCTACTGCTATGATTACATGAAGATGTGAGAGTCATAGCCCATCAAGTCTACATTCCACAAAGTAGGTAATAATTCTTATTTCACTGAAGGAGGATACCCTTTCAAACTGTCATCAGCAGAAATTGGAACATTTAGGCTCACATAAATTAACATAATATCTCACTTCTCTTCTATCAACTCACAGCTAAAGAATCAGAAGGAACCCAGTAATTTTTCAGTTAATAAGACTGATCCTATTCTCTGCCCCTCTGTCTAGTGTAGCAAAGGTGTTTTCTCTGACCTTACTTGATGCTCCATATCATACCACCATAGACTAGGTAACTGATAAAAAACAAAAAAAAAAGTGTTTCTTATGGAGCTGGAGGCTGAGAAATTAAAGATCAAAGGGCTTATATCTGGCATATGCCTCCCAATGATATCCCTATAGAAAGGGGTGTGGGAAAATAAGAGAAAGAGAACCCACTCTTCTGAAAAGTTTTAATATCGGCATTAATCTATTTATGAAAGTCAAGCCCTCATGACTTAAACACATCCCAAATGGTCCATCATAGTACTCCAAAACATTGGGGATCAAGTTGCCAGCACACGAATTTCAAAGATCATATTTAAATCGCAGCCATTCTAACATTACTTTTACTATGTAATTTAAAGTCTAAAAAGTAATAAAAATATTAATGGAGTCAAACTGCTCCCTTTAGAGACAACAGACCTGGTCTTCAGTAAAAGAATCTGCAAGTTGTCTTCTGACCTCCACATGCATTCCATGTCATGTGTGCCCCAACTCCCACCCATTCAGTGTGTTCCCCCAACCCCACCCACACTTACAAGTGAACAAATAAATGTAACCTTTTAAAATTTCAGTAAATAAACTGGAGAAATCAGTGTGTTTACCTTCAAACCGTGAGTTCCTGAGTTCAATTCCAGTACCCATGTGAAAAAGCTGGACAAAGTTGTACACACGTGTATTGCCAGTGCTGGGAAAGCAAACAGGAGAAGACCCTTTGAACTAGCTAGCCAGCCAGCCAGCCTAGGCTACTTAGAGAGGTCAAGGCAACAGAAGGAAGCACATGAGAAGTGCCTCCTTGTTTACACACAGAGACTACACCTGTGCACACCACACACACAGTGAGAACAACAGCCTGTGGCATTTGAGCCATGCTTCCCTTCTCCTCCTCCTCCTCCTCTCCTCATCTCATCAGGATACAAACTCCACTCCTGATGGCTGTTGCAAGAATTAAGAGCTTTCTCTTCCCTCAGCTGCCCGGGTAGAGGGTGGCACCTTACTGATAAACACAATCCACTGGCATTCATTCATCCTCTCCAACTTCAGGTTCATTGGAGTGGCTAACTTCCTCATAACTACAGTTAAGAGATTTGGTAATCCCTTTCATCACCCTTCCCTAGTTATCGAGTAAATTACCTAGCAGGGAAATAACACTTCAACTCTTGAAGTCACAAGCTCAGATCATCTGTAAGGACCAAGTCCTGTGCCAAAGGAGGCAAGTCTGGGACACCAGATGTTACTGTCATTATCCTATTGCATTAATATTTTACACTCTTGTCTCCAGCTCTAAAATAAATAGCTTAGAAATCTTGCCTGGAATGAACAAAGTGCCTAGAACAAGGAGATTTGAAGTTCTCTCCAAAGGCCTTGACTTACATTGAAAGCGCATCAAGACGATGGGATCCAAGAGTATATTTTAGGGATAAGCAAAAAGGAGGAGGAGGAAGAAGAGGAGGAGGAGGAGGGAGAGGAGGAGGAGGAAGAGGAAGAGGAGGAGGAGAATGAAATTTAACACTTGCAGTATCAACAGTCAAAAGCAGATTAACTGGGTGATTAGAACAGACAAATAGAGTGATCCAATAACTTTGATTCCTGGTTGTGACCAAGGCTGTTTCCTATGACGAAACTCGCCAGAAGGAGATACATAGCCCTTTCTGTTTGTTGTGTAACACTTTGTCTTTCATGCAGTGACTGTACCAGGGTCAAAAGTTGTATCAGATCCATGAAGTTATTAAATAAACCATTATAAACAAGTACGTTCAAAACCAAATAAAGATAAAATGACAAGCATCATCAATATATAATCTCAAAGAAAACATACTTAATAGTTAAAAGGACATTTAGGAATTGAAAAGTAAAATAACTATCCAACACTGCTTGGATGACCAAAAAATCTGAGACTAGATAGCCCAGAGACCTAGGTAAAACCAAATAATACTGGTCTAAATAAAGAAAAAAATGTAGAGATAAAATGACTCCTAATGATATCCTGCTGTGCTCATAGATTAGTGACTTGATCAGCCATCAACAGAGAAGCTTCCTCCTGCAGCAGATGGGAACAAATACAGAGACTCACAGCCAGACATTATACAGAGAATGAGAGACCTTGGAACTCAGCCCTAGCTGGAATGTCTCCATCATCCTCTCCTCCCTCCAAGCTCAGGAAACCCCATAGAAGAAGAGGCAGAAGGAGTGTAACAGCCAGAAGGGGTGGAGGACACCAAGGAAACAAGTTCCTAAATCAACATGAGCAAAGCTCATGGGAACGCATAAAGACTCGAAAAACCAAACAAACAAACAAAAAGACTGAAGCAGAAACAACAATCACAGGGCCTGAAAAAGTCTGCACTAGGTCCTCTGCGTGTGTGTGTGTGTGTGTGTGTGTGTGTGTGTGTGTGTGTGTGTGTGTAAAATGTATATTGTTTATGATGTAAATCACATACAACACACACATATGTATTATACGTATGTGATATATATATGTGTATATAAAATGTATGAATACAATGGCTTCCAGTTTAGTGTTTTATGGAATTCTTCAGTGTGTGAACAAGTGGGTCCCTGATGCTTGTGTCTTTTCCTTCTGTGGGTGTGCCTTGTCCATCTTTGATGTGATAGTGTTTGTTTAATCTTACTACAGTTTGTCTTTTTTAATGAGTGAATGAGTAAAGACCTAGATGATAGGGTAAAGGTTGACCACTGAACTGTCGTTTATACCTGTTGGGAGAGGAAAATCAGTTTTCTCCAGTGTAGTGACACTAGGTAGGTATATCAACCACTCCAGGGCAGGCCTCATGTTCAGGAGTAGTTGAGCAACAAACATATAATGGGCTCCACAGGTATTTATATCTATGTGCTTTTATTTGGTTACAGTTTGGCAGTACTTGAGGGGTATTTTTTTGGTTTGGGAGGGTTGTTGTTATATTGGGGTTTTGTTTGTGTTTTGAGAAAGAATTTAAAGTTGGGTGGGAAGGAAAAGAGAGAGGGTCTGGAAAGACATGGGGGAGGGGAAGAATGTGATCAATATATATATATATATATATATATATATATGTGTGTGTGTGTGTGTGTGTGTGTGTGTATGTGTGTGTGTCTTCAACCAATAAAAATATAATTAAAAAGAAAGAAAAGCATAATGATGGAAGTGGAAACTTCCCTAGTGGGATTTATAATAGAAGAATTAGAAAAGATAAAGATGACTTGGTAGATGTTTGGCAATTCTGTGTGTAGAGAATGAAAATGAAAGCATGATGAGTGAATCCTACAAGGATGTGAGAATCCATTAGTAATAAAAACATAGGCAAAACAGTTGAGTCAGAAGATAGAAGAAAGGAAAGAAAAGAAAAGCACATTCCATGAAACAATGGTTGGAATTGTGTGGAATTTGCTTATGAGCATAAGCCTGCACATCCAAGCTGCTCGGCAAACTCTGAATGATACAAACACAAATCAGAGACCTACCCAAACACACCACATTGGCAGTGATGACAGACACTTAGAAAAACACAGTGAAGATAGCAAGGGAAAATGGCCCATTATATAGAAAGAAACACAAAAATGATTGACAAGGATTTATCATTAGAGACTATGATGACCAGAAGGAAGCAGGACAACGTGTCAAAATGCTGAGAAAACTCCAACTATGAAAGTGATGTCACGGGTTGGAGAAATAGAAGAATGGTTAAGAGTACCAGATGCTCTTGCAGAAGACCCAGGCTAGGTTCCCAGCACCTATGTGGCAGATCACAATCATCTCTCACTACAGTTGCATTGATGCCCTTGTATGACTTCTGTGTGAAACAGGCATGCATGTGGTAAAGACACACATGCAGGTACTCACAAGTATACATAAAATAAAATAAATATTTTTTAAACAAAACAATGCCCAACAAAGCTGTATTTTAGAACAGGAGTGTCGTCTTTTAGATTAACTAAGAGAATCATTTTTTATAGTTTTTCTTTTTTTACAGATTCCTACATATATACAATATCTTATATTTACCTACCATTGCTCTCTGTATCCCCTCCCCAACCACATTTCTTGCCACCTAGTCCTCCAGTGGCTACACTGTTAGAAAAATGACACCCTTCTTCCAGCAACAGTGAAGCTCAGGCTAAGAGAATCTCCTGCCAGAAAATAAACTTTTCAAAGCCTACAAAACAATCCTAATATAAACCAAAAATAAATGATTCCGTGCAAACCCATATGTAAAAATATTCACAAAAATTACAGATAGTCAGTTATGGCCCCAAACAAAAAGAATTTTTTAAAAGCATAATCAACGTAGTACCTAAGTTTAAGAAGTGGAACAAGACAAAGAAAACAGCAGAAAAAAAGCCAGAAACTCACTTATCTATTTAAAACCAGATAGCCTTTTATTCTCCAGTAAAAGTGCTGGGGAAACCTCATCTACATATACAGGAGAGAGAAGCATTTCTGCTTCCTATCATAGAAAGTCAACTCCAAATCTGTCAGAGGTCTACATATATGGCCTGAAACTATGAAATCAATTGGAGAAACACTTTAAGAAATTTATGAAAAGACTTCTTAAATAAAACAAAAAGAGCAGTCACTAAAAATAAAAATAAACCAAAGACAGACCTGAAGCTTCTACACAGTAAAGGAAATGATCAACACAGTGAGGAAACAATCTTTACCATGGGAAAAATGCTTTGAAATTACCCGTTTGGTGAAAGATTAGTAATCAGAATATGTAAATAGTTCAAGCGATTTAATGCAAAACAAATAATAATCCCCCAATGGAGGAGATGAGCAAGTTCTCTAAACAGACATTTCTTTAGTGGTCAATGTGTATATAAAAATGTTCAGCATTTTTATTCATCTGGGAAATACAAAGTGAAGCCACTATGAGACATCCATGTCGCCATAGTTAGGATATCTATCATCAAAAGGCAAAAATAGCAAACCTTGGTGAAGATGCAGAGAAAAGGAGGCTTCCTGGGTACTATTTTTATACTGGAAATTATTAAAACCATTATGGAAAACAGCATGAACCTTCCTTTAAAATACCTAATAACAGGGAGCTAGAGAAATGGTTCACCAGTCAATTATGAACACACATTGCTCTAATAGAAGACCTAAGTTTTGTTTTTCATTTCCAAAGGAAATAAAATTACCATATGGAAGAGATACTGCATGATTGGGTTTACTGTTGCATCATTTACAACACCCAAGACACCAAATCTATCAAGGTATTCACATTAGCTATTTTTTGTTGCTATGGTAAAATATCATGACCCAGGCAGGCTCTAGAAAGGAAGGTTTATTTGAACTTATAGTTTATGCAGAATAAGAGTTGAGAGCTCACACCCTCAATGGCAAACACAAAGCAGAGACAGCTAGCTGGAAGGGGGGGCAAGGTAATGGAATCCCAAAGCCCACTCCTGATGACATACTTCCTTCAACCAGGCTGAACTTCCAACATCTTCCCAAACAGCTCCATAAACTGGAAACCAAGCATTTAAATACCTCAGTCTATCTGGGACATTTCTCATCCAATCTGCTACAATGTCTGTGGACAGATAAATGAGTAATAAGACATGGCATATATAGAGTTTTATTCAATCATATAAAACAATGAAATTCTGCCATTTGCTACAATGAGGATTTAATTAAAGGTCATTATTACTAAGTGAAATAACTCAGTTGAAAAAAACGACAAGTACTACATGATCTCCTTCATGTGTGGAATTTTTAGCAGTTGTTTGAATAGAAGTTTAGCATGATGGTTACTAGAATTAGGAAGAAAAGGGAAGGAGAAGGGAAAATAAGTGGCATGGCCGGTACCAAGATAGTTTTAGACGGAAGAAATTCTACTAGTATCTATAGCACTGTGGGGTAATTACAGTTGACAATAGTTCACATTTCAAAATTACCATAAAAAGAGGTCAATAAATGTTTTGAGGAAGTGGAAATGCTAATCTTGTTTGCTACACTACTATGTATTTTGTAAAATATTTGAGTTATTTTCAATACCACAAATGTTTATAAATGTCATATCTCTATGAAAAAACAAAGGATAGGGCTGGAGATATGGCTAAGTGGACAAAGTGTGTGCCATGCGAGGATGAGGACCTGAGTTTGAATCCTCAGGACTCATGTGAAGCCAGGCACATCTGTAATCTCCATTCACCTGTAGTGAGGTGGGAGACCATTACAGGAGCTTCCTCTGGAACCTTTCAGGTCAGTTAGCTACTCAAGACAGATTCATCGCCAATGCACATGGAATATTATTCACACATAAAAAGATGAACGAAATATCAATCAATTTTAAAGAATTTAAATCATACACACTTGTGCTCTTCAGTATCAAAAACTAAAACAGACTTCAATATGAGAAGTTCATTCAAGTATGGAAATCAAATGTCATGGGTCTGAGAAAATAAATTGCCACAAGAGAAATTAAAACAGAAAATTAACCTGTGTGTTTAAATTACAAAATATTTTATTGCTAAAAATATCTAAACCACCTGAGCCTGCAGTGAGTTATAATCTTCTTGCTGGCTGCTGTTTATCTGACATATGATGGCTCCTGGCTGGCCATAGTGACCAGTGCTAAAAGTTGTGGTGAGAGTCAACTTCTTAAAATAAGAGGAAAGTGAAATTTGCTGCATGGGTTAACTCTTTCTACCATAGGAGATTTCTCTGTAGCGTGCAAAGCTGCTGATGAGATCTTGCCAAAAGAGAACGTCTCAACCCTTCCTACTGCCTTATGTGCAGAGTTCATGTCTTCTCAATCTTTTTACTGCACTTTCAACAATGTTTAAAAACACTCTCCATTTAAAGAAGTCTCGCTCTTCACACATCCATAAGAAGTCACTTCCATCCCTTAATAAGTTCTCGAGACACTGTGACCACTCAGTAAGATCATCTGGCCCCATTTGTAATCCTTATTCTCCTACCTCACCATATCTGCAGTTGCCTCTTAATCAAAGATGTAATTTCTTCTAGTCATCCATGAGGGCAGAAACCAGTTTCTTCCAAACTTTTATTAATATTGCCATTTTGCCCATGAATCTTAAGAGTTTTAGTGACATGAAGAATGGTGAATTTTTTTCCCAAGAGAGTTTTATTTTACTTTTCTTAGGTCCATCAGAAGAATTACTGTCTATGGCACTTGTAACCTTATTAAATGTGTTTGTTAGATAATACAGCTTTAAAAATCAAAGTTGTTCCTTGACCTATGGTCTGCTTAGTGGATATTGTGTGTATGTATAGGCATGAAAACAACATAAAACACATTATATATTCCCATTGGTGCTCTGGGATGACTCAGAGCATTGTCAACTGAAAGTAATATTTTAAAAGGAATTGTTTGTCTGAGCAGTAGGTCTCAGTGGTAAACAAAATATTTAGCAAATCATAATGTAGACAGATGCAGGGTCATTGTGGCTTTATTTTTCCAGTGACCACACACAGGAAGAGTAGATTTTCTATCTTTCTTAAGGGTGTCACGATTTTGGATTGGATAATGATATTTATCTTCAACTTAGCTGCATTAGCCCCTAGCAAGAGAGTGCCTTCTTCCTTTGAAGTTTTGAAATCAGGCATTGATTTTTTTTTATAGCTATGGAATCCTAGGTGGTATCTTCCAGTGTGAAACTGTTTTGTTCACACTGAAAATGTGTTATCTATTGTGCCAACTTTCAGCAATGATCTTAGTTAGATCATCTGGAAAACTTGATGGAAGTTTTACCACTTACAACTTCATGGTACACTTTAGCCAGGACTCCATTAGCCAGCCTCCAAAAGCTTCAAGCTTCCTTTCTACAGCTTCCTCACCTTCCTCACCCCCACAAAATTAAGCATAGATAGGGCCTTGCTTCTGATTAGGCTTTGGCTTAAGGGAATGTTGTGCCTGGTTGAACTTCCAGGACAAGAGGTGGCATTTCCTGTTATGCACATGTCCACTGTAATAGCACTTTTACTTTTTTCCAGAACTTTTTCTTTGCATTCACATCTCGAGTAAATGGCACCAGAGGTCTGGTTGGCAAATGATTCTGATAACCTTGCTCAACCCAGGGCTGTTGAAGACTTTGACTCATATTTGCATACAAATGCAACATCTGTAAATTTTCAATAAAAAGTTGCACCTGTGCATATATCCCAAGATGCACACTCATGTTGATCACTATGGAAAGTTAAATCTTGTTTCTGTTTTATAGATGAGGAGGCAGCCACCAGAAGGATAAGGGACTTTTCCAGTTTTCAGACTCTGCAAGTAGTGGAGGGGAGAGGCAGCAAAGGGTGAGCTGGGACACCCAGAGCCTGAGCCAGCCTTTGACCACTGTGCTGCCTCTGCTAGGAGGAGACGGAAAAGACCAAGAAGCCCAGTCCCACCGGCTTCCACCCTGTGCTCTCCCCATCACAGCACATGGACCATCAGAAGAATTACAGTGCTTTGATCTGTTCCAAGAAATCTTTCTGGTGGTAATAAAAAATTCTGTTTCAATTATGATTTTACTGATGAGGTAGGTGAGTAGCTGCTTATTCTCTTCTTACGAATTCAAGTTTGAACTTCACATCTTAATGCATATGAGTCTTTTCATCCTAAGTTTATCTACTTTTAAAACTCTTTAATTTCATGATATCTGCTGGATCTGAAATTTGTAGTGAATTTCATAACATTTCATGGTAATTACAGAAATGTAAGATTAAACTCGTTATGAGCAATGAGATTCAGAGTAATAAAAACAAAACAAAAAAATCTGAAATTCTATTTATGTAAATATTGCCGGTAATGAGCACCACGGCAAGCAGAAGCAGTCAGTATAAGTGGAGAAATACGCACAAAAATAGATGCACCATTTCAGTCTTTCAGGGGGCATCAATAGGCATTTTAGCAAGATAGGAAGCTATATAAACACCAGCAAAATTTATCCTTATATAACTTTCTTGATCTTATGAAGAAATATTCAGAGATCACACTAATACCACAGACACTTCTCCACAATATAATAACAGCAACTACATCTTCAGTCACCGAAGAAGGCAGCTGTGTAGAGGAGAGTGAAAAACAGACTTCACCAATGGCATTATACGAGTTTTTCGATGTTCCAATAAATTCTTAGAATTCTGCAAAGGCAGGACTCAGAGAGTTCAAGTAAATAATATTGAGAGTTTGTCATGTGTAACTCATAAATAGGAAATAAGATACAGGAGAGAATGTGAGATAGTGACAGGCAAAAGAGCACACATCCTGAAGGAGCAGGGAATGATAAAATGGTGATGGGATTAGAAACAAGATTTCTTTCAGTTCTTCAATAGCTTTGACTCTAAAGGAGCAAGTTAGATTTAGTGTAACATGGTGCAGTTTCTTCTCCATATATTGAATGTCCTTAGTATTTGGAGTGCTTTCCTAGGGCGCTTATTTCATTCTTCTTGGTCTTTCATACCCTGCTTGTTATGTATCTACCTAATAAGACAAGGACATTCATTAAAAGAGTTACTCTGCCTGACACTATTTCTGTTACTTGTAATTTCTCATTCATAAACTGTCTATGAGAACAATATAGACATCTGGAACTTTAAATTCTAAGGAGAGGCAATTGTGCTATTTCCCTTAGTAGTTTCACCAGGGAAATGGGAGTTGAGGTTCCGAGCTGATTGCAAGGAAAGTTGGGCCCATCTTCAATGACCTCCAAGCCTACTGATATCTCTCAAGCTATCTAAAAATTTTAATACTACATTCTTATTAAAGATAGTCATCCAAACTAAAATCCAACAGGTAAACCTCAGAGTTAAACTATATCATATATAAAATGAATGTGATATGTGTATATATATGTACACACATACATATATATATAAAATATTCCATGCCACAAATACAGAATGTACATTCTTCTTAGAAGTCCATGGAATCTTCTTGAAAATAAAACACAAGCTAAAATAAAATCTTAATAAATACAAGAATCAAAATTTCTTTTGTGTCTTCTCACATAGTAAAATAAAAATAGAAATCGACACCAAAAGAAACTGCAGAAATATTTAGAAATTGAACAACACACCCTTTGATCCAACAAGTGGATCATTGAGAAAAATCAGGGATTAACTGATTTTTCAAAGTTTGCTAGAATCAATGAAGAAGAAAACAAAGTTTACCAGAACTTTTGGACGCAGCTTTGGCAATTCTCAGAGGATATTTACAGTTGTGAATGCTTCCATCAAAAAGTCTTAAAGACCTTAAATATGTAACCTAATCATGCACCTTAAATAAAAAAAGAACAATCAAAACCCCAAAGCAGTAGATGACAAGTAATAATAAAGATCAGGCCCACAATTAATGAAATGGGGACTTGAAAAGCAATAAATAAAACCAGTCAAAAAGTTGGTTCTTAAAAAATAACATTGACAAGCTTCAAGCAAAAATAATCAAAAGAAAGAGTGAAAACTCCTAAGTTCATAAATTTAGATATGAGTAGATGTGATGCTGTTTATTACAAATTCCAATAAATTGTAAAAGATCATTAAGGAATACTTAGGAAACTTATATTCCAAAAACCACGGAAATCTATAAGGAATGGATAAATTCCTTAGATGCACATGGCACACCAAAATCAAGTCAAGTGGAGAGAAACAAGTTAAACGGATTCATAGCAATCAGTGAAGCAGAAGTAGCAATAAAATGCTCCCCACAAAGAACAGCACAGGACCAGATAAGTTTGTTACTAAATTCTACCAAATCCTCATGGAAGAGCTAACACAAACACTCTTCAAACCATTTCATAAAATAGAAAGGGAAGGAAATGCTGACAAACTCATTCCACAATGATCCTGATACCAAAATCAGATAAGGACACAATAATAAGACCACAGACTATTTTCCCTGATGAACATAGACACAGAAATTCTTGCAAACAAATGGAAGAACACGCTATGACCAAGTTAGACATACAAGGTTAGCTACCATGTGAAAGGCAGCAACTGCAGCACTGCACATTTGTCGAGTTCAGGGCAGAAATCACATGATCATCTCAAGCAATGCAGGAAAGGCTTTGGACAAAGTTTAGAAATCTTCATGATAAAAACCTTGAAGAAACTAAGACTATGAAGAACATACTTTAGTGTAATAAAAAAAAAGCCATGTATTACAAACACATAGCCAATGTTACACTAAATGGGAAAAGCTGGAAGCGTTTCCTTTAAAACATAGAAGAAAGGATCCTCATCCACTCTTATTCCATTATACTGCTCAGTCTTTTTGGCTATAGAGAGAACAATACAATATGAAAGGGGATGCAAATTGGAGACAAGAAAGTCAAATTGTCCCTATTTGCAAATCCTATATATAACAAACCCAAAGAATTCCACCAGAAAATTTTCAAAGTTGTTAAACACTTTCAGAAGAATAGAGTACAAAATCAAAATACAGAACTCAGTAGGTTTTCTGTACATCAACACTGAACTTCCTGGTAAAGAAATGGGTGAGGGGAATCTCATTCACAATCACTTCAAAAAATAAAATAACTAAGGATCAGCCTCACCAAGGATTCAATAGTGAAAAGACTTCAATAGTGAAAAATTTAAGATAGCAAATAAATTGAAGACATTGAAAGATGGAAAGATCTCCCACGTTCATGAGTTGCCAATATTAATATCATGAAAGTGGCCATATTACCAGAAGTAACCTATAAGTCTTAACAGCATTCAGAGACCTAGGAAAACTAATCATAAAATTGACATGGAGGCATAAGGGATCTGAATAACAAAGTAATCCATACCAAAAACAGCAAGGTATCAATATATCTGGTCTCAACTACCTTGTAGAGTCACAATGATAGTTACACCATAATCCCATGCAAAAACAGATACTTAGAACAATGGAACACACTAGAGGACCAGATACAATTCCACAGAGCTAGGGTCATCTAATTTTTGAGAAAGGTGTAAAAAGATGTATTGGAAAAAAGATATCCTCTAACAAATAGTGCAGAAAAACTGCTGTAGGAATATGTGTTTTCAGTAAAAAAGTCCATCACTGTACTTAAAGGATCCTCCTGTTTCTCAGTATTTCAGTGTCATGTTTGTTCATTGAGCTATATTTTGGCCTTATCAGTAATAATAAATTGTGTATACAATTTCCAAAAATATATTTTCTTTATTTTTGATACTCTGAAAATAGTGACTTTTTTTCAGATGTTACCTTCTCTTTTGGGTTTCTGAGATCTGGTTTTTCTAGCTTTTGGTTTAGTCTAAACTAGAATCCTACCTTTTTAAAATAATGATTTCATATAAACTTTGGAAATTCCACATAATTAATGTATTTTGATAATATTCCTAACCCAACTCCTCTCTCAACTCCTCCAAAACCCTCCTCCTCCTACCCACCTAACTTCAGATTCTCTCTCCCTTTAAAAAACATAACCAAAAGCCATTCAGTTCAGTTTGCTCTGGTAAACTATTTGAGGGCATGAGGCCTGCCCTGGAGTGTGGTTGATATACACCAAGTGCTATATCATTAAAGAAAATTGACTCTCCTACTCCCAGAAGCAATCAAATGCCAATATCTCTCAGCTGGAGTTGAGACTTTGTGGCCACCGCCCCTCCTCTGTGTTGGGAATTTCTCTGGCTTGGGCTTGTGTGTGTCTTGTACAGGCTGTCACAATCTCTGTACATGTGCCTCTACCACATTGTGTCTGGGGGAAAAAAGTTTCCTTGAAGTCATTGATCACATTTGGCTCTTGAAATATTTCTGCCCCCACTTCCTCATAGATTGCTGATCCTTGTAAGGCAGAATATTTATAGACATCCCATCTACGTGGGACTGAGCATCCCAATGTTCATTATTCTCTGCATGTTGATTGTTCTGACATCACAGAAGGAAAGAGGTAAAGGGCCACAGTAGCATACCAAAACCTCTGCCTCTGACATTGCTTTTGAAAGTGTTCCACTCACTGAAACTATGGCTCTTGGAGCCGCTGGACTGTATGCACACATAGAGAACGTCCATCCAGGCATTTCTCACACTGTTCTGACCTGCCATTCATTTGAAACTACATAATGACTTTAGAATCCATCCAAGAGGTATAGCTAAAACAAATTGGGACACTTATTAAAATACCTTTTGTCCCTGTGGTTTCCCAAGCCCATAACTCTGCATCCTTTAAATGGACACAAAAGCTTGAAATATTTGAATTCAAAGAAAATTCTTAACTTTCAGAGTCAGTGAAATCAAGGAGGTATTTCCCCATACTAGACTGAAGAGGTATGTGTGAACAACTGGGCGTTTTCTGACAACCCTATCTCAGTTGTCTTTCAGTTAAATGGTCTTAGATTTTAGGATTTGAAACCATTTCCAAAGGTATTTCAAAGGCAGTAAGGGGTTATGGCTCCCTTGCCCTGGAAGCTTTGCCCCTGATTAAAGCCTCTTTTCTTGGGCTTGATGTAAATTGGTATTTGGTTACAGAGAATTTCCGAAGGCCCTTATGCCCTAAATAGTTCACTGTGAAACATTGTAGTTTAGTTCTCTGTTTGCAGAACTCTGCGCTTGAAGCCACTGTGGACATACGATGTTGCTATGATTGGTTAGGTTTTATTCCAGAAGAGTCATTGCAACAGCATAATAGGAGAAATTGCTGCCAAAGACAAGAATTCAAATTTAGAGACGCATCAACAATGGACATTTTTGAGATTTCTTGACACATCCCCCCTCAGCCCTCAAATGCCATGGTATTATATTAAAATAAAATCAAAGAAAGTAAACTGTTGTGAGACTCCTCTCAGAATCCTGGAAAATTGCAATCCTATTTGCTCCAATTCAAAGTAAATAAACTTAAGCCCCTGATCCTTTGAAATAAAACTTAGTGGTAGAGAAATTGTGGCGTCCTGGGGAGATCAAAGTAAGTGTTCTTTGCTGAGGCTTCTCCATTCTTTCAGAGGCAGGAAATGCTGGTTTGAGGACTCACAGCCTTGTCCAGACCCATCCATGGTTTCCTTCAGTTTTAGACAATGTAGATGGAGAAAGCCCACAATTACCCAAACTATGAAAATTCCAAAAGGTAATAAGCCACTGAGGGCCATAATCAAGATTAATTTGCCCTGATTTCAAAATCCCTTCTCTGCAAATCAGAACTTTTCTCTCCATAATTAACGGACTATAATGTTCAATCGATACCACTCAAGTGCTTAACATCATTCTAACAGGCTCTAATCATTGCCTACACACTTGATTAGAAATTAAGAATGGAGAAGTATTAGAACTGCTCATTTCTAGTGCTAATAGTATAAAATTAGTCTTTATAAAATAATGACCCCTTAGAGCTATAAGAATATTGGGGAGCACCTCTCATTTCATATGGAAAACCACTCAAAGTGCAACTGCCTGGGAGAATTTCTCAAAGACAGATGGTAAGAAAACAGTACTAAATGTGCACCCTAGTCTTTCTTCAATTTTCTTGTCACATACACTGCCAACAAGCATATTCTACTCTACATTACTTTCTCCATGAACTAATCTACTACCTACACCATGAACTATGGACACCAAATCCCATGAAATTACGTAGCTTGGAGTTAAAGTTAAGTTAGAGTTCAAACAACAACTTCCTCCACTAGACAAATGTGAGTTATCTGCTGTGTCAACGGCAGCATGAGCCACTGGGAGGAACCCATTCTAAAGCAAGACTTGCCTTGCAGAAGCCAATGACTCTTCTGATACAAAAGCCAGGACAAGGATTGGAGTAGAGGCTGTCACTAGCCATCTCCAACACAAGGTCAGAAAAATGCAGTGCCTGATGGTGTGTCAATCACAGGTCACAGATGAGCCACACATTCACTATGCATGAAAAAGAATGAACTCCCTTGGTTAATACGAATATCTGCAAAGGCCTATTGGTAAAGACTTGGTCCTCATATCAGAGTGCTGTTGAAACATAAGAATAGGTGGCTAGGTTATTGGGCACTTGTCCCCAAAGCGGGTTTTGAGATGCCAGTCTTTTCCTTCCATTCTTTTACTTTCTAGTCACCTGTGCCTCCTTAATGTCACCTAATTACAGATCCAATAGCCATGGGACCAACCAAACACAAAATGAAACATCCAAAATCATGCACCAAAGTAAGCTCTCCTATTTTTAAAATTATGTCAGGCGTTTTATTACGTTCATATAAAAATGACGTAAAACTTACTGATTATAACCTATGAGATACTCCTCTGGTGGCCCTGTTACCATCTAGTTACCTTAATTGGGTTCACTTTCTCTGCCACCTAAAGAATTAAAGAGAGGGTAAATCTCAAGTACATCAGGTAACAGCAGGGAAAATCAGGGGGCAGGAATAAATAATTAAAAAATGCTTTTATTAGGGATAAGAAAACACACACAGCAAGCACATGGAGGGAAAAAAAAAAAACCTCCCCAAATCGAAGAGGGGCTCAGGAAGCCAAAACCTGATCCCTCTACAAAAGTTGAGATTTTTAAAAAAAGAATTTAAAGTGTCCCCTCCCACCCACAGATGCCCCAATTTAGGATTGATAACTTTGAAGAAAAAGAGGATGGCTGACTGGCCTGATGGCTGATTGGCCCTCCAATTGTTGTGTGATATGTCCTGATCTGTCCTTGAATTTGTTGACCCAGTCCTCAACAGTGGACCACAGGAATAAAAAAAACTCCAACAAGGCCTTTGTTTTAAGCTGCCAGGCTTTTGTCTCAGGTCAGGAGGGTAAGGAAGAAGCCTGCCATCTTGGAAGTTCACAGTCTTTATTACCTAGTCATGGCCATTCCCTCTGTCTGTCTGCCTACCTGGGAATCTGTCTAACTCAGCTCCTCAGCCAGATTTTTAATTCCTGCCCACAATGTACTCAGCACTCACAAATTATAAGATATTCGTAATCCCTCATCTCTGTTCATCTGTTGATTTAATTACTCAAGTATAGCCAGTTTCTTTATGGCAAGGACACTCTGCATCTAGAGCATCCACCATCCCAGGGAAGGATAGTCTCAATAAAAGCTATATGTCAATGAAAATCTGCAGAGAAGGCACAAAATAAAAAAATAAATTACAAGACAAAGTTAAGTTTCCAGTGGTAGAGGAAGCTGTCACCTCAGGAGTTTCCAGGATTTCATGGGAATCGGTTTGAGATGAAGTTTCTTTGAATAAGTACATTTCAAGCTCCATGAAAATAACACTATTAATGCTGTCATTGCAATGGTGTCTGCTCCATTTGCAAACCTGTAAGTAGCATGGTTTTGCTTCTAAGTTCTTTTTATTAAAAAGAGAATTGAGGAGTAGATTTGTGGATTAGACAGATACAAATGGAGCAATCCAGGAGATGGCACATTTGGAAGTTAAAAGGAATAAGGAATGAAAGTGATTTTTGTCACAAAATGCCATGTTTCAGAGTAATGAATCCTGACATATATACTTCAAAATACTGATTAGAAAGCAGGTACAAAGGATTTGCCAACTTAATCACAAATGAACGGAAAGTTAAAATCAAAACAAGCAATAAGTGCATACACACACACACACACACACACACACACACACACACACACACTTTTTTTAAAATTTGGTAGTAAAGCTTTTGATTCACCATTCATTACTTATTCAGTAACGTTATCATTAAGTTAGAATTATTTTTCTCACATGGCAAGCAATTACGCAAGTATATTGTATGCTGTAGTCATTAAAGTAAAATGGTTAAGAGCATTGGCTGCTCTTGCAGATGATTTTGGTTTAATTCCCAGCACCCATATCATGGATTATAATAATCAGCAACTCCAATTCCAGGGGATCTAATACTCTTTTTTTTACCTCTGTGGACACTTTCAGTTCCAAAGACCCTCATCCCCCAAAATGGCAGTACTGGTGACAATGTCCTAAATAGAAGGACTCTGGCTGGGTAAACAGAAGGATTTTTATTGGATGGACTAGCCTGAATGTTTCTGTTTACTAGAAAACAGATCTCTTAAGTCAGTTTGTACAATGGGAACCACCACCCTTAATCCTCCAGAAGCCTTCCTTAACCTTCTCCCAAAGGTCAACTACCTTTGGCAAGGGTACCTAGTGTTGGTTTTATGTGGTGCAATGTTATTCATTAAGTGGCACTATTTACAGTTCAAGAAAAGCCACAAGGCACAATAAAACCCACTATGAGAGTTTATTAGGAGAAGGGAGGGACAGGAAAGGATGCAATCAGGCTTGTTTGAGAGACATGTGCAGAGAGGAGGGCAGAGGGAGAAGGGGAAAGAAGAAGTGGGGAGGAGTCTGTGACTTGCTTTTTATGGATTCCCCTGCACATGCACGTATGGGCTCACATAGCTACACCACATATGTACATAGATTGTGTGATGATGCTGCATGCAAATTATGTGGCCACACAGTGCATGGATTACTAGGACTTAAAGCCCCTTGCTTGGCTACTGAACAGCACATGTGCAGTCATGTAGCAACATTCCAGACTCTGCTTATTAAAAAAAAAAAAATTGCAGTTGAACAGGAATGGGGTGCTGTATGACCACACATACACTATTCAGTAGCCAAGTAAGGGGCCTTATGTCCCATGTAATCCATGCACTGCATGGTCGCACAATTTGCATGCAGCATGATCACGCAATCTATGCACACGTGTGGCGTAGCTTTGTGAGCCCATATGCACATGTGCGGAAGATGCATAAAAAGCAGGTCATAGACTTCTCCCCCTTCCTCTTCTTCCCCTTTCTCCTTCTTCCTCGCTTCGCATATGTCTCTCAAACAGGTCTGACCACATCCTCTCCTGTCCCCCCCTTCTCCTGGTAAACTCTCACAGTGGGTTTTATTGTGCCTTGTGGCTTTTCTCTCAGGTAAACAGTGCCGCTTAATGAATAACATTGCCCTGCCATATAAAACTAACACCTAGTTTGAGATCAACCTGGAAAACTGATATCAGCTCACATCCCCACCCTGCTGATTGTCATATAAAATCTGCTTGATTTTCTGCCTTATAGCTCTTCTCTGTGACCCCACATCTGAGTAGAAATCAGCATACCAAAGCTATACTGAGCTCCATGTTACTACAGCACTATCCACAATAGCTAAGACACAGACTCAATCAAATTGTCCCTCAAGAAATGAATAGATACAGAGAGATGGCCTTCACATTTTTATCCCCAATCAATCTCTCTTTCTGCCCCCAGAGCACTCTAGTTCAGTATCTTTCTGCACCACTGCTTATAGGTACCAGTCTCATACATGGTGCACAGATATACATGCAGACAAAATACCCATACACACATAATTTAAATAAATGAATGCATTTTAAAGAATAATGATGTTAACAATAAAAAGCAATTTGAATGTGATCCCAATTAAAAAACTAATTATGTTCTTCACAACTCTGGTATCAGGGATCACATGGAAGTAAAAGAGGACCTGGGTAGCCACAGCAAACTCTAATGCAAAGACCAAACCTGGAAACTTCATAGTCTCTTATTTTAAGAACTATTACAAAGTAATAGCAATCAACAGCAGATTTTTGATGTAAAATTAGACATATAGAGTAATGGAACAGAATATAAATCTCAGAAATAAACGCATACATATACAGGCAGAAGAGTCTCCCCAGGTGGCAGAAACACACACTGGAGAAAAGACAGCCTTTTCAGAAAGAAAACTTGGAAAACCAAATGTAACTAGTAGAAGTCTCTCACTTAAGCTCTGTCTCTCACCCTCTACCATAATCAATTCACAATGGATCAAACATACATACATAAAACCTGAAACTATGAACCTCAGAACAAAATGGGACAAGTGAGTAGGCAGAATTTTCCTGTCCCAACTGCCTGCTCCCAAATAACCAACATAGAGGCTTTATATTACTTATAAATGATCAGCTGATAGCACAGGCTTGTTACTAGCTAACTCTTCCATTTAAATTAACCCATACGTCTTGTCTATGCTTCACCACATGGCTCATGGCTTGCTACCTAAATTTCTAAATGTCCTGCTTCCTCAGCAACTGGCTAGCATCTCTACTGACTCTGCCTTCTTCTTCGAAGAGTCCTCTGTTTCTGGCTGTCCTGTCTTTACTTCCTGCCTGGCAACCAGCCTGGCAGGTTTTCATTAACCAATGAGAGTAATACCTAGTTATAGTGTACAAAAGGATTATTTCACAGCACAAATGCTTCAAGATATTAATGTTGGCAATATTTGCTTCATAAGATCCCAAAAACAAAAGCAAAAGGCAAAAAAAAACAGAAAAAGTGAAATTACTTCAAATTAAAAAGCAAGAAAATAACCAAAAGACTAAAAATAACCTGCAGAGAAGGTGGAAAGGGTATGTCACTGACCCATCAGGAAAGGGATCAATGTGTAAAATATATTTGTAGCTGAAAAAAAACTTAAAGACAAGTCACCTGAGTTAGAAATGGTCCTGAATTTCAATAGACTCATATTTAAGAAACCACAGTGGATTCACAAACATATTAAAAATGCTCTCTACTTTAACCATTCTGGAAAGACAAATTGAAACTACATTTTAATGTTAGCTCACCAAAGTCAGAATAATTATTATCAAATGAACAAATTCTTCTGCAGATAGCAAAAAGGGGACCCTTACACATTCTTACTGGGGAAATGTGTGTAGTCAGAAGATTTCCTGTGTCCCACCCAGTCCACAGCCACTCAGACTCAAGTAAACACACAGAAGCTTATATTAATTAAAACTGCTTGGTCATTACCTCAGGCCTACCAGTGACTAGCTGTTACACTTAAACTCAGCCCATTTCTGTTAATCTATATGTTGCCATGTGTTCTATGGCTTTACCTGTGTGCCGTTACATGCTGTTCCATGGACAGCTAGCTGGTGTCTCCCCCGCCTTCTTCCTGTCTCTCTCTTGAATTTCCCACCTACCTTTAAGATGCCCTGTCATAGGATAAGCAGCTTTATTTATCAGCCAATCAGAGCAACACGTATTTACAGCATACAGAAAGACATTCTCCCATCAGATATGACCTAGTGCAGCCATTATTGAGAATAGAGAAGCTGCTTTGCAAACTGATACTAAAATGATCATATTAGAGAATACCACATCTGAGTGGAAATCAGCATGACAAAGTTGTACTGAGACCCATGTTACTACAGCACTATCCAAAAGACCTAAGACACAGACTCAATCTAAGTGTCTCACAAAAAATGCATAGACACAGAAACTGTGGCATATAAACACCATGAAATATTATTCTATCATCAAGGAAAACAAAATCTTGACATTTACTAAAATTATGGTGGAATTGAAGGGTATTGTCATTATCCTAAGCCAAACAAAGAAAGACAAACATCTCCTATTCTCCTTTATATTTGGATGCTGAAAAAGTCAACCTTAATATACAGTAGCAACTTTGAACACTTGGTAAAGTCATGGAGGGAAGATGGGTAAAAAGAGGTTGGATTATGAGTACTAAAACACAGTTATACAGAAAGAAGTTTTTAGTGCTGCACAACACAGAGGGATAATTGTAGTCTGTAGTAAGCTGTTATGTGTTTTATGAAGATGTAGGGAAGAAAAACCAAGGGGTGCCAAAGAAATGAAAAAAGGAAGTGTTATCTATGATCAGAGTACATATTATGTGGGATTGAAATATCACACTAAAATTCATTATTGTATGTGTAATGTTCATACATGTTAATAAAGGATGAAAAAATGACTCTTTACACTCATGAAGTCAATATACAACCTCATATAGAATAAAACTCATTGAAGCCTTGCTGTGCTTTGAATGAGGATGGCCCCCACAGGTTTAGAAATTTGAATACTTAGTCACCAGAGAATGTCACTACTTGAGAGGTATTAGGAAGTATGGTTTTGCTGGAGGAAGTGTGTCACTGGGGGTGGGCTTTGGAGTTTCAAAAACTCAAGCAAGGCCCAGTATTTTCCTCTTCCTGTTGCCTGCAGATTCAAATGTAGAAATCTCAACTACTTCTCCAGCACCATTCTGACTGTATACCACTATGTTAATAATGGACTAAATGTTTCCTTTATGAGTTGCCACAATCATGGCAACTATTCACAGCAATAGAACACTGACTAAGACAAGCCTATAAACTAGAAAAGGAGTTGGTTTTGAATTGGTCACACCAATTTGACAAGAGAAAATTAGTTTTGCAAAAATTTCTTAGACTATTTGAGATAATAGCATCTATTTATTAAATTTCATTAAATGAATACTTACTGGACCCACATTTTGCTCCTCACAGTGTGCTATGTGTAAAATTGTACCATTGAAAAAGACAGACGCAATCCTTCCTGTGGTAGTGAGTATTAATTGCCAAGTTGAGAGAACTGAGAATTACCTGGGAGATGTGTCTCCAGGTGTGCCTGTGATGAGTTGCCTTGGTTATGATTGAGGAGGGAAGATCCGGCCACTATGGTTGGAACCATTCCCTGGTTGGGATCTCGACTGAAAGAAATTGAAACAGGAAGCTGAATACTGTTCTCATTCCTACTTATGGATACTGTGTCCAACTAGTTCAGGTTCCTGCCACTGTGACTTCCTGCTGTGATACACTATAACCTAGAACTTTATGCTTAATAACAATTATTTTTGTAAGAGTATTATATCACACAACAGGAAAAAAAGTACCTAAAGCAATACGCCTCATAAATTTTAAAATTTGGCAGCGAACTCTGAGTAGAGAGTGTAAGTTCATTTTCAAAAACTCAATTATCAAGTTTATTGTGCAACAAAAATAAGATGGTTGTTGTATCTCTTCAGTAATGGGAATCATCAATATTGTTTCTAAACTCAAATGACATCTAAGATTTCTTTAACTTACACTGTCTGTGTTCAAAATTACTTAGGTCTTGGAATGAAATCTATAATTTCCTAATCTATCACATGTGTTCAGTATGATTTAAAATACAAAATACACTCCTTGATCAAGCATCAGTCAGAAAACAAACACTTCTAATACAATGTAGTGTATTAGAAATCAGTGACCCTAGTATTCCAGGTAAAATACTTGCTCAAGCAGTTGCCTATTTGAGACTTCAGTGACAGATGGTTGTCACTCAGGACAGTGACCAGAAAAGTAGATGCTTGCTTGTAGCTATCATTAACTTATATAAGAAAACCAAATGCTAAATAAATCTACTTAGTCCATTATTAAAGATGAAAAAGGGAAATGTTAATGAAAAGGAATATTGCGTCTGAGATCTGTAATCTAATGTGACTGCACATCTATTAATTTGAGCTCCCATGGGCAGAAGCCAACTGCTTCAGCAAATCAACAGCCCAGATATACTCAGACCTTTCCAGTATGTTTCATAAAAGTTCATTGCTAAATAAAAGAGTCATCTTGGGGGCAAAGCCCAAATTAGGACTATTGCCTACTCACAAGGTGGGTGCTGTGAATGTGTGGGAAATGGGGAATGATTAAGTAGACGAGATCTCAAGCCTATTAAACACATCTTCAAAAAAATAAATCAAGATTTGAAAAGGAGCCTGTTTCTAAACCTCTTGTGACTCGAGTTGTAAAGTGCTGTCAAAACAGTTTGGTTCATCAGGCTGTGAATGCAGAAAGTCTATGGCACCCTCCAACTCCGTGTTAAACCGGTAGAATTAAGCAATTAATCACACAGTCCTTCAAATGGCATCTCCCCCCCCCCCCCCCGTTAAAAAGAATGAAATAAGGCTGAGGAGATAGCTCAATTAGGAAAACGGTTGCCTCATAAGCTCAAAGATGTGAGTTTGACCCTGCATCCACAAAAAAACCTGGGTGTGGTATCACACATTTGTAATCTTGCCAGGGAGGGGGAAACAGACATGCTACCTGGCTTGCTGGGCAGCCATCGAGCGCCCCCCCCCCCCGCCCCCAGAGCTTATAGAGAGATTTTTTTTGTCTTAAAAAACAAAATAAACAGTTCTTGGGGAATGAAAATTCAGTGCTGACTTCTGCCTTCCACATGCATAAGTACAGGTGTGCACTCATACATGCATAAATATGCAAACAGACACACACGAGAGAGAGAGAGAGAGAGAGAGAGAGAGAGAGAGAGAGAGAGAGAGAGAGAGAGACTGGGAGAGAGAAGTAAAATCATCAGCTAAATTTATTAAAAGTCTGAAGTAAACTGAAAGGTAAAATTATTTAAGACAGAATACTACTTTACCTTTAGCTTCTTTGCAGTTTATGGCACAGCAATTTCCTAGCTTGGGTATTGTTTGCCAATAAAAAATATTCATTAACTTGGAAACATTTTCATTCCTCTAAAGATTAAATATTGATGCCTCTGTACAATGTGCAATGATTGTATTTTCTCCACATTTATGTTAACTTCATTATATCTCATTTATGACAAAAATGTTTTCCCATATTATGTTCACCTTATTCTTTAACTTTGAATCATTTAATAGATCTAGTAAGATATCATGATCATAATGCACTTTGCGACCAATAAACTACAAAAATTTTGATCTCTAGCTGGTGCATTTTTAGTCAATACTCATAGCAGTACTTCCTTTCCTTTATAGAAAATGGTATTAACAATACCAATAATTTTCTTTTTTATTATCCCTTACTGGAGTCTCTGTAATAACCTCAAGTATAGATAGGGAAGACTAAAAACAGGATGAAATCTATTATCTGCTTTATTACTAGAGAAGCATGCTTTCAAAATCAACCATCAAACTCAAGTGATTTGGTAAATTAGATCAGTGGTTCAACACTTGTCCTCATCATTACTCCTTGCAGGAAAACCTTTAATATATTTTTCCTAATGATCTATGTAAAATTTTAAAAACTATGCTTTGTGGCTATTGATGTATTTTAACCCTTTTGGAGGACCATGAATTATTGCAGTAGAGGTGATTTCTACCTATATAAGAAGATTTACACAACATCAAGACAGTCAAAACTCCAGCTTGGATAGGGAAGGGGCTCCCAAGGCCCACCATGATTGGCGGAGGAGCTACTGGCAGTTTGCAGGTGCAGAGGGAGGGAAAGTCATTCTCCCTTGAAAACATGGTAGATGGAAGGTTCTCATACAATACACCTCCACACAAAAGAGGAACATACAGCAAAATTATGAGTATTGTGTATGACATCTCACATACTGGCTTACTTCTAGTTCACAAGGTGCTGCCCATCTGTGAAGATTGTATTAATCACTTAACTAACCTACATTCTCATCATTGGTTTTCTGCAATTATCTTCCTCGATACTATGTGACATCTAGAGAGGAAGGTTGTCTGGGTCACATCTTCCAATTACGAGTTCAGGAGATAAATCTGAAATACATTGAGAACAAGTAAGAGACAGTTTCTAGCAGAATTGAGTACGAGAAGAGAAACTTCTCTACAGGCTGTCATCCTTCCTGCAGACAACCTTTCACTTTAGATCTCCTGTGCAAGTGCCAGTCATGGCTCAGAAAATTGGACTGGTATTGAAATATAGACTAAATTCTCATAAAGGGTTGTCTGTAAGCAGTGTTGCAAGGCAATGCCTTGTTCTGTGTCCCAAATACTCGAATGTATAAACAAAATGAGCCCTAAATTGTGTTTTCAATGGTCATTAGAGAATTGATACCATACAGGACCATTTTTGGTCTTCAGAAATTGTATAATTGTGATGCCTCATATTAAATCATGCACCAGCTGGTGTACACATCCCAGAACAAATGGGTCATGGTGACTTTCCTGGCCTTTGAGCTGACAAGAGAATTCATGCAGTGGCTTTTCCATGGGGTAAAGTAAGGACACAGACTCATCACCTTGTCTTTTATTCTAACATCACAAACTGCAAGTTTGATAATGAACCTTGTACTTATTCAAATAATTCTAAGCATTACTAATATTCATAAAGTACAATGTAGAATCTTGACTTATTGTTATACAAACAATCCCTCAAGTAATTCTGCCTGCTGTTTATACATTTATTAAAGAAATTAATTTAAAGTCAACATCTCTACATCATCTTTGTATCGCCATAGGCTTATCCCCATATATGCCAACATCATTTCATTAATAGTAAGTAGAAATAAATTTAAGTGTACTCTTCATTTAGCATATGTTAATTCTCACAAGATCATCACCTTTTCTTAATCAGCCACATTCTGTAGAAGTGGCCAATCTGGGTGTTGTGTTATACAAGTGATTCTATTCTTTCAAATAAGACCTTTAGTGTAAAGCAGACTGGTCTGGAACTCCTCAACTACTCCATTTTGGCATCAGTTTCCTAAGTGGTGGGACTTATATAGCTCATCCACAGGTTTAAAATAGCACTCATTGCAGGGGTACAGTGCCAATATAATTAATATGTATAGAGATTATATTATGATAAAGAATTCAAGCAAATGCAAAGGATGCAGGAAAAATTGATGTTTGGGTATCCAAGCTGCCATGGTGTTAAAATGAAGCATTTCTCATAGGCCCACTTAGATTAATATGAGTTTTCTGCACCAGCCTCCGGACGCTCACTTCATTGTAATTTTCCAGAGGTGATTGTTCATTTTTACACTCAATGTATGAAATGCAGTCAGTTGTAGCTATGGGCTTCCTGAGGGTTTTATCAGACAGTAATTATTAGATAATCTTAACTACTGGAGAAATCTCTAAAATAGAAGCAGAAGTCAGATTCCTGGTCACCACTGGATCCATCCCACATCACGGAAGGAAAGTTCGTTTCTACTAACTTCCTTCACTCCGCTATGGCCTTGAATTTTCTCCTCTGTCTGTCAAAGTATGTCAAGACAGTCGCACAGATGGCAAAAGCCAAACAGCAACACAGAGCGTTGACTTGAGCTGCAGAAAGCATTTCAAGGAGAGTTCCAACAATCCAGAGGCTGGTTGCGTGGGCAGTTGTCTTAATGAACTGTAATTGAGGTTAGAAGACACAAGGAGAATCAAGGTGAGGCCCAGAGGGCAGAAGTGAGACCTCAGGGGAAATCTGGAGTTTATTCTTAAAATTGTTTTAATTTCCTTTGTCCTAAAATGTTTCGATATAAAATTGTGCTGATGATATGTCCTTGAACCACACAGCAGTTTTATCAAAACACAGTGAAGGTACCACTGTAGAAGAATAGAAACTAAAATATAGATGTTTGTTTAGGGAAAAGAGAAAATATGAATGACAATGTGCCCATTACCTATAGATTTTCCAATAAACAAAGGCTACAGTTTTCTTCTAAATTGAAAATTGCTCAAGACTATTAGTGAATTAGATGATAGCTGATGAGTTTGATTAATTCTAAAAAGATTTTCTTTTACTATAGTTCATATTACAATATGCCTTGTTTGGACTTAAAAGATACTTGTTTTTCCATTAAAATGCAAATGCCTGAATGAAATTAACAAACAAAAATATAATTAATAAATTTGTGCCTCACATGCTGAATTTGACCTTTAATCTGTTTTCTGTAGAAAAGAAAACAGACAAAATAAGTATTAAGTATGAGATACTCAGGAAAGAAGAAAGAAAAGGGAGAAATGGTTTAATTATATTATACTCTCAAGAAATAAAATAAATGATTTTAAAAGTTCCAATGCCTGGAAGATTTTCAAGTTAATAGACATTGAAAGATGTTTAGCTGAATTATAAATCAATGATTTCGAGAGTCATTTTTCTAGTCAACCTTGTGAGCTGAGACATTGCCTGTAATTCACAAGATAATAGAGCACAGCTTCCTGAACCTCTTACCATGCAGAAAACAAGCATGAACTGGACTTCCAGATTTCTGAAGGAGGAATAGAGCCACCAGGTGGCCCTGGGGAATAGAACTTAACAGTTAAGTTAGTTTAAGCAATAAAAATGATAACAGCAACGGCCTCAAAAAAAGAAGAATCAGTTCCTTTCCCGTGGCTGTTTCTAAGTCTCCTCTAGCTGAGCTGTGTATTTAGAATTCTCAAACTCACGTCTAGGTCTACATGCTTTGCCTTAGTGATCTCCCCATTGACTCCTAATGCAAAGGTCCTTGGATGATCTATGAACCCCGATCATCACCATCAGTCAAGATCTTTCTTCTGAGTTCAGACGCGTACATCCAATCAGTCCTTCCTGCTGTCCAGACAGAATGCTCTAAAGGAAATTCAAGCCCAGAAGATTGAATCTATCATTTTCCTCCAACCCACTTCTCATCTGTAACTGCCCTGCTGCATCAAGTAGGAGTTCTACCTTGTTTGTGGGTATAGATATAGGTTTCAGCCGAAAACAGGTGGCTTCCCTCCCCACAACCCACTCTTTAATTGCTATTTTTTTTTAAATCTCATTCTTAAATTTTAAAGGTATTTCCATCCCTGCATCTGTAACATATCTGCCAGCCTTGTCTGGGCTAGACTCTCCTCCTCGAAGCTTGACACAACATCCCATTGGCCACTTCTTCCTCTTTACTGAATGCTCCAATAATTTGTTGTTATTAAAAAGCAAAATAAAATGATTTTACTAAAATGAAGATTTATTTCTCTATACCACACAAAAAGAAATCTAACAAATGCTATCACTATTATACTTAAGCCCCCACCCCCTTTTCCTCCACTACCGCCTTCTACAATCTCACTTTCTTGGACCAGGCCCTGTAGAGTCCTGTGACCCCGTGTGTCAACTCCTTGGGCCACACTTTAGCCTCCATTAGCCTCGTAGGCTTTTCATGGCTGCCTAACCTTTTCCACCCATATGCATCTTTCAGACATCAAATCAATCCATTTCTTTTAATAGAAGTCTGTCTGGAGCCCTCAGATTCAAAGATGTCTCTTCTCTACTAATCTTGTGTTCCTTTTTTTCAATCCTAGTGCTTGTCAAATTTCTCTTTTTATACATTTGTGAGGTCTTCTTTGTGCTGTTTGCCCATCCCATGTCCATGCTTCTTGTCCATTAGGGACACCACCATGCCTTCCTTGTTGGCTTTATTCTTGACAAGAACAAGGAGAACAGGTACAGAAATAAACAAGGAAAATGAAAGGAAACAAACAAACGATGGTGTATGGTCTTCTGGCAACACCAAGCATGTGTGCTTCACCAGACAAAGACATGACTAAACTCTATTCAGCCATAAAAAAGAATGAAATCTTGCCACATACATCAACATGGTTGAAAACAGTGGTCACCCTGTTTAGAAAGTTAAGCTATGTCCGAAAAGACACAGGTAAGTGGCATGATTTCCCCTTCTGTAGAATCCAGAAAAGCTGGTCTCAAGCCTTGAGAGTGGAAGGCTTGACCGCGGAGGCGCAGTAGAACAGAAACAAAGAAGGGATTTAAAATTCTATGAGCTGTAAATTGCAGTTAGGTAGGTGAAATAATTTCTGTGGTTCCTTTATTCAACAGGATTACCACAGATAATAATAATGCTCAGTATACTCAGAAAAGTTAGAAGAAAGGATGTCTAACTCTTTCACCACAGAAAAATGATAACTATTTGAGAACATGGATGGTCTATACTTACCTCAGTTTGAATGGGCACATTCACAATGCCCAAATGTATTGAAATATCATATCACACCCATAAAATGTATTATTCTGGTGTCGCTGAAAAGAAAAAAACTGATAGAAAGGATGCGGAGAAAGTGAAATGTGTGTGCAGTGCTTTGAGAGATAGGAAGTAGTGTAGCCATTAATGAGCATAGTACAGAAATGCCTCAAAAATAAAATAAAAATAGATTTATTAAATGAGCAATCCTAGCTTATACACATGCTTTTAGAGAATTGAAATCAGTATCACAGTAAGATATGTAAACTCCTGGGTTTCGTGTGGCATTACTCATTAACAGACAAGAGATAGAAGCAATCTAAATGGCCATCAAGAGGTGGATAGATAAAGAAAATCACACACACACACACACACACACACACACACACACACACACACACGCACACAAGTGTGCACATGTGCAAACACACACAGAACCCATTAAAAGAAGGAAGGAAACCCTGCAATATGCTACAATAAGGAAGACTGAGGTCAGTATGCTAAATGAAATAAGACAGATATAAAATGAAGACTTCATTTTTCCATATAGATGACGTCTGTGAGTAGTCAAGCTTCTAGAAACAGAAAGAAGAATGAGGATAGGTGGGGTTATGTTTAGGATATATGTAGCCTCTGGCTTGCAGGATGAAAAAGCTCTAAAGATTTGTAGAACATATATATATATATATATATATATATATATATATATATATATATATATATATATATATATATCATTAACACAATTGAATTGTCCACTTAAACAAAGCTAGGATGGTTTGTGCTTCATGTACACACGACCATGAAAAAAGGTTAGAAAATCGGAAGAAGGGCCTGTGAGATGGCTCAGTGGGTAAGGTACCTGTCTCCAAACGTGGTGACCTCATTTTGATCAGCAGGATCTAGGTGGTGAAAGGAAAGAAGCCACTATCCATGTTGTCCTTCCTCTGACCTCCATATGTGTGCTGCAACATGCACATGCCCTGTCCTCCCCTCCATAAACACTCACACAATAAGTAAATGCTAAAACTTTTTCAATGGAAATGCAACAATACACTGATGTATTTACAGCTTTACAGCTTTAGCAGTGCAGCGTTTATATGGTTCAGCTTAAAATGTCACATAAACTGGCTTCCTACCCAAGGGTTCATTAGTAAGAACGCTTATTTATTTGAGCAAGCATCCTGGAGCTTTTTCTCTTCTTTAACAATGCACATAATCATAAAGAATAAAACAGCAAGCATTAAGTTTGGGGCTTGTCTAACTTCACAGCATCCAACAAAAATACGTTTAGCAACATTTGCATATATAAAGCTAGAATTTAGGTCAGGGCTACAGCTCACCATCTACAGAGGCGAGGGGAAAGCTGAGGAAGAAAGGATTAAAAATAGAAAAAAAAGCAGAGGGCGAAGGATCCTTGAGAGACATTAACAATAAGAGTCTCGAAAGCAAGAACTAGACTAGACTAGAAAGTTTGAAAGGTCACAGAGGATACCCAGGCTTAGGTTAACCATCACGGGCACATTCTCAGAGGCAGCAAAGGAAAAAGACTTTTGCACTAAACAGAGGCTTGAAGTCTTGTTTCTTATTTTAGCACAAAATCGCATCCCATTCTCGTAGGAGAATTCTTCTTCTGTGTTTTATAATGCATCATTGATGTTCTACATAGGGAAGAACAGAATTAAATCAAATTCTAAAGCACAGTGTGATGTAAATTGGGGGAATTCATTTGTAAATTCACTTTTTAAAAGATAGCAGCATTTAAAAAAAACTAGTTACTAAAATTCACAAGCTTACAATGCAGAGGGAAGAAAACATCACTGGAAAGTTGAAATGACATTTATGCTTTAGAAAAATTACATAAGGAGGCTTTCATCTAATTCCTGTATAGTCAATAATGAGAACCAATTCCCATGTTTAACTGAAAAGAATAAAGCAAATAACATCCAAATGCAAATGAATTTTTCTTTTAATGACCAGGTGAGTGTCACTCAAAATCATTGAACATAAAACAAAGAATTATCGGCAACTCAGATTATTAATTGGCCAATATCAGTTGCTCTTAAATATGCACTGACACATGCACAGGCACACACACACACACACACACACACACACACACACACACAAATACTTTATAAAAAGCAATCCAAAATGTCGTGGGTCTAGGGAAAAAAATGAAGAGTTGAGGCAGTCATTTAAACACAGCTGCCTGCCAATTTTGACTACAGTTATATTTAGCCAAAATTTTCCTCTTCTCAACTCCTTAGTTAAAAACTATAACCAGCTGTAACTAAATCAGTGCTAGACTGCCATGCCAAAGGAGAGAACAGAAAGTGAAACTGAACAATAACAACAACAACAAAAAGAATAAGGAATTCAACCTAAAACAACTGAGGCTGGCTGGGGAGTCAAACATTGCCACATCTGGGATTGAGAGACAAGTTCGGTAGGCTCCAAGTCTCCTTCACATTGTCTTTAGAAGACTTCTGACCAGATTGTGTGCTCCACTCACTCTCTCACAAGGGAATTCATGAAGAGAAAATGCCTTTGCTGAGATACAGAGATGAAAATATCAAACATATGAAATAAACTTGCAGCATAGGAACTCACATACGCTTGATAATTGGCCAGGACATCAGCGTTCTCCACCCTTGTCTTATACAAGCATTCCTGGTTAGGGAAGTGCCATTCCTGCCATCTCGCCATGGAATAGGATAGAAAGTTCAGATGGGAGTATCATGTGACACTCTGCCCTTACCACTCAAATGCAAATGTGTCATATTTTTGTTATTCACTAATCTATTCATTCAGGTAAACGGCTCCTAAAAGGTAGGGTCTGGTATATCTTTCTGCCATGCCAAGTAATAAAAAACTCATTTTAAACTTGTTGTTTTATCTCATTCCTTCTTTGGATGGAAACTACTAGAACAATTTGTTCTCTTCTCAATCATGTCCGTGTCCATTTTGGCGACAAGTAGTCTCTATGTTCATGAGGTAAGTCTTGGCTATATGAAGCTTTAAGGTCTAGCTTCATTCTCAACTGAAAGAAGAACTGGCCTCCATCTAGTGCAGGAGCTGTGGCTACAATGCAGAAAATAAAAAACACTATATTTTATTGCCATAGTCCACATGCCCTACATTTAAGAATTTAATAATATTTTTGTAAAAAAAAACAGCATAATATAAGCTATTTCCTGTGACTGTAATTGAACATTTCATAAAGCAGTTAGCATTTTACAAGCAAATGATATGTACTCTGGTAACCACTTTCTATTCCTTTGAATGTAAAGCACATTCATTTTCACACACGTAGGGAAATTATCCAAAAAGGATTTGTATGATAAATCAGGGAACTATTGAGGATCAAATTACAGAAGGAATTCCAAGCCTTCACATTCTCTGTCATGATCTGTAGATGAGAAGGTGGTCATTACAAAACTCTCAGTTTTGTCAAAAATTACATCTTAGTTCCTTTACCAGTGATACATGGATAAGAACAACAACCACTGGATGAGGAGCTTGCACAATGCTGAGATAGTAATCCATGTAAAGTCCATAGCCACAGTGGGAGCTCAATACACACTAACTGCTCAAGGAACTAGTCATCTTTGTGGTGACCAAGATGGAAGAGGGGGGTATATGAAATGTCACGTGATACAATCATGAGAAATCATCTCTGTACTAATTGTTGGCAGTTCCATGGTTTGAACTCTTTAAGGAATATTTAATTCAAAAGTAACCTATTGAAAATGGTTAACAAATAGCCTTAGAATGTGAAATGTCATTGTTGAAGCCACAATAAAATATGATAAATCAAGCTAAGTAAGAGAGATGCAGTTTTTTTGTATTACTTACAATAAGTGTTCCTGCCCTGAAATAGATGACAGTGAATTTGGCATTTAAAAGGAGGAAGATTAATAACACTACAATGATTCTGCTAAATGTACATAGTATCAAACCACTCTTTAAATATGGATCTCTCTACCATAAGCTAGTGCATTTCTCAGACCTTATTAGAGAAGTTTCTTTGTGCAGTATGTGGGAGTTAATGCAGAAAATCATTTCTGATCAAGGCACAAAGGGTCAGTGGGATGGTCAGCTACAAATGGAACATCTATGTCAACTCTCTCAGTTATCAGTGGCCATCTCAGAAGAGGGGCTGAAGTGCTTTAAGAGACAGATGCCAGGGAGGAACTGAGTGAACTGATATCTTGTCATGGATATGACAAGACTACTGAACACATGAACTCACAGCATCTGTGGTGGCCTGCACAAGAAAGTCACCAGATCAAGCCAGTCAACGTTCTAGCATAGAGTAAGAAGGGACTGACAAGCTCCACACCTAACTGAGGAGCTATGGACAGGTGGTGGCCACTGCGGGGGGGAGAGTCAGTTTTCTATAAGGGTGTGGCCCCTAGTAGGTTGACCATGATTCAGTAGACAGCACCATAAATTGGACAGGCAGCATAAATTGGACTAGATAAGTTTGTAGCTAGAGTTTTCCTGCCTGGCCCACAGTCAGGACAAATCTCTCTCACCTGCCAGTCCCACAGCCACTCAGACCCAACCAAGTAAACATAGAGACTTATATTGGTTACAAACTGTATGGCCGTGGCAGGCTTCTTGCTAACTATTCTTACAGCTTAAATTAATCCATTTCCATTAATCTATACCTTGCCACATGGCTCGTGGCTTACCGGCATCTTCACATGCTGCTTGTCATCTTGGCGGCTGGCAGTGTCTCTCTGACTCAGCCTTCCACTTCCCAGCTTTATTCTCCTCCTTGTCCTGCCTATACTTCCTGCCTAGCCAATGGCCAATCAGTGTTTTATTTATTGACTAATCAGCAATTAAAAAAAAAAAAAAAACAGAAAAGAGGGTAGGAGTGGACCTGAAAGGAGTTAGAGGGAACAATGAGTGGCGAATATGATCAGAAGACAATGTATGAAACATTGAAAGAATGTAAAATGTTGTATTAAAAATGAGTACGATCTCTAGCTGTTCAGTAGTATTTCCCAGACCATTGAGAATGCTGTTTACTCTCTGCCTATTCAAAAAGCAATGCTGTACCAATATGAAGGTGGTAGTAATATGCATAATGCATATGTAGGCTACAACCATACTTAGGGATACTGCAGGTAAAAACTGCAGATATAAACCCCTATATAATCCATGACTCTAGTAGATAGTAATGATGAGGTTATGCAAAAAAAAAAAATCTAAAGCTTAAGTTCAGTTCTACTGTGAACTAAGTGCATGATCTTGGGAAAGTCATATTGCGTCTTTAAGTCTCTGATTATTTATGTAACAGATGAGGGCTGTGATGGGTCACGTGAAGTCTTTCTATTTATAAATGTTCAGGTGCTCACTCCTGGGCAGAGGATGAGAACTGCGTGAAACAGCTGCTGTCACTCAGTATGGAAGAGGTATTTGATAATCTTCAAAGACTCAGAAATATTCAGTCTCATCCTAAACTCCTTTGCCTTAGATTTACTAATTTCAACATTGGATATAACAAAAACTGTCCAGAAATGCACATTGTGTGCACAAACGTAAACTGGTGGCTATTTGTAAGGATATTGGGGCCATTAGAAAGATTTTTTAACAAGAATAATTGGGACAATTCATACTTAGTGTCTTTTAAAAATGTTACTTTAATAATATAGTAACATATAAGTAGTGCATGCTCATATACTGAAAGTCTGAACCAGTCTCAATCTGCTTAGTAAAGTAAGATGTGAAATGAACATTCACTCATGAAGTTCCAGCATTAGCATCTCTATTTGCAATTTAATGAAAGATTGTTTGGATTTATAAAATGTAAATAAGAGGAAAATTTAGTTCACCTCTCCTCCTTCCAACTCTAGCTCATCTGTTTTTAGTCTGTCTCTTAAGTACAAATGTTCTTAACAAACAAGTGATCCAGACATTGTCACCACACCTCTCTCTTTGTGAGATTTCTAGACTGCAAATGAACCAATGAACTCTTGAGATAAACTGAGACTGTCCTGTGCTTCTTTGAGAAAGTCTTCTTTCGAATGTTATTTACCTTCATGAAATCATTAATTTAATCATTGCCTTAGTCGATTTTCTATTGCTTTGAAGAGACACTATGCCCATGGCAACTCTTATAAAGAAAACCATTTAATTCAGAGTGTTTTACAGTTTAAGAGATTTTGTACATTATCAGCCATGGGAAGCATGGCAACACACAAGCAGACATGGTGCAAGAGAAGGAGCTGAGAGTCTCACATCTGATCCACAGACAGCAGGAAGAAAGAGACAAGGCCTAGTATAAGCTTTTGAAACACAAAGCCCATCTTCAGTGACACAATCCCTCCAACTAAGCCACATCTACTTCAACAAGGCTATACCTCCTAATTTCTCTCAAATAGTGCTACTCCCTAATGACCAAGCACTCAAATGTATGAGCCATGAGGGCCATTCCTATTCAAACCACCATAATCATCAATGTCAAATGAAATTTGAATGTTAACCATTAATTTGGAAATAATTTCACGATTGACATTGGGTCAAGCACAATGATTCAAATGATAATGATACATACAAATGCATAGATATACACACATACACATCTACACATAAACATACACACATGTATATATATACAGATATGTACACATATATGAACATACATGCAGATAAACATACATACACACACATATACCTATAAACACATTTATGCAGACATACATACACATACATGAATACATCTTGTAAGGTTAGTTTCTTGTTTGTATTCAGTCTTGTATTTTGCTTCTCTTCTGTTTGGTTTTTATTGCTATGATAAACACCATAACCAAAAGCAACTTGGAAAGGGGCATCAAAGACATTCTATATGGAGTTTATCTTCTTCTTGCCAAAAATAGCCATTTGGGCAAGAAACTGTTCTTGCCTGTACTGCTTGATCAACTGGACATGAAGGACCCATAGGAAGGTGACCACTGAACTTTGCTTGGTAATATGGTCCTTCAGGTTGCTGCTTCACAGAGGAAACTGTCAGACATTCTATAGGACACAGAGAGAAGTGACTGAGAGACTCTAGGCCTGTGGGCTGAAGACAGATGCCCCAACTTTACAGAAGAACTTTGGATGACTGTCCAGGCTGCCAGCTATCTCTGTCTATTCTCACAAGACTCCTGAAAGTTGCTTTTATCCTTCTCCTGTTTCTCAGGTAATATTATATCCTTCTGAGGTCTGTGATATAGTTGAAGACTAGATAGTTATGATTTCATTAGTCATGATAAAAGATAAGTTAGATATGAAACCTTAGACTCACAAATATAGGATAGATAGAATATCTTCTTTAATTTTGCCAAATACAAATAGACTAGATATTATAAATAGACTAGATATTGTAACTGTAATTCTTGCTTGATAATTGTTTTGTTATATGTAATTTTACTATGTTAAAGTTAAAAACTTCCCTTTTGAAAAAGAAAAAGAAAAGGGGAAGAGCTGGGGATGCTGTGAATGTGTTGCTCTGCTTGATGGATAAATAAAACACTGATTGGCCAGTAGCCAGGCAGGAAGTATAGGATAGGCGGGACAAGCAGAGAAGAGAATTCTGGGAAGTGGAAGGCTGAGTCAGGAGACGCCAGCCTGCCGTCCAGGGAGCAACATGTAAAGGCAACAGGTAAAGCCACAGAGCACGTGACAACATATAGATTAACAGAAATGGGTTAATTTAAGATATAAGAACTAGATAGCAAGATGCCTGCCATGGCCATACAGTTTATAAGCAATATAAGTCTCTGAGTGTTTAATTAGGTCGGAGAGGCTGCAGGAGCCGGATGGACACAGGAATACTCCAACTACAGAAAGGAAAGGGTTTATTTGACTTACAGAGTCCATTTTGTAAGGTAGTCAAGACAGGAACTCAAGGCAGAGACCTGGGAACTGGCACTGAAGCGGAGACCACAGAAGAATGCTGCTTAATGGCTTGCCAATTTTTTCTCTCTTAGATACCCAGGACCACATGTTCAGGGACAGCACTGCCCACAATGGACTGGGCTCTCCCACATCAATCAATAAATCAACAAATACCCCCACAGACTTGCCTACTAAGCCAATCTGATGAAGGTATTTTCCCAAATAAACTTCCCCTTCTCATATAACTCTAGCTTGTGTCAAGTAGACAAAAAACTAACCAGCACAGCTACTGAACTCTTACAGTTGTAGAAATTTCTATTTGGCTTATACATACAGCAAGAGAAATACAGACACACACACATACACAGGAATTAGTAAGGGGGATATTCATACTGTATCACATGCTAATTGTGTGTTTCAGTCAAATACTATAACTCCTTTGAGCCTCAGTAAATTCTTCTATATAGTGAGAGCAATAATATGATGTCTACACCACAGGGTTTGTGGGCTATATTTAATATGTCAGAAGAACATATCTACAATTCATAAATCTATTCCCCTTTTCCACAGAAGGAAGCTGCTGAGATTATAAAATGCTATTCTCTCCATTAACTGCTTTTGTGTATAACTTGTTACCACTTTCAAAAGTAGAGTCAAGCATTATATTTACTAAGAGAGGAAATAACTAAGTTTGGGCTACCCTGATAACTGTGCATCATCATGAGCAGTATATTAAATATAATCAGTAGAAAGAAACTAAAATAATGAAAGACAAAGACAAGCAAAATAGTTGAAATTCCAAGAGACAACTGGAAAAATGCACTTGAGTCAAAAGGGAGGTGGATATAAATGTTACCAGATACCTGGAAGCATGTTACACAGATGCCTAACTATACTGCTACAGTTTGGCAGAATGTACACAGGATCAAGGTCAAGGACTGAGTTAGGTGTGAATACAAATTATTTACTATGAATAAGAATTTAGAGCTATCAAAATTCAGAGATTAGATATCCTTTTGACATATACACTGTAGAGATGTCCCTTCATGGAAGGAAACTGCCCTTTACTTCATGTTATACATATAAATACTCTAAGATAAAAATAATGGATTTCACATTATAAAATTGTGCTTATTGTTCTATGATGTGTGACATAGAAAATTGTGAAAAGAGTCACTGGGACAATTATGCAATCTCTGAATCTTAGTCTATTCTGTATGGCTGTAACAGACTACCTGGGGTTGGGGAGTTTATAATAAATACACTTTTCTTTTTCATAGTCCTGGAGGCAAGAAATTTCTAGATCAAGACACTGTTTGCATTCAATTAAAGGTCTTAGTTATTTGAACGACAAACTCTCTGCCTAGTTCTATCCTAAAATGAATCACTTGAAGGACACATCTGTTGAGCAAATTACAATAACCATACTATATAGCTGTGTCCTCAGTCATGGAAATATCACACCCAATCAGGAGTTACATCTGTTAGTCCCTGACTCTGGGTTTCAGGGCCCTGGGTTCCCTGTCAAACAAGACCATCTTTCACATTCTTAGTCTGGTGTTTGTCTCAGGGGTTCCAAAACAACACTCCGTTGCCAGATTCCTCAAAAGTCCTAAATTAACAACGACGTCAGCCTCCATCTCTGTCACTCAACCCCTTCCCTGTTAGGTTAAACTCAGCCAAAAGAACGTCTTTGATCATGTAATTTCTTTTCCTTTGCTTCCTTGTCCTTGGACAACTCCCAAAAGAGATCAATTCAGCTTCTAGTCTCTAAATGAAAACACAGGACCAAAGATTTTGTTGAGTGTAGATTTAAGGAAGAAATGTAAAATGGGAGTGTACAGACTATAATATTGACAAAGGTAGAAACTTCTTATTTAGTATCAGCTGTCCCCAATGCCTGCTTCTCTCTCACTCTCTTTTTTTTTTACCCCTTTAAGAGGAAGGCAACCTTTTAAGATAACTTCAAATGCACTCATACTGTAATTTCACAAAGACTTACTTTCATGCACTATAGAAACAGGCCGTTAAATTTGCATGTCTAAAGGAACATTTGGGTAATTGCCTTGCTTAAGTACATTTATTATATCAGTCTGTGAAGCCTCATGAAAAGGGAGGACAAAGTCAATGATCCAGTTTGGTTTTCTCGTGGAGAGAGAGGAAGTCACCAGTTTCTGTTAACAGCATTTTCTGTGTCACGATCTGACTTTGCAAGGGAACAGAACACACATCCTTCTCTAAAGGGTTTGCTTGTCTGCTTGGTATCTGAACTTTCTGGTTGGAAGTAGAAAGGGTTTCAAGAGTCTCCCTTGGAGAACTGCAGAAACAAAAACAGAATGCAAAATCCCTATTGCTAACACTGTATCTCATTAGTCTAAAACTCAACTTTAACCTTCTGAGTTTCCATTCAGTCGTTTATAAAGCTAGATGTAAATTTCTCCCTATAAGGCCTTTGGTGTCCTCACGTCTGAATCAGAAGGGTGGCAGGCCCCTCTCTGTTTCCAACTTAGGATCATGTGTAAACAATACTAAGCCTTGTTTGCATTTAATCAAAGGTCTTAGTCTTTTGAACAACAAACTCTCTGCCTAGTTCTCCTAAAATGGAGCAAATCACAGTAACCAGAAAGACAACTCAGCAGGTAAAGGCTCCTGCTACCAAGCCTGACAAACCGAGTTCAGTTCATGATACCCACATGATGGAAGGAGAGAACCAGCTCACACACACACACACACACACACACACACACACACACACACACACACACTCCCACCAAAAAATAAATGATAAATAAATTTTAAACTAGGTATTTTTGATATCTAATATGTCAATTTTCTGTCACTGCAGCAAGTATCTGAGCTAACCAGCTTATATGAAGGAAGGTTGACTGAGGTTCATGGTGTTGGGGGGTTTCAGTCCATAGGGCATATGGCAGAACCATTCTGCAGAGCATAGCCCATCACCATCTGATTGGAAACTCAAAGAAAAACAATGAAGTGGCCAGATCCCCAAATCCCCTTCAGCAGCATACTTCCAATGATATGAAGACCTCCCACTAAGCACCACCTCTTAAAGGTGCCCTCACTTTGCAATGGCACCATGCAAGGACAAGAGCCCTTACCACAGACACCTTTAGTGACAGTATCCAAAATAAGGTTCCATGCCATTCTTTAATATATAAAAAGAGTTATTATCTAAACACAAAGAACTTCTGAGACCTATCCTCAGATATATTTTAATTTCTGTTTCTTTTTCAGAGAAGGAAAACCAAGACCTTGTTTTAGTTTCTACCTTCCTATTCCCATGCAGTAGCATTCAGTAAAACATTTATTGTGTGAACCAGGTGTTTTCACTGTCTCTTGATTTAAAGTGCACATTGTGATAAAGTTGCTGGGCCTGTACAGAGTTCAGTCCCTGCTTTCCACCTGGCTTATCAGGGAGATTTATTTGCAGCAGCTTTTTCCAGAAGAAAGCTTCCCAGGAACACTCAGCCCTGGGAGATTCAGTTTCTGGAGACACAGATGCTACTTATGCTTTAAGAGCTTCTACCTAAAGTCATGGTTCCATAGTCTTTTCTTGGGACAAAAATGTTGCTTATTTTAGCCAACGTGTTATAGTGTCTAAATAGGTCTTATTTGTAAAGCACATAACATCCTACAAAACTTGTAGCTTCTACTTTGTTGCAAGGTATCATTTGAAATAACTTGTATGCATTGACTCATTTAATCTTCAAAACAAGCCAGTGAGGAAAGGAATGATTATTTATACTATAAATAAGAAAACTGGGGTGCAGATTGAGCAAACAGTTTCACCAAACTTTCACAGCTGGCAAATAGCCATCCCGGGATTTCAAGATAGTCAGTTTGGATGTGATACACATTTCCTATCTTTCTGTCATGGTTTTTTTCTCAATTTGAAATCACGAGCAACTATTAGGCACTATTTTTTTTCTTCCTTCCAAACTGACGTGATTATGTACTGAAGTTTTATAAAATGGTGTGTCAGGGTAACTTTCAAGTTACACATTAAGTTCAGACAACTTTTTAAGAAGATGTGGGAAGGAAAAAAATAAGAATTAAGTTGGTTAATTATTTAAAATGTTGCTTTTATATTAAAAATGATATGTGCAAAATTTTTAGATGACAAAACTGATGTCATATTTGTATAAACAAATAAGAAACTTTGAATAATTTTACAGTGGAAAAGGAAAACTGTGTCCTGAATGCAGCCCATGTTAACTGCAGAGGATGGGAAGTCCCAGGTACACAGGAACAATAGCTCATTAAGAATTAAGAACTGTCAGTCAGGCAAGAGAGATGCTCAGCAGTTAAGAATCCATGCTGTAGTTCTAGAGGACCTGAGTTCAGTTCCTAGGACCCAAGTCAAGAGACTCGCAACAGCCAAGTCCAGGAGTTCTAACACCCCCTGCTGGCCTCCACAGATACCTGCACACATGTGATAGACACACACATACACACATACACAGAGACGAAAATAAAGCCTGTTTTTAAAAAAGGTTTGACAGTCATGACTCACTTCTGAGACAACTGAGGACTTCTCATGTGATGACTGGCAAACCACTTCGTGATTCTCCTATTTCCCACTTGACTTCTGGATTTTAGATCGGCAAAGAGGACTCTCTGGAGTCACACCCGGACCAAGTCAGTACCTCACCCCCACCTGCCAGGAATATCATACTGATAGACTGGAACTGTCCTCAACTGGCTGCAGGTGTCTTCCTCTCAAAAAGCCAACCCTGGCCTGAGGGTTGTCCAATGACTGAGCTGAATGTGGGGAAGAACAGATGCAAAACCTAAGGCCAAAACTACGTTTGGGATATTTCAAAGACTGATTCAGTAAATCTCCTCATAGAGTCAAGCCTCAATTTCAATCTCAGGGTTTGTCAGCCCTTCCTGCTTTGGAATGTATTCCGTGTGCTTCTTTAAACATTTACCTCCAAAGCATATTCTTCCACATAGCACCACGCTACTCCAAGTCTCAGACTGTTTCCAGGAAGCAGTCATGTGACTCAGGACAACTGCCTTTTAGATCATTCACATCTGATGGTGTGGATTTGACCTTGGCTCAAACAAAGAAATAGGTGAAATTAAAAAAAAAAAAAAATAGCAAGATTCAGAGTACTTAAGGGCAGAGACAAATGTTGGTGAGATCATCAAGTTCCTCAGGGTCAGAAAGGAATATACAAAAGTAACTCTAAGTCATAATCAAATGTCAGCATCAAAACCAGGAAAAAATGAGGTCACTAGACCTGGCTGCCCAAAATGAAGGCAGAGCCAGAGCCACGTCACTCAAGTGGAGAGGTGACCTCATGCAGGAGTATTTTCATGGTTTAGAGCTATTGTGTGTTAAAAGTATGACTCATATACACACAGTCTTGGAACAAATGAGAAATATTATGACTTGCAGACAGATCCAAGAATAATACAGCCATCTCTAGTAGTTCAAAGAAACAGAAGGAAATAGCCTAGTTCCGTGCTGAGCTGGTACTAATGATGTCTTAGTTGTCTTTGCTGTGGGTTCATCCTCATCCCTGATTCCTATGGATTTCTTTGCCTTTGCCTACCAATAATAGAAACTAAACATTTCCTGAATATTCTCCTTATGTGATGTTGGAGATAAAGCACGAAGGCGTGGAACCAGGTTTCCGAGTGAGTCAATAGGTCTTTTCATGGTTCTCAGAGCAGTTAATCTTTCTTCCATGAGTCATGCTTTCCTTCTCTGCAAAATGAAAGAAAAGTGGTTGCACCTCACAAGCGTGACACCTATATCAGACTTTTCCCTCCAACCAACCCTCAGGGACCATCATAAAAGGGAAGGCAAAAAGACAATAAGATCCAGAGGTCAGGGAAGACCAGAGTGAAACTATATCTTCTGCATGTAAAAGGACAGAAGCAGCACTCATGAACTCACAGCAGCTTTGTTTGCCTGTGCAAGAATTGCACAAGATGCATCCAGCCAACCCTCCAGCATAAAGGAGATCACAAGCCCCCACCTCTAACTGAGGAGCTAAGGGCAGCTGATGGCTTCTAGGGGAGGGAGAGTCAGTTCTATTTAGTGATGTGGCCTCTGTAAGTTGTACGTGGTCGAGTGGATGGGCACACTCCTGTGAATATAGAAGCAGCATAAAATGAACATGAGTAATAGAAAAAGGAAATAAACAGAGGACACAAATTTTGGAGAGGTAAAGAGTGATATCTGTAAGAAATGAAGAAGACAAGTGGGTATAAATATGATCAAAATATATTATATGCATGTATGAAATTCTCAAAGGACTAATAAAAATATTTATATGTTTGTACCAAGTGACTCAGAAATATCATCGAGCTTAAACGAATTATTACATATTAAATTTATGCCATCAAATATGACAGAATGTTTATTTTTAGTATCTAAAAGAGATTTTTTAAAAATAGACTATCAGTGTTTTATTAAACCAGTGTGTAAAAGCATTACCCCACAGCACAGATCTCTGTCCAAGGCCAGCCTGGTCTACAGATCGAGTTCCAGGACAGCCAGGATTACATAGAGAAACCCTCCCCACCTCTAAAAAAAAAAAAAAAGAAAAGAAACTCCCTAGTGCATCTACATGCATGCAGTCAAATATTCACACACATAAAATAAAAAATGGTTAAAATCCAAAATCTAAAACAGTTATTTTAATTCATGTTTCAAGAAAGTCAAGAACTAGCCGGACAGTGGTGGCTCATGCCTTTAATTCCAGCACTTGGGAGGCAGAGGCAGGTGGATCTTTGTGAGTTCGAAAGTTCGAAGCCAGCCTGGTCTACAGAGTGAGATCCAGGAAAGGCGCAAAGCTACACAGAGAAATTCTGTCTCGGAAAAAAAAAAAAAAAGTCAAGAACTAACCCACTGAAAACATCATAGAATAAAGTGTAAAAGTCACCTTCATATAAAGGTTCAGAACAGTAGGAATTACCAGATTAGTCAGATGGGAATGGGGACGGCAAAATGTAAGTGAACAGGGATGACATTTGCAAAGTGTGGTCCATTTGAATGTTCATTTTAATCAGCAGGGTAATTATGCAAAAATCTAACCTAAGGGATTATAACGTTGGGGATTCTAGAATGAGCTCAAGGTAATCTGAAATATGAAAGGGCTACATCCTCAGAGACACAGCTCATACTGTAGAAAAACACTAAGATTTTGGTTTTTTAATTGGGTTTGCATGGCCATACCCTAGGCCCCTGGGAGGCTTTACATATTAGTATTCAAGCTTTTTTTGTCCTGTAGTTCGACAGAGTACAAGAATTAAAGGTGAACCAGGAGTGACAGAAGAGTCTGCAGTGTTTCCCCTGAAATCATAAGAAAGAAAGAAAGAAAGAAAGAAAGAAAGAAAGAAAGAAAGAAAGAAAGAAAGAGAAGAGAGAGAGAGAGAGAGAGGGAGGGAGGGAGGGGAGGGAGGGAGGGAGGGAGGGAGGGAGGAAGGAAGGAAGGAAGGAAGGAAGGAAGGAAGGAAGGAAGAAAGAAAGAAAGAAAGGGAAAGCAATAGTGTTTCGTATACTTTAAGGCATAATGAGAAGTTTAAGATATAAAAGTAAAATTGGAAACTATAGAAAAGTTATCATGAACTTCAAAACACTGGCCTCTTGAGAAATGAAGAACAAAATAACTAAATAAAAAACAAAAGAACAAAATAAAAAGAAACTCCTTCTAAACATATCCAACCATAGATTATCATTACCTTCAGAATTAGGATCCCAATGTGGAAATTTGGGAACAACACAAACACTGAGACCACAGCAAGCATCTAGTGGAGAAATATTATGAGTCAAAAGAATATCCTGGGGCTGAGAAGATAGCTCAATATTATGTTAAAGTGCTTCATATAAACATGAAGATCTGAATCCAGAACCCAATACACATGTGAAAAACCAGGAAACATGGTGTGCTCTTATAATCCAAGAACCTGAGAGGATTCTGGAGCAAGAGGCTCTCTGGGGCTTACCAACTAGCTAGTTCATTCAATTGTTAGGCTCTAGGTTCTGTGAGAGACACTGTTTCAAAGAATAAGGTGAGGAATGATTGAGGAAAACATCTGTGTCAACATGTCAGAAGCATTCCCTATTAGGAAACACACAACCATAACACTCTCCTTAGAACCAGAAAAAGCAACAGAAACTGAGGAACAAAACACCCTCCCAAAAAAGACAAGACCAGAGATCAGCACCTAGAATTACAATCATTCCCAAACCCACAAGCCTAAGCAGCATAAAAACACAAACAAGAACAGCCAGGACAATATTTCTCCTCCACTAATGCCCAGCAACACTTCTACAGTAGTTCTGAAAAATGGAATATACCTGAATCACAAGACAAGGACTTCAGAATAGCCATTATCAATGTGTTACAAGTCCTAAAAGAAGAAACAAATAATTCATTAATGAAAACACAAACAGTGGAAAGAAAGGAATAAAGTTCAAGACTTGCAAGTGGAAGTGGAATCAATAAAGAAACCAAAACTGAAAGAAAACTGGAAATGAAAAATTTAGGAACTTGAATAGGAAAATAGAGGCAAGACTCACCAAGAGAATACAAGAGATGATAGAGAGAATCTCAGGAACTGAAAATAAGATAGAAGAATACAGGATACTTTGGTCAAAAAAATTGTTGAATTTAAAAGAAGTCAGGCACAAAACATCCAAGAAACATGGGGCACTATGAAAAGACCAACTCTACAAATAATGGGAATAGAGGAAGGAGAAGAAACCAGCTCAAAGGCACAGAAAGTGTCTTCAACAAAAATCATAGAAGAAAATTTCCACAACCTAAGGAAGCAGATGCCTATCAAGGTACCAGAATCGTATAGAACACCAAAGATAGAGAACCAGAAAAGAAATTCCACATGTCACATAATAATCAAAATACAATACATACAGAACAAAGAAAGCTTATTAAAAGTTGCAAGGGAAAAAGACCAAATGACATATGAAAGCAGACCTACTACAATAACACCTGACTTTTCAATGGAAACTTTAAAGGCCAGAAGGGCCTGGAGAGGTGTTCTACAAACTCTAAGAGACCACAGATGTCAGTTCAGATCATTATACCCTGCAATATTACCAATCACAAGAGGGAGAAAGAAAAACATGGCTTGATAAAACCAAATTTAATCAGTTTCTATCCACAAATACAGCCCTACAGGAGGCTATAGAAGGAAAATTTAACCTGAAGAGGCTAACTACACCCAAGAAAACACAAAGAAAAAATAATATCAGACCAGCAAATCAAAACTTATGGGACACAATGAAAGTGGTGCTAACAGAAAAGTTCATAGCATTATGTGCCTGCATAAAGAAGTTGCAGAGATCTCAGACTAGCAAAAATAGTAAAAAGAAGCATCTTCCACAAATGGTACTGGTCAAATTGGATGGCTACATGAAGGGAAATACAAATAGATCTATACTCATCATCTTGTAAAAAACTACTCCAGATGGATCAAAGACCTCAACATAAGGCTAGATGTACCGGATGTGATAGGAGAGAAAGTGGGAACTAATCTTGCTGTGGGATGGTCTGTATGTCAAGTGTGTTGCTGATTGGTCAATAAATAAATCACTGATTGGCCATTGGCTAGGCAGGAAGTGTAGGCGGGACAAGGAGGAGAATAAAGCTGGGAAGTGGAAGGCTGAGAGAGACACACTGCCAGCCGCTGCCATGACAAACAGCATGTGAAGATGCCGGTAAGCCATGAGCTTCGTGGCAAGGTATAGATTTATAGAAATGGATTAAATTTTAAGTTGTAAGAACAATTAGCAAGAAGCCTGCCATGGCCATACAGTTTGTAAGCAATATAAGTCTCTGTGTTTACTTGGTTGGGTTTGAGTGGCTGTGGGACTGGCAGGTAACAAAGATTTGTCCTGACTGTGGGCCAGGCAGGAAAACTCTAGCTACATAATCTTGAATTCATTGGCACAGGAAATGACTTTCTGAACAGAACACCAATAGCACGGTCTCTAAGGACAGCAATCAACAAATTATATCTCATGAAACTGAAAAGCTTCTGTAAGACAAAGGACACCATCATTCATACAAAGCAGCAACCTACAGAATGGGAAAATATTTTTACCAACTATACAGCCAATAGAGTGCTAATATTCAACATACATAAAGAACTCAAAAAGTAGACGTCAAGAAAACAACCCAATTAAAAAATGTGGGAGAGAATTCTCAAAAAGAAAACTCAAATGGCTGAGAAACATTGAAGAAATGTTCAACATCCTTCGTCAGCAGTTTACTAATGCAAAACTACTTTGAGATTTCATCTTAGACAAGTCAGAATGGCCACAATATATAAAACAAAAAGCAATTCATGCTGGTAAGGATGTGGAGTAAGAGAAACACTCATCCATTGCTGGTGGGAGTGCAAACTTGCACAGCCACTGTGCAAATCAGTGTGGCAGTTCATCAGAAAGATGGGGATCTATATACCTCAGGATCCAGCTACACCACTCTTGGGCATACACCAAAAGGACAATTCAGCCTACTATAGAGACACTTGCTCAACATGCTCACTGCAGCTGCTAGAGACTAGAAACAGACTAGATGACCATCAGTGGAAAAACAGATAAAGAAAATGTGGTACATTTACAAAATGGAATACTACTCAACCACTATTTTAAAAAAATGAAATCATTAAATTCACAGGCAAATGCATGAAACCAGAAAAAAAACCAATCATCCTGAGTGAGGTAACTCAAGCCAGAAAATCAAAGATGGTATGTTTTTACATATATGTGGATGTTAGCTGTTGAGTCATTGGTAAGCAAGCTATAGTATAATCACAGGCAATTAGGTAGAGATTAGAGGAAGGAAAATAGAATGCAGTTATGGAGAGAGAGAGGTGGGGAGACATGTCACTGAAATGTGCAAATCAGACAGGGAGGAGGAAAGAGGAGGACAAGGAAGGAATACAGGAAGACACACTTAAAACTAAGGACCATGGGGGGGGGTTGCATGGAAGCCTAATATGGCAGAAGTTTTCTAAAATATATACATATATGAAGGTGATCTGAATGAAACCACCCAATAACAGGAAGACAGAGTACCAACTGGCCATCTCTTGCCACTAAATGAAGCTCTTAGTGCCAGGAATGGGTTATATTGAATTGAGCTGTTGGCCAAGGAGGTCTGATGGAAGCCCCAAACAACCCAGGGTATTGCCAAGGCTATTGGTGGCTCCCCACAAACTATGGTTAAGGCCCTATTGATGAAGTAAACACCTACCTAACTCATTGAACATGGAGAAGTCAAACTGGTGCCTACCTAGAGCCTTCATCACTACTGACTAATATTCATAGTAAGGGAAGGTACTCCATATATTAATAAAGGTAAATGTAAACACCAACCCAACCACAAACATTTTGGTCTACAATGGTGACCTGCCTGCAAGATAGTGGTTCAATAGAGGCACAAAGCTTGTGGGAGCAACCAACCAATATCTGATTTGACTAAGACCCACTCTATGAGATAGAACCCCATACCCGATACTGTGTGGGTGGCCAAGAACCTCAACGGCCCGAGGATAAAACAAAATACTACTGTTCTGCTAAAAGAACATAGCAATAAAATGACTCCTAACAACATTCTGATATACTCACTTGCCTTGCTCAGCTATCATCAAAGAAATTTCCTCCTGTAACAGATGGGAACAAATTCAGAGACCCATAGTCAGATGAAATGCAGAGATTGAAAGAACTTGGAACACTCATCCCTAAATGGGATGTCTCCATCAAGTCCTTCCCCTCTCGACTCAGGGAGCCCTGTGAAAGAGAAGGTGGAATGAGTGCCCTTTGTGTATATATTATAGTATGGCAAGTTTGGGGTTTTTATGGGATTCCTGTGCATGAGAACATGTGTGTCTCTGCATTTTTGTGCTTTTTCTTTGAATTTTTTTTCTTTTTTGGTTGTTTTGTCGTATTCCAATTTGTTTGATTTTATTTTGTTATTATTCCTTAGATGATATTTGTTTTCTAAGGAGAAACAGAAATGGTGTTGATCTGGATTAGATGGAAGGTATGAAGGAACTGGGAGTCATTGGGGAAATCTTAATCAGAGTATATTTATTAAAAACATCTATTTTCAATAAATGAAAAAAAAACAAAAAAGATGCTCCTGTTCAACTTTTATCATATCATGCTTTTAATGAACATGAATTTATGTCCAGAGAGATGGCTCAGCAGGGAAGAGCACTTGCTGCTTTGCCAGAAGACTTGAGTTCAGTTCCAGCACCCACGTCATGTGGCTCACAATGGCCTCTAACTCTGGCTCCAGGGGATCTGATGATGTCTTTGGACCTCCGCTGGCATCCGTACTCACGGCAAATACCCACACTGATATAACAACATGCATATAAATTAGAACAAATAGTTTGAAGTACATGACTCCATGTATTTTTTAATTATTATATTTGTTTACACGAAGGGAGGCCCTCATGTCAGCGCATGCCTGTGGAGGACAGAAGACAATGTGAGGGAGTTCATTCCTTCCATTTACCATGTGAGTCCTCAGGTCATCAGAATTGGAAGTACATGCGTTTAGTCACTGGCCAGGTATCTCACTGGTTCTACCTTCAATTTTAACAAAGTAGTTGTTATCCTTCCCACTTAAACAGGCTAAGACTAAGATTTAGATCTGCCTGGCTTCAAAACCTATCTTTCCAAATAATTGTTCTTTTCTGTTGTTACTTTCAAATTCAAAAATAATTTTTATACTCAGGAAACCAGAAGTGCCAAGACTAGGAAAAGACAAAAACTTATTAGTAATAACCTATCAATCTTACCTTTTAAGCAATGAGATATTGTTATAAATATACTTTAAAAATATTTTGGCCGGGCGGTGGTGGCGCACACCTTTAATCCCAGCACTCGGGAGGCAGAAGCAGGCGGATCTCTGTGAGTTTGAGGCCAGCCTGGGCTACTAAGTGAGTCCCAGGAAAGGCACAAAGCTACACAGAGAAACCCTGCCTCGAAAAAAAAAAATATTTTAAAGCAATGCATGAGCTGTTTCTATAGATTAATTTAATAGTATTCCATTTTTGTCAATTTCAATTGAGTGCCACTTAGTTGGGTTTATGTTTTATTTTATTTTAATAACAAAACTACTGCAATTTCATATCAAAAGATGATTTTTTTTTACTTGTTTGATCACCCCTAGTAGCAATGAGGAAGAGTTCACCCTCTACTGTATGCCTAAGAATGCAGTGAGGTCTTTAAAGTTAACTTTGGGAAAGGTACTGATTAACTGGAATTATAGTTGTGACTCTCTTCTTTTTCCTCTAATCTGTGTAAGGAAATGAGAAAGTTTCATATAGTTGATGAAAGTGGCAAGTTGGGAAAAATATTTCCACAGACATTTCTCTTAAAAATCAATTTAGAACTGAAGGTCTTGAACCTCTAAACAGACTTCTCAAAAGGGAATTATTTATGCTCAACTTCCTAGGGCATCGCTAAACCCAAAGGCAGCCCAGTGATTCTGAATTTAAAGGTAAAACATTTCCAGTATCATGTTGAGGTGGGAACGGAACATCTGTTCTTTCAACCAGTTCCCAAGCATGTCTGGCACCACGACGATACAATAGTTATTTCTTTATAACTTCAGGGGCCAAGCCCAGAAAGAGAGCAATCAGAATCATTTGCAGAAGCTTCTTCATACTGTTTAGACGACTGTATAAAGTCCCAGAATCAAGACAAGTCAAAGACCCATGGAAAATCAGCTTCCATGATAACAGAGGCATAGCCTAAGTCTGATCTGTTAGCCGAAACCAGAAAGATACTAAGCACAAAGGGATCCTTCTTCATCTAGGACTAACCACCCCCAACCTTGCTTAGCCCCTGACATCCTTAGCCTCCAAGACCTCTTAGGACAGTATAACAGAGTTACCTCTCTTAGTGTTTGTCAGGGAGGTCACAGAGATATTGTATATTCTATTACCATTGCTCTTGGTTGTCCACTATAATTAATTGATAAGATTCTATTGCCGAAGACACTATTCTTTTTGGTCTCCGATTGACCAGGAAACTTTCTCCTTGTTGGCTGTCATTCATAGTACTGGGAGGCACTATGCAGGCTTCTGAGGGAGAAAAGACACTCATTGTCTTACCAAACACTGGACTCTTCACACTACAATGCTGACATACCAGGCACCATATTCTTTCTTCTGCAGCAATGGCATGACTGTTATGTGAGCAGCCAATCAATTTATAACTGAATTTGCTTCACAGGAGGAAAGTGCTGTCTGGTGTTGTAAATCTGCAGAGGTTACAGACCCTAGGAGGAAACCTACTATAGCTGGATTGCTAAGTGATCATGTTGTAAAGCTACCACCTAACTATGTGTTTTTCCCTTAGAGTTTGCTGCTTTCAATTTTGGTCAAAGAGAGGCCTCTCTTTTTTTTTGTGTGTGTGTGGGGGGGGGGGGGTTTGTTTTGGTTTGTTTTGGTTTTTTTGCAGTGAGTGGTGGTTAATACAGAGACTCATAATTAGTCAAATATCTGAGATTAAGCGATTGTACATGCTCAGTTATAAACTGACATCTGTATCAACCTCCTCTGCTTCACAGTTCAGGAAGCATCCTGGGGGCAGATGTGGAGGGCTGAGAGCAGAGGATGGAAGGAGTGATGGGAAATGCTGTCTTCCTTACAGAACAGTGCAGGTGCACACACGAATTTACCGCAGCTGTGGTTAACGGAACAACACCTGCACAAGGTCAACCCAGTTAAAACTTCAGTTCATATGCTGGAGAGGCTCCCAAGGCCCTACGCCTAGATGAGGAGTCATACAAGTGATAGCTGCTGGGATTAAAGAGAGTCATTTTTCCTTAAAGGTGGGGACTCTGGTAGACTGCCTATGATCCAGTGGTTAGCTCCACACTCATGTGCATACACAGAGCACTAACTGGACTCAGTGGGAGATTATATATACATACACATATGTGTATTTCATTATATATTTCATATATATTATATATTTCAACTATATATTATACATATGAAAGACACAAATTTGAGGTAGATATGTATTGGGGGTGCCCAGAGAGAGTTGGAGGGGCAGAGGAAGGGGAATATTATCAAGACACATTGTACCCTGTATACAATTTTCAAAGAATAATTTAAAAATAAAAGTAGGAGACAGACAGAATTTGAATTATTCTGAATCAGTTTTCTCAACGGTTGTAGGAGTGGCCTTTTACTGAGATGGGTTAGGTTTTATTTTTGTTTTAAATGTGTTTCATTTTTTTATTATTTTTTAAGTATTTATATGATGAGCATATTTTTCCATACTCCCCTACCTTTTCAACTGTCAGCCTTCCCCCTCCCAATAATTCCTATTGTCCCTCTAGACAGTTTTAATTTTATTTCATGTCACACACACACATATATCTAAATAAAATCAAAGAATCAGGAATGAAAGAAAACATAAGTTATTTGTCTTTCTGAGACTGGCTGAACTCTCCTAGTGTGATTTTTCAATTTTCTTTTAAACGATGTGAGTTTGTTCTTTTTTTAATGTCTAAGAAAAATTTCCATCGTGTAAATGTATGACATTCTCCATTCCTCCATTGTTAGACACCCAGGTGGGTTCCCCAATGTAGCCATTACAAATAATAATTCATTAATCACTGATATGAAAGCATCTCTGAGATGTGCTGAGTTGCAATTATCTGGATAAATACCCAAGTGTGGTATAGTGGTGTCATATTGAAATCTATTTTTTTTTTTTAGAAACTTCAGTATCGACACCCATATTAGCTGCAGCAGTTTACATTCCACCCACAGCGTGTAAAAGTTCTCTTCTGTCTGCACTCTTTGCTGTTTTCTTAATGATTGCCTTTCTGAATAGGGTAAGGGAGACCCTCAGTGTAGTTTTGATTGGCATTTCCCTGATAGCTAGTGAAGCTGATCGTGTTTTTCATATTTTATTGGTTACTTGTGTTTTGTCTCTTGAGAACTGTCTATTAGCCCATTTATTGATTAACTTGTTTGATTACTTCATTCTAGTCTTTGTAGTTGTTTTAAACTATAAATGTATTAAAGACCTTAACATAAGACCTCAACTCTGATTAGATGAGATTAGACCTCAACTGTTAGATAAAAGGGTGTGAGAAACAAGTTAAGATGTAAGCACAGCCAAGAACCTTCTCAACAGAGTTGCAGCCCCTCAGGACATGAGACCAATAAACAATGACTGGTACCTCTTGAAACAAAAAAGCTGTTCACTTTTGTATGTGTATGTGTATGTGTTCCTGATATGGTGCATGCATGTGGATGTCAGAGGACAGTTTTCCAGATTTGGCTCTTTCCTTTAACTCTGTGGGTCCCTGTGATTGACCTCAGGTTGTCAGTCTTGGTAACAAACTCCTTTACCCACTGAACCATCTTGAATCTTGGCAACCAAAAACTTCTTTGTAACTAGAATGTTACCCTTCATTAACTTAAAACTGAATTTTATCTAAAGGGTCTAGGTGTTGCCTTGATAATTGGAGTTAATTCAATTGTTTGTTTTTCCTTCTTTCCATTTCCCTATGAAAAGGAAGGTGGTAAATGAGTTTATGTGTCATGTCTGTAAGGTGGACATAAGCAAGACTCTTTTAAGCTGCTGTCTATTTTGTTTTTAGCAAAAAAGGGTTTCTCTTTTAAAATTTTTCTCTGTGTGTGTGTGTGTGTGTGTGTGAGAGAGAGAGAGAGAGAGAGAGAGAGAGAGAGAGAGAGAGAGCGAGCAAGACAGAGGGAGAGAAAGGGAGAGAGAGAGAGTTCGCGTGAGTTTCTGTGCATTACTTGCATGCAGGTGTCCCCAGTGGCTGAAGAAGGTATCAGATACTCCAAAGCTGGGCTTACAGGCAGTTGTGAGTCATGTGAGTATGCAAAACCAAACCCAGACCCCTTGGAGACCAGCAAATGTTCTCAATGGTTGACCCATCTCTCTAGAGCCCAAATATAGCTTGTCTTGCTGTCTTGTGCTAGCAGCACAGGTCTCTGTACATTCTAGGGTTGAACTCTCCTGGCTCTGTTGCTTTAGATGCGGAGGCTCTGCTTCGAACCTTCTTTCCACACTACCAATTCAGCAGTCCTAGTAATAACCCTTGTATAAATTCTCCCTCTTTTTGTTTGGCTTCATTAAGAGAGAAATCTCAGAAAACTAGGTGTAAAATAAAATTATCATTTTCCCCTTTTTCTATCCTGTGGAATTATCAAAAAATTGTCAGAATTCCAGTACAGATAATCTTATTATTTGCAAATAAAATTTTATTTGAATTGGATCATCCAGTAAGAAAATATGAGTGGAGTCACAGTAATTAATCTTAGTAATATAGAAAGTTACAAAATTAAAAGATAAATGTGCCTTTTGTCCATAAAAATTTCATAACACATAGCAGTAGATATTTCTGTCATAATGTTTCATATCACTTTCTAGATATTTAAAAATGGCAGAAGATGTCTTACAAATGAGGACTGTATCCCTTTAACAATTTCAACACCATGTCTTCTACTCTGATTATCAATTTGTAAGACAGTGTGCAATAGTACTGAAGGACTTTTGTGCATGATGTTTTGAGCTACACATGGGGCATGATGATAGTTCTACAACTGGCCAGTTGGTGTTGCCATGTGTGGTAGTTGGAAAGAAAATGACCCCAAAAGGGAGTGGCATTATTAGGAGGTGTGGCTTTGTTGGAGTAGGTGTGGTCTTGCTGGAGGAAGTGTGCTACTGTGGAGGCAGACTTTGGGGTCTCATATATGTTCAAGCCACGCCCAGTGAGACAGACCTCTTGCTATTGTCTGCAAGTCAAGATGTAGAAAACTCAGCACTTCTCCAGCACCATGGCTGCCTGTATAGCACCATGCTGCACCATGATGATAATGGACTAAACCTCTGAAAATGTAAGCCACCCCAACTAAATGTCTTTCCTTTATGAGTTGCTGTGGTGTCTCTTCACAGCAGTAGAAGACCTAAGTCCCCAAAGAATCCTTTCTCTTTGAGATGTAGCCAGATAGTGCTTCATATAACAAAGGACTGATGTCACAATGCTCTTGGGTTGGCAGAGGTTATCAAGGATTTTCAAGGTTTTGTATTTTGATAGTTAAAGCCCATTTTTAGGTCTGTAGTGGGTAGCCATTCTAGCTTTGATCTGGAAGTTCCAACCCCCATTGAGGCTTCAGTAACTGTCACACCTACAAGTCGGGGCAAAGAGAGGACCCTGAAGACCTGAGATCCGGATGGGCCAGCTCTCTTTGTTCCTGGACCCTGGACAGTGGAGGTTGACTGAGCAGAGCTCCAGAGAACACCGCTGGACTGTGATACACCTCCCCAGACCCTGCGACCTACATATCCCTTCATTTTTAAGTTACACCACTAATAAACTTTCCTTTTAACTACGTGGAGTGGCCTTAATAATTTCACCAATATAGGCCACTGAATTTTCCAAGAACACATGATACATTTGCATAATTGCATTATCATGTGCTTTATGTTTAAATAAATTAATGTAAGAGAACATTAAAATAAAACATGACAAATCTTAATTGTTGTGGATAAATGATACTTAGGTTGATATGGAGGACTTTTTAAAATGAACACATCCTTTCATCTGGAGAGGTAGCTTAGCCATTAAGAGTATTTGGTGCTCTTCCAGAGGATCTGAGTTTGGTTTCCAACATCCATGTCAGATGACTCAACAACCCTTTAATTCCAGTTCCAGAGAATCTGACACCCTCTTCTGGCCTCCCTGGGCACCAGAGCACATACAGCATACAATCACTCAGACACACAAACACACACACACACACACACACACACACACACACACACACAGAAATAGATGATTAAAAATAAAGATATCCTTGCCGGGCAGTGGTGGCGCACGCCTTTAATCCCAGCACTCGGGAGGCAGAGCCAGGTGGATCTCTGTGAGTTCGAGGCCAGCCTGGGCTACCAAGTGAGTTCCAGGAAAGGCGCAAAGCTACACAGAGAAACCCTGTCTCGAAAAACCAAAAAAAAAAAAAAAAAAAAAAAAAAAAAAAAGTTAAAAAATAAAGATATCCATTGTGGAATTGTGTGTGTATAATATGTATAATATATAATATAAATATACAAATATACAATGTTTATATACAATTTATATAATGTTTATATATAACATTTATGCTATATTTTTATATACTAATATATGTAATTTATAAGCAATGTATGTAGATATACTGCTTCACACTATTAATATGTGCATAATACTTCACAATTTCTCTATCATTGGTGATTCTTATAAGAAATATATAATTGAGATAAAGGGAACCTACAAGGGATGTGAAGTACTTAGGTATTTACAACTCAAGAAATAAATTATCATGCATAATGTTGAGGACAAATGATGAGAGAATGATTTTCTTACCAGAACCCTGTGAAAGTATGGCCATGTATGGCTTGCCTAGACCTGCCTGGCAGAAGCCTGGCCATAGCCAGAAGTATACAACAACTACCACTGGCATCAGAGCAAAGTAATAACAGAGTGTAGGTTCCAGAAATAAATGTCATTCTGCAGTTCTGTTAGTGTTTTCATAGGCTAATTCAAACTGAAAGCCAAAAGGAGAGGGGACTCCATATCAGCCTCTGAGTAGTCAGAGCAAGATGGAGAACGGATATAGAATGATGATACAGAAGCATGAACTTTGCAGCTTTAGAAGGATCATCCCACTAATATGTACCTACCACATGTCAGGCTGAAAGAATTCAACAGTATATGAAATAAACACACTATCTCCCTAAAATTTACAATTCTATAATGAAGGCAAAGCAAGCTAACATGTAGAAAGTGTCAGGCATTGTGTGCAATGTTTGTATATATTGCCTTAGTAGGTAATTAGATAGCACCAACTTTGTTTTCTTTTTTCTTTTTATTTATTCGTCTTTCATACAATACATCCTGAGCATATCCTTCCCTTCCTCCACTCCTCTCAGCCTCCTCTTCCCACCCACATACCCTCTTTCCTAGATCCACTGCTCCTCTATTTCCTTTCAGAAAAGAGCAGGCCTCCCAGTGATAAAAACTGAACATGGCATAACAAGGTACAATAAGACTAGGCACAAACCCTCATATCAAGACTGCATGAGGCAACCCAGTAGAAAGAAAAGGATCCCAAGAGTGGGCAGAAGAGTCAGAGACACCTTCATGCCTACTGTTAGGAGTCCCACAAAAAAAAAAAACCTAAGCTAAATAACTACAGCATGTGTTCAGAGAACCTAATGAAGACCTATGTAGACTGTAATTGCTGCTTCAATCTTTGTGAGCCCCAATGAGCCCTGCTTAGTTGATTCTGCAGGCTGTATTCTCCTGCTGTCCTCAACCCCTCTGCTTGATAACCACAGAACAGGGGCAGAAGTAAGGGACTGCAGACTGTATAATCAAGATCAATCTGAAAAAAGCCAGTTTGCAGAGGAAGACCAGAGTTCTTTACCTGGGTTTCATCTGATGAACAAAGTGTTATAATACCATTTAAGGCCCATTAAGGTAAAGCTGCTGCCTCTTAGCCAAAAGAATGGAATGTACCTCTGAGTGGTAATGAGAAAGGCAGGTTCACTTTAAGACATGCTAAAGAGGTAGGAGGAATAATTAACCTTTAATGAGCTATTGTATTTTTCCTTACCAGAATTCCCAGCCTCTAACACAGTCTCTCCAAGCAACTGTGAGAGTCTTTTGTGTCTACCTGTATTAGTACAGGCCCATAGGGTCAAGGAAATTGACTCAAACTAGTTGCCAATGCATGCACATAACATACTTCCTTATGAGCCAACCTGAAGTTTGCCTGAGGGTCTAGCAACAGACACTGTCAGAGTTCCTGGACACTGTCACAGTTCGTGATCATATCCAACCAATGAGGGACGACGATGCAATGCCACCAGATTGTGACACAGACTGGGTGCTGGAAGGAGGGTATATAAGGGCTTCCCCATTATTAAATAAACAAGTTCATTGTTTGCCTTCAACTGACTCCCACTGTCTGAGCCATTGATGCTGTGCCTTCTCACCCCTTCCCCTGAGGGAGCCGTTAGGATCCAGCAACATCTACCCACATTTTGAGTCCTCAGATAGGTACATTTTCTTTTTCCTCTCTTCCCCCCCCCCCCCACATGCTGATCAGAGCCTATGAAGCCTTTCTCCT